>NC_136419.1:59595000-60795000 GCF_052625555.1 Lactuca saligna | reverse complement strand
AACTAAGATTGGGAATTTAAAAAAAATTAGTTACTTGGTATTTCATTATACTTATAATGGAAGGTTTCGTCCTATCCTACCCATTCGGCTAACGACCCTCCACTAGTCAAGAGTGCGGTGGGTAAGAGTGGATACCCATTCAATCGCCATTTTATAGGCAATTTCCTTAAACACCCCTTATAGACCAGCTTCGTGAATGAGGCCTACTAACGGTAAGACTGACTTTTAGTTATACATATATATAATGTTAGACCTTTAATGTTATATATAGTATAGGGTGTATTTTATACTTTTAAAATACTATATGGTTAACTTTAACAATTACACTTTTAATTCAATTAAAAGGTTAACCTAAACCTTTATGGATTTATTAAATCTCTTTTAATTATACTCCTTAATTAATTAATAAAACCATAAGGGTGTGATTTGAACTTTTCAAAACATTACTAGGGTTTTAGAATTTAACATTTCTAATTAAACTTTTAATCAACTTTTAAATTCCAAAACTTGAGGGCAAGTTTTGAAACCTTTTTCAAAACATTAGGGTTTTAACTATTTAAATTTCAAAACAACAAAACTTTTGGGGTTCAAATTTAAACTATAAAACCTAAAGGGATTAATTTGAAACTATTCCAAACTTTGTCAAGAATATTCTAGATCACATAATTCAAATAAGGCAATTAACTATAATTGGTGGTTATCTAATTAGATCTAGTTCAAATTCTTGCAAGATAATGATCAAATAATTTCCATAACTTCACATATATCAAATAAGGTAACAATTATCTAATTAGATGACCAAAATCTTTTATTTTGACAAGGATAATCATAAGGGATTAATAAAATTCGAATTTTATTAAGTTTAAACAATTATGGTAATTATCCTAAGTCATAATAGGTAAAAATCCCGAAAATCCGCCTGTCTGACGAGTTGACTCGTCGAGTCAGCCTTGGACTCGTCGAGTCTGCATGGACTCGGCGAGTTCAGCCATGGACTCGGCGAGTCCAGCCTCCAGAATCCAAAAAATTGAATTTTCCAGTTATATCAAGCATCAATACAATAGAAACCAATCTAGGCTCTGATACCACTGATGGGTTTTGGTCATAAGACATCCTATGTGCTCATACAAACCCTAATGCTTGGATCTAGGTTTCTCTATTGTACATGCTTTGAATCCAAGACTATAAACCCTAATTCTAGCATACATATAATCATATTAACATGAAAATAAGTTTATAGTGTTACCTTGATTGTTATGTAGCAATAATAATCCCAAATCTCCTTGTATTGATTTTGGAATGCTTAGAGTCACAAGTGTCACTCCTCTAATGGCTCACAAACACCATAAGCAAGAGGATGAAGAGGAGATAGGTTGGAGGCTGCCAAAACGTGTGTAAACCCTTACAAGAAGCTTAGCCACGTTTTTGAGCCTTAAGGGGTCTTTATATAGTTGGGCTATTAGGGTTATCTAACAAGGAAACCCTAATTTGGATGCTTAAGCCCTAAGCAACCCATAGACTCCTTTTAATCAAGCCCTTGGACGATTTCCTTATGGGCTTCCCCATAGAATTCGTCCAACCCTTGATACAAGGCAATCCATGGCCCAAATTATAATTATCTTATAATTACAATTCCAGTCCCTTAAGTTTAATTAATCTCTTTTAGTCACAAAACTAATTACCAATTAATTATTGACTAATATTAATTAAACAATATGATTTCTCCTTTAATATATTATTCCCATAATATATTAATAAATCATATTTAATCCTTACTCTCCATAATTCATCCTATCAAGTTGCTTTGGTGAAGGCAACCCAAAAGGACCATGCACCATCGGGTCAAGTACATACCAAAATAGTTATGGACTTAGACACTAATCCAACAAGTACGCCCAACTCACTCCCCTCTGTACGTCTACCGTACTCAGCATAACCCCAAACCAACCAAACTTCAAACGGGCATAACTTCTTCGTTCTAACTCCGATTTTGACGTTCTTTTATATCAACGGAAAGGTAACGAGAAGCTCTACACTTCTATTAACTCATTCTTGCCTTAAAACTTTCCGAACAAAAATCCAAAATTCATTAAATCCTGAATGAACTCTTTACCGAAATATCCTTGGGCTCCAAATTACAAACTGAACTTCCCAAATCATCTATCCTACCTACCCACACCCAAATGGGTCTAAATCTCCCTTTCTCAAAGGCCCTAAATTGTATGATAACCAGTCTTCGGTCGTAGCCCCAAAGTCGGAAATGATTCAGGACAGGGTGTTACAATAATCATTAATCAATTTACATGTATATAAAAATCGTACAAGAAAACGTATTATTAGAATCAAATCGAGTATGTTCTTTAAAAATTCATCAAACCTATATGTAGGCTCCTCGTGAATTTCCATCTTCATCAACACCTGAAAGCAAAGCTCCATATGGTGATTCAGTATCATCAGGAGTCCTTAGTATCGCACGTAAGCTCACTGGAGGAGTCGCGATCAGAATCGAGCTAAAGAGGTTCCACCAAACTCAGGCGACAACAACCGCAACAATTGTAATCACGATCAACGAAATCATAACCACACGATGGCTGAACTTGAAATAAAAAATGATTAACGGTTCGTATCTGCGAAGAAGAGGAAGATCCAATCGATGATGATGAATAGAAACACGATTGTAGCGATTGGGTGGAGACTTAGGGTTAAGATGAAAATAAGTAGGGAGAGTAAAGGAGGAGAGGAAGTCGTCGAACCATGGACGAATTGCGTGGAGGATTTTCGGCGGTGGTGTTGTAGGTGTTGGTAGCACCGATATCTGGTGTCATTATGTGAGGGAATGGGAATTGATTGGATTAGTAGTGATGGTAAGGTTAGAACCAAACATACCCTAATACCAATAAGGGTAAAATCGGAAAAGGGGGGCAATTATGACAATTTTTTGCATAAATATGTGGTTTGTATGAACAAATAAATGGACTTAGGACATAATCGAACATTTTTTGAAAATATGAGGGCTTTTATGGCATTAGCCAATTAAGGTAAGTATGATGATTTTATGCTTATAAAAAATTGGTCACAATATATACAGACTGACATAACATAATATAAGATGGTAAAAAGTAGCTACCAAGATTAGGCTAGGTCGTTCAACAGATAGTTGGGCCTAATCCTAATTTGATATGTAAACATCCTCTTGAAATGGGTTTTTGAGCATGTCTAAGCCTAGGCCTAAATGTGTACTTAGATAGAGATGCATATTCGACAAGGGCCTCGATTTCAACCAAAAACCGCCTCGACATGGGATGAGCAATTTTTGGTCAGATCATTCCAATTTAGCCGAACTTGAATTGTTTAGATTATTCATCTTAACAGGTCGATTTAGATAGATGAGTTTTGGAACCGAATCAAACATGACCAGAAAACTAGCCATTTCTTATACGAGTTTAGACTATTTATTTGAACCACCTTTTTAATATTTTGCACCTCAATGTTGTATATAATTAGAAGTGTTTACATAATTTTGTTTCGGGAAAAATGCTATATGGATGATGGATCAATAGCTACCTTAACATTTGGGCTCCGTGATTGGTGGGCTACAAACTTAGTTTTGTTTACTTCTGATATTTGGCCCATTTTTAGCACTATTATTGTTAATTTACCAGGCGTTATTCTATTATCGAGAGTCGAGTCAACTATTGTTCTAAAAAAACTATTGTTCTAAAAAACAAGAGGCTTTGGGAATAACTTTTCAAAGTTCAACGTTTAAACCGGATTTCCTTGTGTGCCACGTCATTTTTTCATAAAAGAGGTCTCTGTTTAAATTTGGTCGAACAAATTCCAGATATATTAATAAAATAAAATAAAAAACAATCATGGTTCTACAAACAATACACATGGACACATTTAAAACTACACAAGCAACTCAACATAATTATAAGTTTTTTTCTTTTCCGTGATCATCAATCATATCAATCGGCATGCCTGAAATTTATAAAGTTCACTTTTTATGGGATTTTCAATGACTATAGCTGACATACAGGTCTCGAATGTATGCCAAAAAACAAGAAATGTTATTATTTTTGAACGTTATTAGGTTGCAGTGGCGAGTCTAGAATCTAAAACTACATGGTTCACTATTTAAATAAAACCGATAAAAAAACTATTAAAAAAGCACTATTGCAGGTTCAGATCGGGTCAAAATTGTATAAACTAAAAAAATGAAAAGTTTTATTTAGATTCATGGAATAGAGCAATTAAAACAATGAAAAAAATTCACAATATGTTATTCACAAAATTAATGAACTAAACATATAGTGAAGAAGTGTGATTTGTGAATCACTCGCATGGTGGAATTAGAATTCCAAAACTAATAAATTTAATCTCACAAAATTAGAAATAGAAACCATATAATGTTCACAAAATTAACAAAAGTAATTTACCTACGGTGGACAAACGGGCAATATGATCGGCGATTTGAATGAAGTGTAGATTCATGCATTGCGGTGAAAACCGTTCTTTAGTCAGGTTAACTTTTTTTTCTTTTTTTTTTCTAGTTTAATTTGTATTAGGCTATGTATGTTGGATTATACCCTAAAAACATTGGACTATTATTACTTAGAATAAGGGCTCTAAAAATCTGATTTGTGTATATTTTTGTCAAAAATAATAAGATGGTTCACTTATGTTGGAATAGGCCCTCAAGTTTACACACTTTACTGCGTGATTTTTCAGGAAGGAAAATATAGGAAGAAAGACAGAAGTTTTTGTGGGTTATTCACTGCTCTATATTCAGAAAATAAATGGCTTTAAATACCCTGCTCATACCAATCCGAAGTAAAACAAAACAACCTAGAACCTAGCTACTACTCGTAGATAATAGAACACATTCAATGACCAAGTATAACACGTCCATATTCTAAATACTTAGTCTACTATCCGTTATTCAAACTAAATAAAACAAATACTAAATATTAACTCATACACATCAAGATTATCCAACAACTTATATTTTCTATGATAGGTCACAATAATTTATTATATATAACTTATTGAAAAAAAAAGGTGGGTTACGTGACCCACCATAAATATATATAAACTCGCCAATGTTAGGTTGTGCGGTCTGGAACGGGAAGAAAACGCGTAGAGGTGACGTAGCAAGGTCATCTATGCGTGAACACCGCCCCAGGTACGCGTAGGTGCCTTGTGGCGTAGCCCCATCCACATCGGCTCAGGTGCGCGTAGGTGACTTGTGGAAACAGCGGGCTTGTGGAATCCATAGATAAAACTCGTTTTCTAGAAAAAAAATTATCAATCAACGGAGAATGCTCGTTGCCAAAAATCGCCCTTATCAATCTTTAAATCATAAACATAAAGTCCAAACCGGATCTCAACCCAAAAAATCTTGCGACATTTCTAAAAATCCAACAATGTGTCCCCACTAAATATGAAGATTAGGTTCTAATATTTATGTTTTAGTTAGTATGTTGTGTGTTTTTTTTAAAGTAATTTAAGATAAATAAGTAATTTAAGATTTTTTTAATGTTTTTTTATGTATTTTATGATTTAAATTTGTGTCTTTTAAAATTAATTTAATGTGTTTTAATTTAATGTGTGTTTTATTTGAATTATATTTTTAATTTAATCTAATAATGTCAAAAAAAAAAAGATAGAGTGGTGATCATTTCCAATGATTAGTAGTTTGGTAGTGGGTTTGTAGTGGAGCTAACATGACACTGAGGTGATATCACATTTTCGATGAATCGGATGTACACATACCTTTTAGTCTTAGATAATTTCTACTGTTTATGGTCTTATTTAGCTTTCTTTAAATTTGAATGGTGCTTTTGGAAAAATAAATAATGAAGAATGTTCTCCAACAAGCTAAATTATACTTTTTTTTGTTTAACACATAACTTCTAATTTTAATTTTAAGTTTATATATTTGTCCATCAATAGTTTCAACCCATATTTTTTGGTTAAAGGCACCTTTCAAATACAATTTATAATTCTACACTTATTCCCTTTGACTATTTTAAGTTAGGTTAAATGCAAAAACACAATGTGATTTTTATTTGTTTATATAGTATCTTATTTTTGTTTTGATTGTTCCACTTGTAGCAATATCAGAGAGGGGCAAGACCGCAAGAGGCATTGAAGATGTGTGTGTATCTCTGTGAGTAAGAGAGACATCCCCAGTAGTTAGGAGAGGCAGAAAGGATGAGACGGGAAACGACAATTTGTATCGGTATACATGTGAAGAATAAGACGACAATGAGAGGTTTTAGGATTTGATATTTTTATACTTCTAATTAACATTTTCTAAGTTTAATAGTAAGCGAAATCTTAGATATGTTAATAGGGCTTAACAGACTGATGATTTTGGATTTTAGATTGGATTATCTTAAACTAAAAGATTTCAAAATGTTGATATTTTTATCCATCCCGCTGCTTTCCCTCTAAAATATCCGAGGGATATATCTTATACTTCTTGCAGTCATTTGATTTTTTTGATTACTCAATTTTTGTGAAAGTAGATCAATCCGTATGTGTATGTAATGTATTGGATTAGGGTATATATATATATATATATATATATATATATATATATATATATATAGCTATGTTATTTTGTTTCTTACATTTATTGTGTATTACAATCCATCAATAGGAATTTAGTAAATTAAATAATTATTTAATTAAATAAATATAAATATTAAATTATTTCCATAATTATATATATATATATATATATATATATATATATATATATATATATATATATATATATATATATATATATATAATGATATCCATAATTGTAATTTTCTTTTTATGGAAACTAATCAAATTCATCATTAATGTCAGCAATAACATTATTTCAGAATGAATTGACATCTATGTTTTTATATATGAGTTCGTATATTGTTTCAGAACTCACTCAGTTAAAATACAATAAAGTTGCATGAAATATGAAGAACGAGAGTGTATTCTACTAAAATACACTCTCATTCTACTAGAATACACTCTCATTTTTCTAGATATGAATTTATTCTGAAAGAATATTATTGTTGAAATTAATGACGAATTTAATTAGTTTCCATAAAAATGAGTTATAAGTATGAATAACATTTAATATACATATAATTAATACTAAATTCTTGTTGGTGCATTCTAGCACAAAATAGATGTGAGAAACATTTAAACCTACCCACCTATATATATATATATATATATATATATATATATATATATATATATATATATATATATATATATATATATATAGTTAGAATGAGATTTCAACTCAACACCTTTCGAGTGAGATTTTGAGAAGAGTTGCTCTTTGGAGAGCACAACACAATTAAAGTTGTAAGGTGTGTTGGGGGGGGGGGGGGGTTATTGTCTATCGTTGGCCTCTATGGTAGAATTAGTCGGGTGAGCAGAGAGGCGGTGGTTTACCCTGCGACGAATGTCAGTGGTTCGAGTCCACTTATCTCCAACTCGTGAACTTAGTTGATATAAAGCTATATGACAGCACCCAGTTTTTCCGATTTGGAGGTTCAATCTATGATTTATCATTCATGGATGTTGATAAGATCAATCCATTTAGCAGCACCTTAGGATGACATAGCCTTAAAATTAAGGGCGTGCTTCAAACAAGGAATATATATATATATATATATATATATATATATATATATATATATATATATATATATATATACATAGAGAGAGAAAGAGAAAGAAAGAAATTTAACATATCTAGTAAAAAGTTAAGGGTTGTTGAGGTCCGCCCCTGTATACATTGTATAATGGTGTACACAAATTATAACAACATCAAAAAGTAAAAGCAAACTAAAAGTAACAACATAAATAAATATGAAGAATCATAATATACAACTAAATTAATATATAAGTGTAAGATATATAAGGAATCATTTGTTTACTCTTTAAAGGAGTAGTCATTTGTAACCACTTGGGTTGTGGTGATTTGGTGAGACATGTGAAAAATATGGTAAATAACCTATTGACTCATATTTAAATCTTCACACTACTCAGCTCCTGTGGCCATGGAGGTGTGTTTACAGTGACTCAAGGGCATAGCCTCATGTTCACAATGGGAGATTAGTCGGTGCGCGGAAGCTAGCCTGAAAGCCTCGTTAGGGAAGTTCATTTTCCAAAAAGGCGTCATTATTTGTAACGATATGAGATACTCTTAACACTTTTCATCAAAACAAAGGTTCGATGATAATACATAAGGACGTGTTAATCCACTAATATCATGTAATATATGTATGAAGTTATTGGTTATATAAGGCTCAATGATGAGAATACATAAGGGTGCTAATTGTAACAATCCAATTTTCACGTCCAAAAATTTCCATTTATATATATATATATATATATATATATATATATATATATATATATATATATATATATATCGATTAAGAAATACATTTATAAGAAAACATCACCATGTCATATCACTTCATCAAACCACAAACTCATGTCTGAAAATCATATCATAAAAGTAGTAACAATGTCAGAGGACAATCCCAAGACATTTCATAGTGCGGAATCCAATGTGTGTATGATGTGCAACTACCGCGCTGATTCCTTCCCATTCGCTGAAGAGATACCTGGAACAAAACTGAAAACTGTAAGCACGAAGCTTAGTGAGTTCCCCCATCATACCGCATACCATACAATCATATAACATACTGATGGGTTTTATACAAACAATCCTAAGTGTGCATGCAACCCTAGTTTGGATCTATGTTTTCACTATTAGATACACAACATTATGAACACAAGAATAAAACCCTAATGTGCATTGCTATTTTCGAAATTAACATACAAAGGTTGGTTTACATACCTCTTGTTGTTATATTGCAATAACAACTTAAATCTTCAAATCCTAAGTCTTGAAAGCAAGCACCACAAGTGTAGTGCCTCTAATGGCTCACAAACACCACAAGCAATTGGAGAGGCTTAAGATAGAGGAGGGAGGAGTTGGAATTCGTCCTTGGGACCTCTTAGGAGCATGTACACGAATTCACAAGGCCTAGGGGTCTTTATATAGGGTTTAGATTAGGGTTTAAGTCCTTATCCTTATCCAGTTACTTACCCACCAAGCAACCACAAGATAAGCCTTGAAAAAACCCTTATCCTCTTATCCTTGGACGATTTTAAGGATATCCTTATCCTTAAATTCGTTCATCCTTTAACAAGGATAAATATTGCCCTATCTTGCAACTATCTTATAATTACAATTCAGCCCCTCTAGTTTAATTAATTGCACTTGATCACAAAATTAATTCCTAATTAATTATTGACCAATATTAATTAAATAAATATGATTTTCCTTTAATATATTATTCTTATAACATATTAATAAATCACAATAACCTCTCTCTCTATTTAATTTCTCCAGTCAAGTTGCTTTGGTGAAGGCAACCCAAAAGGACCATGCACAACCGGGTCAAGTACTTACCAAATATGGTTACGCGCTTAGACACTAATCTAACAGTCTCCCACTTGGATAAGACTAGTAACCACAAATGTAACGTGCAACCCGATTAGCAATCGTAGCTCTCAAAGACGCTGTCAAACTTTGATCTTATTAGTAACCTGTCCTATAGATAAGGGATCGTACAGTCCTCTGTTAGATATCATGCTGACAATTCTATGGAATGATTAGTCAAGCCTTTAGGTTTCTCGATCTCCGATTTATTTGACATAGAACTTAATCGTACACATCAATTTAGTTCTGACCGGGCCCGGCACATAAGTCAAATCAAATCATCGAGCGGCCGAGATATCTCTTCTACCCTCTTAGGATAAAATTTACAGATAAACTTCGACTTATATGCATTTACTTATTCAATAATCAACTATACACAACAATGCGTTTTATAACATTGAGTTACCAATGCGTTTTCGCATTATCAATGTATAATCAATTAGCAAATAATAAACCATATATCTAGGTTTTAAGACTATATGATATTATCGTCTTACGATCACCTCTTATATATCATATTCCATACGGTGATTCCAGCAAGCGCGAGTTTATTCCAATGCTCAAATCCAGTTCATAAGCACTTATGAACGTCGCAACAATCTTTTGCTATGTCTAATACCATTTAGACAATCTAGGCACCAATTCACGACAATCTTCATTCATATCTACTTCCAACATATGAACGATTGTGGACAATTTGAATAATTTGATTATTCCTAATAAACTCAATTATTCTGGAAGTCAAAACATGCAAAGACAAACAATAGTTAAACAATTAACATATGCCAGTAACTTTACTTATAAATAAAACTCCTTTATTTAATCATCAAATGTCAATTACATTTATCTATTATACGTTTCTAAAACTATCTAATCTATGCTAATACCATCCTTCAGCCCAATACTCCTAGCATGCTGCAAGTGCTTAACCCTACTCAGTCCCTTCGTAAGCGGATCTGCTGGGTTATCTTCTGATGATATCCTCTTCACTACGAGTTGTCCTTCTTCTACACGATGTCTGATGAAATGATATTTTCTGTCGATATGTCGAGATCTACCATGATCCCTCGGTTCCTTGGTCAAGGCAACCGCTCCTTCATTATCACAGAAAATCTCCATGGGCTCCTTTATGGCGGATACAACTCCAAGGTCACCAATGAAGTTCTTCAGCCATATTGCCTCCTTTGACGCTTCGCTCGCTGCTATGTAGTCTGATTCACACGTTGAATCAGCTACTGTTTCCTGTTTGGAACTCTTCCAAGTCATTGCTCCTCCATTTAGGGTAAAGACCCAGCCCGATTGCGAACGGTAGTTGTCCCTATCGGTTTGGAAGTTGGCGTCACTGTACCCTCGCACCTTCAAGTCATCACTCCCTCCGAGGACTAAAAACCATTCCTTCGTCCTCCGAAGGTACTTAAGGATATTCTTCACAACAATCCAATGTGCTCTGCTAGGGTTCCCTTGATATCTACTAACCATGCTCAAAGCAAAGGCTACATCAGGGCGAGTACAAGTCATAGCGTACATGATTGAGCCAACTGCGGAAGCATAAGGAACTCGGCTCATTTCAGCTATCTCAGCTTCGGTACTCGGACTTTGAGTCTTACTCAATCTGGAATTACTTTGTATCGGTAATTCTCCCTTCTTCGAGTTTTCCATACTAAAATGTTTTAGTACTTTCTCTAAGTAAGTGTTCTGACTAAGTCCAATTAGTCTCTTACTTCTTTCTCTTACTATCCTTATTCCCAAAATGTAAGAAGCTTCTCCGAGGTCCTTCATAGCGAAGCACTTCCCGAGCCAGGACATAACCTCCTGCAAAGTCGGGATGTCGTTTCCTATGAGTAATATGTCATCGACATATAAAACTAGAAAGCTTACTATACTCCCACTGGATTTGACATATACACACGACTCATCTTCGCTTCGTACAAATCCAAACTCTTTGACTTTCTCATCGAAGCATAGGTTCCATCTGCGAGATGCTTGCTTAAGTCCATAAATGGACTTCTCAAGCTTACACACTCTATTCGGACGCTTCAGATCCACAAACCCTTCTGGCTGAGCCATGTAAACATCCTCAGCCAACTTTCCATTAAGGAAAGCGGTCTTGACATCCATTTGCCAAATCTCATAATCATGAAATGCGGCAATAGCTAGCATTACCCTAATAGACTTTATCTTCGCAACTGGTGAGAAGGTCTCATCATAGTCAATTCTAGGAGTTTGAGTAAAGCCCTTCGCAACCAATCGCGCTTTATATGTGTGTACCTTTCCATCCACGTCGGTCTTCTTCTTGAAGATCCATTTACACCCAACGGTCTTACGTCCGGGCACATGATTAACCAAATTCCAAACTTGGTTATCATACATGGATTGGATCTCGCTATCCATCACCTCTTTCCATTTTGCAAACTCCGGGCCTACCATGGCTTCCTTATAGCTATTAGGTTCATCAAGATTTACTAGTGTACCATCACTAATATACGTGTCCCCTTTGGTAGTAATATGAAAACCATAAAACTGGGGTTGAACTCTAACTCTATCAGAACGTCTAATAGGTAAGGACTCGTCAATTGGTTCAACCGGAGTTTCCTCCTCAGGTTGAGTGCCAGCGGTGGAGGTTCCTTCATCTATCGACTCTTGAATCTCTTCAAGCTCGATTTGCCTCCCACTGTCCTCTTGGCCTATGAGTTATCGCTCTCGGAAAACTCCTCTCCTCGCAACAAAGACAACATTGTCCTTCGATCTATAGAAGAGATATCCAAAGGATTTCTGCGGGTAGCCGATGAAAATACATCGCTCACTTCGAGGTTCGAGTTTGTCGTGAGTATCTCGTCTTACGAAAGCCTCGCAACCCCAAACCTTGATATGTGCCAACGAAGGAGCTTTCCCCGTCCACATCTCGTGAGGTGTTTTGGCAACCTTCTTTGTAGGGACTCGGTTAAGGATATGGGCGGCAGTCTCTAAGGCATACCCCCAAAAAGAGATTGATAGTGAAGCACGACTCATCATAGAGCGAACCATATCCAATAAGGTTCAATTACGCCTTTCTGCCACACCATTCAATTGTGGTGTCCTAGGTGGCGTCAATTGTGAAACTATTCCACACTCCTTGAGATATTCGTGGAATTCAAGACTTAGGTACTCTCCTCCTCGATCGGATTGAAGCATCTTGATCTTCCTGCCCAATTGATTCTCCACTTCATTCTTAAACTCTTTGAACTTTTCCAAAGTTTCTGACTTTTGCTTGATTAAATAGATATACCCATATCTACTATAGTCATCGGTAAAAGTCACGTAGAAGCGGTTCCCATCCTTCGTGGTTGATCTAAACGGTCCACATACATCGGTATGTATTAGGTCCAATAAACCTTCACTCCTTTCGCACGTACCAGCGAAGGGTGACTTAGTCATTTTTCCAAGCAAACAAGATTCACATGTGTCATCTTCCCTAAGGTCGAATGACTCCAACACTCCATCCTTTTGGAGTTGGGCTATGCGTTTCTTGTTGACATGTCCAAGACGACTATGCCACAAGGATTCTTTATCCAAACTATTGGAAGAATCTATATTCAAAACATCATTTCCTAAATTATCAACAATCATCACAGTTTCATAAATTCCATTACATGGTATAGCTTCAAAGTAAAAGACACCATTTAGATAAGCTAAAATAGAACCATTCTCATTATTAAAAGAAAATCTAAAACCTTGTCTAAACAAACCATGAAATGAAATGATGTTTCTAGCCATTTCTGGCGAATAGCAACAATTTTCTAAATCTAAACATAAACTATTCCTAAGCACTAAAGAATATACTCCAATCTTGGTCACAGGCGACGATCTTCTGTTCCCCATGATTAGATTTATCCTTCCTTGCTTCACATCCCTACTTCCTTTTAGTCCCTGCACATTAGAACAAATGTGGTATCCACAACCGGTATCAAGAACCCAAGAAGTAGCATGATTAGAATCGTTAGATTTAATTGTGTATATACCTGCGAAAGATGGCTTGATCTTTCCTTCCTTCATGGCTTGCAGGTACTCTAGGCAGCTTCTCTTCCAATGTCCTATCTTGTGGCAGTGGTGACATTCAGCCTCCTTAGGGTTAGAGCAGGGCTTAGCGGGATCAACTTTGGTCCCACTAGAAGAGGCACCATCTCGGGCTTTCACCTTGCATTGGTTTTTGGATGAAGCCTTCCTCTTCTTTCCCTTCCCTTGACCAATAGCCAAGACAGGAGCAGCGGCTGAATTGGGAGTTGGTGCAACAAACTTGTCTTTGAAGTTGCTCTCAGCGACCCTCAAGAGACCTTGGAGTTTGCTTAGGGTGACCTCTTCTTTGTTCATGTGGTAGGTCATCCTAAATTGATTATAGCTTGGAGGCAAAGAGTGAAGCACCATGTCGATTGCCATGTCTTCCCCAAAGTCAACATTCAACTTGCGAAGACGATCGACATACCTTTTCATCTTTTGCAGGTGCACGGTAAGAGACTCTCCATGACCCATCTTAGCGGAAATCATGTTAGTGAAGATCTCATAATGCTCTTGTCTCGTGTTTTGGTGGTATAGCTCCAATAAGTCTTGATGCATCTCGTACGGGTACATGTCCTCATAGGAATTTTGGAATTCGGAGTTCATTGTGGCTATCATGATGTAGTGAACCTTCGTTGCATCACGCTCACGAGTCTCAACAACACTCATTTCAGCCAGAGTAGCAATTTCAGCGTTGATCTTTTCAAGCTTTTCATCGAGGACATACTCCTTGTCTTCGTAGCGAGAAATTGTGCGAATGTATCTTATCCATTCACTAAAGTTCGTTCCATCGAAAGTAACCTTTTGGCAAAGGCTCATCAATGTGAAGGAACTATCGGCAGCGTTGTTTGATTTCGACATCTACAAAAGAAAAAGGACAAAGATAGATTAGAATATGAATCCCTAATAATCATCCAATAAGAAAATTAGGGCTAGGATCCAACAACAATATTTACATCTTAGAAAAGGGATGCCGTAATCTAAATGCAAATAATTTGAAGGTAAGTGAATGACGATTCACTAATTCTCCATCATGAAAAACCTAACTCTAAGTTCTAAATGTATTGAGAATTCCTAGGTTCGGATGAGATTCATTGAAACTTTTCAAGGGCATGTTTAAATCTCGATATGCCCCTCTCGTTTGTGACTGGGATACCGAGGATCACAAAGTGGGTGTGAATTACTATGCAAATTCACATGGTGCCTTCGTTGTAACGATCACCTATTCGATGTGCCGGTAAACCACACACGCTCCATCGAACTATGATAAACAATGAATCACCCTTTGCCACCTTCGCTTAGAACCAATTAGTGTGCCGGTAAACCACACACGCTCCATCGAACTATGATAAACAATGGATCACCTATTCGATGTGCCGGTAAACCACACACGCTCCATCGAACTATGATAAACAATGAATCACCCTTTGCCACCTTCGCTTAGAACCAATTAGTGTGCCGGTAAACCACACACGCTCCACTAACTTCTTAGCAAGGTGAAAAGTGTAATTTCATGGGATTGCATCAATTCACTTTTCCTAAAGTAACTAAGATTGGGAAATTTTAGAAAACATGTAGTTACTTTGTATTTCTTATTATACTTTTAATGACAGGATGAGGTTGCCCTATCCTACCCGTTCGGCTAACGACCCTCCACCGATCAAGCAAGCGGTGGGTGTGAGTGTACACCCATTAAGCGCCATTTTATAGGCCGCAACCTTATACCCACCTTTTAGACCGGCTTCATGAATGAGGCCTACTAACGGTACGACTAGCATTTTAATTATACACATATATATTTATTAAGCTTGTAATAATATAATAGTATATGATGTATTTTAAACATTTCAAAAATACTAGGGTTTTAATCTTTAATTAAAATTTTCGAAATTTGATGTCACTTAAATTAAAATTTTAATTATTAAAACTCTTGATTTAATAATTATCTTAAATTAAACTATTAATTTGTATTATCAAATCATAAGGGATTATCTAGATCTAAAAGATAATTATCATTTAAACATTTAAATTATCCTAATCCCTTAAATCCCTCCATAAATTTCGAAAATAGGGATGGGATAATTCATGATCTTTAATTACCATATTTAACTATTAAAGGATAATTACAAGATATGGGATTATCCAAATCCCTAAAATTTAGGATCTTATCTTGGGGAAGGAGGCAAATCTCGAAATCTAAGGGTTTGCAAACCCTAGATTTCGAAATCTTGGATTGAAAGGAAAGGATTCAAAAACCCTTTCAAGATTTTCCTAAATTAGGGTTAGGAAACCCTAATCTTGAAATCTATGGCCTCCTAGGGTTTATTGGCTATAAACCCTAATTTGTCAAGTTCATACAATTGAATAAAACTAATTGAAAACATGTTAACCAAAGGCTCTGATACCACTGATGGGTTTTATACAAACAATCCTAAGTGTGCATGCAACCTTAGCTTGGATCTATGTTTTCACTATTAGATACACAACATTATGAACACAAGAATAAAACCCTAATGTGCATTGCTATTTTCGAAATTAACATACAAAGGTTGGTTTACATATCTCTTGTTGTTATATTGCAATAACAACTTAAATCTTCAAATCCTAAGTCTTGAAAGCAAGCACCACAAGTGTAGTGCCTCTAATGGCTCACAAACACCACAAGCAATTGGATAGGCTTAAGATAGAGGAGGGAGGAGTTGGAATTCGTCCTTGGGACCTCTTAGGAGCATGTACACGAATTTACAAGGCCTAGGGGTCTTTATATAGGGTTTAGATTAGGGTTTAAGTCCTTATCCTTATCCAGTTACTTGCCCACCAAGCAACCACAAGATAAGCCTTGAAAAAACCCTTATCCTCTTATCCTTGGACGATTTTAAGGATATCCTTATCCTTAAATTCGTTCATCCTTTAACAAGGATAAATATTGCCCTATCTTGCAACTATCTTATAATTACAATTCAGCCCCTCTAGTTTAATTAATTACACTTGATCACAAAATTAATTCCTAATTAATTATTGACCAATATTAATTAAACAAATATGATTTTCCTTTAATATATTATTCTTATAACATATTAATAAATCACAATAACCTCTCTCTCTATTTAATTTCTCTAGTCAAGTTGCTTTGGTGAAGGCAACCCAAAAGGACCATGCACAACCGGGTCAAGTACTTACCAAATATGGTTATGGGCTTAGACACTAATCCAACACATACATATTGTCGGGCCATTATGGGGTGCCCGACCTACCCGGTACGATCATTCTGGGGTGCCAACCCACCCGTGTCAAGCCATTCTGGGGTGCTGACCTATAGTGTCAAGCCATTCTGTTGTGCTGACCTACCCATCGGTCCTAACAACCGAATCCTCGGGGGCTATTTCACCCCTACTACTACTATCACATATATCATAACACAAACGTACTATCAGACATATCTAGGGTGTTCGGACTGCACTTTGGTCCTGACCACGGGACTTGGGGACTATTCCCCCTCCTACTACCACTATCACATATAGCATATCATGCCAACATATAAACATATCAAATCATACTGTCAGACATATCTGGGGTGCCTGACCAACCCTTCAGTCCTAACAACCGAACTTTACTACTATCACATATAACATATCATGCCAGCACGTAACATAATAGGTAGTAGCAAACCTAGATGAATATCATAAAGACTATCATCTAAAATACAACCCCTACTGGTAGGCCGATATTGTGGCCATAGAACCACCGCTACTAGAAGGTAACTCACCTCGTAAGGTTGACTACTGAAAAGCTGATCGACAGATGTCCGACTGCTGCTCCGGTGATCCCCCGACTATAATTCTCGTAAAAAACTTAGTCAGACACTGATAACTATTCTTAGGGTAAAATGATTATTTTACCCCTGACCAAGTCAAAGTCAAACTCAACTTCTAGTTGACCTGACTCGCCGAGTTGAGCCTCAAACTCGTTGTAACACCCCAAAATCAATTAGGCCAAGAAGGAAAGAAAACCCTAAGTCAAAGGGTCAACTCGCCGAGTTCAGCACGAAACTCGGCGAGTCCGAGCGGGGTCCAGGTTCAGGAATTAGTGACCGACTCGGCGAGTCGGCTAAGGAGACTCGGCGAGTCTGGTCTGAACGAGGAAAACCCTAATCCCGGGAACTGTATCCTATATAATAGGTGTTATGTCCCTCCCTTAGCCTCATTATCATCCTAGAGAACCTGTAAACCCTAGATTTCGTGTGAGCTTCTATCATTTGAGAGAAATAGCTTTGGAGGAAGGAAACTTTGGAAAGGAACTTGAAGATCAAGAAAGTTGCTTCAAAGGGGAGGTAAAGATCCGGGATCTACTTCAGTTGGTGTTCATCTTGGAGGTAATAAGCTGTTATCTTCCCTCCCTTGCATCTAGATCCACTTTTGTTATGAGATTTGGGGGTTTTATGGTTGTTTGAGACCCAATTCGAGTTTGGGGCCTAGATGTGTCGTTGCCACTTCAGATCTAGTGTTGTGATGGTCCAATATGTCATAAAGCATCAGTAGATGAGTAGTTAGTGAAGCCATTTTGTCCCTAAACCTAGCCCTAGAGTGTTTTGAGCCTTGATCTCTTTAGTTATACGTAAAGTTTGCAACTTTACGTAAGGATTGAGCTTTGGGAGTATGGATCTATGAGTTGGAGCCCCTGTATGGCTGAAAAGCCACTGTATGGATTAAGAACTGGTGCAACTCGGCGAGTCACATGGGTGGACTCGACAAGTTGGATGAAGTTGGGCAGGAACTCGGTGAGTTGGAAGAACAACTCGGCGAGTTGGTTGAAGATAGCCTTGGACTCGGCGAGTCTGGTCTTGAGGTCCTAGACTTTTTTGGTTAAGATGAGAATCGGTGAGTCTAGGGACGACTTAGTGAGTTGAGATGAGATTTTTCAGAGTTGAGGGACTCGGCAAGTCAGCAGGCTGACTCGGCGAGTAAGGTCAGTCAGGAAGTTTGACTTTGTCTGAGGACTTTGACTTTGACCAAGAGTTGACCAATTGACTTCCGAGGGCATTTTTGTAATTATTGGTATTTATTAGGTTCAGTCTTTTGGTATTATCAGGGGTGGAGATCGTGTCGGAGGTTGGAGCAGCATGAGCGTATCTTTTTAGTCAGCAGATTGCAAGGTGAGTTTCCCTTTGTGTGAATGGGTCTAAGGCCACAATGTCAGCCCATGAAGATACGAGTAGGAAGGGAAAAAACTTGTTCTTCTTCCGTAAAGAATTCTTCTAATAATTCCGAGCCGAATCTTTTCAAAAAAGCACGTACAGTGCTTTTATGCTTACGAGCTAAAGTTCTAGGACAAGAAAGTCGAAGTATATAGTTTACTCGATACAAACTCTTTTTTTGAAGATCCACTATGATAATGAGAAAGATTTCTGTATATACGCCCAAAGCGTTCAATAATATCAGAATCTGATAAATCGGCCCAAATCGCCTTACCAATAGGATGCCCCAATGCATTACAAAATTTAGATTTAGCCAATGATGGGGGTTAGCCTTAGGCACAGTATGCTAGTATGATATTCAGGACAAGGTCCAATGATAGTGGGCGGGTGCCCAAGGAATGGTTTATATGATAGTTTATACTTGTTGTTTGTGTGATACATGTATGTGGTTGGTAGGGAGGTGAGTGTGGGCGAGGTCCCGTATCTCACCAATAACAGAGTGTGGATGGTGTTCCACATCTCATTAGCAGCAGAACAGGGGTGAGGCCTAAGTTAGGGAAAGAGTAAGTGTGGGTTGCGCCCGTATCTACCTATCATTAAGGGCGTGGATGGGGTTCCATGACTCATCAGTAGCAGGACAAGGGCGCGGCCCAAGATAGGCGAGGCCTCAGGACAGGATTTGTGAGTATATGTTAGCTTATATGTTGTTATATGCTTATGTGCTATTTTATGTTAGCGGGCGTGGCCCAGTGACAGGAGAGGCCTAAGTTAGATAGATCTGTATCCGAGCGGGGCTCAAAGCTAGGCGGGGCCGTCGTAGCGGGCGAGGACCGAGGTAGGGGGCGAGGCCCAAAATAGCGGGCGTGGCCCAGTATGTGCAATATGTGGTTATGCATGGTATGTGGTAGGGTGGGGAACTCACTAAGCTTCATGCTTACGGTTTTCAGTTTTGGTTTCAGGTACTTCCGGTAGCGGAGGGAAGAGCTCGGGGTGATCGCATGGCAGACACCATAGATTAGACAGCCTATGAATGTTTTACTCTGATATCGAACATGTGTTTTGGAAATTAATACTCTGTTTATGTTTTGGATTGATGATTTTGGTTTAAATAATTTTTTATTAAAAGAAATTTTAGTCTTGAATTTTGGGTCGTTACAAGTTGGTATCAGAGCCTTGGTTTGAGGGATTCGGACATGCTCTCGAGTGTGTCTGAACTCAAACTGAGGAATTGGTATAAAGGTTTTCAAAATGAAAAGACAGATTGTAAAAAGAAAGTTTTAAGAAAGAAAACAGTTTTAGAAAAGCAAAAAGAATTCAGAAAGAAAATAATTTTGATAAGAGAAAAGGGTGTGGTGCATGCAATCAACCGAGCTCAAGTAAGTACCCCAAAATACCCATACATGTTTATGTTATGAATATCGGTTAATAGAACAGCATGCTAGATTAGGACTAAGGATCTAGGGAGGATGCCTTATGTGCTTGTTATATGTGCTCTGAGCTGCATGATAGTGTTGATTAGATAGTAGTAGGATAGCCTATTTAGGTTATGCCTGGGATTATGAGTTTGTGTTGCATGCTAGTACAGATTCTTGGTATGATACTATGATTGCTGGAGTATGTTATGGTTAGATTTTTCCCCTTGTCTGAATGTTGCTTGCTTTGTGCATTGTGGGATTCCGAGTGATGGGAGTTAGTCATTAGGTGGATACGTCACGTCACATGTGATCAGGGTTGAATAATCTTAGAGTGCTGGATTTGGCCCTATTGTGCAGCTCTTGTTTGAGTCCAACCGTTGTAGGGACGAGTCTTTTACTCGAAGGATTATCTGAGCCTCGTCACATGTGATGGTATCCAGGTAATGGCTAATTGGCATCACAAGGAGTCCTTTAGCAGCTGAGGACTGGTTTGGTTTGAGTTAGAGGTTTCCCTAGGGTAAGCCTAGGATGAGGTAGTGTTGGGAGCAGTAGTAGTAGAAAAGGGTCCTGGTGGAGTCGAAGCAGTTTTTGAGGAAAGTACGGATAGATGTGGAAGGTAGTATGGGCCCGTACTACTGAAAGCAGAGGATCCGTACTCGATTCGGGAAAGGCCGAGACAAGACCGGGAACCTGGTAGTGCGTGTGTTTGGTCTCACAATGGTGATAAGTATTCTGATAGTGGTTGTGTTATATTTTCAGCATGGTAACGTTGCGAGAGAGACCAGTAGGCGGATCAGGCACCAGAGACGGATCAGGCTCGGGTTCAGGAGCCAAGCAGCTAGAGGAGCGAATGAGGGAGTTGATATCAGCTGAGGTTATGCGCAACATACTAGACCAGACTCCTGTGATCTTTGGCACGGTCAAGGAGGTATATTGGAGATCTTGGA
This sequence comes from Lactuca saligna, assembly GCF_052625555.1. Taxonomy (NCBI): domain Eukaryota; kingdom Viridiplantae; phylum Streptophyta; class Magnoliopsida; order Asterales; family Asteraceae; genus Lactuca; species Lactuca saligna. The sequence goes on along the minus strand of NC_136419.1, from coordinate 60,773,886 downwards.
TGAGAGGCTGGGAGCCTTCCGTACCGAGATGATGGCTTTGATGGGAGCGCGTACTTTTACATTTCGAGAGTTCAGGGCTTGCAGGGCACCAGATTATCATGGGGCTAGGGACCCCATTGCTAGCAGCAGTTGGTTGGCTGATGTTGCCAATGCATTCCGTACAAGCCGGTGTCCTGAGGGGGACAAGGTCAGACTCGCTTCCTGCCTTCTGAAGGACAGAGTGAGGGATTGGTGGGAAGAAATTGGTCATGCTTTGGGTGATGATGCCACGTTGGATGCGATGATATGGGGTGATTTTTCAGCCAGGTTCAGGGCGGAGTTTTCGCCAATTATTGAGGTGCAGCAGTTGGCACGGGAGTTTCAGGATTTGACGCAGACCACTGAGACTGCGGTGGAGATAACCACCAAGTTCAGGGAGAGGGCGCTTCTTGTTCCGCAGTATGTCGCGGATGAGGAGATGAAGAAGACCCGATAGCATGAGATGTTGAGGGATGACATCAGGCAGTTTGTGAGCAGGTCCAGTTGCAAAACGTTGGAGGATATGATTGCGCGAGCTAGATAAAGGGAGATTGATTTGGAGTAGATCCGGAAGAGGAAGCCGGATGAGATTCAGACAGTTTCGGGTTTGGGCAAAAGGACTAAGGGATCGGATACGAGATCGAGGGATTATTAGGACCGCGGCCGGTGTGGGAAGTGTGGCAGGGCACACGGGGGCGTGTGCAGGAGTGGTAGCGGTGGTTAGTCTAGCTCCTTCAAGTGTGGTCGGACTGGTCATTTTAGCAGGGATTGTATTGCTACCACCACTCAGGGATCCGATTTGATATGTTTTCACTGCAACCAGCGGGGCCATAAGAAGGCCCGGTGCCCCAATTTGTTTTTGGTAGGACGGGTGATGGCACCTACCCCTGCAACTTTGAGGATCATAGACGGCCGTCAGGGCCGCGTGGAGGCGCTTGCGGTAGGAGGCAGAGCTTTTCAGATGACTACCCTGGAGATGCGAGCAGCACCGCACGTTGCAGGTATGCGACTTCCATTTTTAGTTTTGTTATTTGTGCATGATTATATTGTTATGGTTCTGCATCATTATCGGTATGAGTATTTTACTTTTTACGGCTTGATTGTGATCGAGTTATATGCCATCTGCATACCTTGGATATTGAATAGTGGTTAAGGGATGGGCTCTATTGGAGAAGGATGCTTAGGATGCAGTAACTGTAGCATAACTGGGAGGGACTTGGTATGTCTCGCTAGTTCGGAGCTGTATAGTTTCAAAAATGGACTGGTTAGATCCCTAGCTATGGTAAGCTTGGGGTTCTTCAGCAGATTGATTATGGATTGGTAGTAGGCATTGGGTTTTCTTTTCGAGCATTGAGCAGTGAGGGGTAAGAAGGATCGAAGTGTGGGAGAAACCTCTGAGTGTTCAAGGGTAAAAGCACGCAGGTCCAGAATGAGTACGCGATCTCTGAGAAGGAAAAGAAGTAGTACAACATTCGATGGTTAGTACGTGGTTGGGAATCCCGGTTAAAGCATGGTAGAGCGGCGACAGAGCTGCAACTTCCTCCAGCAACGATCATTGGTGGAAGGTGATGTAAGACTACGGGTAAGCCGTAGCATTCCATAGTAGCTTCGTTAGTGGAGTTGGGGCGAGGCCCTTATCTCCTAGTGATCAGAGAGGGATCAGGAATGGGTAGTGGACGAGAATAGTAGGGAGTTGCCTGTATCGCCTAGCGAGGTGAGACCTTGGGAGAGGCCGCTCCAGGGCATAGTTGGGTGAGACCTGTAGGCGAGGCCCGTATGAGAATAGCAGTATAGGTGAGACCAGAGAACAGGGTTGCTCAGTAGTATGGTTGGGTGAGACCCGTGGGCGAGGCCCATACGAGAGTGGTTAGGCAAGCGAGACTAGAAGGACAAAGGAAGGAGAGACCCGTGGGTGAGGCCCGTGATTTTTAGTAGCACAGGTGAGACCTGGTAGGGACCGTAGTGTCGGATAAGGGATCGAGGATCCCAGGAATGTAGTGCCTGAATAGATTGAGCAGTTATAGGTAGTCGAAGTGTCTTCGAAAGTCGCTGGGAGCGACTAGGAGTCGTGTTTGGACTAGCGACCGGTGGGATCCGGTAATCCAGATATTGATGGATTTGTAGGGACCAAGGTGGTCTCAGTTCATCCGGAAGGCAGATAAGGTATAGCATAAATTTTCAGTCAGTAGCAGTGCTGGTAAGCACTCTAAGGTGGAATTCAGTTAGTGAATCGTGGGGTGCTCGACACCAAAGTATAGTAGAAGGAAATGCCCAGTGGATACTGGTGATAATGACCCGTACTGGAGGTAGCGGGAGGAATTGATGTGGTGAAGGATAGGACCTTCACAGTGACAAAGGAAATAGTTGGTTATGGAGCATCGCCTTGGGAAGGCAAGAAAACGCACAAGGAAAGAGGGGATGAACCCCTATGGGTTCAGTTGCAGTACTCGGACAGTACTGGAAGGATTGTGGGTTGAGTAAGTTGTGTTTCCAGAATGTTCAGGGTTAGGGTTGACCCGAGATTATTATTATCCACAAGCGTTAATGGTCTTCAGGAGGACCGGGAAAAAGGCCAACGAAGGTAGGCAAGGGGTGTTGGATTAATAACAGGGTATTGGAAGCAGATTGCAGGCGGTTGGCCATAGGAAACTTCAAGGACGAAGTTTAGTTTAAGTGGGGGAGAGTTGTAACACACCAAAATAAATTAGGCGAAGAAGGAAAGAAAACCCTAAGTCAAAGGGTCAACTCGCCGAGTCCAGCGCGAAACTCGGCGAGTCCGAGCGGGGTTAAGGTTCAGGAATTGGTGACCGACTCGGCGAGTCGGCTAAGGGGACTCGGCGAGTCTGGTCTGAACGAGGAAAACCCTAATCCCGGGAACTGTATCCTATATAATAGGTGTTATGTCCCTCCCTTAGCCTCCTTATCATCCTAGAGAACCTGTAAACCCTAGATTTCGTGTGAGCTTCTATCATTTGAGAGAAATAGCTTTGGAGGAAGGAAACTTTGGAAAGGAACTTGAAGATCAAGAAAGTTGCTTCAAAGGGGAGGTAAAGATCCGGGATCTACTTCAGTTGGTGTTCATCTTGGAGGTAATAAGCTGCTATCTTCCCTCCCTTGCATCTAGATCCACTTTTGTTATGAGATTTGGGGGTTTTATGGTTGTTTGAGACCCAATTCGAGTTTGGGGCCTAGATGTGTCGTTGCCACTTCAGATCTAGTGTTGTGATGGTCCAATATGTCATAAAGCATCAGTAGATGAGTAGTTAGTGAAGCCATTTTGTCCCTAAACCTAGCCTTAGAGTGGTTTGAGCCTTGATCTCTTTAGTTATACGTAAAGTTTGCAACTTTACGTAAGGATTGAGCTTTGGGAGTATGGATCTATGAGTTGGAGCCCCTGTATGGCTCGAAAAGCCATTGTATGGATTAAGAACTGGTGCAACTCGACGAGTCACATGGGTGGACTCGGCGAGTTGGATGAAGTTGGACAGGAACTCAGCGAGTTGGAAGAACAACTCGGAGAGTTGGTTGAAGATAGCCTTGGACTCGGCGAGTCTAGTCTTGAGGTCCTAGCCTTTTTTGGTTAAGCTGAGAATCGGTGAGTCTAGGGACGACTCAGTGAGTTGAGATGGGATTTTTCAGAGTTTAGGGACTCGGCGAGTCAGTGGGCTGAATCGGTGAGTAAGGTCAGTCAGGAAGTTTGACTTTGTCTGAGGACTTTGACTTTGACCAAGAGTTGACCAATTGACTTCCAAGGGTATTTTGGTAATTATTGGTATTTATTGGGTTCAATATTTTGGTATTATCAGAGGTGGAGTTCGTGTCGGAGGTTGGAGCAGCGTGAGCTTATCTTTTCAATCAACAGATTGCAAGGTGAGTTTCCCTTTGTGTGAATGGGTCTAAGGCCACAATGCCAGCCCATGAAGATACGAGTAGGAAGACCCGGGGGTTAGCCCTAGGCACAATATGCTAGTACGATATTCAGGAAAAGGTCCAATGATAGCGGGCGGGTGCCCAACGAATGGTTTATATGATAGTTTATACTTGTTGTCTGTGTGATACATGTATGTGCCTAGTAGGGAGGTGAGTGTGGGCAAGGTCCCGTATATCACCAATAGCAGAGTGTGGATGGTGTTCCATATCTCATTAGCAACTGAACAGGGGCGAGGCCCAAGTTAGGGAAAGAGGGAGTGTGGGTTGAACCCGTATCTCACTATCAGTAAGGGCGTGGATGGGGTTCCATGACTCATCAGTAGCAGAACAAGGGCGAGGCCCAAGATAGGCGAGGCCTCAGGATAGGATTTGTGAGTATATGTTAGCTTATGTGTTGTTATATGCTTATGTGATATTGTATGTTAGCGGGCGGGGCCCAGTGACAGGCGAGGCCTAAGTTAGACAGATCTGTATCCGAGCGGTGCTCGAAGCCAGGCGGGGCCGTTGTAGCAGGCGAGGCCCGAGGTAGGGGGCGAGGCCCAAAATAGCGGGCATGGCCCAGTATGTGCAGTATCTGGTTTTGCATGGTATGTGGTAGGGTGGGGAACTCATTAAGCTTCGTGCTTACGGTTTTTAGTTTTGGTTTCACGTACTTCCGGTAGCGGAGGGAAGAGCTCAAGGTGATCGCATGGCACACACCATAGATTAGACAGCATGGGAATGTTTTACTCTGATATCGAACATGTGTTTTGGAAATTAATACTCTGCTTATGTTTTGGATTGATGATTTTGCTTTAAGTAATGTTTTATTAACAGAAATTTTAGTCTTAAATTTTGGGTCGTTACACTCGTCGAGTCCCTACGCTTCATCTAGCCTTCTTCACGCTTCTACTCGTCGAGTTTAGCAATGACTTGACGAGTTCTCCTTCTAAAACAACCTCGAATGAACCTTCATCCGACTCCCCGAGTTGTATGAACAAATCGTCGAGTTCATCTTCAAAAGTTGGGAGATTGCCTTGGACTTGCCGAGTTTGCTCAGGCACTCATCGAGTCCTATGAGCTCCAGGTCTATGGCTAAGTCCAATACGTTGGGTCACTCCCTTGAACCCTCTAAAATCCTTCTAACACTCAACTGGGTTCCTTTGAACCCTAAAAGAAAAGGGGAGTCGAGCCTCGGACTCGTCGAGTCCCAAGAACAACTCGCCAAGTTGAGGTTGTCCAAGTCTCATTTCTCGATTTCTGATGTACAACACTTGTCCAAATGATAGATCTAGGCTCCTAAGATCGATCTAGCACATAAAGTTATGAACTTTACGTGCATGTATGGGACTAAGAGCTAAAAAGGCCCTAAAAGAATCTCTTGAGTTGCATGTGGCTTTCCATGGGTGCAAAGGCAGTCCCTTGCTGCCTTCTAACTCCTTAAGGAATCTAGATCTGAAGCCTCAACCCCCAACCATGCTTGCAATCATGGTTGGTCACGAAGAATGGCTTATAAAAGCCCTAAATCTCCCCAAAAAGGGATCTAATGCAAGAAGGAGCAAGGTGTCGACTTTATACCTCCCAAGGACTGTAGATGATGCACAAGCTTGACTCTTTCTAGTCTCCTCTTGATTCCTCTCGGTTTTTCCTTCCTTCTTGACACCAAAAAGCACCAAAACCACCAAAAAGCCCTTAGATATTTCACAACACAGTTAGGGTTCGAAATGGAGTGTTATAGGAGCATAAAGGGGCTATGGAGGTTGTATAAGGTCATTTAAATAGGGTGCAAACCCTCATATTAGGGTTTTGCCCAGCTAGAGCCTACTCGTCGAGTCTTGCCGCCGACTTGATGAGTTCGCCACTTAACCCCTGTGTCCAACCGTTACTACTCGATGAGTTGGGCCATCTACTCGCCGAGTCTCAGTCCAAATTACGAGAAATAGTTGAATGAAATACATACCAGGAACCGGGTGCTACACAAATGCTAGCTTTGGTATCAAGTAAAGAAATATGAAGAGTTATTGGTATTTTCCCTAAACTTTAATTTAACAAAACATGCTATAATGCTAAGTATTGAACTGTATAATTTATTTCGTCTTTCACATGCTAAGTACGTAGAGGATAAAACCATATTCATCAAATATTTTTGTTTTACACTTTATAGCAACGTATTTTCAGTTTAATTTTTTTTCGAATTTGTTTATAGCGACGCACTTTGAATAGGAGCCTTAAGTGCTTTTTTTTTTTTTTTGTAAAAAAACATCTTCAGACATCTTATTGTTGCACGACGGAGAACACGCACAATATTTTTCATCTCACAATTGTTTGTTTTTAGAAGTCTTCAGAGTAAAAAACTTTTGTACGTGTTATGTTTGGGGCATCACTTGTATTGCCTCTTCCAACCTCTTCTTATTTTTTCTTGCTGAAATATTAATGAATCTTAATTGTATATAGTTGAAATCTTGTCGAATTCTTGCTTCACCTCTTTTTTTTTGGTTTATTCTTGCTTAATGATTTTTTTCTCGTTTTTATATTGAATAATGATAATTTCTTGCTGAAATATCATTATTTTTTTTGTTGATATATCATTATTTTTTTGCTGATATATCATAAAGTTTTGCTGATTTTTTATACATTATTAAATTTTCAGTATTAAAAACTATTTTCGTTATATAAAATTAGTTTTATTTTATTTTTTAATATATGCATCAACATGTTGATGTTCACGCTTCTTATTACAGTATCTAGCCATTTGGTCCACCTTTTTGTTGAAGAATGTTGTAGAGGTGGTCCGTAGACTTCATGAATTTTCTCTTTAAAAAAAACACCTTAGATGAAGGCAGTGTTGTAAAACTCGCCGAGTTAGGCGATTACTCCTCCGAGTAATTGCTACTCGACCCCTTACCGAGGCGAGTTATAGAATCTCGAGTACTCCCCGATTGGCCCAACTGAGCAATGTTCTAAAACTCAATCAAATTTGTGATTAATATGTATATTATACTTAACGATTTATTGTTTAACACATACATGTTATTATTATATATATATATATATATATATATATATATATATATATATATATATATATATATATATATATATATATATGGAAAAAGGGAATATACATTACAGCACCACCTAAGCTTAGGTACAAAACCTCTTGAAAATACATTGTTTTACTATATAAAGATTACGGTTAATGGATTCACGATTAATACTTCAAGATGTAAATTCAAGATCGACACAATAGAGTTTAAGGTTTAGAGTTTATGGTTTAGGGTTTAGGGTTTAGGTTTATGTTTAGGGTTTAGGGTTAAGGTTTAGGGTTTAGGGTTTACGGTTAGGGTTTAGGGTTTAGGGTTAAGGTTTAGGGTTAGGGTTTAGGGTTTAGGGTTTACGGTTAGGGTTTAGGGTTTAGTGTTTAGATTTAGGGTTTAGGGTTTAGCTTTAGTGTTTAGGGTTTAAATTTAGGGTTTAGGTCTAGGTTTTGGGTTATTAATGTTCACTTGGATGAAGTAATAAACGATAATTGAGGAAAGAAAACGGTGATGATAAAACGATAATGAAAGAAAGAAATGTTATGGAGAATGATATATTTACCAAGTGAAACCAAACCGGGTATATTTAGCATGTTAAAACGACATATTTTAGAGGTTTAGTACCTAAGCTTAGGTGTGGCTGTAATGTATATTTCCTATCCCCTATATATATATATATATATATATATATATATATATATATATATATATATATATATATATATAATTTTCAGTAATTATTCAAGAAGCGAGATAATTATGTGTTTTTCAGTTTGTGTGCTCACATGTATTTAATTTTGTTATATATTTCAATGAACTTAAGATTTTAGCTTATGATTTTGATATATATAAGTTTCCTTAAAATATTTATACATATTATCAAATCTGAGTACTCCTAAGTATTCGTTACTCGGTAGTCCGCAGGTACCGAGTAACCAGTTCTAGAACCTTGGATTATGTCACTAAAATGTGATGCTATAAAATGGTTAAAACCCAAATAAATAAATAAATAAACCATAAATTGGGATCTCACACGTTCAAACTAAAAGGCCGAGAACTCAAACCCAAAAACCCTAAACCAACATGTTTTCCAAAAAAAAAATCATTTTTTTTGTATGATTTGTTTATACCCAAACTTAAAACGATTCATATTCATCCTTACTATTTTATTTTTTGTATTTAACCCACTTATATGAATCATTTTAATATAATATTATAAGTTGTTTAACTGTCTTTGTCAAATTTGGTCTTTTCCTATAGCGGAAAAGGTGTTACATTTTCAACACCCGATCACTAATATTTAATAACCTATGTTAATATCATAAAATCTGTTATTTTGTGGGGTTTATAGTTGTTATATTTTTTAAATATGGTGTACTAACAATTAAATTTACTAAGACACAAGCGATTACGATATAGACTAACGGTCATCCACATGTTTTATTTATGATATTAAAAATATTGTAGAGTAAATTACATGACTCGACCCTCGCATAGGTACCAAAATCGGCCCTCGCGTAAGAACCAAAAAACATGTTTGGTCGTTATTTATAAATTTTAACTCAGATAGTTCATCTTTTGTTTAAAATTTACATGTTTTATTCCTAATGTTGTTTGCCAGTCATAAAAAGACGATTTTGCCCTTATCCTTTTCTTTTTGATTTATTTTTATTTGTTAGATATATTTAATTAATTACATTTTTTTTTTATTTTAAGTAATGGACCTCATATACCCTCTCTATCTATCTTCGTCCAAACACATCAACTAGAAGCCAAAGCATCTCTGACCAACACTCACTAGCCATCGCCGACCTATACTCTTCCACCAGCCACTGGGCACCATCGTCGACCGCCTACCACCACTCATGTCTAGTGATACTCTCACTCTCACCCCCTCATCACCAGAAATATGAAAATCTAGAAAACGCTCCAAAAATAACCCAAAAAATCACACCATGGTTGTAAAGTTGAAACCCTAGAATGCAGAACCACAAGGCCACCATCATTAAAGAGAGAGGGATAGAGATGAGGTGGTGGACATTAGATCTGCTCAAGAGGGTGAGGTGCTTCATGTTGGGGTTGCAAAGTTATTCATTCATGACTTTGTAAATGTTTGACTTTTGTAAAACCCACTTGCATGTGGTGCTTTAGCCTTTAGACCCATTTGTTAGTTAGAGTGAGAGAGAGAGAGAGACATGTAAACCCTCTATAAATAGTGGGTTCATACCACTTGTAGATGTGTGCATGAGAGATGTAAAAGTGAGTGTGTAAGTGTGTGTTAATTATGTAGTCTAGATCTAGATCCTTTTTGTAACACCATATACATTCAATATATCTCTTAAACACCCAAATCACCATGTTCAATTGTGCAAACTTAAATTCCGCATGCCAAACCATGTTCTTTGTAACTACAATTGGTATCAGAGCGGGTCTTCAAGATCAAGGTGATTTTTGAAGAACGATTCTCGGTTTGGCAAATTTTTGTCACAATTTGATCAATTTTGGTGAGTCTCTCTCTATGATCTCTTGTAATTTTTGATTCGTGCTTTGCGTTCTTGATTGTTGATCGTTTTGATTCATTGGATCTAATTCGTTTCAAATCTCGTTGTTGATCTAATATTTTTTTAAGATCACGTCTAAAATCAAATTTTCATTATTGTTCATCAATCCAAAATTCAAGCCCAATCTGATTTGTAATTACTATTCATTGATTCAAGCCCAAATAATCACATTAAATCCATTACTGTTCATGATCATATGAGCCCATAAAAGCTTCGAGTACTATTCATCTGAAGTCAAATTCATGATACAGGCGATTTCTCTTTTTGTTCATATTTCTCGAGTGTAATTCATCTGTTTGGTCCATATACTCATTCGATTCAAGATTAATATTCATTATGATTTACATTCTTCATAAAACATCAAGGATCGACTACTAGTGATTCAATCCAATTTTTTTTTCGTGATTGTATCTTCAAATCTGTTTATCTCATATCTTCCGAATTCCATTTAAATTCGATTTGTTGATAATCAAAATCGACTTGAATAATGATATTGATTCTGTATGCTTAATGATTGAATTGATGGTTGAATCTGTTCTTGGCTGGTCAAATGACGTTATTGAAGATGGATGAAGAGTCAAACTAGAAAAGTCAAAGTTTGATTCTTATGAATCCAGAATTCGAAATCAAAAGAGAATTTGATGGATATATAATCGATTTGAGTTACATCAACTGTTTTTAAGAATATATTTGTGAACGAATTGGATTTTCGTAATGTTGTTCATATCGACTTGACGTGTTGGTTCGATATTAGAGATTGAAGGTTTTGGAATCATGAATAGAAATCGATATTGATTTTGGATGATTTTTGGAGTTACGAATTCGATTTTGGTGTTGTTCGATTGGAGTTTTTGGTGTGATAGATCAATAATTTTGGATTTGAGATAAAAAAAATTTCTGTGATTGTTGAATCAAGATGCGAATGACGATGGTTTTTGGAATCGATTTGGATTCGGTTTGGATTTGATGATTTAGTTTCGAAACAGAAATCTCAATTGATGACCAAGATGAAGATCTGTTTGATTTTTGGGTTACTGTATCAAAAAGAAAACGATGCGAACAGTTGAAGCAATTCGCATTTGATACATTGATGATGACTTGGAATCGAAATTAATTGTTGATGGTTTATTATTGATAGTCGAGAGTCGATTGTAGATACTGGAAGTCAATTGTAATCAATATTCGCAAGCTTGAAGTCGGAAATTTGGATTGAGTTCGCATCTGTAGAATGAAAAGAGAATTTAATATTGATTTTGGTTTGTAATTTGGAAGTCAAACCAGATGATTCATTCGCATTTTTTATGTAATGGTGATATTCGCATTTGTGTGAATTAAAACTAAGTTTCGCATCTGGGTTCTCATCTGAAGAAAATGGCTGGAACATGCGAAGTAAGAGGTGTGAATTAAAACTAAGTTTCAAATTTGATCCATACAGTTTGTGCAAATTGACACTTTTTACCCAGCTTTGAAAAAGGGGGAGAGTTTTGCATATTTTGCTGTTTTGGGTGCAACGGGTCACTGCAGAATTTTGAAATTGACAATTTCTACCCATTTTTGAGAAATTTTGTCAAAGGCGATCCGTTAACGGCAATAAAAATTGCTTATTTTTTGGGTTTTCCGGATTGAAGCACAAAGTTTATACCACATGTTAAGGGGGAGTTTTGACACGAAAAATTCCGAATAGAGCACGTTCTCTTTCCTTTGGAGTTTTATAATCAAATTTCGATTATAAAAAGGGGGAGAAGTTTTATATGGGAAATTCGAACTTGAATTTTTCATATTACGCAGATTTGAAGACCGAAGTGATCTTGAAGTTTTGAATCCACGAGATGATGTAATTGGAAGTTTCGAAGTGATATATTCGAAATGGGTTTGGATTTATTGAAGATTTTTGGGGTGTGTTTTTATGTGCAACTTTGGGTGATTATTTGGAGTATGGAATACTCTTAATCATTCGTTGCTGCTCGGATTGTAATGTCTCACATCCTAGAGCCCAAATTGAAGAGTCATGGAAGAATTGAAGATTGAAGTTCGTTTCAACATGTGTCACCTTTGAGGCTCGAACCGCGTAGTGCTTGATTTTGGAAGATTTGAAGTGGGTCATTCATTCCTAACTTTGAGGGGGAGAATGTTGGGGTTGCAAAGTTATTCATTCATGACTTTGTAAATGTTTGACTTTTGTAAAACCCACTTGCATGTGGTGCTTTAGCCTTTAGACCCATTTGTTAGTTAGAGTGAGAGAGAGACATGTAAACACCTCTATAAATAGTGGGTTCATACCACTTGTAGAGGTGTGCTTGAGAGATGTAAAATTGAGTGTGTAAGTGTGTGTTAATTATGTAGTCTAGATCTAGATCCTTTTTGTAACACCATATACATTCAATATATCTCTTAAACACCCAAATCACCATGTTCAATTGTGCAAACTTAAATTCCGCATGCCAAACCATGTTCTTTGTAACTTCACTTCATTGCCGATAGATCTACTCATGAATCGAATCACTTACTAAGACAATTTTGCTTCATAGGGTGAGGTGTTTCATCTCTAGCGAGGTTGGGGATTGGATTTCTTGTGACGGTTCCATTCTTCCAGTTTTTTGCTCTTCAACAGATTTACAGAAAGAGGTAGGAAGAATGAGGCCTTAATGATGGTGGTGCGTAAGTGGTATGAATATATGATCTTATAAACCTTGACCAAGATTGACGTCGGTGCTCCATCACCATTACATCATCAGTGCTCCACACCCGCTGAAGACTGTCCGACATCGTTTCCCTATTTCTCACCCAATCCCGACAACAACCCAAGCAGTGTAGCTGACATCGCCCACCAGAGCTACTCCTTCTTTGTTCTCCACCTACATCTAGACACCGGTGAAATCAATAATTCTTGAACTCCTTTCTGATGGGTTCATACAGATGAAAGATGAGAGAAATATGAAGAGCTAGAGAGATGTCCTTATGTTCCAAAAAAAAGTGCGTGCAACTACTTTAATAGACATTTCATTTTTCTAAAATTATGATTAATAAAAATTATAGATAAATTATAAAACAAACTAAAATGAATGGAAAAATAAATAAAAAAGGGTAATATAATCATTTTATATCTAGCAGGGACGAAGTGGGCAACGTTTAATAATATAAAGGACGATCCGAGCTAATTTTTAGAAATAGGGACTAAACGCATAATTTGGCACTTCAGCGAGGGATGAATCATGTAATTTACTCAATATTGTAATAATCTGATTTTTTTTACTTAAAGTCTTAAACTATACAAAGAGTTGGACGTCATAATTTCCTAAAACAAAAGCTGGCTTTTATAAATAACATAATTGACTAATTCATCATAAAGTGTCGAATGCTTCTTCTCAGGTTCTAATGGGGTAAAAAAGAGAGGCATTGCAGGAGACCCCTGAATCTATTGATGCTCAGTTAATGGTCAATGACGAGTCGGCTGATTTGCATGAACAACGGGTTTCGATTCAGAAGGATTTAAACGAGTTAGATCATATTTCTTACATTGATCTAGCTCAGAAGGAGAAGATTCATTGGGGTATAGAAGGGGATGAGATTTCAAGTTTTTTCCATGGTTCTGTTAATCGAAAGAGGCGTCAAATGACAATTCGGGGGGTGTATAGTGACGGTAGTTGGGTGGACAACCCAAGGTGGGTGAAGGAGGAATTTCAACATTTCTATCAATCTTTATTCTCATGTCAGAAAGGGATTAGACCTAAGACTGATGATTCCTGATTTTCTTCTCTTTTGGAGTCTCAAATACATTTTATTCAGGCTCCTTTTACTCGGGACGAAATCAAAAGAGTGGTTTAGAATTTTTGGGTCTTCCAAAGCTCCAATTTCGGATGGTTTTACTTTTGGGTTCAGAAAGAGATATTGGGATCTTTTGGAGGAGGATTTGGTGGCTTTTGTAACACATTTTCATACTCATCCGAAAATTCTTAAAGGTTGCAATACTTCTTTCTTTACTTTCATTCGTAAAGTCAGAGACCCGAAGTTTGTTCCTGGTTTTAGACCCATTAGCTTAATCGGTTGCTAATACAAGATTATTGGTAAACTTTTAGCTAACAGATTGGTGATGGTTATTGAAATTGTGATTAGTCCGGAGCAGTCTGCCTTTATAAAAGGTAGACAGGTTTTTGATGGTCATTTTCTCCTTAATGAGGTTGTAGCGTGGTGTAAAGCTTCTAAAAATCCTCTCTTGATTTTCAAAGTGGATTTTGAGAAAGCTTATGATTCTTTTTTCCTGGGCCTATCTTCTTGAAATCATGAGCATTATGGGATACGGGGCCAAGTGGTGTGGGTGGATCCTGGAGATGCTTAGTTTTGCTAGAGCGTCAATTTTGGTTAATGGTTGTGCTACTCAGGAGTTTTAGATTCAAAGAGGCTTGAGGCAGGGAGATCCTTTATCTCCTTTTCTTTTTATTTTAGCCAATATTGTAAAACTCGCCGAGTTGACCGATTACTCCTCCAAGTACTCGCTACTCAACCTCTTACCGAGGCGAGTTACATAATCTCGAGTACTCCCCGATTAGCCCCTTACTAAACCGAGTAGCGTTGTAAAACCCGATCAACTCGGTGATTAATATGTATAATATACTTAACGATTAATTATTTAACACAAACACATGTGATAATTACTACATATATATCTTAAATTTTCAGTAATTATTCATGAAGTGGGATCATTATGTGTTTTTCAATTTTTGTGTATACATATGTATCTAATTTTGTTATATAGTTCAATCAAAATAAGATTTTAACTTGTGATTTTGACATATATATAAGTTCCCTTAAAATATGTCTACATGAATTACCGAATCCGAGTAATCCCCGAGTATTTCCGAGTACTCCTGAGTACTCGCTACTCGGTAGTCGGCCGAATAGGTACTGAGTAACGAGTTCTAAAACCTTGATTTTAGCTATGGAGGGTCTTCATGTAGCACTTGGTAGCACTTGATAAAGCTCGGATGGCCGGTGTCTTCAGGGGTATTTCTATTGGTGATATAGAAATATCACATCTCCTTTATGCAAACGAGGTCTCGCCTTGGAGTTTAGATGATGCTACTCATATTATTTGTATCCGTAGATGTTTTTTTCTCGCTTCGGGTATCAAAATCAATCTACGTAAATGTAGATTGATTGGTACAGGTGTTCCTTCTTCTCAGGTGGTGGAGGTGGAAAATGTTATGGGTTGCGCTTATGAGTACCTTCCTTTTATTCATCTTGGGGTGCCTGTGGGTCAAAATATGAACCGAGTGAATTCTTCGTCTTCAATTATTGACAGATTTCGTAATAGGTTAGCAACTTGGAAGGCTAAATGTCTTTCTTTTGGTGGTCGGCTTACTCTCATCAAATCGGTGCTAGGGTCAGTGGGTAGTTATTTTATGTCAATGTTTCCAACTCATGTTACATTTCTTCGTGTTTTGGAATCTTTGAGGGCCATATTTTTTGGGGGGGCTGATGTAGATGAGAGGAGGATGCATTGGGTGAATTGGAATAAAATTATGGCTTCTAAAGGAGTTGGGTTGTCTTGGAGTTGGAAGTCTTTTTGCTTTTAACAGAGCTATGATGTTCAAGTGGCGGTGGAGATTTTGCACCATTCTGATTTGTTGTGGGTAAGGGTCGTCAAAACCATTTATGGGGCAGATGGTGGTCTTTCTTCTCTATATGCGCACAGTTCTATTTAGGGGCTTTGGGACAGTATTATTCGCATGCTTTTGAATCTTAGAGATCGTAGAATTGATCTTCTTTCTTTATGCCCAAGTAGGGTAGGAGATGGTGCTTCTACGAGTTTTTGGCATAATAAATGGTTAAACAAGGCTTCCATTGTAGTTTCTTTTCATAGGATTTATGCCCTGGATAGTCATAAATTCACTACTGTCAGAGATTGAGTTGGTATAGGTTGGGACTCAGGTAGGGGAGGGATAGAGCAATGCTAGTGGAATGATTTTTTTTGGAGGTTTTGCAGAATCATCGGTTGGAGGACAGATCGGATAGATTGCGTTGGCTTGGAGATATCTCAGATGTTTTTTTTCAGTTTCTGTGGCCCGTTCATTATAGATTCATATTATGCTCCTTGTCAATACCTTAGAGACAAAGTAGAATAATTAGATTCCTATCAATCTCAATATTCTTACTTGGAGGATTAGATTGGAGAGTATCCCTACTAGGGAGAGATTATGGTATTCTAGGATTGAGGTGCAACTAATTATGTGCCCGGTATGCCACTCGGATGCTGAGACTATTGATCATCTTTTTGCAGGATGCAAGGAGTTAATATATATTTTGAGTCAGATTGCTATTTGGTGGGATGTCCAATTACTTATGCATCTTTCTGATTCGGAACTCATTTCTCGTCTTATTATGTTCATTTGAGAGACAACCGACGTAAGGTTTTAGATGCAGTGGTGTTATCGACCTTTTGGTGTCTTTGAAACGTTCGGAACTCCATTGTCTTTGGAACGACTTTACTTAGGAAATCCCTTATTTTCGCTGATATTGTTGAAATGACGTTTTTTTGGATTTCCAATAGGTGTAGTAAAGCTACGCTTATTTGGACTGCTTGGTTTTATGATCCTGTTTTAGCTTCTATTTTGTTGTAATGTGGTTTTCTAGTTTTTTATAAAATTTTCCGCCATTCAAAAAAAAAATCGTCACCGTATATTATATATTTTTACCGAATTTCAGAATATTCGGAATGTATAGTTTAGCATAAAAATGATGTAAAACAAACAAAAGTATGCATTGACTAAATATTAAAGTACAAAATTTTGATGATTTATAATAATTTTTTGTCCAACATTGCAGTCATAAGAACAATTAACTGTTTGATTTTCTGAAGCAAAAATTCATGAAGTCTGCGGACCACCTCTGCAACCCTCTACAGTAGAAGAGGTGGACCAAATGACTGCAGACTATAATAAGAAGCGTGTTTGTTTTTTTAACATCTGCATACTGCTGCAGATATTAAAAAATTAAAATAAACTAATTTTATAAACCGAAAATAGCTTTTTAATACGTAAAATTTAATAATGTATAACATTTCGGTAAAAATTAATGATATTTCAGTAAAAAAGAATGATATTTCAACAAAAAATAAAGATATTTTCAGTAAAAAATAATAATATTTCATCAAGAAATTATCATTATTGAATATAAAAAAAATGAAAAATCAATTCAATAAGAATAAACGAAAAAAAAGGGAAAAAATGTTAAATAAAATTTTAATAACATATAATCAAAATTTCAGCAATAAAAAAAGAAGAAGAAGAGGTTGGAAGAGGCAGTACAATTGCTGCGCCAAACAGAGCACGCGCAGAAGTTTTTGACTCAGAAGACTTCTAAAAAACAAACAGTTGCGAGATGAAAAATGTTGCACGTGTGCGCGCCGCAGCAGCAGTAAGAGGTTTGAAAAGATTTTTTCCAAAAAACAAACAGCACCTTAATGAATTTAATTCCAATTACAACGGGGAAGTAACCTTCTAAATCAGATAGTCATATCTTGCTGGCCATTATAATATAATTACACAACCGGTGCCACTTGGAATAAACCTAATTAAAAAGTAAAATATTCCATTTGCTTTGATTCTCAGCCGATGAGGTTATGGGATGCAGGTGCATCTCATTTTCTCATAGTTTTATTTTTCATGTGATTTTAGTGTGACACCCGTCTCCTAGGTGATTTTTAAAATGTATTTCAAAACCGTATTTTAGTTTTAAATTCAAAAGTTTTAGAGTTCATAGCAATTGCGGAAATAAACGTTCCCAAAACATCTCAAGGTTTAGTTGTTTAAAATGTGAGATTGCAATATAAGGTATCACAACAAAGGTTCAAGTATGACACAACATATTAAATATCCTGTTATATCTTAACATCATCGCCTTCAATCTGAACACAAATCAAAATAAATTAGACGATGGATTTGCCTAATGCGTTACCGAATGTTGACTTATTTAGAGTGAAAAGATTGTAATCAACTTACATATTAGAGTGAAAAGATTGGGACTCGTGTTACGAGCCGCTTGTTATTAAGTGAATATGTTAAGTCATTTGTTGCATGGATTAGATAATCTCAAAGTAATTGATTTGACCTTACTTCGCAACTCTCGTATAAATCTAACCGTTGTAGGGATGAGTCTTGTACTCGAAGGATTATCTAATCCTTTTATCTTGTGAGCAGTTTCGACAGTAAGGATTGGATAGTGATTCTGTCACACCCCGAAACCGAAACGGTGTAAACGTTCGGGGGCGGAGGACGTCATGCGTAGTATCACAACAATTAAATAATAGTAATCAAAGCGACAACAACCATTGTATTAATACTAATATGTTTACATTGCATTTGAATTATACATGATTGACACCAAAAGTAAATAACAAGTAAAGACTCGAAGCTACTATGCTCCATCTTCTTGAACCCGGTGCGTGTACCTGTCTATTAGTGTCCTGAGAATACAAGTAGGTTTTGAAAGAGTATCAACATAAAGCTGGTGAGTTCATAAGCGTTTTGTTTTAGAAAATTGTTCTGTGTTCTATCGAAAAGTACGTTAAGTTTCTCCTGAAAACCTTATATTTTCTGATATAATGAATGTTAAGTAAAAATGATTCTTGCTAGTTCTTCCTACGAGTACTTAGTCTATACAAATCATATACAATCCAGATTGGACAAACAATCAGTTGTTTGGTTCTGCCCCAAGCCCACAACCAAACAAGGAACAGGAAATGATGCGGACGCCACACATTACACTGGTTGGCGTATCCTCATGTACATAATCTTGAAGTATTCATTAGGTACTTACAAAGTTAACTACATTGGTCCTTTGATATCTGTTGATATTGTTCCTCAAGAAAATCCAATATTTTCTTATGAAAAGCATGATTAACCCATTCCTTCGATGACTCCTTAGTTCATACTTGTTATGTATAAACCAATATCGGACAGACAGTTAATTGTGTGGATCTGCCCTAAACCCACAGCCAAACAAGGAACAGGGAATGAGGCGGAAACCACAAATTCCACAGTCTATCAGGTATTCTTCATATGTAACCCAGATGCATAATCTAAGGAATCATGGAATTAATAATGAATGTTCGTTAGTTGAATAATAACCAACTGTTTGTAAAATACCAATGTTTACCCTGTAAAATCCTATATTTTCCTAAATGTACGTTATTGAATTATCTGTTCCAAATCATGGTGTACAAGTATCTACCATACTTATGTTGTTTAAGCATTGTTCTGTTTGAAAAACATTGGTTACCACCAGTAATATACAGTAGTCTTATTACATAAATAAAACTAGTTGATAACGTGTTGGTCTGTATCCTGAAAGTGTTGTTAATACCCTCCTGTGATCACTTAGTACATACGAGTTATAGAAATCTAGATCGAACAAACAGTCGATTGGGTGATTCTGCCCTAAGCCCACAACCAAATAAGGAACAGGAAATGAGGCGGAATCACACATCCCACTGCAAGTCGGATGTTAATTTCATATTACTCTAATGTACATACTAAGTCATAACATAGTTACTAACCCTGTTGACTGTTTGTTAGGTATTACGTGAACAGGTCGTTGTTTCACCTGCGGATTCTTATAACCATGCTATGGACGATCAACATTGCGACGTACTCGGACGTTGTGAAAAATGATGTTTGTCACCCTCGGTTGACTGTAGCTAATAGTCAGGGTGCGAGATTGTCACTCCCGTATAGATCTATACACAAACTTACGCTCTCCCTCTAGGAGATTCTGGTTACAAGGCATCTCACACAGTAGTTCTCTCAACGAATTCACTAATCATACTATGAAAACCCATTTTGACATTAGCATGAATCCTTATAAAATAATATCTTTTATTTCATAAATCATGAGTTTGTTTCCTTTGTTATGATTTTTTTTTTGCAATGTTTGTATTCTAACATGTTTTGTAAGATGATTTCAAGTCTAGTAGTAACGATGTTTACCATGTTTAGTAACTTCTATGTTCAATGTTTTCTAATGATAGGAAAATATAATAAACCAAATTTTATTTTTAAACACAAGATTACTTGTGTTTTTACTTGTATTTCCCCTGAAAACATTAAAAACTAGGAAAATATAGGGGTATGAACTCACTGTTTTTGTTGTGCGTAAACGTTGAACTGAAAGATCCTCGAGTTGTGGTACGTGACTCTTAACGGAATCCTAACATCAAATAAATACATATATGTATCTAAATTAGCGATTTTGTTAGATAAAGTGTTAGAAAACACTTGCTTTCAGTTAAGGAGTGTTACCGGGACCTAGTTGAATCGAGGAAACGGGTTTTTCACCACTTAGAAGGTGTGTATGACCGTGAAAAGGGGTCTACGGCCGGACAGGAGTGTACGGCTGTGAACTCATTTTTGAAGGGTGTACGGCCCTTTGCAGTTTTGAAGGGTGTACGACCGTACACTCAAGAACAAGGGTGTTTGATTTCAAAGAAAATGTGTTCCAGATGCTCCAAACCGACTCCAAATGACGATTTTTGATGATTTTCAGAAGAAAAGAGGTGTTTTTAGTGTGTACGGTCAGGGTTTCTAGAGAGAGAATGAGAGAGTTTTCGGCAAAGAGTGTTCAAATGAGGATGGGGGTCCTGTATTTATAGGTTGGGGGTATGGTCGGTGGGTGGGGTCCACCTGACACGTGGATGGGTGTGCAGCCGTACATGGGTGTGTGGCCGTAGACCCACTCATGCCGAAACTGTTAGATTTTTGAGACTTTTTGGGTTTTTCGCGCGATTTTTGGTTTCCAACTCGTATATAATTTTAATTATATATAAAACATAATAGTTTTCCAAACCAAGGAATTTAACGGAAATCCAATAAAAATCAAATTTTTTTAATGGAAATCAGTTAAAGATAACGGAAAAAGTTTCGGGTTGTCATAGATTTTGTTATCAGTCAAAACAACAAGATAATCAAGGGTTGGAGGTGTTATCTTTGGTTGGAATCTACATTGGAGTTGAAGGACCATTGATTCAGAGTGGGTTGTTTGTCGGGGACTCAGACCAGGTATTAGGATTTCGGACTTCATACAGAGTAGTAAGGTTTATTCTCTAGAGGTGTAAAGATTCACTCATCGCAAGGAAGTGAGAGTCCTGCTAAGGCCTAGTTCGGTCACAGGTTTGGAATACTATTGTTTGGGTGAGTCATTCTATCAGTTCGTATTATGAGTTAGGATGGGCTGTTCAATTACCTGGTGTGGTTGGGTGATGGTAAGGAGTGATTTCGAGGACGAAATCTAAATATAGTGGGGAAAGGTTGTATTACTCGATTCAAAGTACTTTTCAGTTTAGACCTTGGTATGTTAATGTTTTGTAGAAATGGTCTCTAGGGGGGAAAGGGGGGGGGGGGATTTCCAACTTTAGAAAAATTGGAGTATGTTGGGCGTACTCCTTGTATGTTGGGCGTACACTTGTATGATGGGCATACTGGCTCATTTCTTGATCGCGGGTTTTAACCATGTATGCGGGGGGTATGTGGAATACGCAGGGCGTACGTGAGGCTGAAGCAAACCCTAATTTTTAGGGTTTGCACCCTATTTAAGCCTCTTTATAGCCTCATTTGGACATGTTTAACCAACTTCCACCTCTCCTTGTTCTAGAAGACGAAACCATAGAGTGATAGGATGAGTTTTGAGCTTGAAGAGTGTTTGTTGGTGGTTTGTGAAGAAGAAGAAGTAGAAGAGGAACACTTGATGGGTTTACTAGAGCTTGTGGATCCAGGATCATCTCCACATTTGCAAGCTTTTTGAGGTAGAAAGCGTACATATTTATGCTCCTATATGTTAGATCTAGTTCATGGAGCATTTTCTGCACTTTTTGATTCCTTTGTATTAAACGAGAGATTTTGCTCTACTCCAGAGGCAGTGGATGTTAGATCTTAGCTCCAACCAGTCCCCATGTTCAAAACATTGTCAACTTTATGGAGTATTTTGAACCATGCTTGTATTAAGACATTTGTTAAGCACTTTTTGAGCTATTGAGCCCCATTAAGCAATGCATGTATGTAAAGTTGCCAACTTTACGTGGTCAGACACCTTTATGGATCAGATCTCTAAGTTTGGAGGAAATGTTTAACCAATTAAGTGCTTAATGGAGTAGGAATGCTCACTGGGGAGTACATTGGGCATACCCAGCTGGTACGTTGTGCGTACTAGCCCCAGAAGGAGTACGCTAAGCGTACAAGTTGAGTACGCCCATCGTACTTAGCAGATGGACCTTGGTCTTGAAGTTTTTAGAAATGGGCCGATGTTTGGGTTTGTAAGTTTGGGTCGTTAGATTTTTGTTTTGGGCTTTGGACTAGCATGATGGGCTTCCTTAGATTTTAGGTCCATGATGGGTTGTGAGCCCAATTTGGAAGATTGGGCCATATTTGCGCTTTGGGTTGTCATGACGTTTTGGGCATTTTGAATAGTTGAGTGGGGCTTTGGCTTTCAGCCAAGTTAGATAAATGGTAAAATCGTCTTTTATTATGGGCTAAGAAGCTTAGACTTTGGTTAGGAGTTGAGATCCAATTAATAATTGGATGTTATTGATATTGATAGCGTGAGTGTAACGCCCAGATTCTGAGGTATTGTCCAATTGTAGTTTCTTGATTTGGCCCTACTCGACGAGTTGGTTGCCCTACTCGTCGAGTAGCAGCGAGATTTAATTGCAACTTAAGTGACCGACTCGGTGAGTCCATGAGTGGGACTCGGCGAGTAGAAGCTGGAAAAAGAAACCCTAAGTCCTGGGTTCTACACTCTATTTAAGGAGGCTTAAGCCCCATTTGGCCTCCTTACAGTCAGATAGAACTCAAACGAAAACCCTAACCGAGTATTGTGCCATTAGTGCCTTGAAAGCTTGAAAGGAGAACTTGTGGAAGGAAGAACTTGGAGAAGCAAAGGACTAGAAGCAAGGGAGAAGTGGAACTCGAAATCTACCTCAGCTAACACTCATAGAAGGTACCAAGTCGACACCTTTATCCATTTTCCCTTCTAGATTTCATATAGTGGAAATTTAGGGTTTTTGAGGTGTAAGTAAGGTGATATTGCAAAACATAAGCTAGATCTTAAGTTGTAACTTCAAATCTGGACCATTCCCGAGCTCTAGATCCATAAAGTTCCTGTCTTGGACATGAATGAGGCCATCCTTGTGCATGAAACCCATTAAGAGCTTAGTTTTGGACATTAAGGACCTTTTTAGCCATGCATACACGTAAAGTTTACAACTTTACGTGAAAGGCATGCCCTGGAAGCTTGGATATAAGGTTTGGAGTCGTTGCATGGCTTAAAACGGATCTATATGGCTTAAGGACTAAGGGAACTCGGCGAGTCGCAAGAACGAATCGGCGAGTCGGATGAATATAGTCGTGAACTCGACGAGTTGATAGAGCAACTCGGCGAGTCCGATGAAGGTTGCCTTAGACTCGACGAGTTGCATGAGCAACTCGGCGAGTCGGATGTGTTTCCTCTAAGTTTGGAATGCGTGTGTATCAATGTATTGCTAGAAGAGAAACACGGCGAGTGGCTCTAGGGAATCAATCGAGAATCGTAGGAACTCGGCGAGTCATGTCGGTGACTCGACGAGTAGGTAAAAGTTTCGACGAACTCGGCGAGTATCCGGGGATACTCGATGAGTTAAGGACAACATGGACTGTTGACCGTGACTAAGCACTTTGACCTTGATCATGTTAACTAGTTGGGTTATGGAGTACTCTATGAGAGCAGGGACTTATGAGCATAATCATATTATGGTAATAGGTGGTGGGGCCTTCGACAAGTGATCAGAGAGTTGTGATTTCTTACCGAACCGACATCTACAAGGTGAGTTATCCTCACTATACTAAGGGGTCTAAGGCACCAAGGCTCGCCTAGTGGATTGATATCCTAGTAGTCATTGATATGTTGAGTTGAATTAGTAATGTATGCCAGTTGATATGCTAGTCGGGTAGATCTGTAGGACTGCTTGAGATACTGATCGATTACCTGTATGTGCATTTATCTGTTACATGTCGACATGTTATGTGGGGTGGGTTGAAGTTGTACTGCTCCGTGCGGTAACCAACAAACCCGAGAGTATTCCAGATATGAGCTGAGGGACCAGTAGGCATTCCTGACTCATACTAAGGACTCGAGATCATTCTAGATACGAGCTGAGGGCCCGGTAGGCATTCCAGACTCGTATTGAGGGCTCAATGGCATTCCAGATACGAGATGAGGGCCCGATAGGCATTCCAGACTCGTACTGAGGGCCTAAAGGTAGTCCAGCTTGTAAAGCTTTGGGCCCAGTGCATGTTGTTCTGTCTTGATTGGTATGATATGCTAATGTTGATACTGTTATGAGAATTGTATGTGTGTTGGTATTTTGGGGTAACTCACTAAGCTTTCGAGCTTACAGTTTCAGTTTATTGTTTAAGGTACATCTGGGGATCGCGGCAAGGCCAAAGCGTGATCGTACAGCTCCTCCTCTTATGTTATTTTGGGGACAAGACTCTGATAAACAATGTTTTGAAAACAAAGTTGTAATATTTTGATGAACTTGATATGCTTTTAAAAGTTTAAATTTGTGTGAAATTTTGGAGCTTACAGTGAGGATTTTCTAGAATAGCAGCTAGAGATTCATTCGAGTGATTTAGCGGCTTGAGGTGAGTTTCCACATTGTTTTTAGAGGGTCGAAGGCACCAATTCTCGCCCACGGTTTTTATTCTTAGGATAGATGTTTGTGTGATTCTCGCATAGGTTATGTGTTTGCATGTTCACCAAGAGGGGGCCCGATGACCATATTGTATGTTATCTATCTTTGAGATCATTGCAGGTGCTATGTGTGTATATGTTTACCAGGCAAGGCCTGATGCCAGGCGGGGCACTATGACTGATAGGTTTGTACACCCAGCAGGGACCATGACAGACACGGGCCAAATATATATTGATATGTATGGTATGTTGTGACAGCCCGGAATTTTCAGGTATTTATTTTGGATTTATTTATGGAAATTGTGAGTGGACTCGGCGAGTTGGAGCCCAGACTCGCCGAGTAGGATCGTGGATTTGGGCACGGGTTCGCATCCGGACTCGGCGAGTCCACGCTGTGTGGTGAAACCCTAATTTTCGGGGTTTGCGGCCTATTTAAAGGGCCTTATGGCCGTCATTTGTGCTCACCCAACCCTTAGAGAGAAACCCTTGTGTGCTTGAACGTTTTGAGAGAGAAAGGAAGCATTCTTGACCCTTGTGTGTGTCATTTAGCAAAGAAGGAGAAGATTCTAAGCAAGAGGAAGCAAAGGAGGTTGCTATTTTGTGGATTTGAAGCTTAGATCATCAATCTAGAGGTATGATTTCGGATTACTTTCTGTTTTGTGATGAATAATGAGATCTAGGGTTTCTTATGGAAATTTATGGGATGATTTGATGCCAAATAGTTCCCTTCTTGTGTTGAGGCTCTGGATCTGGATCCATAGAGATCCAGAGAGCCTCATTCTTCAAGCTTTATGTATAGGAATGGAGTTTATGACCTTGGGTTGTAGTATTTGAGACAAAAACATCATTTATGGTCATATAGAGATTGTATGTTCATCAAGATAGTGACTTTACGTGCTAAATATGCTTGGAAGGACTGGATCTATGGGTTAATGGACTGGATCTGACCTTATGAGCAAGTTTGAGTCATTGCATGGCACGGACTCGTCGAGTCCGAAGAACAGACTCTGCGAGTAGTATGAATGTTGCCCGACCACACAGCGAGTGGTCTTGCTGAGTTGGGGAGGGTCGACTCAGTTAGTCAGGAGGAAGTCTGAGTGGACAGGTGGACTGAGTCAAGCTGGACTCGCCGAGTTGTTCTTGAGACTCGGCGAGTTGAGTCGTGGTGGCCCCACAACTCATGTCAGGTGGAACTCATCGAGTTAGGAGGATACTCGACGTGTCAAGGGAGGATTTCAGGGAAATCAGTGTATACGCTCAGACTCACCGAGTCGTTATTGTGCACTCGCCGAGTCCGGTCAAAGTTGACCGTTGACCGTTGACCTAAGTTGATTTGTTAAAGAGTAGTCAACCTTAGTTGGGAAAGTGTTAATTAGAGATGTATTGTGATATAGGAGGACTTTAGCTCGGGGGATCGAGCACTAGTGATTTCAGGATTCACGACTTACTGAGACGCGAGGTGAGTCTTCTCACTATACTTTACCTTGAGTAGGTAACCAGAGTTATGTGATAGAGTGTTTGTATGCTATGTATGTTATGTGTTGTACTGCATTATTTCTATGTGATTTATGCTGTGCATGTTTACAGAGTTAGAACCTGAAGGTTCACAGAGTTTGGGTGCACGGACCCACAAAGTTATAGCCTCGAGTGGCTAATATGTGTTATAGATGGTATTTTGGGGAACTCACTAAGCTTTGTGCTTACAGTGTTTGATGTTATTGTTTTAGGTGCTAGTGACGACCGCAGGAAGGCGTCGGCTTGATCTGTACACACACACAGAGTTTATACATTTGTGATCTTGGGATTTTGTATTTACTTGAATTGGATAATTAATGTGGTTGTTTTATGAATATTAAATGAATTATGTTTTACGAAAATTTGAAAATTTTGTTTTGAAATTTATGGTGTTACAATTTGGTATCAGAGCCTTGGTTTGAGGGATTCGGGTACACCTTCGGGAGTATTTGAACTCAAACTGAGGATTTGGAAAAAAAATATTTTCAAAAGAAAATTTAACTTTTCTAAGAGTAAAAGATTTTTAGAGAAATTCAAGGAAGAAACGTGTGTACGATCAGTCAGCGCCCGAACGGTGATTTCCCAAAATACCCTTATATTATATGTTTATGGTGTATTCTCTTGTTAGAGTCGGCTAGGTATTCTTATTAGGACTAGAGTGCCCTGATTGCGATGCCTTAGCCTAGGGAGATGTGAGCTGCTATGAGATGCTTGAGAGTGAATAGGTAGCAGTGAGGAGCTTATGAGAGATCTGTTAGAGAGTGATAGAGTACTTGGAATTTGGGATCCAAAGAGGAGGATTTGGGGTGTGTACTGAGACGGTGTGGACAGTAGTATTGGTCCTGTACTACTGAAAGCACTGGGGCGGTGCACGGTCCAAATAAGAATCTTTGGAATACCAAGAATCAAGGAGGGATGGGTTATCGAGTGTGAGTATGCTCGAGCGGATTCTAATTTATCGTATGTTGTATTTCAGAGGTTGATCATGGTGAGGACACGTCATATGCCGGAGGGTGTCGGGGCTAGTGATGAGGAGATCTGGCAGATCATTCATGAGGAGGTGGCTGCGGTCATCAGAGCAGATATACCAGAGATGTTCGGGTCTATTAAGACCGCGCTGATCGAGACTTTCGACGAGCGTTATGCTGCTCTTTCTGAGGCTGCGGTTGCGGCGGCCACTGCAACTGTTGCTGCTGCTAGGCCGCAGGGTGGTGACGCGTTACAGTTCCGGGAGTTCAGCAACACGAAACCACTGGAGTTTGATGGGACCCAGGACTCAGTGGCGGCCATAAGATGGATTTCTGATATAGAGGGGTGTTTCTTCACTTGCTCATCTCCTGAGCATCTGAGAGTACAGTTCGTGCTGAACCAGCTTCACTTGGGAGCGAAGGACTGGTGGAAGTTTGTCACAACACATTTTTCGCCTGCTGAGCTAGCGGTAGTGACCTGAGAGAGGTTCACTGCCATGTTCCGAGATGTGTATGTTCCCCAGGTGGAGCGGGAGTGGTTGGTCCAGGAGTTTCTGACCCTCAAGCAGGGTACTGAGTCTGTTACAGTGATCACCAGGATGTTTCACGAGAGGGCGATGTTCAGCCCTGAGCACGTGTCCACTGAGCAGGCACGTATGAGTCGATATTTGAGTATTTTGAGACGGGACATTTGGGAGTTCGTGGCGAACTCCTCATACCGGACATTTGCCGAGCTTCAGGCAAATGCCCGGAAGAGGGAGATTGAGCTGGAGACCCATGCTAGGGAGGAGGTTGAGTCTCAGGGGAGGGATCGGCGACCGGTACAATTCCAGCCGGCAGCCAAGCGGGCCAAGCTCGCTGATCCCAAATCAGGGAGCCAGAAGGGCCGCACTTATGGAAAGTGCGATAAGGGTCATGATGGAGTGTGTAGAGCGGGATCTTGCTACAAATGTGGCAAGGAGGGGCATATGGCCAAGGACTGCCCCAAGGGGTTTGCAGTATGTTTTCACTGCAACCAGACCAGACACCGGAAGGCGGAGTGTCTGCAGTTGCGGGGATCAGCTCAGGGAGCACCTCAGGGATCTGCCCCTGCCGCCATCAGAGCTACCGGGAGTGGGCCAGTGAAGGCCGAGGCGCCGAGGGCACGTGGGAGAGCATTTCAGTTGACCGCGGAGGAGGTCCGCGCAGCGGCCGATGTCGTGGCTGGTATGTATTCTTTCGTGTGTTTATTATAATGTTATTATGCTTATATTATGTTATGTGTAGGTACTTTTCTTGTGAATTCTGTACCTGCCTTGGTATTATTTGACTCGGGTGCGAGTCGGTCCTTTGTATCTTTGGCTTTTAGTCAGCACATCAGTATTAGTTGCGAGGCGCTGAGTCGGCCTCTAAGAGTTTCCATAACTGACGAGAAGGCGATATATGCCATGGAGGTGATCCGTGGGTGCGTACTCGAGATTTTCGGTGTTGAGTTCCCGATTGATTTGGTTTCTATTGCCATGGGGGATGTTTGTGTCATCGTGGGCATGGACTGGTTGAGCAAGTTCGGTGCGGTTATCAACTGCGAGCGACAGCTAGTGACCATACGAGACCCTAGTGGGGGAGTTCTTGCAGTGTACGGCGAGGGTACCCGTTTTGGATCAGCATTTTGTTCGGCCGCTAGGGTGAGACAGTGTTTACAGCAGGGCTGTAAGGGTTTTGTGGCGTACGTGTCAGATACGTGGGTTGATTCCGGGAGGCCGAGGTCGGTGGAGGAGGTTCCTATAGTGCGTGAGTTTCCAGATGTTTTTCCGGAGGAGTTGCCAGGGGTGCCTCCCGTGAGGCAAGTAGAGTTCGGTATTGATTTGGTCCCGGGGGTCGCGCCTATCGCTAAGGTGCCTTATCGTCTTGCACCTCTAGAGATGCAAGAGCTATCCTCGCAGCTTCAGGAGCTGCTGGGGAAAGGGTTTATTCGGCCGAGTAGCTCTCCGTGGGGAGCGCCCATTCTGTTTGTAAAGAAGAAGGATGGTTCACATCGGATGTGTATTGATTACCGAGAGTTGACAAGCTGATGGTCAAGAACCGTTACCCGTTGCCGAGGATCGACGATTTGTTCGACCAATTGCGGGGAGCATCTTGGTTCTCCAAGATCGATTTGAGGTCTGGATACCATCAGGTGAGGGTACGAGATGAGGACGTCCAGAAGACAGCGTTTAGGATGCGTTATGGGCATTATGAGTTTGTGGTGATGCCTTTTGGGCTCACCAATGCTCCGGTAATGTTTATGGATCTGATGAACCGGGTATGCAGGCCGATGTTGGATCGGTCGGTGATCGTATTTATTGATGACATTTTGGTGTATTCGAGATCTAGGGAGCAGCATGAGGAGCATTTGAGGGAGATCCTTGGAGTTCTGAGATCGGAGAGGCTTTATGCCAAATTCTCTAAGTGTGACTTGTAGTTGCGAGAGGTCCAGTTCCTTGGACATCTTGTTAACCAGGATGGGATATTGGTCGATTCGGCCAAAGTGGAGGCAGTTATGATTTGGGAGGTGCCAAGGTCACCCTCCGAGATCAGGAGTTTTCTAGGGTTGGCCGGTTATTATCGGAGATTTATCAGGGATTTCTCCAAGATCGCAGTACCACTCACTAAGTTGACCCGGAAGGGTGTTGCTTTTTCATGGGGTCCCGAGCAGCAGGCTTCCTTTGAGATGCTTCGCCAAAGGTTATGCGAGACCCCGGTGTTAGCCCTCCCGGAGGGAATGGAGGATTTTGTGGTATACTGCGATGCATCGATTTTGGGATTTGGAGCGGTACTGATGCAAAGAGGGCATGTGATAGCGTATGCATCAAGGCAGTTGAAGCCTCACGAGTCGAGGTATCCCACCCATGACCTAGATTTGGGGGTAGTGGTGTTCGCCCTTAAGATATGGAGACATTATTTGTATGGGGTTCGGTGTACGATATACACGGACCATAAGAGTCTGAAGTATTTGATGGATCAGCCCAACCTAAATATGCGGCAGAGGAAGTGGTTGGATGTGGTTAAGGATTATGATTGTGAGATCCTATACCATCCGGGCAAGGCTAATGTGGTAGCCGACGCCCTGAGTCGTCGGGTGGAGAGTGCCCCGTTGCGAGGTGTGTGTTTGCGTTTGACCGTGATGACTCCGGTGTTGGACACCATTCGAGGAGCACAAGCTGAGGCAGTGAGGTCGGAAAACCAAAAGAGAGAGCGAGTTGTTGGATTGGTATCGGAGTTCGTTACTGATGGTCGGGGGCTTATGACTTTTCAGGGGCGTATTTGGGTACCGTTCGTGGGAGGTACGTGTACCATTTTGATGGAAGAGGCTCATCGATCGAAATTCTCAATCCATCCCGGGGCCACTAAGATGTATTTGGATTTGAGGAAGGAGTATTGGTGGCCCTGTATGAAGAGAGACGTTGCGTGGTTCGTCGAGAGGTGCTTAACCTGCCGTAAGGTTAAGGTCGAGCATCAGAGGCCGCATGGTAAGTTGCAGCCATTGGAGGTTCCCGAATGGAAGTGGGAACAGATCACCATGGATTTTATCACTAAACTGTCAAGGACTGCTCGGGGAGTTGATGCAATTTGGGTGATTGTGGATAGGTTAACGAAGAGCGCTCACTTCCTTGCCATCAGTGAGAGTTCTTCCGCAGAGAAGTTAACAGAGATATATGTGAGGGAAGTGGTATCTCGGCGTGGGGTGCCGATCTCGATTGTCTCCGACCGGGACGTGCGTTTCACTTCCAGGTTCTGGAAGAAGTTCAATGAGGAGTTGGGTACTAGGCTGCATTTTAGTACCGCATTTCACCCCCAGATAGACGGACAGAGTGAGCGGACGATTTAGACCCTAGAGGACATGCTCCAAGCATGTGTATTGGATTTTGTGGGAAGTTGGGATACGTATTTGCCGTTGGCCGAGTTTTCTTACAACAACAGCCATCATTCGAGCATCGGTATGCCACCCTTTGAGTTGTTGTACGGGAGGAAGTGTCGAACCCCCATTTGTTGGGGAGAAGTCGGGCAGTGTGTTATGGGTAATACGGAGATAGTGCTTCAGACAATAGAGCAAATCCAGCAGGTCAGACAGAGGTTACTGACTACTCAGAGTCGACAGAAGAGTTATGCGGACAGATGCCGGTCCGAACTTGAGTTCCAGGTCGGTGATTTTGTGCTCCTGAAGGTCTCTCCTTGGAAGGGAGTGATCCGATTCAGGAAGAGGGGCAAGTTGGGGCCCCGATATATCGGACCATTTCGGGTAATCGCGAGGGTAGGCAGGGTAGCCTATCGCTTGGATTTGCCAACAGAATTGGGACAGATTCACGACACTTTCCATGTGTCGCAATTGCGGAAGTGTATAGCCGATGAGTCGGCAGTGGTTCCATTAGACGATATTCAGGTGGATGCGAGCCTGAATTATGCTGAGAGACCAATGGCCATCAGAGATCGGGAAATCAAGGTTCTGAGGAACAAGGAGGTGCCTTTGGTCTTGGTTCAGTGGCAGCATCGGAAGGGGTCCGAGATGACGTGGGAACCGGAGCGTGAGATGCGAGAGCAGCATCCAGAGTTATTTGCAGAGTGAGACCTCGAGGGCGAAGTCTAGTTCTAGTGGGGGAGAATTGTAACAGCCCGAAATTTTCAGGTATTTATTTTGGATTTATTTATGGAAATTGTGAGTGGACTCAGCGAGTTTGAGCCCAGACTCGCCGAGTAGGATTGCGGTTTTGGGCACGGGTTCGCGTCCGGACTCGACGAGTCCAAGAGTGGACTCGGCGAGTCCACACTGTGTGGTGAAACCCTAATTTCCGGGGTTTGCGGCCTATTTAAAGGGCCTTATGGCCGTCATTTGTGCTCACCCAACCCTTAGAGAGAAAACCTTGTGTGCTTGAACGTTTTGAGAGAGAAAGGAAGCATTCTTGACCCTTGTGTGTGTCATTTAGCAAAGAAGGAGATGATTCTAAGCAAGAGGAAGCAAAGGATGTTGCTATTCTGTGGATTTGAAGCTTAGATCATCAATCTAGAGGTATGATTTCGGATTACTTTCTGTTTTGTGATGAACAATGGGATCTAGGGTTTCTTATGGAAATTTATGGGATGATTTGATGCCAAATAGTTCCCTTCTTGTGTTGAGGCTCTGGATCTGGATCCATAGAGGTCCAGAGAGCCTCATTCTTCAAGCTTTATGTATAGGAATGGAGTTTATCACCTTGGGTTGTAGTATTTGAGACAAAAACATCATTTATGGTCATATAGAGATTGTATGTGCATCAAGATAGTGACTTTACGTGCTAAATATGCTTGGAAGGACTGGATCTATGGGTTAATGGACTGGATCTGACCATATGAGCAAGTTTGAGTCATTGCATGGCACGGACTCGCCGAGTCCGAAGAACAGACTCGGTGAGTAGTATGAATGTTGCCCGACCACACAACGAGTGGTCTTGCTGAGTTGGGGAGGGTCGACTCAGTGAGTCAGGAGGAAGTCTAAGTGGACAGGTGGACTGAGTCAAGCTGGACTCGCCGAGTTGTTCTTGAGACTCGGCGAGTTGAGTCGTGGTGGCCCCACAACTCATGCTAGGTGGAACTCATCGAGTTAGGAGGATACTCGACGTGTCAAGGGAGGATTTCAGGGAAATCAGTGTATAAGCTCAAACTCGCCGAGTCGCTATTGTGCACTCGCCGAGTCCGGTCAAAGTTGACCGTTGACCTAAGTTGACTTGTTAAAGAGTAGTCAACCTTAGTTGGGAAAGTGTTAATTAGAGATGTATTGTGATATAGGAGGACATTAGCTCGGGGGATCGAGCACTAGTGATTTCAGGATTCACGACTTACCGAGACGCGAGGTGAGTCTTCTCACTATACTTTACCTTGAGTAGGTAACCAGAGTTATGTGATAGAGTGTTTGTATGCTATGTATGTTATGTGTTGTACTGCATTATTTCTATGTGATTAATGTTGTGCATGTTTACATAGTTAGAACCTGAGGGTTCACAGAGTTTGGGTGCACGGACCCACAAAGTTATAGCCTCGAGTGGCTAATATGTGTTATATATGGTATTTTGGGGAACTCACTAAGCTTTGTGCTTACAGTGTTTGATGTTATTGTTTCAGGTGCTAGTGACGACCGCGGGAAGGCGCCGGCTTGATCCGTACACACACACGGAGTTTATACATTTGTGATCTTGGGATTTTGTATTTACTTGAATTGGATAATTAATATGGTTGTTTTATGAATATTAAATGAATTATGTTTTACGAAAATTTAAAAATTTTGTTTTGAAATTTACGGTGTTACATATGTGGTATTCTGAGGGACTCACTAAGCTTTGTGCTTACAGTTTTCAATTTATATTTCCGGTACTTTTGGTTCAAAAGGGAGGAGTCCGGAATGATTGCAGTGCACACACCATCTCGTTATGTATTTATGATTACTCTAATGTTTCTTGATATATTAGACACATTTTATTCTACTATGGTTTGATTATGATGTTTTGGATAATTGTTTTAGTTATTTAAAAATCAAAATTTTTGGTCGTATTTTGGGACGTTACGTTATAAGTTCCTAATAATAGTTATAAACATATTTATAAATTACCCAAAAAAGCTTAGTAAGCATAGCTTAACTTATAGAGATTTCTAGCAAAAACCCGAAATGTCATGGGCAGAATCTCGACCCGAAAGCTCCTTTTTTCCAGGCTCCTAGATATTCCCTAACCTTGCTTAAATACTCCAAAAGCTTGGAAATACTGGACTCGAGAGGTGGGAGATCTCTAGAGAGTTTGGAGTGAAAATTGGGGTGGGAAATGAGAAATCTAGAAGATCCTATATATATATATATATATATATATATATATATATATATATATATATATATATATATATATATATATATATATTCACGTAGGCGCACCACACATACTTACCAGACATGCCACACATGCTGGTAAGTGGGTTGGGTGGAGCCGGGACATGCCACATGGCAGAACTCTGGTGGGCCACGACCCACCTTCATAAAGGTTCACGTCGAACCTTGCGTGCTGGAGTTTAGAAATTTTCAAAATTTTGTATCTACCTTATACAAGTTCCGTTTTTGATGTTCTTTATATCCACGCGTAGCTGTTGACTAGTACTACTACTTTTAGTTAGACTCTCTTGGCTAATTCTAAATTTAATCATAAAGTTATATTTTTAAAGGGCTAAGACTATTAAAACCCATATAAAAATCATAACTCTTTCATATGAATTTCGTTCTCAATTGTCTTTATATCGACATGTTCATATTCATGAGATATTTAACTCTTATTTACATTGTTTTAGCCAACAATCAACCAATTTGAATTTCGATTGATGTGTCCACACTATTGCACCGAAACTTTGAAAAATCATAACTTCCTCATACGAAGTCAGATTTGGACGTTTTCTATATGCACACTCTTGCTTTTATGATTACTATGAATTTCGTTTAGATTACTTAGGCTACTAAGAAACCTATCACCAATTCACTTATTACTAAAGACTTTGCCATATAGGGCAGAACGCAAAACTTCGAAGAATCATAACTTCTTCATACGAAGTTAGATTCAAGTGTACTATATATCTATGTAAATTGTATCATCATCTACTACACATTTATGATGTTTGCTTTGGGTAAAAAGTAATATATATCTACTTTAAATTTAACAAACAAGCGATTTATATTTGAATTCTACTATAGAGTGAAAATGGGGTGTTACATAAGTAATACATATAGTATTAATATTGCATTTAAGGAAACCCAACAAGCGTCATATATAGTAAACATCAAGGGTTTTCAACAAAATATAGTATAGTAAGGATGTATGTTCCCGGTAATTCACCTCAAATTTTTCTTGGATTAAGGTGTCTAAGCTCATAACTAAATTGATATAAACTTGTAATTACAAGGTAACTCGCCTCAATATCGTGTAGTGTCTTAATTGTCATCGGTTATGGGCTCAGCTCCTCTCAAACTCCTACACATAACAATCTTCCTTAATTAATTTTTCATACTCCTAACCCTTTCAAGGCTTAAATCGGTCAAAGTCAAAGTCAAGGTCAACACCTTGGTCAAAGTTAACATCTGGTTGACTCAACTCGCCGAGTTGGTCCACCAACTCGTCGAGTTCCTTAATCCACAAAATACTGGATACGAATGAGGTAGCACCATGGTTAGAGGACACGTGTCAACATTAGGGTGGTTCAGATGCATATTGTGAGGCACACAATTCACGGAATGCAGCCCAAATCCTCTATAAATTGCAAGCCTCAGTTGATCCTTTCTCACTCCTCAACACATCTCTCTTTCTCTCTCTCTCTCTCTCTCTCTCTATCCCCTATCTCTCTTAAATTCTATGTCAGTGACTCCCGAACAACTCTTAAGTGTTGGACTTGTGGTTTTCTACCCTACATCAGTGGTTTTGCTTTATATGGGTGAGTTCACGGCCCCATTGCTTTATATGGGTGAGTTCACGACCCCATTTCTCAAAACCTTCTCGTGGGAATACATGTTAAAATGTAACTATATGTAGTTATTACTAAGTGTAGTTAGATAATTATGCTCACAACATTAGGATGATATTATTCCTGGTGGATGCTCTACCTAAACCTCTTTAACTAATATTATGCTTAGTTATTATATTGAACCACAATGATAGATAAAATCATACCTTGTTGTTATGTTGGCCAGTTGCTAGGAAAAACTGATACTCAAATCATTATTATTGCCACCATTTGTATAAACTTAGTACCTAGTTTTATTCCCCCCAAATATTCAGCTACAAAAAACAAACTATATATATATATATATATATATATATATATATATATATATATATATATATATATATATATATATATATATATAAACTTAGTACCTAGTGTTACTCTCCCCAAATACTCGGCTACACAAAACACATTAATTATATATATCATTAGTATATACAAAAACCTTATTTTCTCGTGCTTTCTTTTGGGCGTTCATAGGGTTCCTAGAATGGCACGTTGGTTAAGCCCTGAACGATGCCATTTACATTATGCCGATCCACTGTGTTCCATTGAAGCCACGTCCCCCAACATTGGAACGATGCCAGTGAAATTGGCGAGAAAGGGTTTAAGGTAAATCGGCAAAAAAATGACGAATCTAATCGATACGACCTCTCATTCTCTTGGACAAAGGGTATATATACGTCATTCTCTGCATTCAAGATCAGTCGGTTTATCTTCAATTCGGCTCGCTATACGTCTTATCCTTTCCTTATCGTCTCTCATGCTCGAGGTTCTATTTTTCCGGGTCTTATTGGAGATTCTCGAAAGAGGGACCAGTTGTCTCTAGGTTTTTTTTATCGGTACACTTATTATATATTGTTTGATTTGTTGAAATCACTGAAAGAACCGAAGGTCAAAGTAAGATGTCGATCTACTTTTAATCCTTAATTTGCATATGATGGTCCTTTTGTAACCCTATCTTTGCTAGGTTTCTGATTGTTTGGTTTGAAACACATTCAAATGTCAAGCGTGGTGTTTTGTAGAATCTGGTTTATCTCCTTCTCACTGCAAATTAGGGGATTAGGATGCCTTTCATTTCAAGTTTTCGGTCATTGAGAATATTCTAGGGTTTTTAAACAAACATGTATCCTCATCTTTTATTTAGTTTCTAAAGTTAAGGCTTTGTAATGTCAAGAGCAACTATTTTGTTGCATATCTTAATCTAATCTTTCATTTTCCATTTCTTTGTTTATTTATATTTTATTATTTGTGAAAAATTATAAGTTCATTACATTTTTGTGAATCTGTTAGGGAATTTCAAAATATTGCATAATGTATTGTATAAAAAAAAGTTCCTCCGAATGTGGATGTTGGAAATTACATAATATAATCCAACTAATTAAAATACCAATTACTATAGTGAATGGTAAAATTGGAGTCTCATTATAAGTGACAAAGTGAAAATATTTTTGCCTAATACCTCTTAGCCTTGGTTCCCATATACCATTGTCATGATTCTTGTGATTTCATTTTGACTTAATTATAGGAAAATGACCTACTGAAAACTTATCCGAGAGGAAATTCCACTTTACATGGATGACGATATGCAAAGTGTAGTTGCTTCTCAACATGATTTTCGTTTTCTCCAAGGGTAAAACAATCTAAATGATGGTTTTTTCATGCACAGCTTGAGCTTCTTATCTTGAATTTCAGGTACCAAAGGTTTCCACTTTGCTACCCTTGCTAGATACTTCTGAATAGTACAAACAGAGAGCGGTACATGGCGATTTGGCTCTCTTCCTGCTTCCTTTGATTCTAAAAGTAAAGTTTCAACTCTTGATTTATTTTTTGTTAGTTTATAAATTTCAAATCGGAAGCCGGAAAAGCATCGCTGGAAACACATATGTGGGAGGTTTAGGGAACTCGACCTGATTCATAATTGTTTTTCAAATCGACCTACAATCCTCAAGTTTCTACTGCTTCACATCGACGTACTTTAAGCCATGGTTTTTGAAAGTAAGGAGAAGGTATCCTATAAACCTCAGTTGGAGAATACGTACGTGTTAACACTGGATTGGCTTTTAGGATCATCGGGACAAAATCCATAATTGTCTAATGAAATATAAGGGTATATTGTAGTGATGAAAAAAGACCAACATCCAAGGTACATTTTTTTTCTAATGATATATAAGAAGTTATGCTTTTTTGTGATATTTTTAGATAGAGTGTGGAACGAAACCAAATCTGAAACAATGTTTCACAAAAATATGATATATAACACTTCAAATGAGTTTAATAATTTAGTTATTTATTTAGCGAATCATGGTGTTTTATTATGCTTTTATTGTCATTGGTATGAACTATGAAGTTACAAGATGGTTATCCATGTTAATATCATGTAAAATATTACATATATGATATAAGAAGATTAGGGTGGTTGTTTGTTTGGGCATGAAAGAAGAGAGTGGTGGATGAATAGTTGTCTTTTATGGTGATGATGGAGCTGCATTGGTCTCGAACACTGACACCACCGGGTTATTGGTTGTTTGGATAGACTAAATTTATTATTATGTGGTTTTAACCGTTAGTTTTGTTTGCACTTTGTATATTATTTGGACAAGTAACCAATATTTGGATTCTATGTCGTTCATACAATGATACTAGCTACTTTCAAGGTTTTTTTTGTCAAGTGTCATATGAACTCATTGTTTTGATTTGAGACGTTAGTACTATAGTGTTCAACTTTTTTTGTGAGCGAATTAATAGGTCCTACAACATAAATTTCATTTATTCTTAGCCTTATATACTCTATTTATTTTATATGTGTGTTTTTGACTTTGCAATATCTAGCCAATTATAACAATTTACGTTTAAATTTTTGTAATTACAAGTTTATCTCGTTTATAACATGAAAAACAATTTCAAGGCATCGCTTAACACCCTACCT
Organism: Lactuca saligna; assembly: GCF_052625555.1. Classification (NCBI taxonomy): domain Eukaryota; kingdom Viridiplantae; phylum Streptophyta; class Magnoliopsida; order Asterales; family Asteraceae; genus Lactuca; species Lactuca saligna. The sequence goes on along the minus strand of NC_136419.1, from coordinate 60,735,713 downwards.
AAACTTTTTAAATTATCAAATTTACACAACACATATCGTTTAAAAAAATCAATCAACTAAATCAACCAACTAATCAACGGCTCGTGCTGAGCACGGGCCTTAAAAGTTTTCTAGTATATATATATAATAAGTAAACCCATATAAATACAACATGTATAACAACACAATGGACCACGGAGGCCCCCAAAACACGAGTTAGATGAGACACGATTCATTAACACACTAATAGATTTTTAGCTAGTTCCCGACCTATAGTTGTTAAATCTTAAGTGAGTGGGAGATATATACGGGATTGACACTCCCACCTGTCGTTTCTAAATACAACCTGACGGCAAGTCGAAGTAGGCATAACTTTCTAACACATTTGCGACGTATGATTAAGCGTCGTGATTTTTGGGACCAACAATCATAGGTCGATTATAGGAACTCATCGTAACTATGTTGATATAAAACTAACTAAAACTATCATATACTACTAATAAAACATGTAGTGATAGTATACTCAAACTCGGAAAACAAGTTTAGAGATTACACTCATTAAACTAAAATCTATTGTTCTTGAAGAACGTCTTGAGAAGTAGTACATACAATACGATAAAAGAAATATTAGAAGAACATTACCAGAATGGCAATAATGAATTAAAGATACAAGTAAAATGCTACATCTTTTATCTAGAAATTCCGATTCAAGTTTAGTCATTAAATTATATGAGTCCCATTACCAAAATACGCTAACATACTAACATAGGTTAAGAACACAACGAGAGCTGACTTAACAAAATTCGACAAAGTATTTTCATGCATATCAAACCTATGAACTCACCAATACTATGTTTACCCACTCAAAACCCACATGTATTCCTAGATCACCACTAGAGTTAGAAGATAGATCGACATAAAATTATGAATGGATCAGTCTATCAAATCATAAGGTTACCATCATAAGACTCAATGTCATAAGACTAAAAGCTGTCCGGCGGCTTATTAATTGTTGAATGGAAGTGGTATTTATGTCATTAATGATAATTGTAAACCTTATTTATGATGCAACGTCCCAAACGTTACGCAGCTTGGTGTTTCCACCACCAAGCTAAGGGTGTGACAGTATGATACCATAGTTAATTATTTTATTATTGTGTTTCACTTTGCATATTTACTTCCCAGGGTAATTTAAATATTATTCAAAATTCCATAATCGATCATGCCTTTCTGAGTAGGCATTAAATTAACACTGATATGAATCATTTGTAGATTGTCTATGGGTATTAGACATTGGATATGGCTTGTTGCAATATTCATGAGTACTTGGAAATAAGAATTGAAGTACTGGATAATTCTAGGCACAGAGATTACTTCATGGATCCAATCACAAGTAATTCTAAGACAATATGTGACATCCCCAATTTCTCGGCCAGAAAAGACCGATTTGTTTATGCTTTGTTTTATAAATCAGAGTAATCGTTTAAAGAAAACGGTTGCGGAATTTGTTCCCAAAACAAGATATGATAAAACTTATCAAAACAATTCTCAAAGAGAATGTATTTTCATTAAATAATAAAACCTCGGGATGTCATGTTCCGATACAAACACATAAGCATAAACATAACATACATTCATTACTTTAGTGATTTACATCTCTTTTAATCTCTCAGCGCAAAGCAGCTTCGTATTGATACATGTGATACAATTAAACTGAGTGGGTCAGGCTTGGGAGCCTGGTGATCATATAGGGTTTTCAACCCACAATAATATAATTATTATATTCAATCATCAAATAATCAACCCAATTACCCATCCCCATTATCTTCTTTTAATCTTCCCTAAAGATATTATCCTAAGGGTCATCTCTTATATCATATTTACCACTCATCTCCTTACATCTTATATCCTTATATTCTTGTTCCTAAGAACTTTTCCTAAGGATCATCGCCTACATTGCATAGACAATACTAATTCGGGGATCACTCCCTCAATATATGTCTAGTAAGGGTTAGGGTATCATCGCATGATTACGCAGCCACAACATCGCCTGCACTTGTAAATCATAATAAGGGTTAGACTATCATCGCACGAATACGTAGCCACAACATTGCCTGGACTTATAATTCATAGTAAGGGTTAGTCTATCATCGCATGAATACATAGCCACAACATCGCCTGGACTCGTAATTAATAGTAAGGGTTAGAGTATCATCACATGAATACGTAGCCACAACGTCGCTTGGACACGTAATTCATCACCTACAGGTCATGAGCCTACTGGTGTTTCCACGGGGTCATCTAGAATAGTCTGTGGTCGCAATCTATACTCTGGTAGAAGCCTACATCGCCAAATTGCCACATCACCGGTCAAGGTTATAGTATCTCCTCTCATCTCACATCATCTATTTATCATCATCTATCTATCATCACCTTTCTATCATCACCTATTTATCATCACCTAATTATCATCACTTATTTCTCATCACATAATTATCATCACCTATTTCTCATCACCTAATTATCATCACATCATCTAATTCATCTACCCATGTTCTACCCAACATATTTGTAGATATAAGATACATATACATATTAACTCATTTAACACCTATATAAAACGTCCATTCCACACTCATCTCAAATAAACAACAATATATAAACACATAGCACATATTATGTAGCAAATACTTAATATTTATGTGTTAAAAGAAAGTGACCACACACTCACACATATAAACAACAATACATATACACATAGCACGTATTTTATAAAATACTTCATATATATGTGTAAGATGAAAGTGACTATACACTCACTTGATTAGAAGATGATTGGATAGCACTACGGCTCTTCAAGTAGATCTTCTTCGGTAAAACCGGGATCGCTTCACACACCGGGTTTCTCGCGGGCAGAGCTTCGGCTCGGAAACTCTTTTCTTCTCGGGATCTTCGGGATTCGGGACTTGCTTCGGGTCTCGGGGTTGATACTAGGGCTTCAAGGGTACTTCTTTGCTCGTAAATCGATGTAATATGGTACAAAGATGATAGAATGAGCAACCAAACTCGGATGGCCCTTCAAATCTATATATAGGGCAAAACTGGCCTTTGCCACGTCGTGGAACCTTTTTCCACGTCGTGGGCTTGGTCGTCACTGCATGCATCATTGTAAGTTGCATCTGGGGACTCCCGGTGGTGTCAGAAGTCTTGCCACGTCTTGTTCTCTGAGAGTTTTGGGGTTTCGCTCCCCGAACTTTAGAAATTCATAACTTTCGCATACGAACTCCGTTTTCGACGTTCTTTATATCGACGCGAAGGCGAGATTATGCTCTACAACTCTCGTTTAGGCTCCATTGGCTAATTTTGACTTTATGGATAATATATTATAAGTATATTACTTATATATTATCTTTAGTAGGCCGGGACAAGAAAACTGCGTTCGAAATTCATAACTCCTTCATCTGAACTCCGTTTTCGTCTATCTTTTTATCGTTGGACTACTATCGAAGAAATATTCGACTCTCATTTATATCACTAAGGATAGATATCTATCTACCTTAAATTAACTATTTACGTCGCGTTGGGTCGCACTGGATCGTGCCGGTTCTGTTGCAAAACTTCGACAGGTCATAACTTTTTCGTTATAACTCGGATTTTGGCGTTCTTTATATGCACGGAAACCTTGTTACATATACTAAAACTTGGTTAAGGTTAATCCTTCTAAATAATCTTCCATCAAAAAGTCATTTTTGATGCTTATCATCTCTAATTTGACTAGCCCGGATCTACGGGCGTTACACAATAATATCTTCTATTCTTCAACAGAAGATACATATGTTGTAATTTGCAAGTCAGTTGTGTATTGGTGTTGCGTAAATGCATCAATAACTTGATGTTATCAAACAAAGTGTCATGTGTGATTTGATGAGTAAAGGATATAATTATGTAGTAAAATTTCATTCCTTCCTTTTACCTTAACAGGAAAGGTGATATATTTGGGGCCCTCAATGATTTAAGTTGATCTATAAGAGTCAGGTTTGGTCTGGACTAAATTGATGTGTTCGATTTTGTAGTCTGAATTTGATTATAAAAGCCGAAGACCGAGAAACAAACAAATGAAAATGATATTGATCATTTAATCCATGACTCTGTTCATCTAATATCTTGTTGAACGAAGAAATATCAGATATCTTATCTTTAGTCCAACGTTCGATTTGAATCAGAGTTCGGCAGTGGTTGTGGAAAGCACGCTTTCAGTTTGGTTCGAGGTTATACTTGCAATTGTAGTTATAGAATTATCTAAGTTGGTGACTATTAGATTAAGGCGTCTAATCTCATAACTAAATTAGTATAAACTTGTAACTAAAAGCAACGTCCTTTTAAGGTTGCCCTTATAACCAGAAATAACTAGAAGTTATATTATGAGAAAGAAGGATAAATTATTAGATAATTATATGATAAAAAAATAATAGGAATTATGGGAAAATGGTTTGTTAATATATTATACTATTAATATATTAACTGGAAATAGATAGTTTATTTGTTAATTTGTTGTGTGATTAATAAATTAATATGACATCAATAGTTAAATAATTTATTTGTTAATTTATATGAGTAATAAATTAATAAGAAATCAATAAAAATTAATTAATTAATAATCCTAATTAATATAGAAATAATTTGGGATTAACTTGAATTAATTAAAGATGCAATGGGTGAACTGTAATTTATTACTAGCTCCTCTCCATGGTACATGCCCCTTAGGAGCCAAAATTCAAGCACAACCTTTCTAAGTGGCTTATTAATGGAAATTCATTCTCCTCCCTCTCTATCTTCTCTATTCTAGGGTTTAGGTGTAAGCCATTAGATGCGTTATACTTTTGGTGCTAGCTTTCCAAGATCAAGAATGATTCAAGGAATTGTTCACAATAACAATACAAAAGGTATGTAACCCTATCTTGTGCATTCCTATTATAACCTAGGGTTCTTGTAGTTCATAGTATGTTGTTGTTAGTTGTAAAGACATAGATCCTTAGGTTGCATGTACCCTTAAGTGTTAAGAGTTTTTCAGCAAGTACATAGTTTTTTATAACCTATAAATCCCTTTTTCACGCTAGAACCCACTCTTTTCATCAGTGGAAGTCCTCCTTAAGTACTACATATATGATATAATTATTGGTTGCCAACATGACCAAAATATCCCTAGGATTAAAAAGTTCCCACACTCTCAAAATGTTCATTTTTCACCTAATTGGAATTATGAAACTGAAATTAGGTCAACGAATAAGCCAGACTCCGATAATTGAAAAAGTACCGTCACATTAGGTTTTATACGTTGAGTTACGAAACAGATACACATTGCATTCAACTATACGTCTTGTGTTTATTCATAGAACGTGTCGTGTGTTGTACAACTTCCTATTTTGGGAATCCTACTTTACGTAATGTGTTGCCTTCTTTTGGAAACGCATCGTGTTTTCAACAGTACATTACCAGTTCTAACTTTCAATCCCATTTAGTAATTCTACATTACATATACACTTGCGGTTCCGTATATCAATCTTTTGTACATCCACTCTAGGTTCCCAATCGTATCTAAACGACATTTAGGAATGCTAAGGTACTTGACTGAATCCATTAAGTTCTTCACAATAATTCCATGATAATATTGATCATCAAACATTACCTATGGAATTAAGTGCTCAAAGTGACCATAAACTCACTAATGAATCATGTTGCCTTCCCAATAATTCTACATCACAAATTTTTTATCATAGTAGTTGCACTTCAATCATAATATTTTCATTTCAACCATTTCCAGTTCACTAAGTTGTTTGTAAACTTTATTTCTAACTATTGAATCACTATTCCATCTCCATAATTTCAATTTTTGTCATTATGGCTAAACAATCCCTAGAATCACATAGAATCAAGTGACTCTTTAGGTTTTTGCATCCAAATAATCTTAAAACTATCAATTCATGATCATATAATTTATACAATTAGATTCTCAACCTCATATATAAGCTCATCATTTAACTATTGAAAATTTAAGAAAAATAAGTTTTCCTTAATGGTTGCCTCGGTTTATGTTTGCAATAAATAATAGAATTTAACTAATCAAAATATTGTCACTATATACAATTAGGGAAAAAATCAAGTGAAATTAAAAATTCTCAAACTTTTTCTTCCTACCCATTCTCCTATCACTTTTAGATGATGACAAATGTAATAAAAATTTACTAATTTTATTAAATATGAGAAATTTCACAACATTAAGTATGTGGGAAGATAGTAGGACGAAAAAATAAGATGATATTTGATTTCTCAAAAAATCAAATAATCTACCATTATTTATTATCATCCATCAATTCCATCTGAAAACTTCCATATTTACCAAATAACTTGTACTTTAATCCCCTAGATATGCTTCAATGGTTCAACTGATATCTTATGAATAAAGTTGAAAACATGCTCTATCACGACACAAGTTATCATGTGAAAATGAGTTACGAACCGGGACGAGTCAACCTTATATTTTGTTAAGTTGGAGCTTAGGGTTCCCAATTCTAAATGACATCATGTTCTTCAAACTTAAACTAATATTAATATCTCTCAAATCTCAATTAGTCCATTATTAATTGTCCAAAAGACCACATCACAATGAGCGATCTTGAATCTTGAAGACGAAATGCATGTGGCACATCAGTGAGATCTTAAAAACTAAAATGACATGTTTATCTTCTATCATTCTATCTCGATTTTCAATTGTTTAAATCCTAAACACCAACGGTATGTGTTTCACTTCTTTTCCAATTTTCCATTATCTATTAGGGTCAATTATTTTCAATTATCCATTGATTAAAGAATACAGTTTTTCAGTTGTCAAATCTTGAATACTTATGTGAGGATTTTATCTTTGGAATTTCTAAATTTAGGTTAGAAAAAGCTCAATAAAATAATCAACGAGTCAAGGTTGCCAACAGATATTTCCATTAACCCATTACTTCACTATTTGTTTTTTCATTTGTAGTTGTTTTGGTTATTCACAAATAATAATAATAATAATAATAATAATAATAATAATAATAATAATAATAATAATAAGTCCGTCGTTATAAATATTTTAGTTTATTATTATCGAGACGGGTTTATAATGTAAGTATAATTAAGAGAAGGGTTTATAATGGTGAGTATAATTAAGGCCAATGAGTCCTATATTTTTGGTTTGTTTAGAGCTCTAAACTAATTGAATTACACTTAGTTTTAAATAATCAAACAAATAAACAATTTCAATTGTTTAAAGTTACGTAGAGAACAAAGAAGATAATTAAACAATGTCACAGAAATAATAAACAAATAATTAAACAACATAACCAAACTAGTTGAGTCACACCTGATTTTAAATAATCAAACAAATAAACAATTTCAATTGTTTAAAGTTACGTAGAGAACGAAGAACATAATTAACCATTCCTGACAATACGCTTTCCACCATTCTGTAAATCAGTAACAATTCCCACTATTGTAAATTTGCATGGGGAGGTATCTGTATGGCCATGCACACACGCATGTAAATGTGGTTTGTAACTTACAATGAAAATGTAAAGGGTTATTACGCCATTAACTGATTTTTGGAGGGAAACATTAGCAATAAAATGTGACATGTGTACATAATGTAAAGGAGTTTCATGATGTTCTTATAGATTTACTTATGGCAAAACATTTGGTTTGACTAAATTGTAAAAGAAAAATAGGCTCGCCTGCCAATGAATAAAGCTAACAAGGTCGTTCAAAAGTTTAATGGTTATTAAGGAAACAATCCATTTAATGTTTTATCCATTTTGAAAATTGTTGTCCGAACCAACATTTCGATCCATAATCCAATTTAATTCATACATGTCTTCACCTCTAAAGGGCATCTTTTACCAAACAAGTGTCTATTTTCGAATACAGGATTAATTGGTTGGTTGAATATTAGATTTGATTAGGTAAAATTGACCCTTTAAGTATAAGTATAATTATAATTCAATTAATAAATAAGGTAAGATAAAGAAAAATATATTCACAGGTAAAACAGCCACCATCGATAATTAGATTAGGCTTAGGTTAGGGACATATGCATGTTACTTTCAAAATAATATAATTTGGACCATCTGATGAAATGTGACCGTTGCTTCCGAGATTTTGTCTTAAAGACTTCGTAATTTACAATAAACAATGCACAAATTATATATTCAAAATTGTTATATATGTTTGACAAAATTCTAAAAATGTTCCCTGCGGTATGCATTTTTTTAGGATTTTAGTCCAAACTATGATTTTTTTGGTTTCGTGGTTCTTTTAAACTAGTTTGTATGTAAAAATAGTCTTTTGAAAATTGAAATGATTATAATACCTTTGGGGTATTTATTTTTTATTTTTCTTTCATTTTTTTAAATTTATTTACTTATTTTAACAATTAAAAAATAATAGAGGGCCTCTCTCTCTCTCTCTCTCTCTCTTATCTTAACAATTAAAAATAATAGAGGATCTCTCTCTCTCTCTCTCTCTCTCTCTTATCTTAACAATTAAAAATAATAGAGGACCTCTCTCTCTCTCTCTCTCTCTCTCTCTCTCTCTCTCTCTCTCTCTCTCTCTCTCTCTCTCTCTCTCCACCTTATACCCCACCTCCTTTTTCTTTTTACCCAAGATGAGCACCTCATCTTCTTCATCTCTTCCTTCTTAATCAAAATTCCACATCTACACACCAAGTTATCATCTACAACAACCGCTATAGCCCAAAAATCATTTACATTCAATGCCGGTAATACCAACAAATACGGATTTCATGAACTCAATTTGGGTTCGCTTGTTTCCCGCTTACAAGCTGGACCAGTGGCTAGTAATAGCTCGAGCTCATTTGGTTCAGTAACAGGGCAGGACGAAAATAGTATTCAGCTTCAATAAGCTTCTAAAAGGGTAGATTCAAGTATAGAAGTCTCAAACTACAACTACATCGACCCACCATCTTCTCCATACAATCATTATCACCATCATCTAACCATATAACGGTTGGACTCAGATGAGAGCTACGCAATAGAGAAAATTAGACTTTCTAAAACCATATACGTTTAGAATCATGCAACTTATGTATCCTCCCAATGATCATGGATTTCTTAGCTTTTACTAGATTCAGACAACCCGTGGCAAACATACCAGGACTAACGAGATCTCTCTCTCCCTCTTTTGTTGGTTGTTGACCAACAGTGCTTAAATCTATTGGTCATAAAACTATATCATCATTTAGTTTGTACGCAAGTTGTTATTAAGGACGTACCAATTTCCAGGGATGGATCATGGGTAGCGTCTCTCGGGCCAATGAACAATGCTCTTCCCCAAGCATTACCTCCTTCATTTAACAATCTTGGGCATTCTCTTTTAAAGTGGCCAGTTTCTTCACAATTCATAACTATTGTGATTTCCACCAATACCAGTTCCTTGATTTGTAGTGCGGGTTGGGCTCCTACAGGACTTAGTGGTGTAGCCATTCCTATCATCGTTGTTATAGACATGTCCTCTACATCCACCTATGTGGTGGCAGTGGTACTCATTATATAAAAAAAAAAAGATCTCATATATGTTGTCCTAATGGAGTGGGTGATGGGATGGTTGCTACATAAACGTTCCCTGAATCTTGCTTCCTCCATATTTGTTGTTCTGAGTCGCTATCAAATTTCATCTTGTTGTTTCCATATTTTGGAAAGTCAGACTTCAAGACCATAATGCCCTGTCAGATTTCCTGATTGGTCAGGTTAAAGGCCAGCCTCTTGGCACTATCGTAAATAGTTGGCTTGGATGCAGTGGCTAATTCTTGGATGATTTGAACTAAACCCATATGTACCTTTCTACATTCTTGTACCCTGGTGTTAGAAGGTTGGGAGAGAAAATATCGAGGTCATTAAAGCGGACGGTATAAGTTGCAATGACCGCATCCTGCATGGTAAGATTCCAGAGTTCTTACTCCAGCTTTTGCATCTCCCCTTTAGTACATTACTCAGTAATAAACAACTACTTTAGTACATCCTAGGAGATGGCATTAGTTGTGCTAGTACCACAAATACTAAAACATATATCGAAATTATAGTAACAAAATGTTAGTTTGATTGTATGAAAAATATTATTTATTTGAACATGTTGTTGCTAGATTCATTTTTGTTACTAACATTGCCCATGTTACAATTCTGATTTTCCAAACGTGGATGCAATTTATACTTTTTTCTTTGTTATTGAACTAACGTAGTTGAATTTTATTAGGTTTAGTTGTGTAACACCGTAAATTTTCAAAAACAATTCATTTAAAAATCACATTAATCTCATTGACACAATCACAGATTTCCCAAAAATATCAAGTTGTCAAAACACATGTCCATAGCAATAATAAAATCCAAGATCCTTATGACTCGGTCTCGTGTGTACAATCAAGTCAGTGCCTTCCCGTGATCCTGAGAAGTACTTGAAACACATAACACATAACATGGTAAACATGAAGCTTAGTGAGTTCCCTAAAATACCATACATATCTCATTAGCCTCTCATGGCTATACTTGAATAGGACCCTCCGATCAATGTGTCTCAGTGGAACGCTCCGATCCCACAACTCGGGTGGACCCTCTGATCCTAACTTAGTAAGCTCGGGATAATACACATCATAAATCAAAAATACATAATGCAGGATATCAAAATACTCAATATAAGCACATAGGAACCTCTGGTCACACAAAAAGATTACCACTCTAGGTAAGTACAGTGAGAAGACTCACCTCGTAAGCAAGCAAGCAAATAAACCTCGTACATGAATCTCCGAACTAGCCTCCGCCTAACACATAGGATAATTATCTCTAATGAACACTTAAATCATGACTCTAAATAATTAAGTTATTTTCTCTCTCAAACTCTAGGGATTGGTAAAAGACCATTTTACCCCTCCATGGTCCCCATAATCCCTATCTTGACCAAACCCTAAAGTCAACAGAAGTCAACAATCCATGTTGACCCGACTTGCCAAGTGAATCTATGCGACTCGTCGAGTCCCCTCATTTCCTCTTAAATGTTGTGAAAAAACAACTTAACTCGTTGAGTTGTCTCATCAACTCGCTGAGTTACTCATGTCCAGACTCGTCGGGGAAAACCGTAGCCAACTCATCGATTCAGTTCATTGACTCGGCGAATCCATTCAATCTATATTCTCATTCAGACGTTTTACGGTAGATCTATAACCCCAAACTCTACATCTAGCCTCCCAAGGCTGAGATACCGTGTAAAGCTACATTTTTTACGTCATGTATGGCACTTATGGATTGAAATGCCAAAACAAGTTCCATTTACGGTTGAATGCACAAAAGCTTGCCTCTAGCTCAATAAAGCTCGGATCTTTGGGCTCACAAGTCTTCCTATAGTCCAGATCTGAGTTTTCAACCTCATGATATGCTCAAATTACTCATTGTCAAAAAGATGGATTGGAGAAACCCTAAAAACCTCCTTAAACTAAGATCTCACAAAGGAAAGGTCAAGATAGAAGCTTTTTACCTTCACACCGAAGCTAATCACTGAAGAACTCTGGATCTACAACCTCACCTTGATCAAACTCACCAAGCTCTCCAAATCTCCTTCGAAAGGTGCACAAAACCACTCAATTTAGTCTCTCTTTCTCACACAAATCAATATGATCGATTAGGGCTTCACAAAGAGGAGTTGGGTGGCTCGTGAGACGGAAATGAGGGCTTAAGGTCCTTTAAATAGGACCCAACCCCGGAGATCTAGGGCTTCTTCTCACAGCACCAACTCACCGAGTGGGTCTCTCCAACTCTCTAAGTTGGTTGTAAAACCCACGTGGTCAATTCGTCTCTACTCGACGAGTTGGGGCACCCACTCATCGAGTTGCTCAATTAAGTCATAAATAAATATATAAATATTATACCTGGGATTCGGGATGTTACAATTCTCCCCCGCTAGAATTAGACTTCACCCTTAAAGTCATGCTTTGGAAATAACTTTGGATACTTCTCTCGCATCTCAGACTCCGGGTCCCAAGTCCACTCGGATCCCTTCCGATGTTGCCACTGGACTTGAACCAGGGGCACCTCTTTATTCCTCAAAACCCTCACTTTCCGATCCAAGATCGCTATCGTCCTCTCCATTTAATTCAGGATCGCATCTACCTGAATATCCTCTAATGGTACCACTATTGTCTCATCGGCTACACACTTCCTCAACTGAGACACGTGGAAGGTGTTATGAATCCGGCTCAACTCTATAGATAGCTCTAACCAGTAAGCTACCTTACCCACTCTGGCGGTCACTCTAAAAGGACCAATGTATCTAGGGCCTAGCTTGCACCATTTCCTAAATCGGATCAACCCTTTCCATGGGGATACCTTCAGGAGGACAAAATCTCTGACCTGAAACTCTATCTCAAATTGTCGCCGGTCTGCATAAATCTTCTGGCGACTCTGGGTTGTTAGTAACCTCTATCTAACCTGTTGAATCTTATTGGTCATCTTTATCACTATCTCAGTGCCACCCATTAGTCACTACCTTACCTCTCCCTAACAGATGAGAGTCTGACACCTCCTCCCATATAAGACCTCGAAGGGAGGCATACTAATATTGGAATGGTGGTTGTTGTTGTAAGAAAACTCTGCCAAGAGCAAATAGATGTACCAACTCCCACCAAAGTCCATAACACATGCACGCATCATGTCCTCAAGAGTTTGTATCTTCCGCTAACTCTGCCTATCTGTCTATGGGTGGTATATGGTACTGAAGTGAAATCAGGTACCCAAATCCTCTTGAAACTTCTTCTAGAACCTGGAAGTAAAATGCACATCCTGATCTGATACTATTGATGTCGGCCCTCCATGTCGTGCCACCACCTCTCCCACATAAATCTCGGCTAGTTTCTCTGCAGAAGAGCTCTCACTGATAGCAAAAAAGTGAGTACTCTTCATCAATCGGTCCACAATAACCCATATCGCATCGACACCTCACGCGGTTCTCGGTAATTTGGTGATAAAATCCATGGAAATATGTTCTCACTTCCACTTGGGAATCTCTATAGGCTGTAACAATCCATGTAGATGTTGGTGCTCCGCCTTAACCCGACGATAGGGCAAGCACATCTCAACTACCCATGCCACATCCCTTTTCATAAAGGAACACCAGTAATCTCTATTCAGATCCAAATATATATTAGTGGCCCCTGGGTAGATCAAGAATCTCGATCGATATGTCGAGGTCCATGTAACATCCCAAGTCTAGGTATACCTTATAAACCCTTGTTCTTTTGGTACTTGTCAAGTTTAGTCCTTATAAAGAAAAACGTGGCAAATGAGTACGCGGGGAGTATGCGAGTGTACGCTCAGCGTACTCATGTGCGTGTTATTGACGCGGAAGCCACCTAGTACGTTGGGCGTACCAGAGGGTATGTTGGGCATACTAGATCCAAAGTGAAAACCCAAATTTGGGTTGTGTCCCTATATAAAGGATATTAAGGCCTCATTCCTGACCACCATTCTTAGTCAAGCAAACCTCTCAAACCCTAATCCTCATTCTTGAGCTTGTGTATATCTATTTGAGAGCCTTGAAGTGATTTCGTGTGTTCTTGGAGTGAAGAAGGATATTTGGAGAAGAAGGAGTTAGAGTCCAGGCCTTGGATCTGAGCATATCTGAGTTGGGAGCTTCATCTAGAGGAATAAAGCTCCAAGCTTTCTAACTCTTTTGTTTTATGCATCATATTATATCATTTTAGGATTTTGTGCCAAAAGTTTGAGACTTTATTAAATAATTGAGCTCCAGAGACTCTGAGCAACTCCATTGAGTGTCTTTAGTGGTGTAGTGTAATAAAAATCGAGACTTGGACGTTGGAATCAAACCATGCATGAGATATGAGCACTTTGATATAAGAGAGTAAGAGTTTTGGGTGTTTGTGACCTTATCAGCTATGCAAAGGCTTAAAGTCACTGACTTATGGAGTAAGAGAATTTAGGGAGTCCAGGTCTGTGATATGAGCCAAGGTCTTAACTGATTAAGACCAAATGAGTAGAAAGAGTGAAACTGGGGTGTACACTGAGCGTAATCCCAGTACGCATCGCGTAGGGGTCAAGCATCCTTGATGACTGAATGGCAGCGGAGTACGCCCAACAGAGAGAGCTGGTACGTGCAGCGTACGCGCTGCCGTTGACTGAGAGCCGTAAATGGTCTTTTACCCTTCTGTGAGTGTAGAACGGTTAGTCTAGCTTCACTGAGAGCCACTATTAGTTAGGGATAATTATTGTATGTGTTAGGCGGAGGCTAGACCGGTGATTCGAGTTCAAGGTTATCCGAGTTCTTATGAGGTGAGTCTTCTCACTGTAGTGGTAATCTGAGTTGTCTGACCAGAGGGTCTCATGTGTTCATATTGAATATTGTAATATCCTACATTATATCTATGTGATTTATGTTGTGTATTATTCTATGCTTACTAAGTCAGGACCGGAGGGTCCATCTGAGTTAGGACCAGATGGTCCACCTGAGTTGTGGGACCGAAGGGTCCCACTGACACACATTGACCAGAGGGTCTTATTGAGTTATAGCCTCAAGTGGCTAATAAGATGTGTGTGGTATTTTGGGGAACTCACTAAGCTTCGTTCTTATCGTGTTACATATTATGTGTGTCAGGTACTTCTCAGGATCGCGAGAAGGTACCGGCTTGATTGTACATACATCTGAGCTAGAGATATATTTTTAGAGGATCCTGGATTTGTGATAGACAATTTTGAAATATGTGTTGATAAATTGATACTTGAGATTTTAAGAAAATGTGACATCTGTTTTATTGTGTTTTTAAATGAAAATTTTGGTTTGAAAATTTACGGTGTTACAAGTTGGTATCAGAGCCTTGGTTTGAGGGATTCGGATACACCCTCGGGTGTGTTTGGACTCAAACTGAGGATTTCAGAAATAATTTTCAAAAGAAATAATTTTTCAAAAATAAGAAAGAGTTTAAGAGAAAACTAGTTGGAGCAGTGTGTACAATCAGCCAAAGCCCAAACGGTGATTTCCCAAAATACCATTACTTTTTGTGTTATGAGATATTTATGAGATATTATTACGCATGCTAGAACGTAGGCTAGGTATTCCATATTTTAGGACTAGAGTTGCCAGATTTGTGATGCCTTAGCCTAGGAGTTGCTGTTATATGTGATGTGCCTTTGAGTTGAGAAGAAAATCTAGGAGAGACACCTAGATGAGCTTGAGAGGGGTCTACTGAGAGATTAGTCTTATACTCGTGAGAGATAGAGTACTTGTGACTTGGGATCCTAGGAAGAGGCTTAGGGTGACTACAGGTTGGTGTGGAAGGTAGTATTGGGTCCGTACTACTGAAAGCATCGAATCTGTAGGCAGCCCAAGTAAGAATCCTTAGGATGCTACAGAGCAAGTAGGAGCAAGTGATCGAGTGTGAGTATACTCGAGCGAGTCTCTAATGAATTTTGTGTTGTGTTTCAGAGACACCATGATAGGTACATGCCACAACCCAGAGAGCAGTTGAGTTAGCGATGATGAGATTCGTAGGATGATTCATGATGAGGTGGCTGCAGCCATATGAGAGGCTATACCAGAGATGCTTGGGTCTATCAAGACCACCCTAATCGAGACATTTGATGAGTGGTACGTTGTTGTTACCGAGGCTGCTGCCTCTACATCCACCACAGTTGTAGCCGTTTCCAGGCCATAGGGAAGTGACTCGTAGTTGTATCGGGAGTTCGGCAGCACAAAGTCACCAGATTTTGATGGGACTCGGAATCCGATTGCTACGATGAGATGGATCTCTAATATCGAGGGATGTTTTTACACTTGTTCATGCCCAGAACATTTGAAGGTTCGGTTCGCGTTGAACTAGCTTCGCTTGGGGGGTGAAGGAATGGTGGAAGTTTATGAAAGCTAATTTTACTCCTGCAGAGCATACTGCAGTGACATGGGAGAGGTTTACGTTGATGTTCCGAGATGATTATGTTCCCCCGATGGAGAGGATGTTTCACGAGAGGGAATTGTTCTACCCTGAGCACGTATCTTTTGAGCAAGCACGCATGAGCTGGTATTTGAGCATTCTAAGGAGGGATATTCAAGAGTTCATGGTTAACTCGTCTTATCAGACATTTTATGAGCTTCATGCAAATGCCGAAGGAGGGAGATCGAGTTGGAGTCTCAGGTTAGGGAGGAGGTGGAGTCTTAGGGGAGAGACCGGCGGCCGGCACAGTTGCAGCTGGCAACCAAGTGGGCTAAGCCCGTTGATTCAAGATCATGAGGCCAAAAGGGTTGCACTTGTAGGAAGTGCGGCAAGAGTCATCAGGGGACATGTCTGGTAGGTATTTGCAACAAGTAAGGAAAAGAGGGGCATATGACGAAGGATTTCCCCAAAGGGATTTGCAGTTTGCTTCCACTGCAACCAGACCGTCCATCGGAAGGTCGAGTTTCCCCAGCTCATTCAGGGGATAGTTCAGGGTTCTGCACTTGCAACTTTGCGTGCTACTGACAGTCGACCAACGAAGGTTGGCACACCGAGGGTTCGCGGGAGAGCCTTTCAGCTGACAGCGGAGGAGGTCCACACAGTACCAGATGTCGCGACCAGTATGTGTTCTTTTACTTATGCTATTTTGAGTTACGTTATGCTTATATCGTGATGCGTATAGGTACTTTTCTTGTTAGTTCTGTACCTTCTTTGGTGTTATTCGACTTGGGTGTGAGTTGATCTTTCGTATCACTAGCTTTTAGTCGTCACATCAGTATTCGACGTGAGGCGTTGAGTCGAACTCTGAGAGTTTCAATAGCCAATGAGCATGCGGTGTTTGCTACTGATGTGATCCGAGGATGTGTGCCTGATATTTTTGGTGTTGAGTTCCGTTAGATCTGGTGCCGATCGCGATGGGTGATTTATGTGTCATTGTGGCATGGACTGGTTGAGTCGGTTTGGAGCTGTGATCGACTGTGAGCGTCAGGTGGTGACCATACGAGACCCTAGTGGAGGAGTTCTTATAGTGTATGGCGATGGTACCAGATCTGGGTCAGCTTTCTGCTCTACTGCCAGAGCGAGACATAGTTTGCAGTAGGGTTGTAGGGGCTTTTTGGCGTATGTGACTGATACACGGGTTGCTACAGAGAGTCTGAGTTCTATCGCTAGGGTTCCGATAGTGAGTGAGTTTCTGGATGTTTTTCCCGAGGAGTTACCGGGTGTGCCACCAGAGAGGCAAGTGGAGTTCCGGATTGATTTGATACCGGGAGAGGCGCCTATTGCCAAGGCACCTTATCGTCTTACTCTATCAGAGATGTAGGAGTTATCCTCACAGCTCCACGAGTTGCTCAGGAAGGGATTTATCAAATCGAGTAGCTTGCCATGGGGAGCGTCAATCATTTTTGTCAAGAAAAAGGATGGTTCACACTGGATGTGTATTGATTACCGGGAGTTGAACGAGCTGGCGGTCAAGAACCGTTATCCACTTCCGAGGATCAACGATTTGTTCGATCAGTTATAGGAGGTGTCTTGGTTTTCTAAGATCGATTTGAGGTCTGGATATCATCAGATGAGAGTCTGCGAGGAGGATATCCAGAAGATGGCCTTTAGGACTCATTATGGGTACTACGAGTTTGTGGTGATGCCATTTAGGCTCACCAACGCACCGGCAACATTGATGGACCTCATGAACTGGGTGTGCAGGCCCATGTTGGATTGATCGATGATCGTGTTCATCGACGATATCTTGTTGTATTCAAGATCTAGAGAGAAACACGAGGAGCATCTTAGAGAGATCCTTGGGGTATTAAGGGCGGAGAGGCTTTATGCCATATTCTCCAAGTGTGATTTCTAGTTACGAGAGGTCTAGTTCCTGGGGCACCTCGTTAACTAGAATGGGATATTGGTCGATCCGACCAAGATCGAGGCAGTGATGAGATGGGAGGTGCCGAGATCCCCCAACGATATCAGGAGTTTTTTGGGTTTGGTCGGCTACTATCGGAGATTTATTAGAGATTTATCCAAGATTGTCGTCCCTCTCACAAGGTTGACCCAGAAGGGCAGCAGGCCTAATTTGAGACTCTTTGCCAGAGATTGTGCGAAGCCCTAGTGTTATCCCTTCCCGAGGGGGTGGAGGACTTTATAGTTTACTGTGATGTATCCATTTCAGGGATGGGTGCGATGCTAATGCAGAGGAGGCATGTGATAGCATACGCATGTAGACAGTTGAAGCCCCATGAGATGAGATATCCCACCCACAATCTAGATCTAAGGGAGGTGGTGTTCACTCTCAAGATCTAGCACCACTATTTGTACGGGGTTCAGTGTACCATATACACGGACCACAAGAGCCTGAAGTATCTCATGGATTTTACCAACCTGAATATGAGACAGAGGATGTGATTGGATGTGGTAAAAGATTATGACTGATAGATCAAGTATCATCCGGGAAAGGCTAACGTGGTAGCCGATACTCTGAGTCGTAGACCAACAAGTGCTCCGATATGAGATGTGTATATGAGTATGATGGTGATGACTCCAGTCTTAGATACTATTTGAGAGGCCCAGGTGGAGGTCGTGCGACCAGAGAACTACAAGAGGGAGTGGGTGATTGCGCAGGTGTCTGATTTTGTCACGGATAGTCATGGGATTATGACTTTCCAAGGGCAGATTTGGGTGCCCTACATGGGCGGAGCTTGGTGTATACTGATGGAGGAGGCGCATAGATCGAGATTCTCGATCCATCCAGGGGCCACTAAGATGTATTTGGACTTGAAGTGAGATTATTGGTGGCCTTGTATGAAGAGGGGTGTGGCATGGGTAGTTGAGAGGTACTTGACCTGCCGTCAGTTTAATGGAGAGCACCAGCGTCCATACGGTCCATTACAGCCTTTAGAGATTCCCCAGTGGAAGTGGGAACATATTTCAAAGGACTTTATCACCAAGTTACCGAGGACTGCGCGTGGGGTTGATGCGATGTGGGTGATTGTGGATCGGCTGACGAAGAGTGCTTACTTCCTTGCTATTAGTGAGAGCAATTCTACAGAGAGACTGGCTGAGATTTATGTAAGAGAGGTGGTAGCACGGCATGGAGTACCGACCTCGATAGTGTCAGATCGAAACGTGCATTTTACTTCCAGCATTTGGAAGAAATTTCATGAGGATTTAGGCTACGTCTGCATTTTAGTACCACATACCACCCGCAGACGGACGGGCTGAGTGAGCGGACGATTCAGACACTTAAGGACATGATACGTGCATGTGTTATGGACTTCGGAGGAAGTTGGGACACATATTTTCCCCTGTATGAGTTTTTGTACAACAACGGCCATCATTCGAGTATTGGTATGCCTCAATTTGAGCTTCTATATGGGAGGAGGTGTCGGACTCCCACTTGTTGGGGTGAAGTAGGACAGAGAGTGTTGGGTGGCACTGATATAGTGCTAAAGAAAACCAAGCAGATTCAGCAGGTTAGACAGAGGTTACTGACAGCCCAAAGCCGCCAGAAGAGTTATGCAGACAGGTGACGATCCGAGCTAGAGTTCCAAGTAAGAGATTTTTTCCTCCTAAAGGTATCCCCATGGAAAGGGGTGATCCGATTCAGGAAGCGGGGCAACTTAGGGACCCGATACATCAGTTCTTTCAGAGTGACCGCTAGAGTGGGTAGGGTAGCATACCAGTTGAAGTTACCTACAGAGTTGAGTCAGATCCACAACACTTTTCACATGTCTCGGCTGAGAAAGTGTGTAGCCGATGAGACGATGGCAGTACCCTTAGAGGACATTCAGGTGGATGCAAGCCCGAATTATATTCAGAGGTCGATTTTGGTCTCTGTTTGGAAGGTGAAGGTTCTGAGGAACAAAGAGGTGCCCCTTGTTCAGGTCCAATGGAAACACTGGAAGGGGTCCGAGTTGACTTGGGATTCGGAGTCTGAGATTCCATATAAACCCTTGTTCTTTTGGCACCCAAATCCCCCCACATAAAGTCTTAAGCCGCCGACTATCCGTCTCAAATTTGGAAACCTATCTGATCACCTGCTCCCTCTTGCGGTTTTTCGGTGTCACGGCCTACACCTAAGCCTCTCGAATGGTATCTAAGATTGGAGTCATCATTGTCATCCTCATACACACATCTCGGATCGGAGCACTCCCTGCTCTACGGCTCAGAGCATTGGCTACCACATTAGTCTTGCCCGGATGATACAAGATCTCGCAGTCGTAGTCGTTCACAACATCTAACCACCTCCTCTGTCTCATATTCAGGTTGGGCTGATCCATGAGGTACTTCAAGCTCTTATGGTCTGTGTATATATCACACCAGGCTCCATACAGGTAGTGGCGCTAGATCTTGAGGGTGAACACCACCGCCCCCAGCTCCAAGTCATAAGTGGGATACCTCGTCGCATGAGGCTTCAGCTGCCTCGATGCATATGCTATCACGTGCCCCCCTCTGCATCAACACCGCACCCATTCCGGATAAAGAAGCATCACAATAAACTATAAGGTCCTTTATTCCCTCGGGAAGGGATAACATTGGGGCTTCGCACAATCTCTAGCGAAGAGTCTCGAATGAGGCTTGCTACTCGGGCCCCCAGGTAAAAGTAACACCCTTTCGGGTCAATCTGGTGAGAGGAACGACAATCTTGGAGAAATCTCTGATAGTAGCCGGCCAAACCCAGAAAACTCCTAATCTCGGTCGGGGATCTCGACACCTCCCATCTCATAACTGCCTCAATCTTGGTCGGGTCGACCAATATTGCATTCTGATTAACGAGGTGTCACAAGAACTAGACCTCTCGTAACCAGAAATCACACTTGAAGAATTTGGCATAAAGCCTTTCCATTCTCAATACTCCAAGAATATCTCTAAGATGCTCCTCGTGCTACTATTTGGATCTCGAATACACCAGAATACCATCGATGAACACGATCAACGATCGATCCAACACAGGCCTGCACACCCAGTTCATGAGGTCCATGAACGTTGTCAATGCGTTGATGAGTCCGAAAGGCATCACCATAAAATCGTAGTTCCCATAACGAGTCCTAAACATCGTCTTCTAGATATCCTCCTCGAAAAACTTTCATATGATGATATCCAGATCTCAAATCAATCTTGGAGAACCAAGACGCCCCCTGCAACCGATCGAAGATCCTTGGTAGTGGATAACTATTCTTGACCGTCAGCTTGTTTAACTCCAGGTAATCAATACACATACGGTGTTAACCATCCTTTTTCTTGACAAAAAGGATCAGCGCTCCCCATAATGAGCTACTCGGTCTAATAAAACCCTTCCCCAACAGCTCCTGGAGCTGTGATGATAACTCCTGCATCTCTGGTGGCGCAAGGCGATAATGTGCCTTGGAAATAGGCGCCGCACCCGGAACCAAATCAATCTGAAACTCCACCTACCTCTCGGTAGGCGCACCCGGTAACTCCTCAGGGAAAACTTCTAGAAATTCACACACTATCGGAACCTTGACGATAGAACTCGACCTCTCTGTAGCAACCTGCGTATCCATCACATACACCAAAAAGCCCATACAACCTTGTTGTAGACTCTGTCTCACTCTAGCAGCAGAACAGAAGGCTGATCCAGATCTGGTACCCTCGCCATACACCGTAAGCACTCCTCCACTAGGGTCTCGTATAGTCACCAACTGATGCTCATAGTCAATCACAACTCCAAATCGACTTAACCAATCCATGCCCACTATGACACATACATCACCCATTGCGATCGGTACCAGGTCTATCGGTAACTCAAACCAAAAATCTCTAGTACACAACCCCGGATTACGTCAGTAGCAAAACCGCATGCTCGTCGGCTATAGAAACCCTCATAGGTCGACTTAGCACCTCTCGTCGGATATTGATGTGATGACTAAAAGCTAAGGACTCGAAAGATCGACTCGCACCCAAGTCAAATAACACCAAAGTGGGTACATAACTCACAAGAAAAGTACCTATACACAGCACAATATAAGCACAACATATCTCAAAATAATATAAATAAGGGAATACGTACCTACCACGACATCAGGTGCAGCGCATACCTCCTCCACTGTCAGTTAAATGGCTCTCTCACGAACCCTCGGTGTCTTAACCTTCACTGGATGACTCTCAGTAGCACGTAAAGCAACATGTGCAGAACCCTGTGTTGATCCCTAAATGAGCTAAGGGCACTAGGCCTTCTGATGGTCGATCTGGTTGTAATGAAAGCAAACTGCAAACCCCTTGGGGCAACCCTTAGCCATGTGCCCCTCTTTGCCACATTTTTAGCAAATCCCCGCTCGACACGATCCCTCTTAACTCTTGTCGCACTTGCCATAAGTGCGTCCCTTCTGGCCCCCAACTCTCATATCATCGGGCTTTGCCCGCTTCGTCGCCGGCTGCGATTACACTGGTCTCCGGTCTCTACCTCAAGACTCCTCCTCCTCTCTGGTATGTAGCTTTAGCTCAATCTCCCTCCGCCTGGCATTATTCTGAAGCTCAACCAATGTTCATATGATGATTTCTCCATGAACTCCCAAATGTCTCTCCTCAAAATATTCAAATACCAGCTCACACGTGCCTGCTCATTGGACACGTGCTCAGGGCATAACAACACCCTCTCGTGGAACATCCACGTAATCTCAGTCACTGACTATGTCTTCTGCTTGAGAGATAGAAACTCATGTGCCAAACGTTCCCTCTCCACCGGGGGAACATACTCATCTCGGAACAACTGTGTGAACCTCTCCCACATCACTGCAACATGGTTTGCAGGAGTAAAACTGGTAGTTACAAACTTCCACCAGTCCTTCGCTCCCAAGCGAAGCTGGTTCAATGCAAACCAAACTCTCAAATAATATGGCCATGAATAAGTATAAAAGCATCCCTCAATGTTAGAGATCCACCTCATAGCAGCAATAAGATCATGTGTTCCATCAAGCTCTGGTGGCTTCGTGTTACTGAACTCCCGGAACAACAACGAGTCACCTCCTTGTGGCCTAGCAGCGGCGACAGCTGCAGTGGCTACAATAGCAGCCGCTTCAATAATAGCAACATATTGCTCGTGAAATGTCTCAATCAGTGTGGTCTTAATAGACCCAAACATCTCCGGTATCGCCTCTTGAATGGTTGCGGCCATCTCCTCATGAATCATCCTGCAGATCTCCTCATCACTAGTCCCACTACTCTCGGGGTTGTGGCGTGTACCCAACATGATGTCTCTGAAACAAAACACAAAATCATCAGAGACTCGCTCGAGTATAATCACACTCCATCACCCGTACCTACTTGCTCCTTAGCATCCTAAGGATTCTAACTTAGGTTGCATACAAATCCAGTGCTTTCAGTAGTACGGGCCCAATACTACCTTCTACAGCAACCTGTAGTCACCCCAAGTCCTCCTCCTAAGATCCAATTTCACAAGTTGTCTATCTCTTACGAATAACATACTACTCTCTCAGTAGACCCCTCATATGCTCATCTAGGTATCTCTCCTAGATTATCCCTCAACTCAGAACTCTCTCTAAGTGATTCCTGTTAAATACTCCTACTCAGCATATACTCAAGGAAAATAACAGATAGCAGCAACTCTTAGGCTAAGGCACCACAAATCAGGAAACTATAGCCCTAAACATGAAATACCTAGCCTATCCTCTAGTTGGCATCCCTAACATCTCATAAATATCTCATGACACAAATAAGTAAGGGTATTTTGGGAAATCACCGTCCGGGCTCTAGCTGATTATACACACTGCTCCAACTTGTTTTTCTCTTTAAACTCTTTCTCCTTTTAGGAAAATCATTTCTTTTGAAAATATTTCTCAAATCCTCAGTTTGAGTACAGACACACCCGAAGGTACATCCGAATCCCTCAAATCAAGGCTCTGATACCAACTTGTAACACCGTGAATTTTCAAACAAAATTTTCATTTAAAAATCACGTGAATCTCATTAACACAATCACAAAATTCCCAAAAATATCAAGTTATCAAAACACATGTCTATAATAATAATAATAAAATCCAAGATCCTCATGACTCGGTCTCGTGTGTACAATCAAGCCGGTGCCTTCCTGTGATCCTGAGAAGTACCTGAAACACATAACACATAACATGGTAAGCATGAAGCTTAGTGAGTTCCCCAAAATACCAGACATATCTCATTAGCCTTTCATGGATATACTTGAATAGGACCCTGCGGTCCCATAACTTGGGTGGACCGTCCGATCCTAACTCAGAAAGCTCAGAATAATACACATCATAAATCACAAAGACATAATGCAGGATATCACAATACTTAATATAGGCACATAAGACCCTCTGGTCACACACAAAGATTACCACTCTAGGTAAGTATAGTGAGAAGACGCACCTCGTAAGAAAGCAAGCAAATAAACCTCGTACACGAATCTCCGAACTAGCCTCCGTCTAACACATAGAATAATTATCTCAAATTAACACTTAAATCACGACTCTAAGTAATTAAGTTATTTTCTCTCTCAATCTCTTGGGATGGGTAAAAGACCATTTTACCCCTCCATGGTCCCCATAATCCCTGTCTTGACCAAACCCTAAAGTCAACAGAAGTCAACACTCGAGTCAACAGTCCATGTTGACCCGACTCGCCGAGTGCATCTATGTGACTCATCGAGTCCCCTCGTTTCCTCTAAAATGTCGCGAAATTCCAACTTAACTCGTCGAGTTGTCTCATCAACTCATCGAGTTACTCATGTCCAAACTCGTCGGGGAAAACCGTAGCCAACTCATCGAGTCAGTTCATTGACTCGGCGAGCCATTTAGTCTATATTCTCATTCAGAAATTTTATGGCAGATCTACAACCCCAAACTCTAGATCTAGCCTCTCAAGGCTGAGATACCACGTAAAGCTACACTTTTTACGTCATGCATGGCACTTATGGCTTGAAATGCCAAAACAAGTTCCATTTAAGGTTGAATGCACAAAAACTTGCCTCTAGCTTAATAAAGCTCGGATCTTTGGTCTTACATGTCCTCCTACAGCCCAGATCTAAGGTTTCAACCTCATGATATGCTCAAATGACTCATTGTCAAAAGATGGATGGGAGAAAACCCTAAAAATCTCCTTAAACTAAGATCTCATAAAGGAAAGGTCAAGAAAGAAGCTTTTTACCTTCACACTGAAGCTAATCACTGAAGAACTCTGGATCTACAGCCTCTCCTTGATCAAACTCACCAAGCTCTCCAAATATCCTTCCAAAGGTGCACAAAACCACTCAATTTAGTCTCTCATTCTCTCAAAAGTCAATCTGATCGATTAGGGCTTCATACATGGGAGTTGGGTGGCTAGTGAGGCTGAAATGAGGGCTAAAGGTCCTTTAAATAAGACCCAACCCCAGAGATCTAGGGTTTCTTCTCACAGCGCCAACTCGTCGAGTTGGTTGTAAAACTACATGGTCAATTCGTCTCTACTCGACGAGTTAGGGCACCCACTCGTCGAGTTGCTCAATTAACTCATAAATAAATATATAATTATTATACCTGGGAGTCAGGATGTTACAAGTTGCTAACTTTTATTAGGTTTACATGTTAATATTTTAATAGTTTTGTATAATGAGATCTTGCTCTTCTTTCCTAAGTTTGAAACTTTTTGAAGATCAATATTGATTTGTGTAATGTATGTATGTTTATTTAAATGAAATGGACAATATAGATCTACTTTCAAATTTTGTTTAATTTTTATCTAAATCTTTTGTTTTACTTGTATTTTTTAATGTGGTTGTTTTAGGCCCTATTTAATATGCATCTGACCGAGTCAAGTCAGACACTTTTGGCTTACTCGGTTAAATAAATGTGTTTGATAAACAAAAATTGGGTGTATGACTTGATCAGCAAAATCTGATTGAGAAAGAAGTTAGCTGATAGGGAAAGAAAGAAGGGCTTTCCAATGCTACCCTTAAAAATTGGGTGTATGACTTTACCTCGTACTCAAAAGGCATCATCATTACCACTATGTTAGAAGTTTTTTGTGTTTTATTTACTTAAACCTTTATTATAATGTAGTACCTCTGTTCCAAATTAAATGTCAACATTTGACTTTTCTAGTCCGTATTCTAGTCCTTATTTTTCAATGACCTTATATATATATATATATATATATATATATATATATATATATATATATATATATATATATATATATATATATATATATATATATATATATATATATATATATAACGCAAAATATATGAGTGGATTGTATTTTAAATGTCTTTTCATTGTTATAAGTTTTATAAAGTAGTATATAACACAAATAAAATATTTACACTCAAAGTTGAAAAAAAAAGACTTTAAAAGTAAAAAAAATGGA
Source organism: Lactuca saligna (assembly GCF_052625555.1). Lineage (NCBI taxonomy): Eukaryota > Viridiplantae > Streptophyta > Magnoliopsida > Asterales > Asteraceae > Lactuca > Lactuca saligna. The sequence goes on along the minus strand of NC_136419.1, from coordinate 60,709,366 downwards.
CAATTAATTTGGAACGTAAAGAGTATAACATTGATTAATATTAATATTAATATTAATATTAATATTATTAATATTATTATTATTATTATTATTATTATTATAAACGTAGAGATTATTAGGGTAAAATGGTCATTTTGCATCGTTCAGCACATTCAGTCAAATGTGTAATCAAACAATATGATTTCTATTCAATCAGAATTTCTTACTCAGACATTTCTCATTCAACATTTTCTCTGTCAACAACTATCAAACGAGACTTTATATATTTGGGCTTTTTATTATTTTTTTGGACAATGAATATAATTGTCATTTATCATTGTTAAAAATATACATAAAGATTATATACAATACTTTATTAGGATAAACATCATACATATTTATTAGCTTACACATTTATAATTTGATGGAGAATAAAAAAAAATATATGCCCTTATTCCGTTTGCCAAGGACACACAGATCAAAATCCATAGACACGTTTTTTATATCTAGAATTTTGCCTTCTGTTGTAGATGTGTAGGTAGCATCTTCAAACATTTAGAAGTGCATGTAGAAATCGGATATCCGATATGGAATCGATCCAATGTGGATCCGGTTAATACCAAATTTTATTCAAACTAGATTAGATTAATCCCCCCAAAAGTTGGATTTCAAAACCGAATTCTTGGCGGATCAAATTCATGTGACATCATCCGAACCAAATTGGATTTGTCAAATGTGCATCTCTACATACATTCTTAACTCACGTGTACAAGTCTTTGGTGACAGGGAATATAAGGTGTTGTTTGATTTTCTAAAGCAAAAATTCATGAAGTCTGCGGACCACCTCTGCAACCCTCTGCAGTAGAAGAGGTGGACCAAACGGCTGCAGACTATAATAAGAAGCGTGTTTGTTTTTTTAACATCTGCATACCACTGCAGATATTAAAAAATTAAAATAAACTAATTTTATAAACCGAAAATAGCTTTTTAATACGTAAAATTTAATAATGTATAACATTTCGGTAAAAATTAATGATATTTCAGTAAAAAAATAATGATATTTCAACTAAAAATAAAGATATTTTAGTAAAAAATAATGATATTTCATCAAGAAATTATCATTATTGAATATAAAAAAAATGAAAAATAAATTCAATAAGAATAAACGAAAAAAAAAACAGAAAAAAAATGTGAAATAAAATTTTAATAACATATAATCAAAATTTCAGCAATAAAAAAAGAAGAAGAAGATGTTGGAAGAGATTAGAAGAGACAGTACAAGTGCTGCGCCAAACAGAGCCTGCGCGGAGGTTTTTGACTCAGAAGACTTCTAAAAAACAAACAGCTGCGAGATGAAAAGTGTTGCGCGTGTGCTACGCCGCGCAGCAGTAAGAGGTTTGAAGAAGTTTTTTCCAAAAAACAAACAGCACCTAAGTCTCTAATAGTAATGCTTACTCCATGTGTTACAAACTCAACCATGTATAAGGTTCCCTATTTCCGAATGAAAGAAATATATGTATCTCTTTTATAACCTTTTATTGGTGGCTACCGATGCCAATATGATATCCTTTATTATCAAATTTTCATATAGATATTAACATTAGTTTGGGTTTGGAATGTATACAACACTTTTCAATGTACGATTCAAGCCAACAGATGTCTTGAGGATAACATATTTGATACAAGTAATGTCATGACTTTCATCATTTGCTAGTGTCACATTGTCACTAAAATAATTGAAATTCTACATCACTTAGGCTAAACGGTATGGATGTTACTTGGCTACGCCTGGGGCTGAGGTGGCAAGGTAACCTACGCGTGAACACCGCCACAGGTGCGCATAAGTGCCTTGTGGCGTGGTGCGTATCACGGACAAAGACGTCCAATCAAAAAGAGAGAGAGAGTGTGTAACGGGCGTTTTTTTGACCGTTTGCATCTTAAACAAAAAAAAAATTAATTTTAAATTTAAAAAATTAATTTTTCATATATATATATATATATATATATATATATATATATATATATATATATATATATATATATATATATATAATACACTTTCACCAACACTTTACACTTCCAAATCAAAAAAAAATACTTCTACTTTCTTTTACTTTTCTTCAAAAAAAATGGATCCCAACCAAAATACTTCACCCACTCCAAACACCCCAAACACTCCTAATGATTATCAAGCTTATATGCAATTGTTGAATTCTCCAATCCAACAACAACCTTTATTCACTAACATTCCCTACAACCCACAAATCTTCCAACAACAACGACCACAACAACAATTCATTCCCCAATTCCAAGGTTTCCAACAACAAGCTTCTCCACAATTCCAAACTCAACCGTCTCAAGTCCCATTATCTCAATCCCAAACCGTGAACCTCGACAACGACGATGTACTTGTCCAAGAAACACCACAATCATCCCGAAGAAGGCAACCAAAAGGAAAAGGGAAAAAGAAAGCAACGGCTTGGAAAGAAGAAGAGGAAGAAGCTTTAGCAAAAGCTTGGATTTTCATATCCTGTGATTCGAGAAGAAGCCACGTGCAAACTGGAGAAAGTTTTTGAGAATCGTGTTTTGGATCATTTTTACGCGCTACTTGGAAGGAAAACGGATCGGTCTTACGACGCGGTCAACAGGAAATGGCGTGATCTTCGCGCGATTTGCACAAAGTTTAATTGCATATTTGAAAATCTAAAAAGTATACATAAAAGTGGTTCCAACGATTTCAACATTTTATCAACCGCGTGCTACCAATTCAAAGTGACCAACAACGGTAAACCATTTGGTCACCAAAAAGCATGGGAAGTTTGCCATAAAGGTCCAAAATGGGTCCTTAATCCAGAGACATCGCATTCAGACTCGACCACCGGCTCCAACAAAAGAGCAAGAACTTCTGAATCGAACACGGGTTTTGGGTTAGACCTCAATGATGACGTCGATGTTGCCGAGGGAGATGGTCCACCTAAAGTCCAACTTCGTCGACCACTGGGAAGGGACAAAGCAAAACGGGCGGCGTCTTCATGCGGGAAAGCAACCGCAACTAGCGACGATGGGCTTGTGGAATCAATAGATAAAACTTTAAGTTTTCTAGAAAAAACAATACAAATCCACGGAGGAAGCTCGTCGCAAAGAAATCGCTCTTACTGATCTTCAAATCATAAATTCGAAGCCCCTACCGGATCTCGACCCCGAAAATCTCGCGACATTTATCAAAATCCAACAACGTGTACGTGCTAAGTATGCAGATTAGGTTCTAATATTTATGTTTTAGTTGTTGTGTGTTTTTTTTTGTAAGTAAATTAGGATAAATAAGTAATTTATGATTTTTTTTTTGTTTAAGTATTTTAGGAAAAATAAGTACTTTAGGATTTTTTTTGTCATCGTTGTTTTTTAAATATTGTAGGATTTAAGTTTGTGTGTTTAAAAATTAATGCAATGTTTTTTAATTTAATGTTTTTAATGTGTGTTTTATTTGAATTATTTTTTAATTTAATTTAATATTATTCAAAAATATAAAAAAGAAAAAAAAAATGATGTGGAATGATAATCATTTCTAAGGGTTAATGGGTTGATAGTAGGTTAGTAGTGAAGGTGATGTGACACTGATGTTGCTTCACTTTTTGAGTAGATTAGTGGTAAGCATACCCCTTAACCTTATCCTCATAGATTTGCATGGAACGATGCACCATAATCCATAATCGATGATTCATTGGACTCTATGCAACAAATTAATGCGTCATCAAAGTCTACACTCATATTAGTCTCTTTCTTGCTTTTATCTACTACACATTTGGGGAATTGATTTCTAAAACGTCCATTCTATTAATAATTCCAACAATAATATATTTCATGTTCTTAAATTGAGTCATCTTTCTTGATTTTGATCTTCATCTACCATTAACCCACCGATATTAAGATTTATATACATGGTTGATGTACTCAACAACGAACTCGAAAATTCAATTGCATTCTTTTTGTGAATTCCTCTCCTAAGATCAGATCACAAATTCATTCGAATGTAAGCTTAGTAATTCTAGATAAACCACTAACTATTGTAACTGTGCCACGCCAAATCACGGGCAAAAAAGATAGTAATATCACCATCTAAAATTCACCATTGAACTTAATGTCTATTGATACTAACTTGGATAAAATCAAATTAAGTTCGTTCAAATGATCTGTCAAAAAGATGCCTTCCTTTATCTTTATATTGACCAATTATTGAGTCAAGAAAACATTATTTGAAACTAATGATTTTTCATACATATTATACAACACCTTCATTAATCAAAATATTGTTTTATTTATTCAAGTTTTTGTTCAGACAAAGGTTCATGAAGCTTTTATATAGAGAAAATCTTCAATCTACATCTTTTATAATCTAATTTATTTCCATCAAACTTTTGATATTAAAATTCTTGTCTTTAATCATAGCTCTGATATTATTTATTTGGTATTTCAAACAACAAACACACAATCAAAAGATGCACAAAGAAAATAAAAAGAATAAAAATATTTACATGGTTCATATGATTAGGGTAATCATGATATATTATTTGACATGCTAGTTAGATTTATTATTGATTTTAGGATAATGTTTAGAACTATATTAAGGTTCTAAGGTTCTATATATAAAGTTAGATAGTAAAGTTAGATAGAGACAGATATATAATTTTCACGAAAAGGTCCATGTGGTTTATGAAAAATGGCAAGGTGAGGAAAGCCTTCAAATATGAACCAGTAGTTTCGAAACGTTACAACTTTGGTCCCTTTTAACATTCATTTAGTAAATTTTGGGTTATGTAGAAGGGAAATGTCAAATTTATCCATTTTATAAAGCTCAACACAACCTCACCCATTTACTCCATCCTTTTATCCCTTTATAAACAATGATTGATGGTCGTGGTGGGGAGAGTATCTTAAGGCAGCTAGTGGTGGTGGCGGTTGCTGAAGGTGGTGGTGGTTCATGCTGAAAGCGATGAGCCGATGATGATGCTGGTTGTGGTTAAATACGATAGTGGTGGTACCAATAGAAGAAAGTGGTAATAATTGTGGTGGTGGCTAAGACAATGATGGTGGCAACTGTTTTTTAAGGCAGTGATTGTGGTGGTAATAATGACTAAAGGTGGCGAAAATGATAGTAGTTGTTAAAGGTGGTCATAATTCATATCGAAGGTGATGATAATAGTGATGGCAGTGGTTGAAAGCAATGGTGGTGGCTGAAAGCGTCGATGGTGGTGGTGGAGATTGTTGAAGGTGCTACTGGTATATTTTGAAGTCAATGATTGTTGTGATGACAGTGGCTAAATGTGGTGATGTCTGAAGGCAATGATGGTGGTGGTGGTTAAAAATGAGCAATTTGCGATTTTTTGAAAAGCATGGGGACAAATTGATCATTTACAAAAATAACGGCAAAAATTAGTCCCAGTGTTAAAAAATAAATAAATAAATAAAACATCCATATCATTTTTCTAAAACCACAACAAAAGCTATGAAGTGTTTCTAAAAATTTTCTCGTTTCGCCACTTTTCGAAAACCACAAGGCCGTTTTTGTAATTTTGTGAACTCTGTTTGCTAATGCCCATTTCTGATTTTGGACATGTTTGAACCCACCAAAAACAATTAGTATTCTCAACCTAACAGAAAGTGTATGATACCCATAGGGTTCTTTTTCGTAAAACATAGTTATGTGTTGTTAAATGGGGCATACCCTAAAAGCGTAGTTATGAAAGTAAAAGGTCATACCACTAAAAATTGTGTATGAAAGGTAAAATGACATACCTCTATTATATAAAAGGTAAAATGACATATACCCCTAAAATACGTTATTATGAAAGGTTAAATTGCATACCCCTCAAATACATTAGTTATGAAAGGAGAAATTTGGGTGGTACCCCTAGGGTTCTTTATCAAATTCAATCTTAATTTGCTATATATAAAGCAACCCCTCTACCCATTTGAAGTAGAAGTTCGCTTTCACAAATTAATCGCATATCCAAGATTTATGAATTTATGCCTTCAGTTTTTAAAAATTTATGGTTTTCATTAATGTATCACATATAATTCAATACACATCAATGGAATGTATACAGACAACAAGCTACGTTAAGATTAGTGAAACCCATTGAAACCCTCATACTCTAAGATTATTTAAACGATGAAAACATACCAATTAACGTTTTTTTTACTGAAAAGTTAAAGTAAAACAAAAGTAATCAAATTATAAAGTAAGGTATGATATAAGTGATGGTTGGTCTACCAAAATGACATGGACAATTCTGTCTAATGGAGTTAGATATATATAATAGTGCCTTGATTGAAAGATGCTTAAAGTCATACAAACACACTCTAAACGATGATGCATGACACATGCATCACTTCCCAAAATTATTTGTCTCTTGTTAACACTACCGTTATCTTCTTTTACATTAATCTTTTTTTGAAATATTCATAAATTTAAATTGTGGTCTTGTTATGGACAATTCTATTTAATGTATATATATATATATATATATATATATATATATATATATATATATATATATATATATATATATATATATATATGCACGTATGTATCGGGTGGGGGTTGAGGTTAATAGATAATCATTATTAATCATGAAACCAAAATATCAATCTTTTTTTTCAATTTTCGAACTTTTTTTTTGTCAATAAAAGAAATTAAAAATATAGAAATTTATATTTTTTTTTTTTATCTTTTTTTCAATGATATCAATTTCAATAAAAAACTTAACTTTTTTTTCATCAAATTCATAATGTGAATTTGTGCAGATTCACAATGTGAATCTGAATGCACACGGTGAATCCGAAAAATATATAATTTATTTTTTAGCATTCACAATGTGGAGTTATAAATTTAAATATTTTTTGGTTTTTTTTTCGATAAAAAATAAGCTCTAAAACATGAAAAAAAAATAGTTCCTTAATGGTTCTCTATTGAACTTTTCAACACCTACACGCACACACATACACACACAAATATATATATATATATATATATATATATATATATATATATATATATATATATATATATATATTGTAACGTCCCATTTTCACGACCAAAATTTTTCATTTTATTTAAAGTAAAACTTCTCAATTATAAAACCATTTTAAGAAAAATATCTATTCCCAATTACAATTAATGAAAATCATAATATTATAATGAACACAAAATCCTCAATGCTGCTGATGAGTGTGTACAATCCCGCTTTCGTCTTCCCATAGTCACTGATAATACCTGAAACAATAAACAACTGGGTAACCATAAATCTTAGTGAATTTTCCCTAAAATACCCCATAGGGTAAAAATGTAAGCATGCATAACGACCCGTAACCTCTCGATTGCAATGCACATGCTCAATTAGTCCTCAGACTTAAATGCCAACATGTAATAGGTCCAATCAGTCATTGGAATAGAATGCCCAGGGTTTGTTGGCCTGCCGCCTCAACCCAACCGCTCTTGCTGAGCCTCTGTGCCTACGACTTACAGCCGGCCCGCACCAAGTATATTGTCCTACTATACAAAACAGGACCGCCTCAAGCCAACCGCTACCATATGTCGACATATAAACAATCAAGATCAAGTAGGCACATAGTACAGGCAAACATCAATCATACAGTTCACTACCACTACTAGTCCTCACACTGCACATTGTCCCGTTAACAGCTAACCTCCGTGAAAAGCGTAACCATAAGTAACTAGAGATGAACCGCACAGATGAGCCTACTTTAGAGCTACAACAAAACAATAAACATGAAAGAAAGCCTAGATCAAGATTTCTCAAACTATCCTACATGAGTACATACAGTCCCTAGGGCACTCATTAGATGATAACCAGCAAGTACATATAGACATACAAATCTAACAAATCACTTCATCATAGCAACATCCTATACACCAGGATACATATCTAACAGATCACTACAACATAACATCTTCTATGCCAAGATATAAATCTAACAGATGACTACAGCATAACAATATCCTATATACCAGGATACATATCTAACAGATCGCTACAACAAAGAAACATCTTATATACCAAGATACAGATCTAACAGATCACTACATCATAGCAACATCCTAAGTACCAACAATTTACATAATACATGACGATGGATACTCAAAGGTGAGATAGATGCCTGGACAGGTAATCCTACTCTATAGCCACAACCAAACAAGGAACATACAAGAAAGCCTAGATCAAGAGTCCTCAATCTATCCTGCATGACTATATACAGTCCCTATGGCATCTTCTACTAAAAGATAACCAAACCTAATGGGCTGACATTGGTGCCTTCCACCCACGAGTATAATGAGGAAAAACTCACCTGAATCAAATAACTTTAAAACACTATGATACGATCACTTTTCAGCACTGTTTGAACCTACGAATCTGCTAATCACCAAAACCAAGTAAAATCTTAATCAATAGTCAAGTTTGACCCAAAGTCAAACTTGGTCAAAAATTCAACGGTCAACGCCACATCATGGTCCACCTTGGCCATGTCGTGGCAATGCCAAAATAAGGCAATCGCAAATTTTGACTTTGCCATGCCGTAGCTACCCTCACCACGTTGTGGGCACTAGAAAATCACTAATTTCTCAATAAGAGTTTGATCCTTTCATATCTAAGCTCATACTTCCGGATCTACTTCTCCACATTGAATTAATGGATAAAGTTTCTAACTTTATCCATTAGGACCTCACCATAGGACTAGATCTTAAACCCTAATTCCATTAAGTCCTAAATGGGACCAAAACTCAAACATGAGGCAAAGAACACTAAAGTTAAGACCTTTTTCTTACTAGCTCAAAAGTTCATGATCAAATGAGCACCACATCAAACTTTGGAGTTCCTCAAACTCCAAGAGCACTTAAGAATGGGAACAAATCATCCAAAATTGGCTCAAACATCAAACAAGAAACACAAAGGTCAATATATGAACTTTATACCTTCAATAACTAAGAAATGTGAAGAAGATCTTGGATCCAGGCTTGTCCTTGCTTCCTTGCACCAAAATGAACCACTTTCTCCTTAAATATTCACCAATATGAAGCAAACAACCTCAAGATATAGCCACCAAGCTCATTTCCATTGAAGAGAGGCTAGAGTTTCGAAATAAAGGGATGGAGGCTGAAGAAGATGACCTAAAATGGGGGTTAAAATGCTTAAATATGGATGAAACCCTAAAAATACGTGGGCTTGGGACTGAACAGGCGCCATGTCGTGGCCATCCATTTTCACGTTGTGGTGTCCCTCAAAAAACACACATTCGATGAGTATCACGCTACATCGTGGGCATCCAAGCCCAATGTCGTGGCTGAGTGTCTTCTCTAAATATCCTTATTTGATCCTTAAGTTTTGACCGTCCTTCTTTGGAAAAAGGGATGTTATATATATATATATATATATATATATATATATATATATATAACCAAGATCAAATAAGAAGGAAAATTTTAGTGGGAGGTAAAAATTTTCTATATACATATTTTTTTACCAAACAAACAAAATGAATCATTAGATGATTCAAAAGTAACTATATATATATATATATATATATATATATATATATATATATATATATATATATATATAGGTTGTGTTATTGTGATAACGAAAAATAACATGAGAACTTGCGAATTAGGCATCGGCAATTGAAAACTACATGTCAGTAGTCATATGAACTTCAAAAACATATGAATCAACAATCATATGGACTGCGGATGCATTCATTAGCAGTCGTATGGACTGCAGATGCAAATATGTGTGTATGCATCAGTAGTGTTTATATATGAACATTTCTCCAAAAAAAATTGTCAAATCTTTTTTTATCCTACATATGGGTTAGACGTAGCGTTTCATTAATATTTATGGTTTTAATTTTTAAAAATGATGTTTGAATTAGTAGTTCTCAAGTTCTCACATTTTTTTGTTCCCAAAAGAACTTACACACACACACACACACACACACACATATATATATATATATATATATATATACACATTAATAAATAAATAATTTTAATCTCATTTTGTCATATGTCACTCTAATACAATTTCTCATGAATATTATATCATGTGTCATAGAGATATATTAGGCAAATCGCTATCACGATTATTGACGTTAAGGTTTTAAATAATACATTTTAAACTTTTTATAAAAACATTTACTTTTTGTAATTATATGTTAAATTTGATCTTATAACTAACTTTAAAATTTTGGTATATCTCTTATTTAATAACTTATTTAAAATATGTAACGCTCGATTTCGAATAGTTTCATTGTTCGGGGTCGTTGCCCAATTATCATAAGGCTTAAGGACTTGGGGAAAGATGGTGTTGAATCCTTTTAGATGGATGAGGGAAGGGGTTACAGATTAAGTGATCTGAGTGTTCGATTGTGTTTCAGAGCCCAATGGTATAATTATAATCTGATAACTCGGTCGTTTATGAATTTTGGATTTTTGTCAAGAAGTTCTTAGGCGAAGGCGGGTTGATAGAAGTGTACGGATTCTCATCACCTTTCGTGGATATAAAGTTCGTTGGAAATGTACTTAATATGAAGGAGTTATGGTCAATTGAAGATCATAAGAATTTTGTCACACCCCCCAAACTGGAACGACAGAAACGTTCGGGGGCGGAGGACGTCATGTATAGTATCACAACAATTGAATAATAGTAATGAAAGTAACAACAACCATTGCATTGATAATATAGTGTTTACATTATGTTTGCAACATTCTTTGTATAACATTAAAATGTATCGTAAAAACTATAGATGTAACACCATGAATGCTCATTCTTCTCAAAAACATGTAGTGTACCTGTGTACTGGTTCCTTGAGAATACAAGTGATTATGAAAATATCAACATTTAAGTTGGTGAGTTCATAAGTATGTTTTTGTGATGAAAAGCTTGTCATTGTTCTTTGAAAATGTTAGTATTGTTCATAAGTATGAATGCTCCATCTTCCCAAAATGTATGTTTATTACTATACTCTGAAATAGTATACTGTATTGGGAAAATGGTGTACTATATTGTATTCGTATGAAAACCTTTTGTCTATATGAACCTGGAATCCACCAGTTGTATTGTAAGGTAATGTATTGTAATGTAGTTCTATTATAAAAATAAAACCTTTGAAGATGTGTTTGCCTCGTAAACAAAATGTTTAGTTAATACTTATTGTGAGTGAGGTTATAACCATGCTAAAGTGACTAGTGGCTTGTTCGACATTCATGAGGCGTCGGAATGTTATGACATTTGTCACCCCAAGCCTTCCGGCCTAATTGTAGCTAACAATTTAGGTGTGGGATAATTAGTCCCGTATAGATCTATACACAAATTCACGTTCTCCCTCCAGGAGACTCTGGTTATAATTAGGACTTTAACGCATACCCTAATATGTAAAATGAAGTAGTGGCTCACAATCATGTATTAACTTGTTTACGTATAGTGTGTAAATGCTCTCTTGTTCTTGTAATTGTACGTATTCCATTTTTGTAGTGTACTCGTAGTGTAAAATAATTATACTTAAATAATTATTTATGCATTATACTATGGAAACTTAGTAAAATAGTGTATGTGTTCCGTAAATTATACCTATTAATCTATTATAATTTATCATGTATGTTCATGTATTGTTCCTTGAACTAGTAGTGTAGTATGTATGCTTCATAAACTATACCTATTGTAGTTTATATATGTTTTGTGCGTACTAGAAAATATATGATGAATACCCCTTTGCTCGGCATGCTACAAAGAGGTTAAAGTTAAGTTTTATACTTTTATATATATATATATACACACACACACACACACACACGACATTTATAATTGAGATTAAAAAGGCAGTCAGACAAGTAATTCCACCCTAAGCCCATAACCAAACAAGGAATAGGACTTAAGGCAAAAAAAACTAGTCCTAAGCCTATTGATTCCTATATATATATATATATATATATATATATATATATATATATATATATATATATATATATATATATATATATATATATATTGGAAATAAAAGCAGTTGTAACCATTGAAATGATTTGGAATAGTTGAAACCATTAAAATGGTTTGAAATCGTTTGAATGTTAACACAATATCCCTTGTGTTTTACTTGTAACCCCCCCTCCCCCCCGCCTAAAAACATTGAAAAACAGTGAAAAAGTGGGGGTATGAACTCACCTCGAATGTGCGTTCTTGTTTGGATAGGAATGGACAACGATGATCCTCGTTTAGAACCAGCGTGAGTAGTCGTGTCCTAATAATAATTATACACGATATCATTTTTAAATTAATAAGATATTAATATAAATAATAAATAATAACTTAAAGCGTTAGACAACACTTAATTATGTAATAAATACTTGCAGAAAGCCTTAGGAATTATTTAAAGGTATTCTAGGCGTTTTCGGTGTGCTTGGGTGTTTTTGGTGTTCTTGGGTGAAAGCTTGAAGTTTTGAAGATTGTTCTTGGTGTTCTTTGTGAAATATAAAGATCTGGGTAAAAATCCCTTGAAGATATGAAGGTTCTGTATGAGTTTTGAGAGCAAAATGGGAGTGTTTTCAACCTAAAAGTTGAGAGATGAATTGTGTTTACGGTTGAAACTATATATATAAGGAGTGTTTTTGGTCTTTAATGGGCCTCAAGGAAGTGTTTTTGGTCCTACATGTTGGGCTTGATAGAGATTTCGATTCTAAGTCAAAGGGAAATAAAGGTTTTTGGTTTTGAGTCAAATAGAAAGGGATTTCGGTTTTGCTTTATTCCAAAGAGTGTTTTTGGTTTTTGTAACGCCCGTAGATCCGGGCTAGTTAATTTAGAGACAATAAGCATCAAAAAATGAATTTTTGATGGAAGATTATTTAGAAGGATTAATCTTAACTAAGTTATAGTATATGCTACAAGGATTCTGTGCATATAAAAAAACGCCAAAATCCGATTTATAACGAAGAAGTAATGACCTGTCGAAGTTTCGCGACAGAACCGACACGACATAACGCGACGTAAAAAGTGAATTTACGTTAGAGAGATATTTAGCCTTAGTGATCTAAATGAAAGTCGTAGAATACGTTAAACCATGAGCGTGCATAAAAAGAACGTCCAAATCTGACTTTGTATGAGGAAGTTATGATTTTTTTAAGTTTCGACTTAGCGGTATGCTGCCCAAATACTCGATTTGAGATCGAGCGTTTTTTTAGCCGAAACAATCTAAACGAGAATCGAAGATCTCGTTAATAGTAGTGAAATGATAAAAAGATAGGCGAAAACGGACGTCAGATGAAGAAGTTATGAATTTATAACGCAGTTTTCCTGTTCCGACCTACTAAAAATAATATATAAGTAATATATTTATAATATATTAAAAATAAATCAAACTTAGCCAACGGAGTCCAAACGAGAGTTGTAGATCATAATCTCACCTACGCGTAGATATAAAGAACGTCAAAAACGGAGTTCATATACGATAGTTATGAATTTCTGAAGTTCGGTGTGCGAACCCCAAAGTTGTGTCAGAGACCACGACGTGGCATGACTTCTGACGCATTTTGGAGCATGACAGAGCAAGTAGATGATGACACATGCAGTCATGACCAAGCCCACAACATGGAAAAAGGTGCCACGACCTGGTAATGGCAAATTTTTCCCTATAAATAGATTTGAAGGGCCAGTCGAGTTTGGTTGCTCATTCTCTCATATCTCACCAGTATTGCATCGATTTATGTGCAAAGAAGTACCCCTGAAGCCCCGGTATCATCCTGAGACCTGAAGCGAGTCCCGAAGCCCGAAGATCTAGAGAAGAAAAGAGTTTCCGAGTCGAAGCTCTGCCTGCGAGAAACCCGGTTTTTGTGAAGATCTTCCAGATCTACCGAAGAATACTACTTTTACAAGCCGTAGTGTTGTTCGATCATCTTCTGATCAAGTGAATTTATAGCTACTTTCTTCTAACACATAAATATAAAGTATTAGTTATGAAATACGTGCTATGTGTTATATATATTATTTGTCTATTTGAGATGGGCTTGGAATTGATGTATTTATATGGGTGTTAAATGATTTAAACTGTATATGTATTTTATATCTACAAATGTGTCGAGTAGAACATGGGTAGATTAAATAGCGGCGACTATGAGACGTAGTGCCTATTGAGTAAAGCCTTGGTGACGGTGCGACTTTGTGCCTATTGAGTAAGCTTTGGTGACGATGCGACTTCGTGCCTATTTGATAAACCATGGTGACGATGTGACTTCGTGCCTATTGAGTAAACCCTAGCGACTATGTGACTTAGTGCCTATTGATAAACCTTGGTGACGATGTGACTCCATGCCTATTGTATAAACCTTGGTGACTATGGAGTTAGCGCCTGATAACTATGGATTTAGTATCTGATAGATAAGCTTTGGTAGCAATGGACTTCGTGCCAATTCCTTAGGTAAATCCTTAGAAATGAATGAATGAAGGATAGTAGATTCTTAGGGTAAACCCTTGAGAAAATAAAGGAGATATGGGGATGGGTATTTGGGTTGATTGTTTGATAATTGAATATAATAAATGTATTATTGTGGGTTGAAAACCCTATATGCTCACCAGGCTCCCAAACTTGACCCACTCAGTTTTCTTTGCATTACAGGTAATGGTATAAGGGTATAAGTTGGTGGACTTGACGAGAGATTTTGGATTATAGATCAGTAGTTATAAATAACTGTTGTAAGGTCTATTTTATATTGTTTATGCTTTTGGTCTGTATCAGAACATGACATCCCGAGGTTTTATTATTTAATGAAAATACATTCTCTTTGAGAAATGTTTTGATAAATTTTATCATATTTTGTTTTGGGAACAAATTCCGTAACTCTTTTAATCAAAGGATTACTCTGATTTTATAAAACAAAACATAAACAAATCGGTCTTTTCTGGCCGTGAAATTGGAGATGTCATAGTTTTGGTTTTGGGATTAGTTTCCCAGAACCGAAAACTACATATATGTATGATATATTATGATTTTATGTTAAGTATTAAGCCTTTGTTCGAACTAGTGTAACCTTTATTGACTTATACTAATTTATACTAACATAAATCAACATGTGTTTCACTTTACACTTATAAGTTAACATATGAACTTATATAAGCATGTATTATTGGCATCCAAAGTTCGTATTGCATTACTGTTATGTCGTGAATTCACTTATACTTGGTTAAGAATTAGGCTTTTATTTGAAGAAGTTTGAATTACATTGACTTGAATTAACGGGTTGTTACATTATCCCCCGTTAGAAGGAATTTCATCTTGAAATTATTTCTATAGAGAGTATATTATAGACAATGGAAAAGATGTGGGTACTTTCATTGCATCTGATCTTCACGCTCTTAAGTGAATTCAGGTTCTCGCTTGGCATTCCAGCAAACCTTCACTATTGGTATGTAACTTTGTTTCGTTCGTTTCACTTCCCTATCCATGATTTCTACTTTCAGTGTTAATGCGCCGAATTGAGTTGGGAGAGTCAAAAATCTTATGGTTTGGATAAAGAAATTAGAAAGTTTAAAATGGGATGTATGCATTATATTTCTGGTTGTTCGCAATATGTTGTTAGTGTTTTGATTTTTAAGTTTGGAAATTGCTTATGAGGTCGCAAGTCATAGACCCTTTATGATGTCCCGGGAGGTTGTTTCGATGGGGGAAAACCTGAGCCGATAGGAATGGTTTTAATGCAGAAATTTATGGTTGATCATCTTTGCTCGTTGTAGCAGTGGTTAGTAATGGCATAGCAGAGATTCAAGGATTATCAAGGTATTAGTACATCATATGGTTTGGTTCTAGGTGAAGTTCGCAATCAATATGTTTTGAGGATCATTTCTGCATGTTTCTAGTAGTGTCTCCAGTCAGGGACTGGGGGTGGATTTATACTTGGATGCTCATCAGTTTTAATGAAGGGTCTACAAGAATATATTTTGAGGCGCCATTTCCGAGTGGGCTTTTAGTAAAAATTCGGGCCGGGAATCGCGAGTGTATCCGTGTAAGGTCTGTATTCAGGAAAGATGTGGGTTAAGAGATCTATATGTCAAGGCAATAGTTGGAGGGTTCAAGATTTAGTTTATGTGTTTGTGCTCGAGGATGGTTCTACCTTTGTGAAGGTCAGGCAAGTGATGAGGTTTCATGCTTATAGCTGCAGTGTACCGGTCTGACAATTGAGGAAGTTGGTATTTTGTATCTCGTTGTGTTCATGGAATCGTCATCATCAGGAGTTGAATAGATATTTTGATGGATAAGTGGCATTCCTTTTTACTCAACAAGTAGGCAGGAATCCGATATTTTAGATAGTTGGTAGACAAGTTGGGACCAGGGAGGTCTCGACTAATTTTGGAAAGCAAACTCGAAGGTAAAAAGATGTTCGGGTAGTATTAGCGATTTGGGATTCTTGTGGGTGGAGTAGCTTTTTGTTCGGGAAATGCTAAGTCATTTTCAATTTGGATTATCTGAGCTTCTGTCAAGCTTAATTGTTCTACAACAATAATTGGTCTATAATTCTATTTTCTAGTGGAATTTGAATGGTAGTGGTTCAGTGTGGGTGGTCAGCCAGGGAGTCAGACCATATGGAGACTTCAAATTTCAGATTGAGTAGGGGGTGGCTATTTTGCAAGGGATTATTGTTGGGTGGTGAGAGGATTCGTTCATCTTTGGGTTGGAGAGCCCTGCTATGGTTGGTTTCAGTTGCCTTAGGAAGGTAATGGTATGTTCAAGGTTATGGTTATATCCCTTGCTCCGTCGAGCATGTCGGGGATGGAAAGTACTGATTTCGAGGAAGAAATCGAATTTAAGTGGGGGAGATTTGTAACACTCGACTTTGAATTACTTCATTGTTCGGGGACGTGACCGATCACCAGTTATCATAAGTCTTAGGGCCTTTAGGAATAAAGGTTTATACCCATTTGGATGTAGGTGATGTTGGTTATGTGATGAAAGGGTTCAGTTTGTACTTTAGAACACAAGGGTATCGGTAAAGGCATCAATTCGTGCCTTTTGTGAATTTTGGATTTTAGTTCGGTTGGTTTTCAGGCTAAAAAATATTGATAGAAGTGTAGGGATTCTCGTTACCTTTTCGTGGATATAAACAACATCAAAATCAGAGTAATAACTAAGAAGTTATGACCGTTTGAAGTTTGGGTGGTTTTAGGCCAAGTTGAGTATGTTGGGCGTACAAAGAGGTGTACACTAGGCGTACTTAGGGAATCCTGAGTACGCTGGGCATATCAGGAGTACGTTGGGCATACACAATCAGTGCCCAAACCATATTTTCATGGTTTAAGTCCTATTGTAAGGTCCTTAACTCCACCAAACCCACTCCATTCTCAACCTCCACCCCTCTAACACCCCTTTCATGAAACCCTAACCTTAGATGAGCGTTTTTTAGCTAAAAGAAGGTGATTTTGAGTGCTTTGGAGTATGTATGGTGCACCTTGGAGAAGAAGGAGCTTCTTGTAGAAGTGTTGGTTGCATTGGAGCTTGTAGGTCTACACTTTGTTTGCCTTGATCTATCTTCTAGAGGTATAAAGTTTGAATCTTGATGATGTATTTGTTAGATCTAGCTATTTTTGGATGTTATGAGCTTTTGGTCATTTTAATGCATAAAGTTTAGATCTTGAAAAATTGTGACCTTGTTATGGATAAAGTTGGAAACTTTATCCACTAAACATCATTGTGATTCAGATCTGAAGGTTGGAGACTTGGACTTAATGGATTAAGTTGAAAAAGATGCACTTTTGGTCCCATTTGATGCTTAAAGGCTAGATCTTGGTGGTTTGGACCATTCTAATGGATAAAGTTGGAAAATTTATCCATTATGGAGCTTTTAAGATCCATAAAAATGTAATCTTGATCCTTCTATACCTTCCATGAGAGTGTCATGAAATCTTAATGGATTGATAAGTTAAGGTTTTAGCTTTTGGACATCTTCTATCAAAGTCATAAAGGTGGAAACTTTATGACTTAGAATGATGTTATGGGACTAGATCCGAGTGTTGGATGAAAGGACTTAACAGATTAAGCACTTAATAGAAAAGTGCCATTTGACGGGGTACGCCTGGCGTACCTTCGAGTACACTGCGCGTACCCGTATGGGGTCCTGATTATGGTTGGAAAGCACGCCATGCGTATGAGCTGAGTACACTGGGCTTACTCAACCTGAAGTTCAACTTTTTGACTTTTACTTCCGTTGACCATTGACTTTTGACCAAGTTTGACCTTGGGCCAAACTTGAGGGTTTTGGCCTCTTAACTAAGATTTTATCTAGTTCTGGTATTGATAGCTTGAGAAGTCGGTGGGGCAGTAGCTAGGGATTCTTCCAGGAAGCTTCTACAATCGATGTGAGTTTTCCTCACTATACTTAAGGGTTGAACGCACCAAGGGCGACCCATTGGATTTATATCCTAGTAGTTATTGATATCCTGAGTATAAGTTAGATATGCATGCTAGTTTGATATGCTAGTCTGGTAGATCTGTAGGACTATCTATGATATTGTCTGATTATTTATATATGTATTTATTTGTTACATGTCGACATGTTGTGTGGGATGGGTTGAGGTTGTACTACTCCGTGCGGTATCCAACAAACCCTGGAGTATGCCAGATGTAAGTTGAGGGTCAGGGAGGGCATGCCAGACTCATAATGAGGACTCCTGAGTATTCCAGTACGAGTTGAGGGCCGGATAGGGCATGCTAGACTCGTACTGTGGGCAAATCTTTTGTATTCCAGTCCAAGGACCGAGGGAGCAAACCATACATAATTTTTGGGCCCAAGTAGCAAGCCAAACATATGTTGTGGTCTCAGGAGCAATCCATACATGAGTTGTGGGTCCGATAGGCAAGCTATACTCATGATGTGGGCTTGGGAGCAATCCAGACATGAATTGTGGGCCCGACAGGCAACTCAAACTCATGTTGTGGGCTCAGGGGTAATCCAGTTTGTATAGTTGTGGACCTATTACATGTTGTTATTTGTATGTGTGCTATTTGTTATGTATCGGTATTTTGAGGAAACTCACTAAGCTTTGTGCTTACGGTTTCAGTTTATTGTTTCAGGTACTCCAGATGATTTTTGGCAAGGCGAATGCGTGACCATACACATCCTTGGTTTTACAACTGATTGGATCTTCGGAGACTCTGATTTAAAATCATGTTTTGGAGGCAATGGTTTTTGTAAACACTTTTATTAGTAAAAGGGTTGTTTTGAAAAGTTTAAATTTGTTGAAAATTTTGGGATGTTACTATATATATATATATATATATATATATATATATATATATATATATATATATATATATATATATATATATATATATATATATATATATATATATATATATATATATATTTCTTTGAAAAGTTTATGTTTTATTAAAGAATATATTCAAAATTTGATAAAACTAAATATCTTTCTAAAACTAAAATTCAGAAGTTTATATCAAACCAATAAAAAATTTACTCTACTTATATTATGAAACCAAAACCAAAACATATTTTAATTTTTAATTCAAAATCGCATACATATAATTTTTAAATAAAATACTGGCATACTATTGTTTCTATAATAACATATTTTTTATAATAACACAGCATATATATATATATATATATATATATATATATATATATATATATATATATATATATATATATTAGATAAACGAAGATAAATGTTAAATATTATATCATGCAAAAATTAAAAAGTAATATAGTGACGTCTTTATACTTCAAATATTTTCAGATAAAAAATAGTAAACAAAAATATTTAATTATGTATTGTAGTTTGAATATTTTAGATAAAGTTTAAACACCAAAAATTAATTATATATTAAATAAAATATATTTTTATGATGATTAAAATTTATAACTTTTAACTTTTTATTTATATAAATATTACATTTCATATAAAAATAAATATGTTTCATAAAAATAAATGTATTTCATAAAAAGATTTCATGTAAAAAAGTGTTATAAAAACTAATTTCTAAAGTTTTAACTTAAAAAAATATATAATAATAAAGATGTGAAAAAATTAAGGAGAATTTTAAAAGAAATTTGAATTAAAAAAAAAAGTAAAAAAGAGGATCGAAAATGTAAAAAGAAAAAAAAAAGTGAGAGACTAACCTTGTAATATTTCAAATGGTCCTTACGTAAAATTTTACAAATGGTCCTTAAGCAAGTTTCACAAAATCATAGAAATAATCATTATCAAAAAAAAAAAAAAATCAACTTAACAGATCCATCTAATAGACATCCACAGTAAGTACCATTCGTATGTAAGATTTGCTATATAGAAACCATGTCAAGGGAAAAAGTTTAATAGAGACCATTTAAAAAAACGATAAACCTAAAGGACTATTTGTGAAAAAATTTCTACTTTTTATGATTTTCTTGTCTAATATACTTAGATTATAGGATAAAAACCCACCCTTTGTTTTTTCTTAGATGTATATAAACCTTAAAGTTATGATTTGATTTCTATTGTAGTATTATCAATTATTTAATTTGTCATGTTTGTTTCATAAAGAAACCCTTCTTTGTAAAATTTTGTATCTTTATTGAGTTTATATAGGCAAAATGACAAATATGATTATATTTGCTTGAATCATAACTGTTTTATGATCATTAAGACAATTATGACTAATGATGAATCAAATCCTAAGATTAAGTTAATAAAACACTGAACTTTAATATGTATAAAATTTCATTAGATGACCTATATTATACCAACTGATTTCCATGACCATTTAGATTAATTTAGATTAAATCAACCATGATATGAATTAAAGAATGATAATAGAGATAGTTAATCATATAACTCTTGTGCAATGTTTTAAAAACCGATTTGAACTGGAAACCGAAAAAGGAAGCGGTTTAATTAGCATTAGTTTTATATTTATTTCTGAATCGAAATGAACTGATCGGTTTTTACAAATATCCGGTTGAACCGGTTAAATCAAACAAAAACACATGGAAATTAATCATTTTCATACCAAACTTTTTTTTTCACAACTATTTAGATTTATTTAAATAAACACATATAATAAATGTTATAATATTTTTTAATGCGTTTGTATTTATCTAAAATTATATTTTGTTTCCGTATTATACTTTATTTTATTTTTGATGTACGGGGATTGATGTAAAACTTACGGTTATGCGTTTTTAATGTATTTGGATTGATCTTTAACTTATATTTATGTGTATTTTTAATGTTTAAAATTATGGATGTTTATGTGTACGTAGGAAAATATGAAAAAATATAAAAATTATAGAAGTCCGTTGAACCGACGGTCCAACCAGTAATCGATCACCATACATGTTCAACTAAAAAACTGGTTTTTTAAAACATTGTTGTCGTGTCAAATGTCATTATGATCATTTTAAAATCAAACCAAGAGGCTTAACCACATTAGAAATCTATGAATAACAGTAATATTCATTGCATTTTATAGAAATCAACCATAAGCAAAGAGCTAATCAAGTTTAAGTAATAGTATCTCTCTCATCATAGTGACCAAAAAACAGAACTCTTAATCTAGGGTTCATCTCTATTTCCCAGAATTTTGTTTCTACGATTTAGAGTTCATATTTACCCATAGTTATTTAGTTTTTTTAATTAGGGCTTACATATCGAGAGGGTGCATTTGTTTCTTGATCTCTGTTGATTTTTCATTTTGCTTTACAGCCTTTACTGATTTGAAGACCATGTCCTTTCTCTTCCATTTGGGTACAATACTAAAGTAGCTTTTGACTACATGTTCATAATATTCTTCTTCTGTGTTGTGGGTTTGTTTCGATGTATGTTTTGTGAAGAACATGATGGTGTGTGTACATATATGTGTGAGAGAGTTTAAAAATTATAAAAATATTAAAATAAATTAAAAAGTATAATAATTTTTTTGTACACAGGAACTAAAACTAAAAAAAAAAAAAGATTTTTTTTTTAGACTACTCTACAAAATTACAAATACAAGTTAAAAAGATAGTAGGCTATATCCACGTATTTTATTATTATTGTTTTTTTTCAAAGAATTGCCAATTTTACATTTTACTCGTTACTTTTTCTGAAAGTCACATTGTTTGCCCCCTATCTTTCTCAAAATTTGGAATCTTACCTCATTGAACTTTTTCTATTGAGTTGCCCCACAACCCGAATCGTTCTAGAGAGAGAAAGTGAGGAATAAACTGCTCTTTTTCTACTCCTACTGCCACACCACTCACAAACATAGTGGCCTCTCTCTCTCTCTCTCTCTCTCTCTCTCTCTCTCTCCAAGATGAAGAAAAATCCGTTCTTTTTCTCTGTAATCCTTTTCTTCTCCCTCTTCATCGCCGGTAAACCTGACCTGAGCGCCGACAGGTTAGCAATCCTTGCTATCCGCTCAGCCGTCGGCGGCAGATCCATCCTATGGAACATCTCCCAACCCTCTACACCTTGCACGTGGCCCGGTGTCTTCTGCGACAACAAAACCAACCGTGTCGTCGAACTTCACTTCCCCGGAATGGGTCTCTCCGGCCAACTCCCCGACAACACCCTCGGCAATTTGACCCAACTCACCACTCTCAGTCTCCGTTACAACGCCCTCTCCGGTCCACTCCCCGCAGACATCTTCTCACTCGTTAACCTCCGGAATCTCTACCTCCAAAACAATCTGTTTTCAGGTCCGATTCCGGATTCGTTTTCCCCTCTCGTGAATCTCGTTAGGGTTAGCTTCGCGAACAACAATTTCTCCGGTAGTATTCCGAATTCGATTAATAATTTGACCCGTTTAGCTACATTGTATTTGGAGAACAATGCGTTGACAGGTTCAATTCCGGACCTAAACCGAACTAATATCGCCCTTTTCAATGTCTCCAACAACCAGTTAACCGGAGAAATCCCATCAAAGCTCTCGGTTTTCCCAGATTCCGCGTTTTCCGGTAACTCCCTCTGCGGAGGTCCGCTTGCAAGCTGTAACGGGTCAGAGTCCGGGCCGGGCGCAGTGCCATCCAAATCCAAATCCAATAAGCTCTCTGGCGGCGCCATTGCCGGAATTGTGATAGGATCCGTACTGGCTCTGTTGCTAATTCTTATAATTTTGTTCTTTTTGTGTTGTAAGAAGAGAAATCAAAAGGAGGAGACAAGGCCAAAGGATCTGGTCGAAGCAAAGCATGTAGAAGTTGAGATGCCCCGTGAGAAATCCACTGAGAATGTTGACAGTTACCCATCGTTAACGGCGGCGGTTGGTGGTGCAGGAGGTGCTGCGAAGGGGAAATCCGGTGAGGTTGCTACTAAAAAGCTAGTGTTCTTCAAGAAGAACAAGGAGTTAGGTAAGTTCGATTTGGAGGATTTACTGAGAGCATCCGCTGAAGTTTTAGGGAAAGGGACATTCGGCACTGCCTACAAGGCGGTGCTGGAGATGGGTTTTGCGGTGGCCGTGAAAAGGTTGAAGGATGTAACAATGGCGGATAAGGAATTCAGAGAGAAAATCGAAGGTGTAGGAGCAATGGATCATGAGAATTTAGTTCCTTTAAGAGCATACTACTGCAATGGCGAAGAAAAGCTTCTTGTCTACGATTACATGCCTATGGGAAGCTTATCTGCTCTCTTACATGGTAAATTATCTCATCTTCAATTCCTAAACATAATTACCATTTCTTAATTTCAATTTTTTAACCAAGAAATCGTGGATCTCGATTCTTGATTCTTGAATTTCCTTAATTTTTTTTATCATATGGGTGGTCAACTGTCTTTTTCAAATTAAAAATTTCAAGGTTGTTCTTAGATCTGTCATATATGATTTAACTCTGCACACAATGTCGTTTGGTAAATGGTAATGAAGTAAGATTAAAGATACTAATCCGGGTATTAAATTAATAGGGTAGTTGGGTTTAACCATTTCTTCTCAATCTTCCTAAAACAAAAATTAGGGATAAAATATACTCCGTACTTATTTTATTTTACTATTAAAAAAACAAGATTTGTTAAACAAGAAGTTACTTTACTGGTAACACTGATAACTTTTTGAAAACTCAAAAAGTTACTACTAATAACTTTGGGTTTTAGTGTTAAAACCCAAAGTTATTGATAGCTGACAACTTTGACGGCTATCGATCAATAACTTTCAGAAAACTGATGTTATTGAACTATTCTACAGGTAACCGAGGAGCCGGACGAACACCATTGAATTGGGAAACCCGATCCGCGATCGCACTCGGAGCGGCCCGCGGAATCACCTATTTACATGTGCAAGGCCCAACCGTATCTCACGGAAACATAAAATCATCAAACATTCTTTTAACAACAACCTATGAATCCCGTGTCTCTGATTTCGGGCTCGCTCAGCTCGTGGGCCCCATCTCAACTCCAACCCGTATAGACGGCTATCGTGCACCGGAGGTTACGGATATCCGAAAAATCTCCCAAAAAGCTGACGTGTACAGTTTTGGTGTGTTGCTATTGGAGCTTTTAACGGGTAAAGCCCCGACCCATGCGTTATTGAATGAAGAAGGGGTTGATCTTCCAAGGTGGGTCCAATCTGTGGTTCGTGAAGAATGGACTTCTGAAGTGTTTGATCTTGAGCTTCTTAGGTATCAAAATGTGGAAGATGATATGGTTCAATTATTGCAATTGGCTATTGAATGTTGTGCACAATATCCTGATAAGAGGCCTTTGATGAGTGATGTGATGAGTCAAATTGAGGAGCTTTGTAGGTCGAATGGGGTGCAAGAGAGGGAAGGGAATTTATCGAGTGATATCGTGAGTGATTCTTGATTCTTGATGTTTTCTTGAAATTTGTTGTTTTTGATATTTGATTTGTTGTTGTTGATTTTTTTATACACATTGTAGGTTGTGTAGTAAATTGTGATATGAAATCGAAATGAATGGTATTCTTTTCTTTGTTTTTTTTTTGTAAACATGTTTTTGTTATATGAAAGTATGGAACCACAAAAGAAGGAAGTTGTTAACTTGTTGTATGTGGTTTTGTAATATTGTGAAGAATTAATTGTGTATAATGAATGCATTGTTTATTTGGTCATTGAAGAGTAGCTGTCAAAGTTAAAAGTCGTTTATGATTATCAAATGTGTGTCTCGCTTGAAGTTCTTAATTAAGAAGTTAATTTATTTTTATTTAATTGTAGGGAAACAAAAGAAATATTATTTTTATTCGAACGAGAATGACTGAACCGAATTAGTTGTAGGGACAGGGAATGAGACCGGAGCATGTGAGTGAGAGCCAATTCGACTGATGTTCCGGTATCAAATGCACATATAAAGGAGTAGATTCTAAATGGAAACTTTTTTTCTATTAGAAAATAACAAAAATAACTAATTTTTTTTAAAAAAAATTATAGATATTAGGCTGAACGGACACTCCACCGAATCTCACCTTACTAAACATTTAATCTTCTCACTCTATGTAGACGTTAGGATGTGGTGTTCATGACAAAGTCTTGAGATTTTGTCTTCCGTAGTATCCATCACCAACCATAAATATTATGGATGTCACCAACCATAAACATGGTGGATGAAATGTTTTTTGCCACCTCATTCATCATACATGTTAGAAATTCGGGGTAATAAAGACATTTGTATATTATGAGAATTATAATTTCACTTTCAAATCAAAGTATTTTGGTGATATTCCTTAATCTTGATTGGATAAAATTCAGAAGAGAAAAGAACAAATAATGAGACGTATGAATTTCGTGAGTACCAGAAAACTGACCAAAATTTGATTAAAAACCTCATTTGTTTGAAAACTGTTAAAACCGTCATAAAACAGTTTTTTCAACAGTCAAAACTATCATAAATCCAAGCTTTCTATAAGAATTAATGCAAAGCCAAAACGGGTTAGGGGTTGCCGCCCCATAGGCCTGGGCTTTCTACCCCTTGGACCCTGCCAAAAACTGTCATAAATTCGGGTTTTCTACCCCTTTGACCCTGCTAGGGGCTGCCGCCCCTTGGACCCCGCTCCTAGGGGCACTGCCCCTGGATCCCCGTTCGTTCACAGGTTTCGCCCCTAAATGACAGTCTACTTTTAATCTTGAATAAACCTAAAAAAATGTGCACTCCGCACAGTCATTACTTGTTTAATATTCATCAAGATTGATTTTTGGTCAAAAAATTCAACCCATTACACTTAAATACAATTAGTGAAACAAATTACTAACAATACGTAACCATATTAGGTTGATATACTTATTATTCTATATCACTATTCCTCTTACTTTTTTTGATTATTTAAATAAAAAATATTTTTAATTACTTAAAATGTAGAGATAGGTAAAGAAAGACGGGGAGATAAAAAAATATGATTGGGTATTGTTAATTATGGTGGTGGCCACAATCCCATCACTCCACATCATCTCCACAATTACAACGATGGTGTTCTCATTCCCACCATTATGTCACATCAACTACAAGCATGACTCATTGAATATATACTAGAAGGCCTTAGCCAACATCCATCAAAAGAGGGTAAAGGGAACAAAGAGAGATAATTTGAATGGTAAAAAACATGTCGTTGGCATCTTGTCGCGACAATAAGAAAGAACATGGGGTGGTGTTTGACGCTAGCAAAGCATGCCAAATCGGGTGCCAACAACACCCCACACCCCACACTGTATAGTCTTAGCCAAATTGAAGGGATTTCCCTTAATAATCATCCATTATGTGGTGGCTTACTGCAAAATAAGGAAGATAACTGTGAAATGATGATATGTCCATAATGTCGTTTTGACATTTCATAGTGGACCCGTTTCGTCTGCAAAGTGGGATTTCGTATGTTGGTTTCAAAAGGAAGGGTTTTAGAGTGGTTCAGTGTGAAATTGTAAAGTTGGTTAAATTCACTACACATGTGAAGAATGTTTCATTGAGTATTTATAATACAAAAGATATATAAAATAAAAGAAATTATAATTACTATAAAATACATTATCATATTAGAGGCTAAATAATATCCTTATGAGATATATCTTAATCCTCCCCTCCCTACCAACTCAAGCAAGTGAATCGACAGTGGACTAACTCGAAGCTTGGAATGAAAATGCTCTAGAGATACTCTTAGTGAATACAGATGTTGGTTGAAGCTTGGTTGGCATAAAATGAGTGAATAATTTTTCTAAAGAAACAAGCTCTCAGACAAAATGATAATCAATGTCAATGTATTTAACCATATTATAAGATAAATTAATATTACCGAGAAAATATAACGTTATGGTTGTTACAGAGTAGATTCAGTAAATTCAATGTGACAAGACTAGAAAGATAGTCGTTGAAAATAGAGGGGGCATAGAATTTAGTAAGCCTACTTGTACAAGTACACCATAAGTGTAGGGTGGACACCAAAATATATTAAAAGCCCAGAGTATCAAGCAACTAGCTGTAATAAATGAAAAACATTACATAATAGCTATTTTGGGATTTTCAAGCCAATAAACCCAATTAATGTCATTCTTAAACTTAGCATTACACCAAAAAAAAATGATTAAGTAACTATGTTATCAAAAATCACCTCCACTCTCGGTTTAAAAACTCCAAACAACCGAGCATTCCCGAAATTCCAAATATGCTACCACGTAACATAAAAATACCTTTAAAGAAATTCTTAACCACTCCGGTAACTGAAGCACTTTAAACCACACCAACCAATCCGCATACATAGAAAACGTTAGAAATGAGATGCCCCTAACCTACTAACTTGAGATAAAATATTAGTAGAAAACGAACACCCAAAAACAAGTGAAAGGCCGATTCAATCTCCACTTCACAAATAGGGTATAATAAAGAAGGCACATTCAAACTTCACCTATCAAGAATAACTCTGATAGGAAGCTTATCTAAAGCTAAACACCAAGAAAAAATATTCACTATAATAGGGACAATCTAAATCCACATCATATGAGAGTTGAACACAGGAAGCAACTTCTCATCGATATAAAATTTAACCAACTTAACCATAAACTCCCCCATCCCCGATAAAGACCACTATCATCTATCAGGAAAAGAAGAAAGATAAATCGAGTCAAGAATTCTCTCTTTCTCTTTCTCTCTCTCTCTCTCTCACTCTCTCTCTCTCTCTCTTTCTCTCTCTCTCTCTCATTCTCTCTCTTTCTCTCTGTCTTTCTCTCTCTCTCTCTCTCTCTCTCTCTCTATCTCTCACTCCCCCCATATATCTACAAAAAGACACTAATAAAGAATCCTATTCCAACTTAGATTAAACCGAAATATTTTTGTTCGCCTCCAAGTTAAAAAAATTTAGGTAGCTAACCTTTAAGCAACCCTCCACCTACCCAAGAATCTTCCTAAGAAAGAGTAGTAGCCCCATCACTAATATTTTTACACAAAACTAAAGCAAGTAAACACCCAAACTATTTAGTTGCTCCACCACTTTAAGGATATCCACCCAAGTAAAACTCCTATAAGAAAGAGTCGTACCACCAATACTAAAAGAGTTCCCTTGAATCGCCTTAATAACAAAGATCCAAAAACCTAAGGGAGTAGACATAAAGCGACCAATGCACTTAAACAAAAGGGCACTGTTAAGAGAAAACAAACTACTCACACCCAAACCTCTTAGATGCTTCTAAGATAACACTTTCTTCCAAATGACCAAAGAGAGTTTCCTTTCATCCAAGTCTGCTCCCAAAAAGAAATGATCATGCAAGGAATCAAACTTGTATAAAACCCCTTTGGATCTTTGTAAAGAGACATAAAATAACTTAGCAGCACCCCTTCCTATAGATAAATTCTTAACTTTCCAATGGGAAATTTTAGACACAATGAGTGTACCTTGATTGAAAAAAATAAGCAAAAACTATCATGCGTAACTTTGAGGCCATAAAGTGGCTAATCAGGCTAATATCTTTAATGACAAACTTTCAGTTAAGATAAGAGATGAACTGATGAATGGTATCTGGATGATTTTTCATAAGGATAAGATCCTCAAATTAAACCAACAACTACAAATTGTAGGATCGTTGTTTATACATAAACAAAGATATACCGTCATGACTATATGCAAAACCCAATTGTACACGAAAATTGTTGAGATGTTGAAACCATGATCAGTGTGCTTGCTTTAGGATATATAAGGCTTTTTTGAGATGAAAAACATGGTTGGGAAAGCATGGATCGATGAAAATTATTGGTTGCTTCATAAAAATGGTTGCAAATAGTTGGTTATTTAAGAAGGCATTATTGACATCTAAATTGATGAAGAGGTTATCTATTTAGAACAGTAAAAGATCAACACAATATGAATATTGGAGGTCTTGACAACTGGGTAGAAGGTAAGATAATAGTTAAGATGAGGTACTTAAGTGAAGCCTTGAGTAACAAGACGAGCCTTGAGTCACTGAATAGAACCATCCGAGTGATATTTAGTCTAAAATACACATTTCGAGCCAACAATTTTGAAATCAGTAGGTCGTGG
This sequence comes from Lactuca saligna, assembly GCF_052625555.1. Lineage (NCBI taxonomy): Eukaryota > Viridiplantae > Streptophyta > Magnoliopsida > Asterales > Asteraceae > Lactuca > Lactuca saligna. Next base: position 60,679,900 of record NC_136419.1, on the reverse strand, counting down.
AACATAGTCCCAAGTATTGTTTTTTTTTTAAGATCATGCATTATTTCTTACATTGTAGATAACTATTAGAATATTTAGCAACACTTTTCAACCCTTTGGTTCTTTATTGGAAAAAGAAACATGAAGAGCATAGTTTTGTAACTAGGAAAAATTAACAATATGGAGAGGTTTAAAAATACCAGTACGAGAACGAGTGATCATAGGATGTATTGAAGTGGTGGTAGTGGGGTCTTTTGTGAAGGAGCGGATGTAGGAGTGTTTGACGGAGGTGTAGAAGGTGGTCAGAGTTGTAGAATAGGATAGCATGGTTGTGGGTTGGAATAGGATTGGGCCAGGAAAAAGGTGGCACGGTTTCAGGTTGGTGCTGATAGGCTAGAAACTAAGTGCACTAGGTTGGAATGCGATGACAGTGGGCCGAAGGAGGCAACTAGGGGATGGATAAGTTTTATTGATTTAGACTTATCTAGGAAGCTAACAAATGCTAAAGTATTAATGTCGGTAAATAGAAAAAATTATGTAACACCCTAACCTGAATCATTTCCTAATTCGGGGATGTGGCCCAAATTTGTTTATCATAAGTCTTAGGGCCTTTGGAAAAGAGGTACTTAGACCTATTTGGGTGTGGGTAATGTAATCTAGATGATCCGGGAGTTCGGTTTGTGTTTTGGAGCCAAGTGGTGTATCAGTAAAGTGTTATTTTGGGGGTTTTTTTTATGAAATTTGGATTTTAGTTCAAGAAGATTTAAGGAAAGGATAAGTTGATAGAAGTGTAGAGCTTCTTGTTACCTTTTCGTGGATATAAGGATCATCGAAATATGAATTAAAACGAAGAAGTTATGGCCTCCGGAAGTTGGTGGTGTAAAAGGCTAAGCCTTGTATGTAAGGCGTACAAGGGAGTATGTTGGGGGTACTAGGTAGAAGGGATCGCAACACTTCATGGAGTACGCTGGACGTACTAGGAGTACGCGGGGCGTACTCCAGCCAGATGAAAACCCTAATTTTTAGGGTTTGCACCATATTTAAGCATCATTATTTCATCTTTTAGACATTTAGACCAACCTCCATCTCCCATTACCTTGAGATCGAAGCCATAGAGTGATTTGGTAAGTTTTGAGCTTGAAAAAGTGTTTTTTGGTGGATTGTGAAGAAGAATAAGAAGAGCACTTGAGGGGATAGCTTGAGCTTGTAGATCCAGGATGTTCTTCTCATTTGAATGCATTTGGAGGTAAAACAATCTCACCTTGATGGGATTTGGTGTTAGATCTAGTTATGGATTATTTTGTGCACTTTTGGAGACTTTTGAGTTAAATGTGAGCTTTTGATATACTCCAGAAGCTATGGATGTTAGATTTTGGCTCCATTTGGTCCGCATGTGCATAAAAATATCAACTTTATGGAAGGTTTTGGTCCATGCAGGCATTAAACCTTTATTAAGCTCCTTTTGAGATTTTGAGTTCCTTTAAGCCATGCATGAGTGTAAAGTTGCCAACTTTACGTGATAGGTAGCCTTAAAGAACCAGATCTAAGAGTTTGGCACTTTGTCTTAGTTGATTAAGTGCTTATTGGAGTGAAAAGGCGGTATGGGGAGTATGCTAGGTGTACCCAGTTGGTACGTTGCGTGTACTGACCCCAGACGGAGCACACTTAGCGTACGAGTTGAGTATGCCCTGCCTACTCAGCAGATAGAAGTTTGGGCTTGGTATTCTCGGTTTGGGCCATTGTTTGGATTTTCTTAGTTTGGGTCTTGTTGGGCCACTAGACTTCTATTTTGGGCTTTTGGTTAGTATTTTTAGGATCCTTTGGATTTAGGACCATGATGGATTTTGGGCCTAATTTGGAAGATTGGGCCATATTGGGCTTTGGATTATCATTTAGGATTTGGGCCTTAGAAGTAGTTGACTTGGGCCTTGGCTTTGGGCCAAGTGTGATAAGGGGTAGAATGGTCTTTTACCCTGGTTATGGACCAAGTAGCTTAGACTCTTGGTTATGGGTCAGAACCAATTAATGATTGGGTGTCATTTGATGTTGATAGCGCGAAGATTCTCTGGACCAACAGTCAAAGATTTATTCGAGTGTTTCAGCAACTAGAGGTGAGTCTCCTCACTATACTCGTAGGTAGAAGGCACCAATGTCGGCTCACTAGGATATAATATGCTATTTGTCTTTATGACTCCTACATGGTATGTTGGGCTAGGCCCAGTATGTAGGTGCTAACCGTCTTTGTGACTTTTGCATTTGTATGATTAGGCTATGCCTATTGGTTTGGCAGGGCTAGGCCCATTATGGTGGGATGGGCCCAATGTGAGGGCTAGACACAATGATATGTATGATATGTGGTATTTTTGGGAACTCACTAAGCTTTGCGCTTACGGTTTTTATGGTTATCGTTTCAGGTACTTCCGGTTCAAAAAGGAAGGATCCGATTTGATCGCAGCGCATCCACCCATGTTTTCGCATTATGATGATTTTGGGATTGTAATCTGAGAATTGTTTTCTTATAAAGTACTTTTGAATATTTAGAAAAATGATAATGAATGTTTGACTTAAAGATAATTAAATTTTGGGTTGAATTAAAAATAAGATTTTTACCTCATAATTTTTGGGACGTTACAAATTGTCTCATCGAATGGAGCATGTTAGGTAGCATAGATGCAAAAATAGACAAATTTAGACTTCGGTAGACTTTATAATGAAAATTCCACCCAATAAATAAACAAGAAATGTACTAGGAGAGAACTTGGAAGGAGAATCACTCTAGAGGTAAGGAAAAACCTAACACCCATAAGTACAAAACTTACCATAATTCGGTGACATGTTAAAAAAGAATTCAAAAGGAACTTTTTTTTTTTTTTTTTTATCAAAAACCTTTAATGGGAGATAATTCACAATGTGTATGGTGGAAGTGAACGCATCGACCTAAAAGGAGGTCGATGCATCTGCGTAGAACAATATAGAAGACTCATGTTAGTCAAATGATATTGTTTTCTTTTTGCATGACCGTTTTGATGTGGAGTATAAGGGCACCATATGAGATAACGAGTCGCATTATTTACAAAAAGATCATGACCCTGAGAGTTAAAAAAATATGTATCATTATCACTTTGAAAGGCTTTGAGTTTTCGTGAAAACTGAGGATGGACAACGTTCACGAAAGACGAAATAATCATGAAAACCTCGGTTTATAATTTTAAGGGATAAACCCAAATGAACCGAGAATAATCATCAGCAAATATATTATATCAAATGAAACTATCCATATACATGATAGGTATCGGATCCCACAAATCATAATGAACAACATCTAAGGCATGCAAGAGCATTTTGAATAATTTAGAAAGGTAAAACATTTGCTTTTTAAAAGGTGACATGAAGAGAAAATATGTGATTTTTGTAAAAAATAACTAATTGATAAAAAAAAACCTATATAGCTAGAAAAAAAAAATCAAGCTATGTATCCTTGTGAGACGATTCTGAATAAAGTTGGATAACATGTAAAGTTATATCATAGTTAAATAATACAACAAAACACATTCCTATATATTGGAGTTAGATACGATGTAAAGTTATACAAAAGTTGGATATATTCATCATTCATATGGACAATATTTCATTAAGTATTTGTATCTTAAAAATAAAAAAACTTGTAGTCCGACGGTATCTGATGTTGATATTTCTCTTTGAGGTTGATAATTCAAATCCCGTTGTAAAAATATATAGAATGATGTGTTAGCTTAGTAATAGATTAGATTTACCGGTTAAAAAAATTATATCACAAAAGTGATATAAAATATAATAAAGATAATTGTAATAAAATATATTTCTATATTAAAGGCTAGATAAAATTCTTATGAAATATATCATTTATAGAAAACCAAAAATATTAAAAAGACGGTGACATTTTGATCCATCATGCTCAATTCACAATGACCCAATACAAAATTGATGGTTATTGGTCGTTAAATTATTGGAAGCAAATACATTTGTGGTTAATGAATGGTAACGACATTTTGAAATAGTTTTGTATCAACATAAAGTTCTGCCTTTTAATTTGGGGGGTTTTGTGCAAATTTTGTTTTATAATGAAGTTTGAATTCTAAGGTTCATGAATGAGACAAAAAAATGTCGGAGAAGATGGTGTAACTTTCATTTCCATACACTGATTGTCTAACAAACAAAAACGTAACAAATTCTTATTCAACCATAACATATTGAAACCATAATAAAAAGAAATAAAAAGGGTAGATGATAATACTAATTATCATTAAAATAGCTAGTATACTTGCTATTATGATAATAAAAAAAGAGCAAGTAGGAAGAGTAAATAAAGAAGATTAAATAGGTGGTAGTGGTACTTTCCCAGCTCACTCAATATAATGGGATAGCATATGGGGGGAGGAAGGCAGACAGGGGTTTAATGAATATTGTTAGGTGGTCGCAGCTGTACTAATTCTCTAAAACAAGTTGTCAATTATATCCGTTGGCCAGCAAAGATTTTGACTCAATAACAACAATGTTTCTTCTTTCTTAATGTAAATGCAAACATGTCTTAAAAAATATTTATTTAAAATATTCAAAAAAATCAACCTTTATTGATCCCATAGATGATTAATATGGCACCATGAAGAAAAACCAAATGATCAAATTCAAAAACATGATACTAATTTACTAAAGCTTTTGTTGAAGGATAGAGATGCATGTACATTGCAATTAAGATTACATTGACTGTTACATATACAGGACATTAAAACGTTACTATGTCCATCAGAAACGTGGTGTGCTTTTATAGTCCGTTTGTAACTTGTTTTTTTCTACTTTTTGGGATCTATTTACTAAATTTGATTTATGTAAAGGCGAAGTGCATTTCATTCTTGTTACTTGTTGTAGTACTATGGTACAATATAGCATGTTTATGTATCAAAAAGATGATCCAACCTTTATACGTGATGCTAAACGAGTAAACGCTATAAGTAAAAAAATGGCTTCGAGAGAAATTTCTAATACTAATCAAATGTGTAGTTGTAAAAATAGATTGTGAAAAAAATTGCAAAAACATAATAAAATTGTAGTAATAAAAACAAATTGTGAAAAATAACATGTAAAAATGAAAGTAAAAAAGATAAATTTATAAAAATGAATCGTGGAGAAAAAATATAAAGACTAATCAGCATATAATTTCAAAAGTTTAGTGATTAATTATAACCCCAAAAAGTTCAATAACTTAAAATAATCAATAAAAAAAGTTAGATGACCTTAGATAGCATGGAAACTTGTAATTGAGAATATTTTAGAAAATTTAAAAGTTAAGTGATATTTTTAAACTTAAAATAAATTAAGTGATCAAATTAACATAAAATTAAAAATTAAATGAACAAATACTAACTAAATCTTTTTTTATGATGATAAAACCCTAGCCCCTTTTAACTTTCAATCTTCGTGATATATGATAGTAAATGTATCCATGAGTTTCCGATTTAATGATTAAAGAAAGTTTCATGTTGGCACAATTCATTGTTTTTTCATCCGTTCTTGTTTGTATTTGATTGTAGATCATATTTTATGTGTGCACCGTGTTATATTTGAATTTTTTGTTTGTTTCTTTCTTCAGAGCATTAGGTACGGACCCGTTGAGGTGGTGTATAACTAAGGTTCTAAAAAGCTCGCTAAGGTTCAGCCATGTCATGTGGCTCCAATACTTGTGTCTGCCGTCAAACTTTACCAAAACGTTACCTTAACTCATATATGTATATAAAATATAATAATAGTTGAAAAATATATAAAAATATTAATTATATACAAAGTTGTCGCCTTAAGTCACGTCTTATAAATGATGTGGCTCACTAATGCTCGAAAAAGTTTAAGGGTTGACATTGCCGACAAGTCACGTCTTACGTTATTTAAAACCTTGGTTATAACACCTTATAACATGAAGTAGTGGTGGTGTTCATGGTGTTATAACACCGTTAAGAGGAGAGAGATAGAGAGAAATAGCTTGTGTAATCAATCAATGTTCTAGTTGCATCCGATCACCAAGACAACACCAAGCAACACAATGATATACAACGAGAAAGGGGGGGGGGGGGGGTGATCTCGTTATGATGTCGTTGAGGTCCTTTCACGTTAGCCGTAACACTGTTTTTTGTACCCATACCGTATTGTTTTATTCACAATTAGTTGTGAGATCCATGTATTACATTAGTTAATTTAAAAAAAAAAAACTAAATATACATGTCAAAATATTTAAAAACTTTGAATTTATAAGAAAATAAGAAATATAATAAATTATTATAATGAAAATATTTTTTATCTTTTAAATTTAAGCAAATAATTTAAATAAATAAAAGAAACTAACGAGTTTTAATTTTATAAAATTTTAAATTAAAAGGTAAGCTCATTAATGTAATTGATATCTATTTATTACTACAGTTATTGCAATTATTATATATGTGGAATTTAATAAAATAGAAAAACTCACATATACAAAAAATATAATTCAAAATAATAAAAAAAAAAGATATTTGACAAATTAAATTAGAACGTGACAAGTAACAAAAAAAAAACTTCATTTATTAGAAAGGATATGGTTGCCTGCAAAGACTTTTTTTTAGTCATATTATACTTAATCAACGAGCACGTTACACAAGAATATACTTATATAGTATTTTTGCATTACGCAAATATATAATTATAGTCCTTTTATGGTTAGTTGGCAACATACATTCTATAATCTTATACATTGTTTTACAAATTGTGATTTAATATTTATATAAAAAAAAACAATATTAATAACAATAGTTAACCTATTAGTTTTATCAAGTCTCATAGTTTTAAGGGATTTTTTAACATGTACTTTAAGGGCACATATAAAAACATTAATTGAAGTATTAGTTATAATCAATATTACAATAATTAAATATGATACATATAAATTATAAATAATATTTTTTAATAATTAATATATTTTACATTTAATTATGGTAATATTACATATAATTAACGTTTTTGTTTTCGGAAATGGAACTTCCCTAATGAGGTTTCCGAACCAACTTTCGTACACCCGACTAATCCTCCGATGCAAACATGAGACTTGCCTCATGTCTTGGAGTCACTGTAGGTGAACATGTATGACCACAAAGGCTGAGTAGTGCCAAGATTTGAACATGAGTTAATAGATTATCCATCATATCTTGCACATGCCTTACTCTAGATGTTTGGGTAGATCTTTCAATTCAATTTTTTCCTTCTACTGAGTGTCCACGACATGGTTATCTACTTGTCATTCCGTGGTGTGTCCATTTTGCGCAATTGGTCGAGGGTTTTTTGATTGCCATGACGTGGTATCTTGAGCGCATGTTAGTGATGATTCAGAACTCTTCATTAATTCTTTGTACTCACTTTCCTCTAGCAGCTCTTCGAGTTCTTTTAAATCGTGTTCACCATCAAAGTCTCTTTCCTTCAGAACCATGTATCCTTAAGCTTCGTTCTCTTTCCAACCCTCTAATTCTTTTTCCAAAATTTCATCAAAAACATCAACCAAAAATCCATGTCATCAATTATTCTTGAATTTTTTTATCACTCAACTTTCCCTTAAAGTTACGGCTTCTTCTCCATCTCGAAGAGTAAGTTTGGACTCTCTTATTTCTACCAAAGCTCGGTGGTGCTCAAAAAGGGGCTTCCAAGAATAATTGGCACTTGATCGTCTTGCTCCATATCTAGAACAATGAAACCTGTAGGAAAAAAAAATCATCAATTTTAACTAATAAATCTTCACAAATCCCTCTTGGAATGGTCATCATTTTTTTCGCAAAGTGAATGGTTGTGTGAATTGGTCTTAGTTCTAGGAGATTAAGCCTTTTGAATAATTAATATGGCATTAAGTTAAAACTTGCTCCCGAATCGGCTAGAGTGTAGCTTGTGGCTAAATTTCTGAATTGGCATGGAAGTGTTAAACTCCCCGGATCACCTATCTTCTTTGGCAAAATGTTTAACATGGAGGTTGAGTATGTTTCGTTCAATACAACTTTAGACAGCTCCCCCATCTTCTTTCAGATTGTTAGAAGATCATTTAGAAACTTTGTGTATTTTAGCATTTGAGCTAAGGCTTCAATGAATGGGATATCGATTTAACGGGATTTAATGTGCTCTAGGAACTTGTGGTAGTCTTCGGGCTGTCTATGTTGCTTTGCTTGGCTTGGAAATGATAGCCGTGGACGGTATGGCTTAACGGTTTCTTTATTTTTATCTTTGGACAATTTCCACGTCATGGTGTCTTACCACCTCGTGGTGACTGATTACTGGCTTTTTCTTGACTTGCTTCTTGTTTTGCCTGCATAACATACAATTTATCGTTAGTGATAAGAGTCAAATGGGTAACAATTTTTAAAATTCTAGTCGTTATGGCCTGGATGTGGGCTCCTCTTGGGTTTTCTTTGGTGTTTCTTGGTAGTGTGCCAGATAATCTTTCGTTGAATTTCTTTTAGAGTTGCTCGATTTTTTGCGCGATATTCTTGATTGCAGCTTGCTGATTTCTGAGTACTACTCGGTACCGTCATGTCTCCTTTTTGATGTGGCAGCAAAGCGAACAAGCATTGCCTCAAAATTAGGTTTCTTCTCGGGATCCAGTTCCTCTTTTTGATAGAAGCCTCTTCCTTTTTGTTCATAATTGTCTTCTTTGGTTTTCATGTATTCATCATAAGGTAACCCTTTCTTTTTGGGCTTTCTCCAGTCTTCGTTATAACAATCACCGCTCGAGTAGTAAGCTTGAGCCTTTCAGTTTTCATTTTCATCAAGAGCACAGTCTTTGGTTAAATGTGGTCTGCTGCAGTTTTCACACCCACCAATATTGCATGGGTGGTTTGATCCATCTTCATCATTCTACAATCCTTGCTATCCAATTTTGCCAAAACTGTTGCCATGTCATCTGAATCTAAATTCACGATTCCCCTAGTTATGTCTTGTCGAGGGTTATGATATTCTCTTGAATGTTTGGAGAATTCTTTTACTAGTTCCTTGATTATGGACGGTGCTTTCTTTGTGAGTGGTCCTTCAGAATCAAGGAGTTGCATAGTTGTTACATTTACCTCATCGTAAAAGATTGCTACTTCTTGTTTCACATTTAGATCATTTTGGGGACAATTTATAAATAATCCCTTATAGTGCTCCCATGCCTCATGCAATGACTCTCCCACGGTTTGTTTAAAATTTGCAATGGCCTTCTTCAATTTGGAAACCTTTGATGGCGGACAAAATTGTTATATGAATTCTTCACGCATTTGTTCCCATGTTGTTATTGTGCCCGATGGAAGTGATATTAGCTAGTCCTTTGCTGCACCCTTAAGAGTAACAGAGAGCATTCTTAGTAAAACTGTCTTGCATGGTGTGTTTGGTATGTTGAAGTAGTCGGTGATATCATTGACCTCATCAATGTTCTTGTAAGCGTCCATGTGGTCTTTCCCAAAGAATAATACGTCTTTTAACACAAAGCTAGTTGTGTCGGGAATTTTAGGTTGCATAAGAACTAGTATGGTTTCTTCACGCATCCATCTCTTGTATGCCTCCATCGTTATGCCAGCAATGTCCGTCATGTTGTTTTTGTGCTCGCTTTCGGGTTTGCTTTCTTTTTATGATTATGTTTCAGGCTCGTAACCAGCTCCCTTTTTTTAGAAGTCTTTTCAAAATTTTCAAAATTGCTTTCAAAATTCTTGTTGCTTGATTCTCCAAGTGTTGCTGTCTTTTTCTTATGGAATGCTGACCCAGGATCTTCAAATGATGGTATGATTGGTAATTTCGATACTCGGGTCATAAATCACTGAAACAAAATAGATGAAACGTGTAAAAAGAACAAAACAAAAAATAAAAACTAACTGTTTGATGACCACGATGTGGTGATTATTTCCACGACATGGTAAATAACATATAAGAGAAATAAACGTAAATTAAGAAAAAAATTAGACATAAAAATCTTAACTTTGTATGAGATAAATTCCACAAAAAAGGTAAAAAAAAATAGAAGATAAAAATTAACTAAAAATTGACCTTTCCCCGAAAATGACGCCAAAAACTTCATGTAATGAATATGTACCAGTTTAAACCAACTAATGTAACTAGCTACTACGTCTAGGCAGTGTATCTAGTCGAAGATATAATAACAAAAATAGTCGGGCATCGAACACAGGGAACAAAATTAATAATTAAAAGTACCTACTAAAATAAAAATTAAATAAAGAAAGGGTTTTTCTTTAGTTTTGAAAGTCTAGAAACTTAAATAGTCAAACTAAAACTTAGAAAGAAACTAATTTACAACTAATGAAACACAAAGCAAAACTGAAAAGTAGTAAACACAAAAGATGATCTTAATCAAGATAATGGAGAGACTTTCGTTTAGATTTGATATACTTGCTCCTATGATTGATTTAATGGAAGTGCAATGCATTAATGCTTTTTTAATTATCGATTCCTAAGGTGATCAGATTAATGTTCGCTAATCTAACCCTTTAGAAATTAAGTTCATTCATTTGGTGATCAAGTAGATAAACTAGCAAAATTACTAGTACTCGGTTCGAGTTATGTGAAACTTGTAATAGTGATTGATCTAATACATTATTATCTCAAATCAATATATGATTGGTCCTCATATATTAGGTCCTATATTCACCTACCCACTTTTCTATTTAACACTATGTTTTTGGTCAAAACACTAGTCCTACAATTTTGCTAATCACAAATAAGATTCAAGTCAACTAAGAAAAATAGTTCATAAATCTTAATTAAACTCAACAAGAAATAGAGAAGTAGTTACCATAAACATAGAGAGGCTATTTAACAAGCTAACATAGCAAATAATTAACTTAGCATAATCCAAACGATAAAATCAACACATAGTTAAGCAACTAATCTAGTCTAAACGTAAGTTAGGGTATTTAGCCCATAACTTTAATAAAAAAATATGTAAATAAAAGAAAAATGAAATTTAACTTGTAATCCACGATGAAAAATAAGAAGAATAAGTTAATATGAGAAGTATTGCCTCAAAATATCCAAAAAATGGAACTTTTAATCAGTCTCTCTACTTCAAAGCTTCTTAATAACGTCCCTGGCCTTCAAAAGTTGACTAAAGCTCCCAACACAAGTTACGTTTTCAGAGAAATATGCATTCGATTTATACTTTTTCGAAGTCAGTTCGCCACGTCGTGGTAATTATCACAACGACATGATCTTTGGGTTTATTCCGTGTTCATCGGGATTTTTCAAAACGCCTCGTCGTGGTGGATGTCACCACGATGTGGTAATGAAACTTTTCTTCTTCATTTTGGCCTTGATCCAAGTTCCTAGCTTCTAGCTTCCAAAGTCCTTCCTTTTCGTTCCCGAGCATGTCTTTTGCTTGAACAACACAACATGTAATAGATTAAGTATCTTTTTTCCTGTAATGAGCATAAATATAGCTTAAAATATTGAGATATGATGTAATATATATATATATATATATATATATATATATATATATATATATATATATATATTGTAGCACTTCAATATTTTTGGAATTGATCTTATCAGTCTGTAATTTTTTCTTGTTGCTTTAAGGGGTCATAAGGTGGATTTGAACATATTTATTTGATACATTGATGAAGAATAACCTGTTTTATGCGCCATATAATTAATTGAATATGATGTTGCTCTTTCTATAGTGTCATTAACGTATTTACTCTTTCCCCTTTAATCTATCTCACAAGAAATCCCGTTGTAACAAAGAGGGGAGAGTTGCTCTTCCGGTAATTCTTTCGCATCCCAACTTACCCGAAGCTCCTTCAAATGTAACGTTCCAAAATTATCGAGTAAAAATTCATTTTAAATAAGTCAAAACAACATATTCATTATCCCATAATGCAATCAGAATAAAAGTATTCTAAAAAATTCAGAGTAAAATAAAAATAGTCAATGCCGAAAAAATCTCTAGGGAATGCAATGCGATTAAGCCGGACTCTTCCTTTATAATGGGTCTATTTCACCCGCGTGTCTATTTCAACTCAATCAATGGTTTTCAACTAAACGGGTCTATTTCAACTTAATTGGTATTTTTCAACTGAAGGTGTTTAATTCACCCCTGAGTCTATTTCAACACAATCGATGATTTTCAACTGAGTGGGTCTATTACGCCCCCGAGTCTATTTCACCCCACATACATAAAACATATAGTCATTTCAGCAAGAGTCACAAAGACAATAAGCATATACATGAATAACAACAGGAGTCACAAATACAACTATAAACCTAAAAACATAATCTAGTGGGTCGGCATTGGTGCCTTCGACCCACGAGTACAGTGGAGAGACTCACCTGAACTATTCAACAGAAGCTCAATAGCTACCTCAACAACAAATAGCCAACCCAAGCTTCCTAAGGCCAAACCAAAACAAATCCTTAGTTAAATACTCAATTCTTCCTAAGTTAAACCAAAATTCAAACTAGTCAAAAAGTCAACTCCAGCTGACGCCCGTGTTGTGGCCAACCCATGGCTACGCCGCAACCACTCAATCCAATCTCGATCAAAATATGCTACCATGTTGTGGCATAAATGCAACCACTCTATGGTAGAATTGATACAAAATAGTCTTAAATAAACTCATCGGCACGCCGTGGAAAGCATCATGCCATGTTGTGGGCACGTCCAGAAAAAACAGACATGATAAGTCCCACCACCATGTCGTGATCTTCCTTGTCCATGCCATGGTATTCGGTATGAAAGGCTTTTATTCAATAAGGGCTTAATCTATAAGGACCAATGGTAAAATCAACAAATCTGATTCCTAATGGCTTCATAATGGATAAAGTTTATAACTTTATCCATTAGGATAGTCCAAACCACCAAGATCTAGTCTTTAAGTCTCAAAAGGACCTAAAAATGCACCTTTCATAACATAATCCATTAAGTCCAAGTCTACCACTTTCATATATGAATCAACAAGAAGTCTAGATGGATAAACTTTTCAACTTTATCCATCATAATGCCATAATCTTTTAATATCAAAACTTTAAAACATCAAATGGCCTAAAGTACCAAGATAACTTGTATGGCTAAAAGGGATGGCAAAAGATCATAACCGAGAACCTTCGCACCGAAAACACTCGGACCGCAAACAGATTTCAGCCGAAAACCCCTTTCCGACCGAGAACCCTCACGGTATATATATTTTCACTTGAAAACTTGAGTCATTTCTCACGTTTCCAACCAAAAACATACTCATTTCGCTCTCAAGTATCATACAAAAATCTTCATATCTTCAAGAAAAATCCTTCAAATCTTCATAATTTTCACCAAGAACACCAAGAACAATCTTCAAATCTTCAAGCTGACCAAAAACCACTGGACGAAAATCCTTTCCTGACCGAGAACCTTTGCTGGACCGAAGACTAATTTCGGTCATCACCGAAATCAAGGGATTTCGGTGAAGGCTAAACCGAAAACACCTAACAACACTCCAAATAATTCTTGGTAATTTTTGTTAGTATGCCTTACATAAACTAAGTGTGGTCTAACACTATAATTAGTTATTTTGCTAATTAAAATATGATTACATGTTTAAATAATATTAGGATACCATTATTTCCACATACGCTACCCGAGGATCATCTCCACAGTTCCGCTATCCAGACTCGAACACACTAGAGGTGAGTCCATACCCTTATGTGTTCACTATTTTTCAATGTTTTTAGGGGGGGGGGGGGGGAGATACAAGTAAAACACAAGGACTCTTGTGTTAATATTCAAACGATTTCAAACTGTTTCACACCATTTGCAATTGATTCAAACGGATTTATCGCTACATTTTATAAAAAAGTTATTTATATATTTTGTAACCATTTTTTAACATGTCGAACAAAATGGTACTTCTCATGAATCTCTTACTACCACTTCATAATAACAGTTAAAGTGCAAATGTTTTCAGTACATTACAAAGCATGCATTTAAACTATAATTGGTATATTTTGTGAACCGCTATGCTATTTTGCTAAGTCCAATACACAAAAAACAGAACATACAGTTAAAATATAATAGATATAGTTTGGGAAACACTACACTATTTTACAAGTTCAAGAACACTATTTAGAATGAAGAACATAAACAATAATAGGGATAGTTTATGGAACACTACTCTATTTCACTGATTCAAGGATATAATACTAAATAATTATTTAAGTATAATTATTTTACATAACAAAGTACACTACTACGAGGTGATGCATACAAGTTACAAGTACAAAAGAACACTATAACACTACACGTAAACTAGTTAATATAGGGTTGTGAGACACTACTTCAATTGTACCCAGCGGGGTACAGATCCAAGTCCTATAAATTATAACCAGAGTCTTCTGGAGGGAGAGTGTGACTTTGTGTATAGATCTATACGGGATTGACAATCCCACACCTAAACAGTTAGCTATAGTTAGGCCGATAAGCCTGAGGTGACAAATGTCATAACATTCCGACGCCTGAAGAACTTTGTAGGGGCCACTAGTCAGATTAGCATGGTTGTATAAAACTCACAATAGCATTAACTAAAACATGGTTTATGGGATTTACACTAATTCAAAGGTTTTATTTTAAATAATGAAACTACAGTACACTATTTTACACTATAACTAGCGGGAGCTAGGCATTCATACAAAGGTTTTCATACAAACACTATTACAATACACTATTTTACACTACAGCTGGTGGAATCTAGGTATTCATAAAAAGGTTTTCATATAGACACTACTACAGTACACTACATTTCTAGTACACGGTACACTAGTGTAACATACAAATCAAGCAAAACATTCATAAAATGATTTTATTCATTTATAAGACTACAATATACATTTACAAAGTACAGTAACATACATACATTTTGCTCTTGAGACCTAAGACTACATTACATTTACGAAAGAAAATAGTGGATTTTCTTGAAGAACATACTAAAGCTTTTCAAGGAACAATGACAAGTTTTCAATCATAAAAACATACTTATGAACTCACCAAATTAAATGTTGATACGTTTTGAAACCACTTGTATTCTCAGGGAACCACACCCACAGGTTTTGAGAAGACGAAGCTTTGTAAAGCCGTGTCTTTTATAATTTTGGTATACACTTTTGATGTCATACAAACTATGTATTGAACAGATTTAAAGAAAACTTTACATTATCAATATAATGGTTGTGTTTGCTTTGATTGCTATGATACAATTGTTGTGATACTATACATGACGTCCTCCACTCCGAACGTTTCCGCCATTCCGGTTTGGGGGTGTGATAGATTGGTATAAGAACATTATTTATAGTGAACTAAGTATATCGAACCTTACAAGATATACAACTATAAACACTATGGGGCCGAAGCGCTCTAAACTAAAAGTATACTTTTAAAATATAAGTATTTTATAAGAAGTATACGAAGATGCATACATACCAAAAACAATATCACAGTAAGAACTACATAAAAGTATTTAGATGTTGGATAGTGCAGTTAAACCTAGACAGTTATGTAATCATATCTAGGATAAATATAGCCTAATCAGCTATATTTATTTGAGATACGACCAAAATGTGGTTGGGAGTGATTGTGGTGTTGCAACAAGTCTGAAACTTAACAACTCCATCCAAAGGAACACTAGAACAAAACATAAAAGTTAAAATACTATAGGATTATTTTATAGCACTATAAAACTAGAGTCAAACATGTGAAAACAAAGAACCCTTGCTGATAGATCTATAATTGCTACGTGTATACATATAAGTTATATATAAATAAGATTTTATAGACCTAGAATAGGTGATTTAGCTTTAGTTCTTATTCCTTGTTTGGTTGTGGACTTAGAGTAGGATTAATTATTCAAAGACCTATTTAGTCTTAGTTATATATAATTTGTATACACTATGCGATTATAGGGGGATAAAGCATGAATCACACTATACAAAATTGATTTCAAGTGTTGCTATAAATTTCAGGAAATGAAATTTGTGATTGTTTACTTATATTAGTAGACTTCCATTGTAAATCGCTTAATAGAACATTATAACTGTTAGGATAAGATATACGTTGTTCAGTATCACCTGAATCATGACCACTATATAGGACTTATCATCATTTTCTCTTAAATCATTATGGAGAAATATGCCTCCAAAGAAGTCCAACAGGAATAAAAACAATCCACCGACGAATCTACCAATGCCATCACCTCCTCAGTATGACCCTGCTGTGTTCCAAGCAGCAGTAACCGCCGTTGTGGCAGCAGCCATGACGTAGATCAATGCAAGTGGCACTAGTGGGGCGGGTAGCGATGCCCACCCTTCTAACCACGGTGATAGTCATGGGCATCCTAGGGAGTTCTCATAATCCAGCACTGATATGGGCATGTTTAGTTATAAAGTCCATGCATTATCTTAATACTTTATGTTGATTTTATCTCATTTAATGAACAAAAGGTGCTTAATTAGTTTAGAATTTCATTTTTCAGCAATAATGACATGCTCGGAAGGAAAAGGAAGGGGAACTAGCGATTGGACGCTTGGATCTTGGATTTTGAAGAAAGAAGGATGTTGCCGGACAGCTTGACCCCTTGTCAGTGTTTTGGCCATATCTCATGAACCGTAACTCCGATTGACGAGATTCAAAATGTTCTAGAAAGTAGACACAATTTCGGACGACTTTCGTGTTTTGAGAAAATGCTGATTCGAAACGTACTCGGCGAGTAGGCTCGATTACTCGGCGAGTTGTACCGAACTTTCGCGATTCTGGACGCGCTGACTTGCCGTACACGGGTTTTAAGTGACGTACTCGCCAAGTAGCCTCTGTTTTGTGAAAATCTATATAAAGGGACTTTCAGATCGATACCCTAGCATGGAGAGAAACCATAGGAGGTTGAGAAACGATTGGAAGTGCTGCTAGGTCGTAAGGAACTGAAGAATCAACCCTACATTCAATTGTGAAGAGAATCAAGACAATTTTGGTTTATTCTTAGTGACTTTTTGATTTGAATCATGTTTACATACTTTGATTTCGTTTTTGAGTTTATGTTTACTGTAATCATGAGCTAAAAACTTATTCTTCTGTTAGGGTAGACAATTTTGTGAACATGGATTGATTATTTGAGTAGGATTAATTTTGATTGGTAATTATGTTTTGTTAAGCTTGTTAAAGAACCTTATGTGTTGACAATAACTATTCTCTTGTTAATAAATTAGTAATTAAGTTGTATGAACATCTCTTAGTTGCTAATTTCATATGATTTACGTGACCACATAGTTGTATGTCTAGGAATAACGAATGTGAAACTAGAATTAACTTGAAGATAGGTAAGTTAATGTGTGAGCTTGTGTGATACACCATCAACAAGAGGTTAATTGAATCACCAATTTGATTAACTATTACAAGTCTTATTTAACCCGAATCAATAACTAGGAAATCCGTTGATTTAGACAACTGGCCACTGCTTGAGTTAATTTGTTTCCTAAGGATTAGTAATAGCGAACGTGGAACTAATCATCTTAGTCGGTAGCTAATGAAGAATTAATCCGATACATCAAAATCATCCATGGGAACAAATGAGTCGAACCTAAACAGAAGTCCTCTTTATTATTGAATTTAGTTGATTTTTATTTGCTTAGCTCTTAGTTTCTTAGTTTAAGTTTTAGTTAATTGTTTAAGTTTCTAGTCTTGCAAAACTAGAAAAAAACCCCTTTCTATTACTTGTCTTATTTAGATAATATTAGCATCTATTTTAATTTTTTACCATTCCCTGTTTTCGATACCCTACTTACCTGAACTAAACTGCTAATCGATAGGTACACTGCCTTTCGTGTGTTTGTCTTTGTGTTTAAGTTAGTAGGATTAAAACTAGTTGGTTTTACACACATCAAGTTTTTGGCGCCGTTGCCAGGGAACGGTTCTAAATAGTTAATTTTATTTGCTAATTGTTATTATTTTTTTTATTTGTTGATTATTTTTTTATTTAGTTTATTTTTGTATCTAAGTTAATTTTATTTGCTAATTTTTATCATTTATTTTATTTGTTGATTAATTTTTTATATTTAGTTTAATTTTAATTTTAATTTTTATTTATTATGTATTTTCCAAATCTCGATGCTTTTGATGCTTTTCTTGAGGAAGTAGTACAGGAAATTGAGCAAGGAGATGAGGAGTATGACTCGGATGAAGATTTGAAGAAATTTGGAGGATGGTTAGATAACATCTTGCCCAACACAGAAGGGACATCTGAGTTACAAGATGAAGAATTTAATCCAGAAAGAGACTTGGAGGAGCTGGAAAGATTGCTAGCAGAAGAGTCAGATGAAGAACAAGAACAAGCTGAATTGCAGGAACCAAGCTGTGGTTTGACTATTACCATGACATGGCCCCTTGTATTTCCGGTTTGTGTTTCGAAGCATGGGGTGACGATTCCAACTTTGAAGAAAGTTCTAAATCGCGACCCATTTATGATTAGTATCCGACCGGTTCCAACCCTTGTCAATATTCTTGGGTTTTTATGAATTCAAGCTTGTTTGGCCAATTTTAGAAGTAAAGAGCCAAATTTCACAAATTGGTCCAAAGAATATTTTTAATGCAACGGATGGATTGACATTGAATTTATTAGAAGTTTATTAGGTTGGGAGTCCAGCTAAAGACTCGCACAATAAGAAGCGCTTGCGGGAGGCAACCCGTCATTAGAGTTTGCTTTTCTTTTTCTTTCTAAACTTCTAGTATTTAGGGATAATTTAGGATTTTTATTTTGATTTATTTTTATTATTACTTGGTATTTGTTTTTGATCTTTTCAGTTTGAGTGTAAGGATGCATGTGAGGGTCTAGAGTCAAGGCTGATGAAGCGAGAAATCGAGTCTAGGCGAGAGAGGAAACGAAGTTTTGAGTCAAGCTATGAGTCCAATTGATAGAAGGGTTATATAGTGTTTATTACCTAAAGAAAAATGAGGGAAATTATTAGTTTATATAACCCCCATACATCAGAAACGGACTTGGGCAAAATAAAATTTTTGTCACACAGCGGTCTACTCGCCGAGTGCATCTTATGGACTCGCCGATTCCATGTGAAAATTCACAATTTTTCTGCCATTTACGCTTCAACTCGGTGAGTCTGCATACTTACTCGACGAGTCGCTCACTCTTCTTACTTTTGAGCTGAAGATTTGATGACATTTGATATGGGCATTGGTTGTATTCTTTGAAGATCATTTTTCGAGCATTTCCAAGAGTTTTTCCCTTATATTTGGAGCTTTTATAAAGACTGTACCACACGAGACGAGACACCCAAGGCATGGATGAGATGTTACCATGTCTAAAGTCAATTGAAGGTGGAGCTAATATGGAAGTGATCAACCTATCCACTGCTATCCCAGGGGAGTTTGTTCCAATTCCCTCTTTAGTTTTTTTTTTTTTTTTTTAATTTTATTTTATGTTTTTATGCATAATATGCAATGAGGGCATTGCATCACATAAGTGTGGGGTAGGGGGTTGGTTACATAATAGACAATTTTAGAGTTAATTTTAAAAAAAATTTGCATACCAAAAGTATTACTTAGGACTTAATTAGAAAATTTTGGTAAAAATTAGGATTCCATGTTAGAATTTTGTTGATAATTGCATGAAAACTCAAATGTTTAGTTGAGCCTATATACGTTCTAGTGCATTTGTGGCTTCCTTATTCCAGTGAAATCATGGGACAAAAACACGACCTTGCTCAGCCTGAGGGATGCAATATGTTTAGCATCCTAAACCTGAAATGTATCTAGGAAAATTTTTATCGTTAGCCAATAAAGGTTGAGATTGAGCTCCCCTGCTTAAGCATGTAGGGATTTGAGTGACAAAAGTGAGGTATACATGTAAAAAAAAAAGAGAGAATTACTAGAAAAGTTGTAAGAATTTTGGAGAAAATGAAGTGAAGATCTAAAGATCAAAATTCCAAGAAATCCAAAAAAGTTGAAGATACCAAAAATAAATCAATACAAGGTGGTGAATTCAAAGATATCAAAGATCAAATTCTCAAGGAAGTGAAGAATTCAAAGAGCTCCATAGTGGTATCGAAAAGTTGTAATTCTAGAATATGTATGCTTGGGTTGCTCAATTAAAAATACCTTGAGGGTAAAGAGGTTTTCTGAGGATGGATTCGGAGGGTTGCATAAAATGAGCATAGTTCGGGGTGAGTGGGCGAATGTTTATGAGGATTGTGAGTATTTGGAGTATGGGGGGTTATTAGGAAAATTTTAGACACAAATGCATGCGTTGCGGTCTTGGCATAATGGCTGGGTTCGATTGGGATTGTCATATGTAATATTAGTGTACTAAAATTCAGTTTTGCTTGGGGGCAAGCAAAAGTCAAGTGTGAGGTATTTTGATATGGGCATATTTAGTTATAAAGTCCATGCATTATCTTAATACTTTATGTTGATTTTATCTCATTTAATGAACAAAAGGTGCTTAATTAGTTTAGAATTTTATTTTTCAGCAATAATGACATGCTCGGAAGGAAAAGGAAGCGGAACTAGCGATTGGACGCTTGGATCTTGGATTTTGAAGAAAGAAGGATGTTGCTGGACAACTTGAACCCTTGTCAGTGTTTTGGCCATATCGCATGAACCGTAACTCCGATTGACGAGATTCAAAATGTTCTGAAAAGTAGACACAATTTCGGACGACTTTCGTGTTTTGAGAAAATGTTGATTCGAAACGTACTCGGCGAGTAGGGTCTATTACTCGGCGAGTTGTACCGAACTTTCGCGATTCTGGACGCGCTGACTTGCCGTACACGGGTTTTAAGTGACGTACTCGCCGAGTAGGTCACTGGACTCGCCGAGTAGCCTCTGTTTTGTGAAAATCTATATAAAGGGACTTTCAGATCGATACCCTAGCATGGAGAGAAACCATAGGAGGCTGAGAAACGATTGGAAGTGCTGCTAGGTCGTAAGGAACTGAAGAATCAACCCTACATTCAATTGTGAAGAGAATCAAGACAATTTTGGTTTATTCTTAGTAACTTTTTGATTTGAATCATGTTTACATACTTTGATTTCGTTTTTGAGTTTATGTTTACTGCAATCATGAGCTAAAAACTTATTCTTTTGTTAGGGTAGACAATTTTGTGAACATGGATTGATTATTTGAGTAGGATTAATTTTGATTGGTAATTATGTTTTGTTAAGCTTGTTAAAGAACCTTATGTGCTGACAATAACTATTCTCCTATTAATAAATTAGTAATTAAGTTGTATGAACATCTCTTAGTTGCTAATTTCATATGATTTACGTGACCACATAGTTGTATGTCTAGGAATAACGAATGTGAAACTAGAATTAACTTGAAGATAAGTAAGTTAATGTGTGAGCTTGTGTGATACACCATCAACAAGAGGTTAATTGAATCACCAATTTGATTAACTATTACAAGTCTTATTTAACCTGAATCAATAACTAGGAAATCCGTTGATTTAGACAACTGGCCACTGCTTAAGTTAATTTGTTTCCTAAGGATTAGTAATAGCGAACGTGGAACTAATGATCTTAGTCGGTAGCTAATGAAGAATTAATCCGATACATCGAAATCATCCATGGGAACAAATGAGTCGAACCTAAATAAAAGTCCTCTTTATTATTGAATTTAGTTGATTTTTAGTTGCTTAGCTCTTAGTTTCTTAGTTTAAGTTTTAGTTAATTGTTTAAGTTTCTAGTCTTGCAAAACTAGAAAAAACCCCCTTTCTATTACTTGTCTTATTTAGATAATATTAACATCTATTTTAATTGTTTACCGTTCCCTGTGTTCGATACCCTATTTACCTGAACTAAACTGCTAATCGATAGGTACACTGCCTTTCGTGTGTTTGTCTTTGTGTTTAAGTTAGTAGGATTAAAACTAGTTGGTTTTACGCACATCAAGCACCTAGACCCTCAGAACTGGAGTAAGCCAAGCCTTATATGGGTGTGGTGAAACTAGGCACCTCAAGAGGAATTGCCCGAAGGCAAAGAACACTGGCAGTTCAGGAAGAGTGTTGGCCATAGGACAGGAGGAAGCCATAGCAGATCCTAAAGTGGTCACAGGTACGTTTCTCCTCAATCACTCTTATGCGTGCATACTATTTGATAGTGGTGCAGAGAGGAGTTTCGTAAGCCAAAAATTTAAACACCCCCTAAAAAAAAACCACAATCTCTAAACGAAACATTCACCGTCGAGATGGCCAACAGGAAAACTGAGAGCACGAATGACATATACATAGGTTGCACACTCACCCTAAATGATAACTCTTTCCCGATTGACCTTATGCTGGTCTCCCTAAAAAGTTTTGACGTCATCATCGACATGGATTGGTTAAGTCCACACCGTGACGATATTGTATGCTACGTGAATCTCATTCGACTTAATATGCCAAATGATGAAACCCTTATCATCTGCAGTGACAAACCCAGTGCAAGCCTTCGCATCATCACTTGCATCAAAGCCCAAAAGTACTTACACAAGGAGTACCATGCGTTCTTTTCCCACATCGTGGATGAAAAACAAGAAGTAAAAGACCTCGAGAGCATTCCCGAAGTCTGTAATTTTCCTGACTTCTTTCTTGAGGATCTCCTAGGAGCTCCCCCTGAATGCCAAGTCGAGTTCCGAATCAACTTAATTTCTGGAGCTACCCTCGTAGCCAAATCCCTATATCTTCTAGCGCTGGATGAGATGAAAGAATTAGTTAGCCAACTAAACGAACAGGGATTCATCAGACCCATATTCAGATCCTGGGGAGCACCGGTCTTGTTCGTGAAGAAGAAGAATGGATCATTCCGAATGTGCATAGACTACCGCGAACTAAACAAGCTTACCATTAAGAACTGCTACCATCTACCGTGAATAGACGATCTGTTCTACCAACTCCAAGGAGGGAGCTACTTTTTGAAGATCGACCTGAGATCGGGGTACCACACATTACAAGTCCAGGAGAATGATATTCCCAATGTAGCATCACAAACTCGTTATGGTCACTACGAGTTTGTAGTGATGCCCTTCGGTTGACAAATGCACCCGCAGTGTTCATGGACTTAATGAATCCGGTGTGCTGTCCTTTCCTAGACAAATTTGTGATATTATTCATAGATGATATACTTATTTATTCACGAAGCAAGGATAAACATAATCAACACTTGAGACAAGTTCTAGAAACATTAAGGGCGGAGAAGCTATACGCGAAATTCTCAAAGTGCGAGTTTTGGATTAGGAAAGTAAATTTCCTTGGTCACTTGGTTAGCAAGGAGGGCATACACATGGAACCTTCCAAAATAAAGGCAATTAAGAACTGGTCAACACCAAGAATGCCCACAAAAATCCTTCAATTCTTGGGTCTTGCTGGCTATTATTGCAGATTCATACAAAACTTCTCCAGAATCGCTAATCCTCTTACTACCCTGACTTAGAATGGGGTAACTTTTAATTGGGGAGAACAACAAGACAAGGCATTCCAAACACTAGAACGGGCCCTGCGCAGCACACCTATCTTGTCTCTTCCAGAAGGGACAGAGGATTCAACTTATACTGCGATGCATCCAATCAAGGGTTGGGCTGTGTGCTTATGCAACACGGAAAGTACGCCTAGAGATAGCTAAAGGCACATGAGGTCAAATACACCACTCATGATCTAGATTTGGGAGTAGTAGTATTTTCTCTGAATATCTGGAGACACTACCTATATGGTACAAAGTGCAACATCTTCACTGACCACAAAAGTTTTCAACCCATACTCGACCAAAAGGAGCTTAACATGAGTCAGAGACGATGGGTAGAACTACTTTGTGACTACGAATGCGAGATTCATTATCATATAGGAAAAGACAATTTAGTTGCAGATGCCCTCAGTCGAAAATAGTACACAGGTCGCAGAGTGAAAGCACTAACCATGACCATCCATTCACATCTGTCCACACAAATCAAAGAGGCTCAGTTGGAAGCCTTAAAGCCGAAAAATGTGGTGGGTGTAGCCTTAAGAGGAATGGAGAAGAACTTTGAGATCGAGGGAGACAGAGTTTGTTATTTGATGAACCGGATCTGGACCCCTAAGTTCGGTGGTTTCGGGGACGTGGTCATGAATGAAGCACACAAGACTCGATACTCCGTTCACCCAGGTTCAGATAAGATGTATCTGTATATCAAGAAACTATATTGGTGGCCGAACATGAAAGCCAAGATTGCTACATATGTGGGTAAGTGCCTAACTTGCGCCAAAGTCAAGGTAGAATACCAGAAACCCTCAGGTCTTCTACAACAACCAAAAATACCTGAGTGGAAGTGGGAGCGGATTACAATGGATTTCATAACCAAGTTACCCAAGACAACGGGTGGTCATGACACCACTTGGGTAATTGTTGACAGATTAACCAAGTCCACACACTTCCTACCAATCAAATAAATAGATAAGACAGAGAAAATGACCAGAACTTACATCAGAGAGATAGTACGACTGCATGGTGTGCCTATATCTATTATCTCTGATGGAGACAGTAGATTCACCTCAAGATTTTGGCAATCACTTCAGAAAGATCTTGGAACTAGGCTTGCTATGAGTACAACCTACCATCCACAAACTAACGGACAGAGTGAGAGAACCATTCAAACACTCGAAGACATGCTGAGTGCCTGCGTGATTGACTTTGGTAAAGAATGGGATACCTATTTGACACTTGTC
This sequence comes from Lactuca saligna, assembly GCF_052625555.1. Classification (NCBI taxonomy): domain Eukaryota; kingdom Viridiplantae; phylum Streptophyta; class Magnoliopsida; order Asterales; family Asteraceae; genus Lactuca; species Lactuca saligna. Next base: position 60,655,195 of record NC_136419.1, on the reverse strand, counting down.
GAGTTTTCATATAATAACAACTACCACTCTAGCATCAAGGCTGCCCCGTTCGAAGCCCTCTATGGCCGTAAGTGTAGATACCCTCTGTGTTGGTTGAAGTGGGTGACACACAACTAGCTATAGGGTAAGTTCCTGATAGCACTCTCATTGTTCCGGAGATCATTCAAGAAACCACATAAAAGATCGTTCAAATTCGGGAACGACTGAAAGACTATAGAGACAGACAGAAGAGCTACGCACACAAGAGACAAAAACCCTTGGAAATTCAGGTTGGCGACTGCGTTCTGTTGAAGGTCTCACCCTGAAAGGGCATGATACGCTTCAGAAAGCATGGAGAACTAAACCCAAGGTACATCGGGTCGTTCGAGATTCTCGCTAGAATCGGCACAGTAGCTTGCAAACTCCGTTTACCACAAGAACTAAATAACATACATCCTATCTTCCACATGTCAAGCCTAAAGAAGTGCCTTGCTGACCAATAATAATCATGGATAGGGAAGTCAAACAAACGAAACAAAGTCACATACCAATAGTGAAGGTTCGCTGGAATGCCAAGCGGGGACCTGAATTCACTTGGGAGCGAGAGGATCAAATGAAACAAAAGTACCCACATATTTTCCCTAGTCCATGATGTATTCACTATAGAAAGATTTTTGGGACGAAATTCCCTCTAACAAGGGGATAATGTAACAACCCGTTATTCTCAAGCCAATAAAAGTCAAACCCCTTTAAATAAAATTCTAGTTTTATTTATTTTGCTAAGACCATAAGGGTTAAATATGATTTAAATTATATAAGTGATGTTTCTATACAAGTATTTATGGTAAAAGAATAAAAATGCACTTGAAGATCAAAGCTTTTCCCCTTGGAACCGAGAACCTTCGCACCGAAAACCCTTGGACCGCAAACATATTTCGGCCGAAAACCCATTTCCGACCGAGAACCCTCTTGTATATATATTTTCACTCGAAAACTTGAGTCATTTCTCACTTTTCCATCAAAAAATATACTCATTTTGCTCTTAAGTATCATACAAGAATCTTCATATCTTCAAGAAAAATCCTTCAAATCTTCATAATTTTCACCATGAACACCACGAACAATCATCAAATCTTCAAGCTGACCGAAAACTGCTGGACCGAAATCCTTTCCTGACTGAGAACGTTCCCTAGACCGAAGATTGATTTCGGTCAGTACCGAAATCAAGGGATTTTAGTGAAGGCTAAACTGAAAACACCTAATAACACCTCAAATAATTCTCGGTAATTTTTGTAAGTATTCCTTACATAAATTAAGTGTCGTCTAACACTATAATTAATTATTTCGCTAATTTAAATACGATTACATGTTTAAATAATATTAGGATACCATTATTTCCACATACGCTACCCGAGGATCATCTCCACAGTTCCGCTATCCAGACTCGAACACACTAGAGGTGAGTCCATACCCTTATGTGTTCACTATTTTTCAATGTTTTTAGGGGGGGGGGGGGGGGGAGATACAAGTAAAACACAAGGACTCTTGTGTTAATATTCAAACGATTTCAAACCGTTTCACACCATTTGCAATTGATTCAAACGGATTTATCGCTACATTATATATATATATATATATATATATATATATATATATATATATATATATATATATATAACCCTTTTGTAACATGTTGAGCAAAATGGTACTTTTCACGAATCTCTTACTACCACTTCATAATAACATTTAAATTGGAAATGTTTTTAGTACATTACAGAGCATACATTTAAACTATAATTGGTATATTTTGTGAACAACTACACTATTTTGCTAAGTCCAATAAACAAAACAAGAATATACAGTTAAATTATAATAGGTATAGTTTGGGAAACACTACACTATTTTACAAGTTCAAGAACACTATTCAGAAACAAGAACATAAACTATAATAGGTATAGTTTATGGAACACTACTCTATTTCACTGATTCAAGGATATACTACTAAATAATTCTTTAAGTATAAGTATTTTACATTACGAAGTACAATACTACGAGGTGATGCATACAAGTTACAAGTACAAAAGAACACTATAACACTATATGTAAACTAGTTAATGCAGGGTTGTGAGACACTACTTCAATGGTACCAATCGGGGAGGTCCAAGTCCTATAAATTATAACCAAAGTCTCCTGGAGGGAGAGCGTGACTTTATGTATAGATCTATACGAGACTGACAATCACGCACCTAAACTGTTAGCTACAGTTAGACCGGCAGGCATGGGGTGACAAATGTCATAACATTTCGGCGCTAGAAGAACGGCGTAGAGGCCACTAGCATATTAGCATGGTTATATAAAACTCACAATAATATTAACTAAAACATGGTTTATGGGATTTACACCACTTCAAAGGTTTTATTTTAAATAATAAAACTACAGTACACTATTTTATACTACAGCTGGTGGGATCCAGACATTCATACAAAGGTTTTTATACAAACACTATTACAATACACTATTTTACAGTACAACTGGTGGAATCTAGGCATTCATACTAAGGTTTTCATATAGACACTACTATAGTACACTACATTTCGAGTACAGAGTACACTAGTGTAACATACAAATCAAGCAGAACATTTATAATATGGTTTTATTCATTTATAAGACTACATTATACATTTACATAGTACAATAACAAACATACATTTTAGTCTTGAGACCTATGACTACATCACATTTACTAAAGAAAATATTGGATTTTCTGGAAGAACATACTAAAGCTTTTCAAGGAACAATGACAAGTTTTCCGTCATAAAAACATACTTATGAACTCATCAACTTAAATGTTGATACATTTTCAAACCACTTGTATTCTCAGGGAACCACACCCACATGTTTTCAGAAGACAGAGCTTTGTAAAGTCGTATTTTTTATAATTTTGGTATACACTTTGGATGTCATACAAACTATATATTGAACAAATGTAAATACTTTACCTTATCAACATAATGGTTGTGTTTGCCTTGATTACTATGATACATATGTTGTGATGCGGTACATGACGTCCTCCACCCCTGAACGTTTCCGCCATTCTGATTTGGGGGCGTGCCACATTAGATAAGAGTATATTAGTAATTCTCTTTTTTCATTTATAGTAAATTGTTAAATTAATTAATAACCTTTAAATAGAAAATCATTTTTAATTCACACCTAATCTATCTTCGTCGACCAACCACTAGAAATGATCAACATTCATCTTCATCTTCATCCTATAATCATGGTTATTAAAAAAAATTGCTATTCTTTCACTCACTAAATAAAAAATCACAAATTCATACTAATAAAACCTCAATGTAAAAAATTAATTAAAATTCCATTCTTTTAGAATATATGGACACGAAACAACATTCTTTAAGCTTTTCGTTCAAATAGAAATTCAATATTACATAATTCTAAATCTACCTTTCACATTAACTACATTCTTTAAGAATAAAAAAAGTATATGGACGTTGTATGAACTTGAATGCCCTTATTCTACTGTTTTAAGAATAATATGTTCTTCATACAATACCTTTCATTAAAGTCTTCGTGTGCGTACTGTATTATCTGTGATACTTGAAGATCAAAAGCAGTTTAAAATTCCGATTTGGAAGTGTTGGTTGTATGCGATAATTAGGGGTAATCTCATTGTTTATCTAGGAATCCACATTCCTTGTATGTATATGAATGAAATGTGTGATTTTACACATGTATAGCTAATCAAGATTGTAGTTTCATTTTTGTTTTTTTAAAAGCATTTAATTAGAATAGTATTTTACATTCTTACTTTTACTAACCATATTCATTTAATCGGAATTGTATTTTTCTATTTTTTATTTTAATTAAAAGTGGTTTAAACTATTGATCGACATTCATTCATACATCCACAATATAAACCATCCACATTATAACCCCTTTTTTTTTTTTTTTTTTTTTTTTTAATTTTTTTAATTTTTTTTTTTTGTCTTTTAGAAAGCTATTTTTATCGAAAAATGATTTTAAATATATTCAAATTTATATTTTTTTATTCTCTATAAATAGACATCTATATGGATATAGTATTAAGATAACATAATTTTTTTAGAGTTTCAGTCTTGTTATTCATAAGTGAATTAAAATGCATCAAATTTTTATTATAGTATATTCGTTAGTCACTTATAAATAAAATTTATATTTAACTTTTTTACAGTTTAAGTATAGTTTATATATGAATATAATACGTAACAATGTTTTTTTACCTAAAATATATTTTGTTACATCATGTTTCGTCTCATGTAATATTTATATATGAATAAAACGTGTATTAGTTGTTGCCATATGTTATATTCATATATAAAGAAAGTATTTATCGGATTTTCGTTAGAGTTTATTTGTTATTTATATATGAATAAGTAGTATGTTAATAAAAGACATTGTGTTTTAAAAATTTAAACTACTTATTCATATATGATTAACAAATGACTTATAACAATATTATGATAAATGTGTTCTTGGTATATGAATATAAAATATAAGGAAAACTATTACACGTTTTATTCATATATGAATGTAACATGTGATGAGAGTTGATGTAAATTGGAAAAAGTTTATGATATGTTATATTCATATATGAATGATACTTACATTGTAAAAAAAATTAATCATACTTTTTATTCATAAGTGAACAACGATATTAATATAGTAAAAATCTGATGAATTGAATAACGATAGCTGAAACTATAAAAAAAATAAAAAAATTAATTTATCTTAAAATTATATCAATATGAATATCTATTTATAGAGAATAAAAAAATTATGAATTTTGGTATGTCTAAAATAAGTTTTCGATAAAAATAGCTCCTTAAAATTAAAAAACAAAAAAGACTTTGTTTTTCTATATATTAAGGTAATGATTAGCATGGTTTAAGTAAATATGTTTCGTCCGAAAACAAGCGTGTATTCATTTCCCATTTATGCCGCTACGATGGAGGTTTTTGCGAGAAAAATAAATGGGTGTCTGAGAATGATTCTCTTATTATCGTTTATATATGAATATAATACGTAATAAGGGTTTTTTTTACCTAAAATATATTTTGTTACATCATGTTTCGTCTCATGTTATATTTATATATGAATTAAACGGGTATTAGTTGTCGACATATGTTATATTCATATATAAACAAAGTATTTATCAGATTTTTGTTAGAGTTTATTTGTTATTTATATATGAATAAGTAGTATGTTAATAAAAGACATAGTGTTTTAAAAATTTAAACTACTTATTCATATATGATTAACAAATGACTTGTAACAATATTATGATAAATGTGTTCTTGGTATATGAATATAACATATAAGGAAAACTATTATACGTTTTATTCATATATGAATGTAACATGTGACGAGAGTTGATTTAAATTGAAAATTTTTTTTATGATATGTTATATTCATATACGAATGATACTAACATTATAAAAAAAATTAATCATACTTTTTATTCATAAGTGAACAACGAATGTAATGTAGTGAAAATATGATGCATTTTTTTCACTTATGAATAACGATAGTTGAAACTATAAATAAATAAAAAAATTTAATTTATCTTAAAATTATATCAATATGGATATCTATTTATAAAAAATAAAAAATTATGAATTTTGATATGTCTAAAATAAGTTTTCGATAAAAATAGCTCATTAAAATTAAAAAAAACAAAAAATACTTTGTTTTTCTATATATTAAGATAACGATTAACATGATCTATGGAAATATGTTTCGTCTGAAAACAAACGTGTATTCATTTCCCATTTATGCTGCTACGATGGAGGTTTTTGCGAGAAAAATAAATGGGTGTCTGAGAATGATTCTCTTATTATCGTTTATATATGAATATAATACGTAATTACGTTTTTTTTTACCTAAAATATATTTTGTTACATCATGTTTCGTCTCATGTTATATCTATATATGAATAAAACGTATATTAGTTATCGTCATATGTTATATTCATATATAAACAAAGTATTTATCAGATTTTTGTTAGAGTTTATTTGTTATTTATATATGAATAAGTAGTATCTAAATAAAAAACATAGTGTTTTAAAAGTTTAAACTACTTATTCATATATGATTAACAAATGACTTGTAAAATATTATGATAAATGTGTTCTTAGTATATGAATATAACATATAAGGAAAACTATTACATGTTTTATTCATATATGAATGTAACATGTGACGAGAGTTGATTTAAATTGAAAAAAATTTATGATATGTTATATTCATATATGAATGATACTAAGATTATAAAAAAAATCAATCATACTTTTTATTCATAAGTGAACAACGAATGTAATGTAGTAAAAATATGATGCATTTTTTTCACTTATGAATAACGATAGTTGAAACTATAAATAAATAAAAAAATTTAATTTATCTTAAAACTATATCAATATGGATATCTATTTATAGAGAATAAAAAATTATGAATTTTGGTATGTCTAAAATAAGTTTTCGATAAAAATAGCTCCTTAAAATTAAAAAAACAAAAAATACTTTGTTTTTATATATATTAAGATAACGATTAACATGATCTATGGAAATATGTTTCGTCTGAAAACAAACGTGTATTCATTTCCCATTTATACCGCTACGATGGAGGTGTTTGCGAGAAAAATGAATGAGTGTCTGAGAATGATTATCTTATTATCGTTTATATATGAATATAATACGTAATAAGGTTTTTTTTACCTAAAATATATTTTGTTACATCATGTTTCGTCTCTTGTTATATTTATATATGAATAAAACGTGTATTAGTTGTAGTCATATATTATATTCATATATAAAGAAAGTATTTATCAGATTTTTGTTAGAGTTTATTTGTTATTTATATATGATTAAGTAGTATGTTAATAAAAAACATAGTGTTTTAAAAATTTAAACTACTTATTCATATATGATTAACAAATGACTTGTAACAATATTATGATAATTGTGTTCTTGGTATATGAATAAAACATATAAGGAAAACTATTACACGTTTTATTCATATATGAATGTAACATGTTACGAGAGTTGATGTAAATTGGAAAAAGTTTATGATATGTTATATTCATATATGAATGATACTTACATTGTAAAAAAAAAATTAATCATACTTTTTATTCATAAGTGAACAACGAATGTAATGTAGTAAAAATTTGATGAATTTTTTTCACTTATTAATAACGATAGCTGAAACTATAAAAAAATAAAAATTTTAATTTATCTTAAAATTATATCAATATGAATATCTAGTTATAGAGAATAAAAAAATTATGAATTTTGATATGTCTAAAATAAGTTTTCGATAAAAATAGCTCTTTAAAATTAAAAAACAAAAGACTTTGTTTTTCTATATATAAAGGTAATGATTTGCATGGTTTAAGTAAATATGTTTCGTCCGAAAACAAACGTGTATTCATTTCCCATTGATGCCGCTACGATGGAGGTTTTTGCGAGAAAACTAAATGGGTGTTTGAGAATGATTCTCATATTATCGTTTATATATGAATATAATACGTAATAAGGTTTTTTTTTATCTAAAATATATTTTGTTACATCATGTTTCGTCTCATGTTATATTTATATATGAATAAAACGTGTATTAGTTGTCGCCATATGTTATATTCATATATAAAGAAAGTATTTATCGGATTTTTGTTAGAGTTTATTTGTTATTTATATATGAATATGTAGTATGTTAATAAAAGACATAGTGTTTTAAAAATTTAAACTACTTATTCATATATGATTAACAAATGACTTGTAACAATATTATGATAAATGTGTTCTTGGTATATGAATATAACATATAAGGAAAACTATTACATGTTTTATTCATATATGAATGTAACATGTGACGAGAGTTGATTTAAATTGGAAAAGTTTTATGATATTTTATATTCATATATGAATGATACTAATATTATAAAAAATTAATCATACTTTTTATTCATAAGTGAACAACGAATGTAATGTAGTAAAAATCTGATGAATTTTTTTCACTTATGAATAACGATAGCTGAAACTATAAATGAATTAAAATTTTAATTTATCTTAAAATTATATCAATATGAATATCTATTTATAGAGAATAAAAAAATTATGAATTTTGGTATGTCTAAAATAAGTTTTCGATAAAAATAGCTCCTTAAAATTAAAAAATCAAAAAATACTTTGTTTTTCTATATATTAAGATAACGATTAACATGATCTATGGAAATATGTTTCGTCTGAAAACAAACGTGTATTCATTTCCCATTTGTGCCGCTACGATGGAGGTTTTTCCGAGAAAAATGAATGAGTGTCTGAGAATGATTATCTTATTATCGTTTATATATGAATATAATACGTAATAATGTTTTTTTTACCTAAAATATATTTTGTTACATCATGTTTCGTCTCACATTATATTTATATATGAATAAAACGTGTATTAGTTGTAGCCATATATTATATTCATATATAAAGAAAGTATTTATCAGATTTTTCTTAGAGTTTATTTGTTATTTATATATGATTAAGTAGTATGTTAATAAAAGACATAGTGTTTTAAAAATTTCAACTACTTATTCATATATGATTAACAAATGACTTGTAACAATATTATGATAAATGTGTTCTTGGTATATGAATAAAACATATAAGGAAAACTATTACACGTTTTATTCATATATGAATGTAACATGTGACCAGAGTTGATGTAAATTGGAAAAAGTTTATGATATGTTATATTCATATATGAATGATACTTACATTGTAAAAAAAAATTAATTATACTTTTTATTAATAAGTGAACAACGAATGTAATGTAGTAAAAATTTGATGAATTTTTTTCACTTATGAATAACGATAGCTAAAACTATAAAAAAAATTAAAATTTTAATTTATCTTAAAATTATATCAATATGAATATCTAGTTATAGAGAATAAAAAAATTATGAATTTTGGTATGTCTAAAATAAGTTTTTGTTAAAAATAGCTCTTTAAAATTAAAAAACAAAAAAGACTTTGTTTTTCTATATATTAAGGTAATGATTTGCATGGTTTAACTAAATATGTTTCATCCGAAAACAAACGTGTATTCATTTTCCATTAATGCCGCTACGATGGAGGTTTTTGCGAGAAAAATAAATGGGTGTTTGAGAATGATTATCTTATTATCGTTTATATATGAATATAATACGTAATAAGGTTTTTTTTTTACCTAAAATATATTTTGTTACATCATGTTTCGTCTCATGTTATATTTATATATGAATAAAACGTGTATTAGTTGTCGCCATATGTTATATTCATATATAAAGAAAGTATTTATCGGATTTTTGTTAGAGTTTATTTGTTATTTATAGATGAATATGTAGTATGTTAATAAAAGACATAGTGTTTTAAAAATTTAAACTACTTATTCATGTATGATTAACAAATGACTTGTAACAATATTATGATAAATGTGTTCTTGATATATGAATATAACATATAAGGAAAACTATTACACGTTTTATTCATATATGAATGGAACATGTGACGAGAGTTGATTTAAATTGGAAAAGTTTTATGATATGTTATATTCATATATGAATGATACTAATATTATAAAAAAAATTAATCATACTTTTTATTCGTGAATAACGAATGTAATGTAGTAAAAATCTGATGAATTTTTTTCACTTATGAATAACGATAGCTGAAACTATAAATAAATAAAAATTTTAATTTATCTTAAGATCATATCAATATGGATATCTATTTATAGAGAATAAAAAATTATGAATTTTGGTATGTTTAAAATAAGTTTTCGATAAAAATAGTTCCTTAAAATTAAAAAAACAAAAAATACTTTGTTTTTCTATATATTAAGATAACGATTAACATGGTTTATGGAAATATGTTTCGTCTGAAAACAAACGTGTATTCATTTCCCATTTATGCCGCTACGATGGAGGTTTTTGCGAGAAAAATGAATGAGTGTCTGAGAATGATTATCTTATTATCGTTTATATATGAATATAATACGTAATAATGTTTTTTTTTTTTACCTAAAATATATTTTGTTACGTCATGTTTCGTTACATGTTATATTTATATATGAATAAAACGTGTATTAGTTGTAACCATATATTATATTCATATATAAAGAAAGTATTTATCAGATTTTTGTTAGAGTTTATTTGTTATTTATATATGATTAAGTAGTATGTTAATAAAAGATATAGTGTTTTAAAAAGTTAAACTACTTATTCATATATGATTAACAAATGACTTGTAACAATATTATGATAAATGTGTTCTTGGTATATGAATAAAACATATAAGAAAAACTATTACATGTTTTATTCATATATGAATGTAACATGTGACGAGAGTTGATGTAAATTGGAAAAAGTTTATGATATGTTATATTCATATATGAATGATACTTACATTGTAAAAAAAATTAACCATATTTTTTATTCATAAGTGAACAACGAATGTAATGTAGTAAAAATTTGATTAATTTTTTTTCATTTATGAATAACGATAGCTGAAATTATAAAAAAATAAAAATTTTAATTTATCTCCAAATTATATCAATATGAATATCTAGTTATAGAGAATAAAAAAATTATGAATTTTTGTATGTCTAAAATAAGTTTTCGATAAAAATAGCTCCTTAAAATTAAAAAACAAAAAATACCTTGTTTTTCTATATATTAAGGTAATGATTAGCATGGTTTAAGGAAATATGTTTCGTCTAAAAACAAACGTGTATTCATTTCCCATTGATGCCGCTACGATGGAGGTTTTTGCGAGAAAAATAAATGTGTGTCTGAGAATGATTATCTTATTATCAACATTTTTTATTTTCTAAGTTGAACATATATATATATATATATATATATATATATATATATATGTGTGTGTGTGTGTGTGTGTGTGTGTGTGTGTTCAAATGTGGATGAACAAATATTGTATGGATGTAGGGATTAATAAGGGCCAAGTTTTATTTAATTTTAATAAATACCCTTTAACTTAGGCAAATTACTTTATTTAAAATCCTATTGCCTATTCCATTGGCACCCATAAAATCGTATCCCCCACTTCCATCAACCTTCTGCCACATCAACTCAGTTTTGATTCACATGTCGCCGATGACCCTACTACAATCATCAAATTTTTACAAGTCTGAGTATGATAATGATAATCAAAATATCACCACCAGTAGCAAAGAATTCAAACGACTTCTATTTCTCAATACGCCCAAAGGTTAGTTATATTTCATCTATTTCTTATTCAAGTTAATCGATTTCTTCTACCTTAGTTTCTGATTCGTTGGAAGTTTGATCTTTGAATAATCAAGACTTATTCACTTGGAGTCAAAATTACTTTATGATTCTGATTGAGTATGTGAATTTGTTTTTTTTAATGTTAAGTTGTGATTTGTGAATCTCACATAGTTTTGACTTCGTTTTTTTAATGAACATTACTAGAGACACTGTGGACTAAACATTACTACTGACAACTCTTTTTATTTGCAACTATACTAAAAGAAGCCTACCAAGTGTTTGCCAAAATGCCATCTCAATCAAACAACAGTGAAGTTGCTTAAATTGTATTGGTTTCCCCTGTTGCTCTCATTTTTTTCTAGTTGCAAAATTTCCTCAATAGGTGACAAATTTATTAGTTTTTCTTATTATTATGGCTTTTCCACTATTTTGCTTTCAGATCATCCCTAGTAATTTACAATAACAAAGAATAAAGGAAATTATGATCAGAAGAAGCTAGAATTGTTAACTATTTTCTTAGTTTTTATTTATGCTCAAAAGTGTGCAATGACTTACCATAGAGAAAAAGCACATGACCCTTCTGAAAGATCAAAAGACAAGAATACATGTTCATCATGAGGCAAGAACATCTGTTTCACATGGTGGTTTTTTATCAATTTTTTTATACAATAGGAAATTTCCATTTAGTACTTTATGTGTTGCTTCCGTTAAAAAAATTAATATAATACTTTTGGCCAACAATTGGCTTTCTGTTGCTTCATTTATTAGAACACAATATTTTTAAATTTTTTTTTTTTGGTGGTGGTGGTAGCTGTGGGGGTTATAATTGACTCAATGCAAATCATAAATTCCAAAGGAATGGAGACCATGATTCATTATTATTTGTCTTCAGTTGTTTTTATTATAACTAATCAATTTTGATTCACTATGTAAGTTCTCTAAATCTCACTTATTCATTATTTCTACACCCATTTCAGTTTCTAACATGATATTCAACAGGGTTACATATGCTTTGGAGTTGCTTATAGAATACATGGTTCTTCTTGATTTCTCACTCGAATATAAAATGATTGATTTGCCCTCACACTTCCTAAAGCATTCACATGTTGAATGTTGCTGCTGAGTTGTCCTATTTTCTTTTTTCTGTCTGTGTGACTTACTAATTGTTACGGTTTCAACTTTTAATATTTGATTTTTATAATGATGTTGGAGCATCTTGGATTTTTCCTGTCAGATTTATAGAAAACGTAAATATTTAGGCAGTATCCTAAAAGTGTTTAATGAAATGTCAAAGAGAAATGTGTTATGGAAAATATAATCTATTTTGTCAAATGTATTCTGAAGTGAATCTATTCTTATAGTCATATTTTATGAAATAAATTCTTATATTTTTATGTGTTTTGTTTCAGGACCATTCAGAATGTAGCAAAGTTGTTTAGAATAACAATAATGGATGCAAATTAAGAGACAATTTCATGACATTGTATTCTTTTAGAATGTAGATTTTTTTAAGAATTAATCAGTATATAGCTTGTATTCTAATAGAATGTGGCAAAATTCAAAAAATAACATTGTATTTTTATAGAATGTGAAAGTAAAAATTGTTTTTTTTTTTTTTTTTTTTTTTTTTTTTTTTTTTTTTAAATTTATTTTTGGACCTTAGATTCTTTAGTAATGTTAAGGGAAAACTACAATAAAGTCCCTACATATTGGCCTCATAATCGATTTAGTCCCTATATATTTTTTTTATTCAATTAAGTCCCAAATACCGGTAATCGTATTCAATTTAATCCTTTGACCCGGTCAACAGGTCATCCAACTTTCAAAAATTACATTTTTGGCCCAGATTTCAAAATTTATTACAAATTTGATCCAAAATTTACACTTTTGGCCCGGATTTTAATTTTTTTTTACAAATTTGGTCCAAACTTTACCTTTTTTGCCCAAATTTTAGAATTTTATTATGAATTCATCCTAATTTTAGTTTTTTTGCAACTTTTTTTTTCAAAAAATTGTTTCTAATATGTTTTTTCTTTATAAAATCATATTTATACCAAAAAAATGTATTTTCACATAAAAATCTTATATTTTCTATATAAAAACTTTTTTTAAAAAGTTTTTTGTATATGAAATATCTAGTTATAAAAATATGTATTTATTTAGTATATAAATATATATAAATTTGTTTTTATAAAAAAATGTATACACACCTATCACCTTTATATATATATATATATATATATATATATATATATATATATATATATATATATATATGCACACAAATAGGTGTGTATCTATATTTTTTTTATTAAATCGTGTTTGTATATGAAATATTTAGTTATAAAAATAAGTATTTATTAAGTATATAAATATATAGAAATCCGTTTTTATGAAAAAAAATGTATACAAACACCTATTTTATCTATTTTTTTTATAAAATCGTTTTTGTTTATATTTTTTTTATAAAAACATGTTTGAATATTTTTTTATATAATACGTGTTTGTATACATTTTATAAAATGTATACAAACACGATTTTATAAAATATATACAAACACGTATTATATAAAAACTTATTTAAATACGTTTTTATAAAATGTATACGAACACGTATTATATAAAAAATTATTCAAACACGTTTTTATAAAAAAAATATAAACAAACACGATTTTATAAAAAAAATATAGATACACACCTATTTGTGTGCATATATATATATATATATATATATATATATATATATATATATATATATATATATATATATATATATAAAGGTGATAGGTGTGTATACATTTTTTTATAAAAACAAATTTATATATATATATTTATATACTAAATAAATACATATTTTTATAACTAGATATTTCATATACAAAAAACTTTTTAAAAAAAGTTTTATATAGAAAATATAAGATTTTTATGTGAAAATACATTTTTTTGGTATAAATATGATTTTATAAAGAAAAAACATATTAGAAACAATTTTTTGAAAAAAAAAGTTGCAAAAAAACTAAAATTAGGATGAAATCATAATAAAATTCTAAAATTTGGGCAAAAAAGGTAAAGTTTGGACCAAATTTGTAAAAAAAAAAAAAAAATCCGGGCCAAAAGTGTAAATTTTGGACCAAATTTGTAATAAATTTTGAAATCTGGGCCAAAAATGTAATTTTTGAAAGTTGGATGACCTGTTGACCGGGTCAAAGGATTAAATTGAATACGATTACCGGTATTTGGGACTTAATTGAATAAAAAAAATATATAGGGACTAAATCGATTATGAGGCCAATATGTAGGGACTTTATTGTAGTTTTCCCTAATGTTAATAATAGATTATTATTCTTTAAGAATGTTCTTATTCTTCAACTCATGGTTCAAAATTTTGTTATTTTTCAAAATTTTTATTCAATTGAATATGTATTCTGTTAGAATTTGTATTAAATCAGAATATGTATTCTATTACAATATGTATTTTAAACTCTTGGTGTACATTCAATCCTACATCTACACAATACTTACCATCCACATTATAACCTAGCCCTATATAGGTTCAGCTTCATTTGAGACCATGCTAATTTTGTAAGACCGTGAGACCAAATCTAAAAATAATTTTAAAATGCAAAATAAAAGGAAAAATCTAAAAGTTCTTTTTTCTAATTATTGTTTTCGGAACTTTATTTAACTAAAAAAAATAAAAAAAATAAAAAAATAAAAAAAATAACCTTTTTTTTTTTTAAAAATACGTGAAATATTATAATAGAATATTACAATGTACATATTTTAATATTATTTTTAGAATGTTTAGAATATTCTACTAGATTTTCTAGATATATAGAATATTATAAATATTCCACGAAAAGATGTAAAAAATGTATTTTTTTGTATTTATTTTTTATTTTTTGGTATTTTTTTATGTTTTTTTGGAAAATATATATTCCGAAAATAATATTGGAAATTTTTTTTTATGGAAAATTTTCATTATTTTGCATTTTAAAAATGTTTTAGTTTATATAATAAATGAGTGGGTAAGATTGCGTCTTACGGTCTTACAAAATTAGGACGTCTTACATGAACCTAACCGTATATATATATATATATATATATATATATATATATATATATATATATATATATATATATATATATATATATATATATATATATCTTGAGGGATTTTAATTGTTACGTTAGCTAATCATCACTAGTGATTGTTCTTGATTATGAATTAAGATAATCATGTGGGTTGTTTGTTAAATTTCAAAACTAAATGAAAGGACCCAGCAAAGACCTTAATTTCAATTTCTCCCATATATGGCACAATAATTCCATCCTCATCAATTTTAAAAATCATACGCTACACTCAAAGGGACAAGCAATTACATGTGACATGAGATTAGGTAAACATAAAAGCAATGCTTTTCTAAAAGACATGTTTTCTTTGACCACATGGAAGCAAAAGTTAATGACTTTATAAATTAGGTTCGAGGTATAGCATTTTTCATGTTTCTTGCGTTGTACACCTTTCGTAATTCATAAGGCAGAGAGTTCATGCAATGTAAAATAAAGAGAAAGAAAGAAAAAAAGTGTTATCGAGTTTCTTTTAAGGAGGCATCGAGAGGAAAAGGAAAAAAAATCTTTTCTTTTTTCTTTCGTATTTTTCCTTCCATATATTTACTTTTAGTTTTGGAAAGATAGATAATGAAAGGTTTTATAAAACTATAAAATGACAAAAGTATCCACCTAAGTTTGTATACAAGTTCAAAACAATGAGCTTTCATACTAATTTTCTTAAACTCTAAGAAAATGAAAAGTTCTCGACTTTCATTTTCTTTTTTTCCAACTCCAAAATTATAAAATTTCATATTTTATTTTTCATGGTGTAGATAGGGTGGACATGTTTGACGATGAACATTTAGGAGCTTCAATCTTTAAGTTTTTTAATAAAAAAAATCTCAATTTTAGAGAATGAATGTTTAACTTTTAAATTAAATCAAACGTTCTAAATCTAAAAACTAAAAAGTATTTCACGTACCGTTAAGTAAAAGCTATTAGGCTTTCTAAATCAATTTTCCAAATTTCCCTTAAAAAATATATTATATATTTATCTTTCTTTTTAAAAGGAATTTATCTTTTTAAGTAACTTTTTACATTTTAAAAGATTTCAATTACTTTTTTCAACCACTCATATAATAAATAAAAGTCACAAGTTTGATGTGTGGAGATGAGGTGGTCGGAACTCATAACCAATTTGGAGTTGTTCATAAACTAGTCATTTTAGATTATTTATATATATCAACAATGAAACCAAATGTCAAACTCTATACTAATGTTTTTGATTTTATGAACACAACTCACTCTTTTTTTGCTAAATTATTCTTCTAAATATTTAATTTTCCTTATATATATATATATATATATATATATATATATATATATATATATATATATATATATATATATATATATATATATATATATATATATATATATATATATATATATATATAGAGAGAGAGAGAGAGAGAGAGATTCAGGTGTTTAAAGTAATTATTGTCTTACCGTATGCATAAATGTGGGCCAATCAATATAAAAAAAATAATTTAATAAATAAATAAGGGTAATTTAGTCATATGATTAACAACTTCCAAAAGTAATTCCTATAATCATGGTATTGACTTTTAACCGTAATTTCTGCAGGTTTTATATCTTTTTTTTGAAAGACAATGTACTCCAATACCAATACCCACCATCGCCCCTGACTTTCACCATCCTTCCAACGAAAAGATTTCGATTACGAACCCTAATCAATCTTCTGATCTACACTTGTTACTTCCTTTGATCCATCGATTTCTGTTCAAATCAATCAACCAACTTCTACCAATCAGGTTAGCTTACTCTTTTCTCTTTAGTTAGTTTTTTTTTTTTTTTTTTTTTTTTTTTTTTTTTTTTTTTTTTTCCGATGATCCATTTTTTGTCCAGATTGAGTTTCTGTGTTGGTTACGAGGTTTATTGCTTTACTTGTTTGAATGAATTATTTTTCTTTTGAGCTTCGTATTCGAGTGAATCGATGTTTGGTTAGATTTGATTTTTGATATAATTAAACATGAAGCGCTGTTCGAATTAATTTTCACTTAGGTTTTTTTCCTTCCGTTTTTGTTTGTTAAAGGAATCGATAACTCAACTTTATAATTCCAATTCAAGTGGAATTGGGGGGTTTTGAGTGATATGGAGACCATATGTGTTTCTTTCAAATGGTCCGATTGATGCAGCAAAGGGACTGATTCAAATGGTTTGATTCATATTTCAATTTATGTTTTTTTTAATACTTCATTTATGTGGACAGTGC
Organism: Lactuca saligna; assembly: GCF_052625555.1. Classification (NCBI taxonomy): domain Eukaryota; kingdom Viridiplantae; phylum Streptophyta; class Magnoliopsida; order Asterales; family Asteraceae; genus Lactuca; species Lactuca saligna. The sequence goes on along the minus strand of NC_136419.1, from coordinate 60,637,537 downwards.
AGGATCTTAACAAGGTTGAATTCTGAAAAGGTATCAAGTATGTTTATGTAGATGATTCAATGGATGATATTGGTGAGATTCCAATTCTATTGGAATGGAATCACGTATTCCATTTCTGTTGGAATGGAATTACAAATTCCAATTATGTTGGAATCACAAAAGTTGATGCTTGAAGAACGGACCACAAAATTGAAACGGACCACATTACTCTTTTAGAATTTATTAGTCATTGTAATTCTTAACAACTGTTACCCGTATTTTATAAGAAATAATGTATTTTTTGTTTTTATTCTTCAATTGATTGTTCAAAAATTTGTTATTCTATAAGAAGTTCTTAAAGTCATGATCAAGAAATAGGTTCAAGAATATTTTTATTATTTATTGTTCAAGAATATTTTTATTTTTGAGTAAATAATTAAATAAATAAACATATTCTGTCAGAATGTCCGAATTAAAATAGTTATTCGTAAAATCGGATTTTTAAACATAATAGAATCTACGATCCCTTAAAATATGCAATTTTCCTTTATTAAATATCTATTAATTGACTAAAATATCCTTGTAATTAATTTAGATGATATTTTTCAATTACATTTAATTCAATAATATAAATTACTCACTTTCTTAAAATAAGTAAAATTGATTGGCCCATAGTTATGTATACAATAACACAATAATTACTTTGAATAAATTAACCTAGGCATATATATATATATATATATATATATATATATATATATATATATATATATAATTGATAAATACCTACATTCACGAGACAGTTGAGGCAAGGTACATCGCTCCAATGTTTGTTCTAGTGATACTTGAAATGATCTCGGGTGGGGACCCAAGATCAAATTGTGATGGTAAAGCTAGTAGTACGTTGGAGGGAATCGATGAGAGCTCAAATAAGAGTATTAGGGTTTAGTATATTAACACGTCGATGTAAACCATGGCTATTTATAAGGTACGCGTTACCTTTTGTTTGGATTGCTTAGAGCATACGCCTAGCAATTTGAAAAAGGATAATCTTGTTGATAAACCTAACCTAAGATTGTTATGATATACATGATGTTGAATGTGACTTAATATGTTTATATAACAAATGAATATATAAATGTGATCTAAGATTCTTAATGACATCCATAGTGACTAACTATGGATTTCCTCTTCGCACGAAAGTCCATTTACCCTCTTGTGTGTCTACACCACTTCTATTGTAAAACATTCTGTAACCATAACCCAATTAAGATGAATAAGTTGATTTATGTAATCTAGCAATTAAAATTCATAAAAGAATTAAAAGAAAATATTCTAAAACACTCTTGTTCTTTTTTTCTTCAACATATTTTAAGCCTAAGTAAGGACAATGCAACCTAATACGCTTAAACTATGACTCCCATACTAACTGTAACAACCCACACTTTTCATAAATATTTAATATTTATAAATCGGGATTAAAATCAAAGTTTTACATCAAAGATACCAAAAACCAGAGTTCAAAAAACTTTTAAAAGGTATTCTCAGCAAAACATTCACGGGTATTATCAAATCTATATCATAACCATAACTAAGAAAGCAAGGATAATTGTAGAAACAAAAGTCTAGTCCATGGTGCTAGTTGCTTCTAAGTCGTCACTCTTTAACGCTTGCAACAAGAACCTGTTAAATACTTGGAAACAATATATGTCAAACAATAAATCTGGTGAGTTATAACATGATCATAAAACAACATAGTCATACATAACATATATGACTCTACTAGAAAGCAGACCTTTAATGACGCACTTTTTACGAAACGCACTGATTAATGATACACAAAAGGACGTGCCCTTAAAATAGTGTTATCTCTCCAAAAAATTTAAGGATTTACGTCACACATTATTGCGTGCCCTTAATTTAGTGTCTCAAGAAAAAAAATAAAAACACGGAGGGCACTTTATCTTAAACGTGTGTCGTCTATACCTGTCGCTTTATAATTTTAGTGAAACGCGCTTTTAGTAGACAAGGGGGGAAACGAAATCCCCAAAATTTTGAAAACCCGCCTCGTTTTTTTCTATCTTATATCTATCTTTCATCCTTGCAATCCACTCTCCCCTCTCTGATACTCTCTCATCTAGATCTCCCCTCATTCTCTACCTCCCGTCTCTTTGTAAACCCTAAGCCATCACCACCTCCCTTCTCTCTAGCACGTGCTAGGGTTTTATTTTCTTTCAAGCTTTTACTTCTCTCGTTTTCTTCCAACCCAGTACGTGCGAGGGTTCGGAATAACTGAGCAAATTCAAAAAATCAATCTTCCATTTCAACTTCTTTCAACTCTAGATCATCGGGTATTTTTTCAGATTCCTTTTCCGGTTTTGTTCACTTTCGAAATTGGAATGGGACCTGTTCTTTTCTACTTCAATACTCTCGATCTCAACCGGATTTTCTTCTTCCACTTCGTCTTCTTCTACTTCATCTAACAATGGTAGTTCCTGCTCAGGGGTAACCTCGCCAATATGCAATTTAAAAACCCCAAATAAGTCGAATTTTTAGGTATAGGGTTCTTTATCTGGAAGCACAAGGCCATCTGCAATCGATTTAGCTAATCTGAGCTCACAGGTACATGTTATAGTCAACAAATCACCATCATCATCTTTGTATTTTATCAAAATAGACTTTGATTCTAACATTCTTTCGTTCCCCCTTCGTTCGCAAACAGACATGAATTATGAGTTCCTTATCCTTCCCTATGGGGTTCACGAAGCGTGGTTTATACATCTAGGGTTTCTGAATTTCGAGTATTATGCACACAAATATCAGAATAAATATGTCCAACCAGCTCAAATATGGTCCGATTTCAGTTCTTAAAGCCCTCAACTCCGATTGACATGTGATTAACGCTAAACAGGTACCACAATACTTATTTTTCTATTTATATATCTTTGTTTCTTTATTTACATATTTTGTGATTATATTATGATTGTTCGGACCTGCTTGGAAAAAGCTTAGTCTGTATGATGTATGATTGTAATAGTTGTTCATAAACTGATGTTTGAGGAACAATGCAAGTTTGTATCAGAAAGCAAAAATGTTGGGTTCCTGTTTGTTTACTTTAAGGTTGGAATGTTGGATCCCCCAAGAGAGGAAGTCAGAGAGGTTGCTAAGAAAGGAATTGACTGGATTGATTCTAACAATTGGGTTGTATAGGTTCAGAACATGCTTAAGAAATATGAACATAAAGTGTTTGTAGAAATGCCAAAGAGAGAAAAAAAAGTGGTGAAACTGTTAAAACTATGGTGACAGTATTGAAGCTAAGAGGTTCTTCACCAAATTCCTCTAGAATGAGGTAGTCCATGGAATTAGTATCAATCCTAATGTAATTATCTATAATGAATGACCATGGGTTCTCTTGCAGTCTTGTAATACATCCATTTGTTTCCATGTCTGCTACTGAACAGGTGATATTTGACTTCCGGTTTTGTGCACTTCTGGCTATTGCAGGCTCATTAGTTGGCTCCTTTCTATGCTTTCTTGATCTAATAATTCTCTATACACTCATTTATTTTACTAAATTTATCTATAATTCTGTTTTCTGTGTTTCTATTGTTATGTTTGGATGAATCAAAGTGATCTTGAATTTATTGGATGTTCCTAGGGCTGTGTTTATGTTGTTGATGCATATAAAATCTACTGGACAAGCTGCTTGAAAGGATCTCTTTCAGGGAAAATGGTGATGCGTTTGGTTGAAGCAATAGGTGAGTCTACTAGCTTCTACATTTTGCCCCCATAGAAATTTGAAAAACAAAAAACAGTAACTATTGAAGTTTAATTTGTATTATTTTCAAGTAAAGGTATTTAAAATTTTGCTTATATTTTTAAAATCTGAATGCAGATGTGTATCTTGCTAGGACAGTTATACTGATATTTGCAGTGGGTTTGTATGGATTTTTCATCAGTAATGCACCAAATAGTATAGCACCAGAAGATGATCGTGCTATAAAGGGTTCTTCTCTATTTGGGATGTTTGCTTTCAGTGTAAATTCTTTTTTAGCACTTTTTACTTTACATTATAGCATGATTTTGTACAGTGTTTGACCTGTATTGGACTTGCAACGGGACCATAACTGATTACAGTAAGACAAAAATTGCAATATTTTTTTTCATCAAAAAGTGGGACACCATGTGATAGAACAGACTGTACTGTGTTTACTGTGTTTGGTGCACGTTCGACTGCGACCATAATGAATAGGACAAGAGAGAACATGGTAGTGTGTTTGACATTGATTCCAATGCCAATAGGACAAAAATATGTACCAAAAGGTTGTCATGTTGGATGTAACAAACACAACCTACATAGTTTATTTGTGTAAAAGATGTGGGGATAGATAATTAATTAATATAATTTAATTGGATTGAAGGAGCGACCTAAATGGATGAAGATAAGTTCGCTTGATGAATTAAAGACAAAAGTTGGTCATATAATTGTTATGATTCTTCTTGTAAAGATGTTTGAGAAGAGAAAAATGGTGACAATTTCAACTGGTTTGGACTTGTTAAGCTACTCCGTTTGTATATTCTTTTCATCTGCTTCTTTGTATATTCTTCACAATCTTCACAAAGATGAACATAAATAACAAACTTTATTATAATCAATCAAATGTATTTATCACTTAAAGTTATAGTTTTAATCAAACAAATTACTTTTCTTTTCACCTCTTCATCTAATAACATTGGATTATGTTGCATGTAGCCAAATTAGTATACATTAGTTGTCACCCTGAAAGATGCATCATGCAACATTATCGACTATGAATCATGTCAAGTAGGCATATGGCAAACTTCAAAAGCTCCAAAACAGTTGCTTGTTAATGGGCATCCAATTGTAATAAGAGGTGTAAAGAGACAAAAACCATGCATGCATAATTTCTTGGTCTTTAGGAAATGAAGCAAGCTATGGACCAAATCATGTTGTTCTTGCTGGTATGTATATGATTCGAATTGTTTTGCATCAAAGTTATCTTTCACTTTATAATTTGCATCAAAGTTATCTTTCACTTTATAATTTAATGTATTTCAGGGTGGATTCGTGGGAAGGATCCATCAAGAGTTTTACACTATGAATATTGGGAAACAATCGATAGCACATTTGGTCTGCAAGGAGGGTTTATTTGGGATTGGGTTGACCAGGTTTGAAACTCATCTCTTAAATTTTATAAAATTGTAAATGTGTTGCAAGGGTAGTTCTAAATATTTTCATCTGGTTTCAGGGGTTACTCAAGGAAAATGCAAATGGTAGCAAATACTGGGCATAGGGAGGTAACTTTGGAGATACACCAAATGAATTAAATTTCTACTTAAATTGTCTCATATGGCCTGATCGGACTCCTCATCCTGCTCTAAATGATGATTATTATAATTTTTTTTCTTAGTATTTATGTTTTTGTTTAGTTCTTTCCATCAAAAATGTTTCCATGATGAATCTTTTGGTAGAGACAATGTATAAGAATTACTTCATTGAGTTAATTATGATGCGATCCTTTGTTTATTTGTTTTCAGAGGTCAAGTATCACTATTAACCAATTAAAATTTCGTTCACCAATGGCGTAATTAAGGTATCAATATCATCAGTCTTACTTATTTGTCTATATCATTTTCATGATAATGTTTATGTTATGTATTATATATTCATATGTCCAGTTGTTCTTTCTATATAGCAAATGTTAACCTTGGTCTTTGCGTTTTTTGTTCATAGATTACAAAAACTAATTTCTTTCAAACAACAGAAGATCTAGAGTTAATTGGGTGATTGAAGGTGATGGATGTAAACTTGATTCTGGAACTCTTAGTCTACCAACATTAGAGTTTAATTGGGTGATTGAAGGTGATTTTGGTTCTTGAAACGAGACTCAAGATATCATATTTTGGCATGGCTAGAAGCTTTGGAGGAAATGAGACTCAAGCAAACGTAAACACAGAGAGTTGTTGGCACATAGTAAGCTGGATGATGCAATTGTATATAAATGAGTTCATTTTTTGTAATATTTACTCACTTTTGGAATAATTATTTGTATTTGACATATTAGTGTAATGAATTATCTTTTTTATTTATGGTATTTTATTTTGTATTATGAGATTTTTAATGTATTATTTAATTTGAAAATTAGTAAATCTATAAATAATTTTTTTTAACATTTAAAATTATGATACGCAAAAATGTGTGTCATCTTGATTTATGACATGGCCTTTCTTGACAGGGGCTTTCTTGATATGCATTGCGTGTCATTAACACGCGCGCCGTAAGGTTACGACACACGAATGCGTGTCGTCTTCCTTTATGACAGGGCCTTCCTTGAGACACATTGCGTGTTGTAAACGTGCGTCGTAAATGAGCGTCGTAAATGCACGTCGTCTCTTTTTATGACAGGGTCTTCCTTGATGCGCATTTGCGCGTCGTCTGAGCCTTTTAGGACGCGCAATGAGTGTCGTAAAAGGCTGTTTTTCTAGTAGTGTGACTTTTCACATAAGTGGCTAAGCATCTACATGTATATCGAATGGTGAACCGTCGGTCATCATCTTCTCTGTTTCGATGCATAATCTAACATACTCTACCTAGGGATCCTATAATATACTATTTCCATGCATAACATACACATAATAAACATAACACAAGTTATGTATCATAAAAAAATCTAACGATGTGATTTAACGATTACACCCATACAATCAAATGCTTCTTCATGCTCTACATTACATAGCCGTACTCTAAAAGAAAAGTATAAGTCACCTTATGTTGTAGATTTAGTAGCATACTTCTAACTTCTCTAAATCTTATCCTGAGAGGCTCTAATTCCTTTCTATCACCTTTAACATTTACATGCATTAAGTCTCTCATACATGTCTTAATCTATTATGACATCACTTGTGAGTTTAGCCAAAAAACTCGTATTTTGGACAAAAACTCTAACTTGAGCATCCTTTGCTCAAATACTTGTCAAACTACATTAATCAAGCTAATAAACACATGTTTTAGTGAGATTATACCATACAATCATCAACTTCTTCATTTCCATTTCTAGGGTTTCAAAACCCTAGAATAAAATCAAGATTTTTAAAACTTCAACCAAACCATGGAATAAGCTTATAAACAATCATACATAAACATCAAGTTTACTTGTAAGAATCTAGCATTAAATGTAACACACTTTTTTGAGTCGTTTCATAATTCGAGGTCATGACCCGAAGATCAAGTATCATAAGGCTTCAAGCTTTAAGAAAGAGGGGTTTAGACCCATTCGGATGTGGGTAATGTAGATTATATGATCCAAGAGTTCGCTTTGTACTTTGGAGTCAAAGGGTAAAATGGGAAAAGTGGCGCTTCAAACTTCTTTTGTAAATTAAGGATTTTAGTTTGATGTGTTTTAAGTGAAAAGTAATTAGATATGGTTATAAAGCTCCTCAATTCCTTTCCGTGAATATACATATCGTCAAAAACAAAGTTAGAATGAGGAAGTTATGACTGTTAGAAGTTAGAAAGGTTTTGGACTTAGTCTAGTATGTTGGGCATACAGGAAGTACGTTGGGCGTACTCGGGCATCCCTGGTACTAAGGGCATACCAGGAGTATGATGGGCGTATGTGATCAGTGCCCAAACCCTATTTTCATCATTTAAGCCCTATTTAAGCCCCTTAACTTCCCCAAATGCATTCCATTCTCATCCTCCACCTCTCCAACACCCTCCCTTAAAAACCATAACCCTAGTTTGAGCCTTTTGAGCAAAAGAAGGAATTTTTGAGTACTTTGGAGTGTTCTCGGTGCATCCTGGAGAAGAAGGAGCTCTTTGTAGAAGTGTTGCTTGCATTAGCACTTGTAGATCCAGACTTTGTTCGCCTTGATCTTTCTTCTTGAGGTATAAAGCTTGAATCTTGATGATGCATTTGTTAGATCTAGCTAGTTTTTGGTGTTATGAACTTTTGGTCACTTTAGTGCATAAAGTTTAGATCTTGAAAGTTTGTGACCTTTTTATGGATAAAGTTAGAAACTTTATCCATATAAACATCATATTGATTCAGATCTAAAGGTTGGAGACTTGGACTTAATGGATTAAGTTGAAAAAGATGCAGCTTTGGTCCCTTTGAGACTTAAAAGACTAGATCTTGGTTGTTTGGACCATTGTAATGGATAAAGTTATTAGGAACCATAAAATGTGATCTTGGTCTTTCTATCCCTTGCGTGAAAGAGTTAAGACATCTTAATGGATACATAAGTTATGGTTTTAGCTTTTGGACCTTTTCTAGCCATGGAAAGTCATAAATGTGGAAACTCTATGACTTAAGTTGATGTTTTGAATCTATATCTTAGCTCTAGACAAAAGTCCTTAAAGGATAAAGTACTTAATGGGAATATTGGAACCAGCTCATGCACGCAGGGTGTACTTGGGAGTACGCTTAGCACACTAGGATGAATCTTGTACATTGGGCATAAGTTGAGTATGCTGGTGTAAGTTGAATACGTTAGGCATACTCACCTGTCACGGTCTTTGGCTTTTGTTGACTTCCTTTGACCATTGACTTTTTGACTAGTTTGAATTTTGGTCAAACTTGAGTTGAATTGAACTTTTGGCTAGCGAATTGGTTCAGTTGGCTTTCTGAAGCTTGGTTTAGGATGTTTTGTTGCTAAGGTAGTTATCGGGCTACTGTTGAATAGTTCATATGTGTCTCCTCACTGTGCTTGTGTGTCATAGGAACCTATATCTGCCCATTGGATTATTTTATAGGATAGTAGTGGTCTTTGTGACACTTATTGATATTCTTGTATGAGCTTGACATCTTTGTTACTCACACTTATATGTCTGTATGCTTATGTATATGGGTTAATACAGACCCAGGGGTTGATACAGACTCGAAACATCTACACGCTATCATATGGGGTTGATATGGACCTAAGACATCTATTTTTTGTCGTATTGGGTTGAAACAAAACTTGACACAACTATTTTATTTCATATAGGGCTGATACGGACCCAACACTGCTATTGGTGTCATATGGGTTTGATAGGGACCTGACACAACCACGTTCTTTTATATGAATATATGTTTTATGTGGTACTCTAGGGAACTCACTAACCTTTCTACTTATGATTTATCTTTATGGTTTCACGTACTTCCGATTCGGAAGGGAAGGGCTTGGCATGACTGCACAATATGGCCTGAAGTTTATTCCTCATTGATAATTTCTACTCTGGTGTTTATATACTATTTGTTTTTATCTTGAATGGTTTTGAGAACAAATTGTTATATGAATTATTGTTTAAAAATGAAAATTTTACAATGGATTTTCGGGACATTACAAGTTGGTATCAGAGTGTTGGTTTGAGAGATTCGGATGCACAGTCGGGTGTGACTGAACTCAAACTACGGAATTTTTAATCTTTTGAAAGAAAACAAATTTCAAAAAAGATTTCTATAAATAGAAAGGGGGTTTGATGTGTGAAATCAGCCGAGCTTAAGTAACTGATTCCCAGAATACCTATACATGTTGATTTGATATAGGATATGAATGTTAAATGATAGGATAAGGCTAAGGATACTTTTAGGAATTTCATGATAGATCGGTCTGATATGTTGTGCCTTGTAGCCTAGGAGAATAAATTGATATGCTAGATTTCAAACCTGTATTGGTAGAAGTGATTGCTATGTGTATGCTTTAAAAATTGTATATGATTAGGATCATATTTCCTATATTGTGTATAATTTGCATGCATAAGGTAACCAACAGTGAGAGTATAAGTTCCTAGCATGGTAATAGTAATTAAACTTGAGATGTCCTTTTGTTGTTTTGTGGCTTGGAGTGTTACTGCACGGATATTGCTTCCTTTGTGCTTTGTGGGGCCCCTTAGTGATGGGAGTTAACTATTAAGTGAATAGGTTAAGTTGCATGCTGTAAAGGTTAAATAAACTCAAAGTGATGAATTTAATCATATTGTGTAGCTCTTGTCCGAATCTAATCGTTTTAAGGATTGAGTCTTTTACTCGAAGGATTATTTAAGCTTTGTTGCATGATTTATGAAGTAGTAAGCTGGCATTAGTGGGAGTTCTTCAACAGCTGATGGCAGGGTGAGGTCAGGAACTTAGGAGAGCCTAGGAAGTGCTTTAGAGGCTTGGATTTTGTTGTTTACCAGGTACTTGTAGTACCGATTTGAGAAGGTGACTTAGAGGATTCAGTATACCTCTCGAGGAAAGTATGCGTATGTGTGGTAGGTAGTATTGGGCATGTACCACTGAAAGCACAAGATCCATACTTGAACCAAGGGGAGTCACGGAGGATCTAGGAAGCCTAAGGGATGAGGATTCTTTGAGTATGTTTTTATTATTGTATGGTTGCTTTTGAGTATGGTGGTGAGCAGTTGTGGCGAAGGATCTGGTTCAGAATTCGATGTCGACACTAAGCCGATTGATGAGCAGATGTGGGAGTTCATCTCATCGGAGATCACCCGTAGTATTTTGGAACAGACTCCTGTGATCTTTGGTACAATCAAGGAGGGGGATCATGGAGATTATGAAGGAGCATCTAGAGGCATAGTGTTCTGGGATTATGGAGTTGTTGGATGAGCGACTCGGGCTTTTTGGGCAAAGATTGCGACAAGAAAGTTTGCTGCGCGAACTCCCTTATTTCGAGAGTTTAAGGTTTGTGGAGCTCCAGAGTTTTGTGGGGCTAAGGACCCCATTTCTAAACACTGATGGATCACTGACATGGAAAATTCTCAACGAGCGAGTTTCAGCCATGAGGGGGAGAAGGTGGATTTTGCATCTTGTCTTTTATGGGACCAAGCCCGTGATTGGTGGGAAGAGGTCAATAGGTCATTGGGATCTACAACCATAATGGCCATATCATGGGAAGAGTTTGTAATGAGATTCTAGGAGGATTTTGCATCGAAAATTAAGGTGCAACAGCTGGCGAGGGTTTTTTAGGGCCTTTGCCAAACTATTGAGACTGTGATAGAGATCACTTCCAAGTTTTGGGAGAGGTCCTTGTAGGCTCCATAGTATGTATTATATGAGGAAATGAAGAATGTGAGGTATCATGATATGTTGAGGGATAACATTAGGGAGTTTGTGAGCGTATCATGATGTAAGACCCTGAATGATATGATTTCTAGATCCCAAAAGCGGGAGATTGATTTGGAGCACCTCAGGAAGAGGAAGCTAGAATAGGTGCATCTTTTTGTGGGCCCTATGAAGAGACCCAATACTTCTGATCAGCGAGTGAGAGGCCAACAGGGCCGAGGTCAATGCAACATGTGCAGGAAGTAGCATGATGAAGTTTATTGATCTCGTGGCCCGGGTTGTTACAAGTAATACAGGCTTGGTTATGCTAGTAGAGATTGTCCCCAGGGGACGAGTTTGTTATGTTTCCACTGCAACCAAGTTGGCCACAAGAAGGCTGACTGTCCGGAGTTGAGTAGGGGAGCAGTGAGGATGCCTGCTCTATCTACTCTAAGGATTATTGGTAGTTGCGAGGGCATGGTGGTTGTTCCCATGGTGAGGAGCCAAGCATTATAGTCACTGGCCGAGGATATCTGAATTCCACCAGTTGACGTCGCAATTATGTGTTGTTTCCTTTCCTTCATGCTCTTATTATTTGCGTTTGTGATGGTATGTTGTGTCTGAGACGTTGTGTGTGGTTTATCTAAGTCTCCACCTAGAAATTACAATTTTCCTCATGATGGTCTAGACATTTTATTTTGAAAATTTTCATATTCCATTTTTCATACCGAGAGTCGTGCTTAGAGGATATTCAGGTGAGCCGATTTTTGGATATCAACGTGGGAGGCATTGATCACCGTTAATGTAAGATTTAAGTGAGAGAAGGCCACCAACTGGTTCGATCTTTGATGGTATCAACAAGGAACTCAAGGAATCCTCAAGGTGGGCATGTTGAATTTGAATGCAGGATTTGAAGGGGTCTTTTGGGGATACACGACATTGAGGAATTGGTTTGATCGTGGGTGTAAGATTCATAATTTTCAAATTTATACCTTCGAAGTGTGGCCAGTTGCAAGTTCGCATAGGAATTACTCTAGTGCAAGTAGGTCGTTGAATTAGTTGGGTACCTATCTCAACAGTTGAGATTTTTTTCTTCGTCATCCGATGAAGTCACCGAGGACTTATAGCAGATTCAATGGAAAGTGCTCAAGAATATTGAGCTCGTTAGATTTCAGAGAGTATTCATTAAATTTTGGCAGGTGTGTTCGCTAGGATTGGATAGTAATGGAACACTAGTACTTGTGAGCTCAGGTTGCAGACAACTTCGAGTAGTGGTTGGAAGACCGCAGTTAAATCTTGTCACACACCCAGCCTCTGGCGGAAATGTCAGGGTGTGCGATGTAAATAAGTGATCACAATTATTGAACATACATTAAACAATATAAATATACTCTTCTATTATTACTGAAATAAAAAATTACCTTAACAACTACTATTACTAAATCGAGACACACGCCTAAGAATTCTGCATTTACAATTGTATAATATAAATAATAGACAGTCATCTGAATGAACACTTCTGACTTGCTAAATAATCTGAGAATACATGCATTAAGATACGTCAACAAAATTGTTGGTGAGTTCTATAGGCACCACTATAAAAACTACGTTTAATGACATGAAAACGCCTGTCAAGGAAGCTCCGATCATAAAGGAAGATGACATGCATTTGCATGCCGTAAAATTTTGACACACATTTACGACATGCATATACGACACGCAATGTGTATCATTAAATCCCCTGTCATAAAGAAAGAGGACACACATTTTTGCATGTTTTTCGAATTAAATTATAATTTTTTTTATAGATTTACTATTTTTCGAATTAAATTATAATTGTTAGGTCATATATTGTGGTTTATACTTTCCTTTTCTAGGCCTTTCTGGTTTTTGGTTTAGGGCCGAAATCCCCATGAGTTTCCTTGTAATTGGATCGAATCTCATGTGATTTCGGTTAGGCTTAATGTTGTTTTGTTTGGGTTTTGGGTTGCGCCTTGGTTATTAGGTATAGGTATAAATAGTGTTATTTGAGCCTTGTAAAGTGAGTGAGACGTTTTTGTGGTGGCCAACAAGCAAAGAACGAGATCTAGAGAGAAATAGAGAGAAAACCAAGTGCAATCAAGAATCTTATGTACCAGACTATTCATCTATAATAGTGTGCATTGAAGATTAATTATCTTGTTCTTATTCCATATTATATCTTGCACCATTCACTTGATTGGGTTCCATGCCATTATAGTGAAATCCGATTGATACGTAGCGTTTAGGGACTTACAATTGGTATCAGAGCTTGGATCGGTATTAATCGGGTCATTGCAAACGGTTTTTCTTGGAGTTTCTTGATGTTTTTGCTTTATATTTTACGAAGTTTTTGCCTTTGTTCTTCGTGTTCTTGACTGTTTTAGGGAGTTTGATCAATTTTGGCATTAAAAAGTTGAAAATTTTGTGTTTTGGCAAGTTTTGGGGCGTTTTAGGTCAAAATCCGCGAGATTTCGGCGTTAAGCTTTTGGATTTGCTCAAGCCCTAGTAGATCTCGGAGACTCATCAACGTTTTCGTTCGGCGTCGCATGTTCTCGGTCCGTAGGTCTCGGCCTCGCAATCTTTCGGTCCGGGTTCTCGGTCTCACCTTCTCGGTGCGAAGTATTTCGGTCATACTTCTCGGCCTCGCCTCTCCGTATTCAGGCTTCCCAGTCAAGCTGTTTTCGGCGCACATCTTCGCATTAAGTGTTTTCAGTGTGAGAATTCTCGGTTAGGATGAGAAGCCTCGCATTTTCGGTCTAAAAATCAAGTTTTTGGTATTAAAGTCTCGTTTTCGATATTAAAGCTTCGTTTTTGGTCCCAAAGTTTCGTATTTGTTCAAAAATTCGTGTATTCGGTCAAATACCCTCGTTTTTGGTGAAGTACTCTTGATTTTGGTCTTGAAATTTCATTTTCGTCCTAGAATTTTTTTTTTGGTTAAGGTTATTCTTTTTGGACAATTTTTTTGACTTTCATCTTTTGACTTTTGACTTTCAAGTTATCATGTTTGACTTTCAAGTTTGGTTTTCATCTTGGACTTTCAAGTTTGATATTTTAAATTTGACTTTCGAGGTTTCAAGTCAAAGGGCATTTTCTTGGCTTCACAATCAGTTCTATTTTTGGTAAATTATCCTTTTTGGTGAATAATGAATTCGTCAATCACTAAGATTAATGAAACTTCATGATCTCAGTCTTGTGAAACTAAAATTAAACATTATCGTGATCAACATGAATTATTAATTAGAGAAATTGAAGACTTTAAATACAAAGGATACACTCTCAGAAAGGCCCAAAAACCATTAAAAGAAAAACTAGAAACCAAAACCAAGGAATTTAGAAAACATCAAGAAGAATACAACATAAAGTGTGAACATTATGATTATGCTCAACAAAAGATTGTCAGTCTAGCTGCCAAGCTTAACACATTGAAAAATAAGTTTGAAAATGCATACTTTAAGTTTTAAAAAATTTGATGTGTCAAGTAAAAAGGCTGAGACAATGATTGAAAAACAATTAAAATTTAAAGATAATCATAATAAGGGTCTAGGGTATCATAGTGTTCCACCTCCATTCAATGATAACTATACTCCACCCCTTGAAACCAATGAGGTAGAGATATCTGCTCAGTTTGGCCAGCCCCATGTACCAACTTCAGTAAAGACCGAACAATCCGGTCCAACTAAGAGTATTGAGTTGAGTGATACTAACGCTTCTAGTTCATGTGCAGGTAAAGTAGTGGAAGATGAGAACAAGGAAGACATAAATAATTCTAGTTTCGTTAATTTTTTTGATTGTCTAACTAGTCTCTCTTTGAACTCTGAATATGTTGCTTGTAATTCTGTTGCTCCTAATAAACATGTTGTTGATAAATACAGGCCACAAAAACAAGCGAAATAAACCGCTTAATGTAAGTGTGTTTGTGGGAACAATCAGAGACAAGACTTGGGCACGCTATCAGGGACAGGCGAAAACAACTTCCACATGAAGAAACAAACATGTTTTTACCATGGAATACCTAGACACATTTCCAAATGTTGTCCAAATTGTGCGGATGTCCCCTAATACAATCAAGGTTGAGAGAATATACCAAGAGGGAGATCTTCCAAACGAAACCCTTCGAGGTTACATTCACACAATATTGACTGGAACGCTAAGAAAGGTAAGAATCAATTTCCCAAGGACAATAAGGGAATGTATCACAAGAATCCAAATTGAAGAGACAACTCTGTTAGACCAAGATCGGTTAGGACGAAGTATCATGATGGCCGATTTCAAATTCTAAAGAAAGTGCTGAGGCATCCATCCGATCAAACAAGAAATGGATTAAATCCAACAACAGATGGGTACCAAAGGTTTACACTCCCAAATCATCTAATGATTCTAAATTTTCTTCATCTTTTATGTGTGACAAACAGGATATGTCATGGGAGAGAGTACCCTGTGTAGATGATAAAGGTCAAAATAGTTTTAAAATGGACTGGGTTCCAAAAGGAAACTAATCCCGCACTATTGAGGATATGTATCCATTGCGGGTAGGAAGAAAGAAAAGGATCACAAATGGGGATTGCACTTAACGATGTGAAGAATTGTTGAACTTGTTAACTTCGTTTCAGAATTGAGACACAGCTGAGGCTAAACATGTTGTTGCATCTTCGTGTTGTTCTCAAATCATCTGGATGAAACTTCAATTGCTAAAGTACATTTTGATTTTTCTTCTCGATACTTCTAAGTTTTTCCTAACTTGATTTGTTTTGAAGACAAATTTTTTCATTTTTGCGCATTTATTTGATTTTCTTACTTACCATGCACAATTTAAGGGTGAGAAATCATATATATATATATATATATATATATATATATATATATATATATATATATATATATATATATATATATATATATATATATATATATATATATATTAAATAAAAAATCAAAAATAAAAATAAAAAATAAAAAATACAAAAAATGTTTTCTTTCGTAAGTACTTTAGGGAAGTGATATGAAGTTTAGTATTAAAGGGAAATCTAACATTCGTGTAATGCACTAAAGCTAAATTATTTAGACTTTATGTTTAATGTGTTGGTAGGCACGGAGGATGCATAATTAAATGACTAGACACAACTGGAAATGAAAGGACTAGAAAATGTTAGTCATCTAGACTTAGATAGTTTCATTTGGACTGACCATACGACGCTTTTATAGATTGAGCAGTGAGATAAAGTAGGTTTGTGTGAATTTTTTCTTTCTTATCCTCTATGTCAGTTATATGTTGCCCCCTTTGCATGATCGGAAGATTCGACCTGGGATGCAACATATGCATCTCTATCTCTATGCATATCTCACTATGCATCTTTCTATCTATCCATGTCAGTCATATGTTGTCCCCTCTGCGTGATCGGAAGATCCGACCTGGGACACAACATATGCATCTTTCTATCTCTCTAACCCTCAATCTATGTTAGTTATATGTTGTCCCCTCTGCGTTATTGGAAGAGATCCGACCTGAGATACAATATATGCATCTTTATATCCATATTCTCTCTCAAATAATTGAGCGCTCACCTAAAGTAAGGAGCTCTTTGGAATTCCTTGATTGCTAGGGTATGTCGTGAACTGGGGAACACTTTCTAGTGAGCTTAAAATTGAATTGGTACATAACTAAAGGTTGTCTGTAGATCTCGTTGTTTAATTTAAGTGGACAATAATATCCTTGGTTGTCGTCAGCTAAATGGTCTATTTAGGAATATAATCACATTGTCTAGTCATTGATAATCTGTCAAACTTGTCAATATCCTTTGTGTTTAAGTGGATCACAATATTGGTGATTGATCAGAGATAAACATGCAGGTGTGTGCTGATAAACGATATTGAATTGCTTGACAACTTTGATACCAAAACTTTATGTTTTGTACATTTTGTATCTTATTTTTGTTTTTGTTAAATTTGTTCATATTTTTCTTCTATGCATAAATTCACGGGGAGAATTAAAAAAATCAAACAAAAATCATAAAATCTAAAAAATCCAAAAATATGTTTATTGATGTTTTATTTCCTTTTAAGAAAAATCAAAAATACAAAAATATTTTATTTTTACTTTTGAGTGTATTGTATTTTTATTTTTATTTCTTAGTTATCTCTAATGCATGCTAAGTTTATTTTTACTTTTATTTTTTATCTCAAAATTTCATTTGTCTTAAAAAGCGAATTCATAAAGAAGAAGAGACTCAAGGAGACTATATCGGAATTTTCTGAGCAAGGAGAAAAAGCTTGGAAAAGAGTTGATGGTTATTACACTTCACTTTATTTTCACAAGGAATTGAAAAATTGAAACTGTACAAATAGTCACTTAGGCAGTATCTTTCTCAGAATTGTTGTATTTAAGGAATTAAAAGTCTGAAACTGTACAGATATCATGACACCATGACGATGCACCACGTAAGGCATGATTATCGCTGAATGTCTCGCCAAGGGCCAAGTGAACTTGTTTAACTTGAAAAAACTACATTGAGGTCTATGATCTAGGATATGCAGTGGCTAACATCAAAATAGCGATGAGTAGTTCTTTGATACTCAACAAATCACAGTGCGTTCCTCTGTGTTCATACAGATACTACGAGTAGTCTCCTTCTGAGCCAAGGCTGGGTCCTTGAACAGCTGTGGTGAGAAAGGTCTTTATGATTCTATGATCCATAGGGACTTTTTGGTCACGATTACTTTTCAAGACGCGTTTGTGATCAACAAAGAACATTCATTCGAAGGACCAAGAAGTGAAGATTATTTTTCGACATTCAATTTCAACCCCAGAAGCAACGTGAAGTTGTACTCGAAGTTTTGTGACAGATTGAACTGAAGCCTCCTCCATCAATTTGTTGTTATCTGTGAACTTGCTGAAGTGATCCAGAAGAATTGGTCTCTCTGTTATTATCTCTAAATTTACTCAAAGCTTTAAGTGCTGATTTTCAAGAATCCTTACAAGAAGCCTCTACACCCAATGTATTTTCAAAGTCTGATTTTTAGAATGAAGTCTAATTATTCAAGATGAAGTCATTCATGCAGAAGTTCATATCTCCATCTTGAAGTTATGAAGAAATCGAAGATAAAAGCTGAAGCCAAGAACAAAGCGAAGATTAAGAAGAAAAGAAAGCCACAATCCCAGGGGGAGATTGTTAGGACATAAGAAAAGAAAGCTATAAACCAAGGGGGGGGGGGGGGGGGGGATTTTTAGGTCATAAATTTTGATTTATAATTCGCTTTTCTAGGCGTTTATGGTTTAGGGTCAAAATCCCCATGAGTTTCTTTGTAATTGGAGCGAAATCTCATGTGATTTCGGTTAGGCGTAATGTTGTTTTGTTTGGGTTTTGGGATGGGTCTTGGTTATTAGGTCTAGGTATAAATAGTGTTATTTGAGCCTTGTAAAGTGAGTGTGACGGTTTTGTGGTGGCCAACAAACAAAGAACGAGATCTAGAGAGAAACAAAGAGAAAACCAAGTGTAATCAAGAATCTTATGTATCAGACTATTCATCTTGTTCTTATTCCATATTATATATTGCATCATTCACTTGATTGTGATTCCGTACCATTATAGTGAAATCTGATTGATACGTAGGGTTTGGGGACTCATAATAATGAATGTATCATAATAAAAAAAATAACATATTATAAAAAAAAGATAATACATTTCACAATATAGTATGTCAAATACATATAATAGAACACAATGTTAAATAAATGTAATGATTGTTATTTAGGGGTTTGAAAGTACATTGCTTATAAGGGTTTTCCCCAACTATACAATTTGATAGTACATTGCTATTAAGGGACACCTTCTTGTTTCACATAACGTATCAAAAAAATCCGTGGTCTCATTGGTTTGCCTGTAGGTATACCAGGTATACGAGTTGAACTTGGACTCATGGGCGGTTCTTCACTAGGCGTAGATTGAAAGTAAGAACTTGAAACAATAGCCGAAACAAAAAACTTCTGTTAATCACACAACCAACAACCTTTATAAGAAAGTCAAAATGCATATATATACACACACACACACACACACACACAACCTTCCTTGAAAAAAGCTAATTGAAAATTTAAAATTGTAATAGTTAACAAGAATCAAGAAGATAATCTTGTATATGATATACATTATGATTGCATATGCATGTGAATAGAGTTATATATTTATAAAGACCCAAAAACGAGCTTTTATGCAACACACAACATATCTGGTCAGGAAATGCACTTAGAAAATTGATCAGTTTAGCAGAATGATCATCTTCATCTCTACTTGCTCGTTTCTTTTCAGGTGTAGCATCTAAAACCCCAAACATAAAAAAAGTAGCATATTATAAATAGAAAAAATATTTGAACTTTGGACTAAACACGGTAAAAACCAGATAACATGGGGAACCTTTTTGTAATTTACTCTAAAAAATATCTTACACTGTTAAAAGATTTGGAAGCGGTATCTTTATGCAGCTATGAATTCGATGAGCAAATGTATAAACTAAAGCTAATTTGCATTTAAACAATGATAAAATCAAAAGTTTTTTTTACCACTTAGAAAAGCTTTAATAACTTTTTTTATGAAAAAGATTCAACACTTTAGTGCATATGGACCATTTATTGTATTTATTTACTTATTTTCTTTTATCCCTATCATCATATGAAAATTTTAATGCTTCATTTTTTTTGACTAGGTAATCTATTTTGTTAGTTATACAAAATGAAAAATAAGCATTTATTAACATACGAGATCCTTATTATATTTTTGACTAATCAATCTATTTTGTTAGATATAAAAAATGATAATGAACATTTTATTTACATACGAGACCTTCATTAATTCTTTGGCTAATAAATCTATTTTGTCATATATATATATATATATATATATATATATATATATATATATATATATATATATATATATATATATATATATATATTTGTGTGTGTGTGTGTGTGTGGGGGGGGGGGGAGAGAGAGAGAGAGAGAGAGAGAGAGAGAGAGAGAGAGAGAGAGAGAGAGAACAAACTTCCAGTTATTTCAAGTTTAACAATTATTTCTTTCAAATGATAAATACTAGCTATTGAATATGGAACATCTTCCTTCGTAAGAGTATCACTTCAAAACTAGATCTAATATTTGTTTTCAGTTTTCTTTCACACTCATCTAATACAGATAAACATGTGATTCTTGATTTCAATTCTAAACTTCATTGCTAATCCATCAAACACATTAACTTTTTATGATTTTGTAACTGATAAACAACAAAAACACATTAATTTTCAAGAAAACTGCTCATACAAAAAACACAATAAGATGATTACCTGTTTCCTTAGTAACTTCCAGCAACTTTTTTTTATGAATGTCAGCTACGTCACTCAAAACACCCAATTCCATATCCTTCAAGTATCTATAGCAGAAACAAACTCCAAAAAATGAAACACATTCTTTTATTAACAACGAAACTATATTAAAATAGAAAACAAAGGCCATAGGAAGGGTGGGAATTACAAAAAGGTAAAACAGAAATACAAGAGAAAAACAACTAATACAACACCATATAACTTTTCTAAGGAGAACTACAAAATTATAGACTCCCTTCAGGAGACCACCATATCATTTTGGAGGGGAAATATCACTCCAACAAAGCTCTAAAGGCAAAATCAATAACAAACTAGGCCTAAACAACCTTCAAAATAGCTCCAGGGAAAAAATGTCATAAATGGCAAGAGACAGTAGTGAAGAAAAAAAAAAGTATTGCATGTTACACATTACAAGCACTGAAGGTGATTGACCCCAAACTAACTAATCTAATTCATGCCTTTTCCCCTATGTTTTATGCAGGAGAATAAGAATAACATAATATCATCCACCATTTTTTGAAAATATATCTTTATTTTCCTAAAAATCACATCATTCTTTGCAATCCAGACTAACCAAAGCACAGTTCCAAAAACACATCAGTTACTTTCCTGGTAGTTCCATTGGACTAAATTTTGAATAAGATTTTTTTAGGAAAAGCTTTGATGCAAGTGAAATGCATCTTTATGAGTTTTAATACCATCATTATACCACCGAAAGTTTGAAGTATCATAAACACACGAGGGAAAGAAAAAATCGGAAAGCATTTTTAATAGTAGAAAAAAATCTTCAATCGAACCACAAATATAAGGAATGAAAAACCAGAAAATGTTTGAAGGGAAAAATAAACCTAGTGGAGTTGCATAAGAGAATTCGATTTATACCGTGGTTTCTCATAGTTCTTTGTGTTGCTGGTCTCCATAGCCAACTTAGTGAAGATGGTGAAGATTTGGCCCTAAACCGTCGATGCGAGAAGATGAAACAGAGATGTAAAGTATTAAGGGCTCTAGATAGGAAAAAGGCATCGAGTACAGATGGAGAGAAGTTATATGAACGATGGTAAGCAAACATTAATGTGTGAAACTCGAAGAGAAAATTGAACTTGCAAGATAATGCATCAATTAGACCTAAGGCTTGTAAGGAGAAGGGGGTTTCATCCTGTGGAAACAAGGGAGAGGAGAACAAGACAGGGTTTATAATTTTTTGGGATTTCATTTTCCCCCTTAACTATTAAAAGGATGGAGAACGCGCTTCATGAAAAATTATAAAATAACGAGATGTTTTTAAGGTAGGTGCCCTTAGTGTTTTTTTTTTTTTTTTTTTTTTTTTTGAGACACTAATATTAGGAAGCGTGAATATTCGCCTTCTAAATATTTCAATTTTTGGGAGTGATGACATTATTTTTAGGATACGTACTTTTGTGTATCATAAAATCGCGTGTGTCATTGTTCGCATGTCATTATAGGGCTAGTCGTGAGGTTTCGACACAATGTATTTTTATAACCAAAAATAATTTATATACAGTTAGCTGGTTGACCGGCTTTATAAATATTTATTTTTCTATCAAAACTATAAAATAATTGAGTTATAAAAGTGTACTAGGTCTCATTTAGAAATATCATGCGTTCATATCCAATAGTATATATATATATATATATATATATATATATATATATATATACACACACACACACACGTCAAACTTATATCAAAAATGCATTTTTATATAAAGACTTTGAATAACAAATTATATAAAAATAAAAAATGTTACCCTTTATGAAAACATAAAATAACCAAATTGACTCTTGAAATTTAATACAAGAAATGATATAGTTATATGTAGAACCCATAAGTTTTGAATTTATAAATTTTGTAAAAATGTGTTGTGGCATTATTTAATTATTATCTTACTTAATTTGGGAACCGATACTTAACCAGTGGGACAAACTCCTCCCACATACATATGGTGTTTTTGTACAAGAATGAAGGATTTATATACATAACTTATTAGTTGTAAGTTATTACACCTTAATCAGTCGTGTCATAATATTAATTAAGTGTTATATGACTTAATTTGTAGTATTGACACTTATCGTTTTGGGTCACAAACTATTCCACTACCCATAGCATCTTTCAACTAGTATAATTGAACAAAAATCTCGTATAAACCCAATATCGATTATATACAGTAACGAAACAAAACTGAGATTTTATAATGAACTCATAAACGAACTCATGAGACTACACTTTTTGCACTGGCTCCATAGTAGGATATGCTTAAGTCATTCACTCCGTTATAACACATGGTAATGCTCAATAGTACTAACGTTAACGCCAAAATTCATCTCATCAGACGTAGTTGTAGCTAGCAACTCCAGGCGGACAGTCTAATCGTATAACATCAATAGTATGACACTTAAACCTGTCGTTAGTCGTTCTTTGCAGATTAACGATTATGAAAATAGAGGGTTTTCACCAAGACACACAATCTTAGTATATCCAACTACACAACCCAAATGGCTTACAAAATGAACCTAAATCATATCGCTTTATAAACACCCTAGAGTGTTGGATCCTAACAATGTGTCTAGACATCTTACCCTTAAACTTAACGTTATAAGATTGTTGAATACTTAAAATTTGTTGTTTACGAATAATATTTGATTAAAGTCTTTTAGTATTTGAGATTCGTAAGACTTAATGGATTTCCAAATTTCTATTGTCTGTTATGGCGAAATTTGGGCAACATAATGACTGTTTTTATAACATTTTCTAGGTTTCAACCAACTTGAAACCAACCATTCCTAATATTCAATAAATTTCATAATTGATATGATATATAAGTTATTTGGTAACGTTCTTAAAATCATAGAATCAATTATGTTATCATATATGATGAATTTCATATTGCAGTAAAAATGATTTATATTTTAATAATTATAAAAATAAAATATATCATTTGTTTAAAATCATTTCTACGTTATGATCAAGAGTAAAATAATAATAATTTATTTTTGCTATATTTTCAATTAATTATTATGAATTTGTTCAAACGTCGTTTATCAAATGTTTAACTTAATGTACATTTGTTTTGTACATTATTATGTTGAATAGCATCTTTATTTATATATAATGTCTTTTCATGCTTTCTCAACATCTTTGTGCATGTAATCAACAAGGCTTTCAGTTTAAGATTCGTCAAACATATTTATATCTACATAGCAATCTACTTAAAATCATGTGATTTTTACTAATATTAATTAAAATTTCACAACAAAGTATAAGTATATTATATATTAGCAATCTACTTTAATTTGTATGATTTATTAATGATTTATAACATTTTAGATTGGTATTTAATAAATATTTGACCAATAACAAGTATCATGCATTTTAACGTATCAACACTTGAAAATCATCAAAACTTCAATATTATTGTCCCCCAAATATCAAAACTGTAAAAGAGGGTCATAGAAACTATCATTCAATGGGTGATCTCGATCCATGTTCATTTTGGTGAAGCTTTTCGTGAATAACCGTGATGTCAACTTTCATGGACTTTAAAACATTACCAAGTTTGTTTTGTAATATTTTAAACTAAAACGACTTTTTTTTTGAAATCTTTATATTAAAAAAGGTCGTTTTGTAATTTATTTAACACCAGGGGATTGTTTTTGTAATGGATTAATCAAATGAAACCATTTTTGAAATGACTAATTCAAATGGGACCTAATTTGGAAAAAGTCTAAATTTACATTTTATTAGATATTTTGAGTTCTACATATGTATAATGTATATTTGTGGTATAAATCTCGATTCTCAATTCGCATACAATCATATCGCCTCATGAGTTTTTTTTAAAGTGCCTGCTCAAGATCTTGTCGTTGTGATTCCAAAAACACAGACGAAATTTAATTCTGATATACCAAACTCTAGGAATCAATATTTAAAGTTCCAGATTAATTGCTTCGGATTCGATAGTTTTTACGAATTTGATTTTGGTTGAGGTTAAAAACATTATAAAAATGAAATAAAATAATATAACATAGTCTGAGTTTAAAAAAATGTTCAAAAAAAGTTTATGAGATTCGTAGCTATCCCAAATGAAACAATGCATAGTTTGTTTTAGGAAAATCAGATAAATATTGATTTTTATAACTTTAAAGAGATGTAACTTTTTCATACGATCTCTGTTTTGGATGTTATTTATATCCATCAAATCAGGAAAACGTAATATATTCAAATTTGTTATCCATAGATCTCAAATATACTTTATGCAAAATTTCATTTTAAACATCACAAATAAATTTAGTTTTTGGTGATTTTTGATTCGATCTTCAACGATAGATGGTTTGATCAGTTTGAGATATGTTGAAACTAATTATGAATATAATATATTTAATATACATTATAAACACAAAATTATCCAAAATTGTTTTTTAACACATAGCGGTTCGCACTGGTTTATCCTCCGAACTCTGACCAATATTACCAATTATTACAAATCCAAGCGGGGGAGAATCGCTTGGACTAAGGGATTGCACAAGGAATGAGTGGTGGCTCATGATGGGTATGTGATTAGGTTTAGGTTGAGGGTTGTGATAGAGCCTCTCTGCCTGTTCCTGTTTGATAATGGCTTGGGACTCAAAGCATGACCCAAATACCTAATTAGGGTATAGTCGAATGAGGCTTTGACCCATTATTTATTTGGTTGGTAGTTATTGATAGTAGTGTTGTAAGACTACGGGGTGGCTCGTAGTATTCACTTGGTCCATGAGCAATTGAAAGGATGTTGGGGAGTTGTGCATAGGTTTGTAGTTTCCTCTAGGTGGAATTAGACCATGGTAGGATGGGTCACGAGACTGTGGGAAGGCCACAACATTTGTAAGATTGAGGAAGGTTGTGGGCCATTTGGGGCCAATCGTGATGTAAGACTACAGTTGGGCATGTAGCATTCATTTATATACAAGTAGGTTACGTTGCATCTGTGTGATGGTTGGTTAGGAAGGTTTTGGACTCAGTCTAGTACACTTGGCGTACATGAAGTACGTTGGGCATACTAAGGCATCCTTGGTATGCTATGAGTACCAGCAGTATGTTGGGCGTACGTCATCGGTGTCCAAACCCTATTTTCATGGTCTGAGCCCTATTTAACCCCCCTTTACTTCCCCAACCCATTCCATTCTTATCCTCCACATCTCCAACACCCTCCCTTGAAAAGCCCAACCCTATTTTGTGCCTTTTGAGAAAAAGAAGTTATTCTCGGTGCTTTGGAGTGTTCTTGGTGCATCTTAGAGAATAATGAGCTCTTTGTAAAAGTGTTGGTTGCATTAGAGCTAGTAGATCCAGACTTTGTTAACCTTGATCTTTTTCCTAGAGGTATAAAGCTTGAATATTGATGATATATTTGTTAAATTTAGCTAATATTGGGTGTTATGAGCTTTTGATCACTTCAGCGGATAATGTTTACATCTTGAAATTTTGTGACCTAGCTAAGTATATGTATACGTGTATGTACCTGCTGTCTTTATGAGTCATGCTTATATGTCTTTATGCTTATGTATGTGGGTTGATACAGGCCCGACACAACTATTTACTATCATATGGGACTGATTCAGACGTAACACAACTATTGTTTGTCATATGAGGTTCATATAGTCCTGACACAACTATTTGTTGTCATACGGAGTTAATACGAACCCAACATAGCTATTTGTTGTGATATGTTGTTGATATGCTGCTAACACGGCTACGTGGTGTTATATGTATATATGTTGTATGTGGTACTTTAGGGAACTCACTAAGCTTTGTGCTTACGATTTATGTTTGTGGTTTCAGGTACCTTTGGTTTGTAAGCGAAGGGCCCGACATGATTGCACAACATCCCCCAGAGTTTATTCCGCATTGATAATTTTGACTCTGGTGTTTAAATACTATTTTTATCCTGAATGGTTTTGAGAGCAAGTTGTTATATAAATTATTGTTTTAAAAATGAAAACTTTACCTTGTATTTTTGGGTCGTTACATTAAAACCCAATGTTACACCTCAAATTTCAAAACAAAATTTTCATTTTTATTTCACCAAACATTATTAATTAATCCAAGTCATCAAGAATTATAAATCATTATCAAAACAATATCAGAGTATGCCAAAATCCATAAGACATCATAAGTCGGCGAATGTGTACAATCATGCCTCCGCCTTCCCAGGATTTACAAAAGTAACCAAAACACATTTAAATCAACAATGTAATAACGAAGCTTAGTGAGTTCATGAGTCTCAATGAAGACCCTCCGGTCTTACGTCTCGATATGGACCCTCCGGTCCAAATCCCACAACTCCACTGATCAAACGAACGTGCGGCATTCATGGGTGGAATACACGACGTTCGTCGCCAGATCGCTTACGTTCATACAACTCCAATGATCAGACGAACGCGCGACGTTCATGAGCGGAACGCACAGTGTTCCCGACGGAATTCCAATTCTTGTTCAAATGACTTATTCCATTAAGTCTAATGTCCAACACCTCATAATAATCCCATAATAACGAAATACTCCATAAAGACAAAGTCTTTAAGCCTTAGCATTGCTCAAAGGGACCCAAACACGATTTCAAGCACTCTAACTCCATAAAAAGGCCTATAACACAAATTTAGCCCGTAACTCCTTAAGTCCTTTCACCCAACACTCAGATATGTTCCAAGAAGGAATTTTTCAACATAAAGTTCCCAACTTTATGCCTTGACATGGCTAAATGTGCTCAAACCCAAGCCCTAACTTTTAACACAAAAACCCAAACTTCATAAGCCTTTGCATGGATGGAAGGAATGGACCAAGATCATATTTTTATGACCTAGAACACTCAAAAACCTCAGAAAGGAAAACTTAAAGGGTCTAGAGTAGTCTATACTCATAAAAACCAAAGCTTTTGGGAAAAAAAAGTACATAAAACCTAAAACTAGCTAGATCAAACACATGATTCATCAAGATAGAAACTTTATACCTCTAGAAGCTTGCAAAGTTGATGACGGTTCTGGATCTAGAAGCTTTACTCCAACAATAGTTTGATAACCAAGTTCCATCTTTTTCAAGGTCCAAAACATAACAAATCATAACCCAACTAGATCCACACGAGAAAGCCACCGAGATTCAAACTTTATACTTTATGGAGCAAGATCAATATGATTAGGGCTTGGATCCACAAGCTCCAAGCCAAGCAATGCTTCCTCAAGAAACTCCTTCTTCCACAATAAGCACAAAAAACCCACTAAATCACCAAAAAGCTCAAGAATCACTCAAATGGAGACTATGGTTTCGTTCTTAGTGTTAGAGAGGATGGAGGTTGAAGACTGGAGGAGGTTTTGGTCCATAATGATGCTTGTAAAGGGTCCAAACCCTAAAAATGAGTCTTTGAAATAGCTCAGCGAACACCCAACATTCCCATCTTGGCTCGTGTCACTTTTTCCTTGAACGACATGCATTTCTAGTTGGTACGCCCTACATACCTGGTTTGGCTCAAACCCTCTTAACTTCAAATGGTCATAACTTCTTCATTATAACTCAGTTTTTGACGTTCTTTATATCCATGGAAAGGTAACGAGAAGCCCTACACATGTATCAAATTTATTTTTCCTGAAACCCACTCGAACTTAGATTGAAAATTCATGAAAGGCCCACACCAATGCTTTTATCGATACCCTTGGGCTCTAAAGCACAAACCAAACTCTTTTATCACACCACCTACCTTACCCACATCCAAAAGGGGCTAAACCTTTCTTCTTTAAAGACTAAAAACCTTCTCATACCCGAATTACGACCCATGAACCTTAAATCATAGAAGGACCCGAAACAGGATATTGGAATTCTCCCCCACTTAAGTTGGACTTCGTCCTCGAAATCACTCTTTTCGACTTCTTTTGCCACACTAGTCGACTTGTTCTGCCACACTAGTTGATTTTGACTGAAACCCAAAAGAAACGGAGTGGTCATCTTTCACCGAAGACCACCCACCGATACTACTATCAAAACCCATCTGAAGAATGAATCGTAATACTTTTCCCTCGGTTATCAAAAGAATTACCTTCCAATGCACCCCGGGTGCTAAAACTCTACACTATGTATTACCTGCTGACAGATAGAACCATTCCAATACCCAAACCCAGGATGCTTCGGCTCCAAACACCAAACTGAACGACTATGCCCGACTAAAGTTATCCACTGATATCCGCAAACATTAGCCCCAACTACTTTCTAATTCTTAACACCAAGTCCAAATACAAGATCAACTCTAAACCCAAAATTTGCCCAATAAAGGTTGCTCTAGCCCATCCGTCAAAGCAACTCCAACAACTATTCAATCCAACAGAGTTTTCTCAACCAATCACATTTCACACGCAAGCACTAAGTTCGCTTCACTCCGAGCGAATACTACAAACCGATTTGTAGTCACACATCACCTTTGGTCCCCACATCGGCCTATGATCTATCTAGAAAAACAAGATTGTTGTGGCTCTCCCACAACTTAACACCCATTTATATGATGGTCCAAATCATCCTAGACAATGCTACAAGCCAAGTCATAGACTTCACATACTCCCTCAACCGCTTACTAACCTAGTGGATGTTACATCCATCCTACAGTCTTACAACACTTCCACACTAACTAGTGAATGTTATGGTACCCGCACTCTTACAACTCTCCCACGCTGACTAGTGAATGCTATGGAACCCCGCAATCTTACAACACTTCCACACTGACTAGTGAATGCTACGACACCCTGAAATATTACAACACTCCCACACTGACTAGTGAATGCTATGACACCCTGTAGTCTTATAACACTCCCACACTTGCCATGGACTCGCCCCACAGTCTTTCCATGAGAGTCATGATATTGCATGTATTCAAGGGTCAGATGGACGTCGGACGGATGATCCACCCAAGAGAGAACAATCATACAAGAACATCATAAACATGCATTAGGCAAAGATTTCTTAGGCTATCCAACTTAGACTACGAGAGACCCCGAACCGAAAATCCCCATGGACCTGATCAACCGGTTAAGGCCCCGCTGGCCTAACCGAAACTTGCTCAACACTCACAACTACACTTATCTTGGATTCTTTCCCACCACAAGGAACTCTGTGTTCCCTCCAATTAAACGATTCAACTTTTGTCATGTGTACGAACCCTAAAATGGATCACACTTAGCGCAATTCCCCAACAGTCCCAAGTGACTACCCCTGCTTGGATTTTTCTACTCTCATACAACATTGTAACTACTAGATTACCCAACCATCCCATAATCTCATTACCAAACCATCACCATACTGATTTTACTGAACTAATACCCCATGACCAAACATTAATAGGTGCCCACACCCAAACCAGATTAAGCACTTTACTAATCTCGACGAAGATTGTCACATCCAAAGCACCTTCATTCAATACAATTCCACACCCTTGAACAACCCCATCTGACGACAAAGAACTGGTAGGCCCACAACTGGGATAGGTAGATAGTCGATCCGTTGCTCCACTTACAAACGAAACAAACCCGAGTCTTACAATAATTCTACAATCCAACAATTTAGGGCAACATACTCATAAGCCAAGATACACCATCACTGAATCTAACGATAGCTTATCATGACCACCGATCTTCAACTTATATAGCTTGAAACCTTAGAAGTATTCCAACTTATTAATGAAGAACGTAAAAATAATCAACGATTGAGAATGCATTGACGACAACCAAAACCCCAACATTTACTAAACAAAACCCACATGAAACTACACATACCAACTCAGAAGTTGATTGACAGATCAATCTTTGCTCTTCCTAGAGTATAGATAGCAATCTATATGTCGAACTCGAAAATCCTTCAACAACCAAAACTTAACCCAAACTACCCAGCAGCCTGATAACCCGCACATTGGCAAACCCGAAAGAAACATTGACCA
This sequence comes from Lactuca saligna, assembly GCF_052625555.1. Taxonomy (NCBI): domain Eukaryota; kingdom Viridiplantae; phylum Streptophyta; class Magnoliopsida; order Asterales; family Asteraceae; genus Lactuca; species Lactuca saligna. Next base: position 60,607,158 of record NC_136419.1, on the reverse strand, counting down.
TAACTAGCTCTGTGACCAATGACTACATGTTGTGAAGACACTTATACATTCCAGAGCACATAAAACATGCATCATCTCATTCTGCACCTTGGCTTGGCCACATATAGACCCAAGCCTCACATACCCAGACCGATGATCCCTATAACTCAATCATCTGAAATCAAAAATCGGACAGATCGATGATCCTTCCAACAGAATACCCAATTCTCCCCCACTTAGGGTTCGAACTACTGCCAATTGACATTCCAAATGGACCAAACTTAAAACTAGCTCACTAGGTATACCATGCCCGACTCTTGGAGCATACCATGCAACACACGATGACCTTCCAGATAAAGACCAATCAACTCCAGGCTTTCTGAATCTTAGATGGAGGCCTCATAAACTTCCCAACGTGATTGTCTCCCATCACCAAGACTCTCATACAGTTGCACAAGCTGATATTTCGACAGCCCTAAAATAGCACCGAATCTTTATCTGGGAATAAATGGACTACCACACACTTCATCTCTGAATCGTAAACCAACACCCCATCGCAAGAATCGACGTAGAAACAGGAGACCTCACTCTCATACTCGATACACAATATAGAAAACAAGGGTTGTCGTTTCTGATACACTCCTTCTGATCATCTGAAACATTTGCTAGAATACGCCTTACTATACTTAAATAAGGCATATGTGACACCCCGTAAATTTATTCCATCGCTTTTAACCGGATTCCGTTAGTTAAGCTGTGTCGTCCCAAATTTTTCCGTTAACTTTGATTTAATTTAATTTTTTTATTTTGACTTATATTAAATTAAATAAGTTTCGGGATATATTTTAAATTCATTAAAATATTTTCTATTTTCATTTAGAAAATATTTAGTTTCATTTAAATCGTAAATGCGGCAACTTTGTCGGGTGCGACCAAAAGCATCATATAGCATCGGTATCGGGTAGAATTCCTCCGTGTCCTAAACTTTGAGCATATATAAAGTTCAGAGAGCCTCATTTGAATCTTTTCCACTCTTTCTCTACTCTCTCTCTCTAACTTTCTCTCTCTAGAACTCGAAATCAAGCCAAAACATCCAAATCAAGCTCCAAATCTCTAAGGTAACTACCCTAGCCTTTAGTTTAGCATTTTTGGCATTCAAATTCATGAAATATATGAGGATTTGGAACCATGAACATGTGTTCACGGCCCTAGGACCTCCTTAGGCCGTAAACACATAAAATGTGGGGTTTTTGGCCTTAAACCCTTTCAAACTTCATTTGGAGCCTAGATATGCCTAAAGGACTTGAATGCATGGAATTATAATACCTTAAACTCATGATTTAGGGCATGAACATGATTTTATGGCCCAAGGACATGCTTGGACCGTAAACACCTATTCTTAGGGAGTAAACTTAATTTTTGGTGTTAGTTTGTCCCTAAACACCCCCAACAAGCTTCCATAAGTGTATAGAACCCTAAAATCCTTCAAGAAATGCATCAAAACTTGTTTCAAGGGGGAAAGCTTGAGTTTACGGCCGAAGAACATTCTTGGACTGTGAACTCACCTCCTTAGACCTTAAACTCACTTTTGTGTGTTAAGATGCTACTTAAACACACCATGAGCCGTAGAAATGAGTCTAGAAACAACCTCAATCAAGTAAAGGACCTTAAATCATGCCAACACTACCCCATGGATGTTTACGGCCATAAACCTCCCAAGAACATCTTCTTAGGCCGTAAACTTCATTATATGGTCCATATGTGAGTTTAATCCATTCTGATACCCTAGTTTTGATCCTAGCTAATCTTCCCAAGTAAGGTAAGGCCATTTAGCATCATGGAACACCCCACCCGTGAGTTTACGGCCGTAAAGTCATGGGGGATGGTCATTAGTCTGTAAACCCTCTTGTAAGCTTACTCTTGGGGAGTAAACTCCATATTCAAGCTTCACATGTCCTTAAATGCCACCCGGGTCCCTCCAAACACTTGTAATGGGGTGTTTCCGCGACTAAAAGTGTTTGTCCCTAACAATTAAATAATCTAAGTCCTAATTATATACAAATGTGTATCTTTTCATTATACATAGGAATCTCGTACGTTTTCAAGCCCCGAACCAACGTTTAGCATCCGAAATCGTCACATTTCTCGTCCGGTGAGTTCATACCCCTACGCTTTTTCCGTGTTTTTCAATGTTTTCAGGGGGGAGTACAAGCAAACTAGAACTGTTTTTTTTGAATTTATAACATTGATATTTTTCAAATAATATATGGTAAACTTATAAACACTTTAGCCCCTTATGTATTATGCTGAGCATAAGGGATGATTTATCAACTACAACTAAATGGATTGTAGTTAAGAAAATAACCAAACTAATCAAATTATTATGGGAATAATTTGGGGTTCTTTAGTGTTCGTTTTATCATGTACTAATATGTATATAAAGTTATTAGATAAACTATGTCTGATTCAGTTTATCTCCGTATCATTTGAATGTATTGACAGATAGGTTCATTGTATGTATCTATATTCACTTTATTATGTTTCATAATCTTTTGTATGTTTGATATCGTATGAGAACCCTGTGAATAGTTTAGTACTAGTTTGTGAGTTAGTCACTACCCTTTATGGATGATCAGTAAATCCTCTCCGAAAGTGTAACCAGAGTCTCCTAGAGGGAGAGAGAGGAATTTGTGAATAGATCTATTCGGGACTGACAATCCCACACCTTAACTGCTAGCTACAGTTAGGCGGGCATGCCTGGGGTGACAAATTCTGGATATCGTCTGACGTCTGACAAGCGTCAAGGAGGTCTCGTTGTCGTATCAGCATGGTTACCCGACTCAGAACACGTATTAATATAAGTTTATTCACGACTTGGTTTTGGATTTGATTTTATATCAATCTTCTATCTTTAGATCTTATATCTAGTTCAAGACAGTAATCCCATGGTTTTTAGTCTAAAGGGTTCATATCTATTTCAGGATGTTATTCCTATGGTTAGAATCTATATCTACTTCGGGGTAGTGATCCCATGATTTTATCAAACAATCTTATATCTAGTTCGGGATAGTGATCCCATGATTTTATCAAACTATCTTATATCTATTTCGGGATAGTACTCCCATGGTTTTATCAAACTATTTTGTATCTATTCCGGGATAGTAGTCCCATGGTTTTCAGTCTATATTTTCAAGTATATCAAACTATCTTGTATCTAGTTCGGGATATTAGTACCAAGGTTTTCAAACTACTTTCTATCTACAGTTCGTGTATATTAAAGTATTTTATATCTAATTCGGGATAGTAATCCCATGATTCTCAATATATAATTTTGTGTATTAAACTATACTCTGTGTTATTCAATCAATCTTGCATTTACAAAAATATGGGATTTTCCTGGGGTTAACATATAACGCGTAATTGAATTGTAATGAAGGATAACTAAACTGTTTAACATAAGAAAATATGGGATTTTCTTGGATAACAAACCTTTTTGGAAAACTAAAGGAAACTGGTACATTTTCAGAAAACAAACATCTTATGAACTCACCAGCTTTATGCTGATTTTCAAACCGCTTGTATTCTCAGGTCCAAGTTAGACAGGTACCCGACGATATCTTTTGGTGAAGACGGAGAGCTCAGAAGTCTCGTCTCAACTTTTGTTCATATGATGTATGTATAACACTTGCAGAATTTACTTTTGAAACAAATGTAAACTTTCAAATATATGTAATGTAATGGTTGTTTAGTGTGATTACTATGTACATTGGATTTGATACTCAACGTGGAGTCAACCCCGGAAATGTTTTCGCCTTTGGTTTTCGGGGTGTGACAGATTGGTATCAGAGCCCTTGTTTATAGTGAATGAAGTATACCAAGCCTTACATGGTATAAAACTATAAACACTAAAGGGCCAAAGTGCTCTGAATTAAAAGTATCTTCAAACTACAAGTATTTTCAAAAGTATACAAGTATACCGAACCGTCGTGATCCGTAACTACAAGTAAAACAAAACATAAGTAAATGGGTGTTGTGCGCTGCGGTTAAACCTGGGCAGTTATGTAGTCGTGTCTTGGATCAATATAGTCTGGCCAACTATATTCATTCGAGACACGGCCAACATGTGCTTGGGAGTGACTGTGGTGTGCGGCATGCCTAAAACTTACCCAATACCCAAACAATGAGTCGTCGTTGCAATGAGACAGGAAATACTATGGGAGTATTTCTCGATTCAATCCTTTATAGAAATTCCTTGTATACGCATTGTTACTTGATCATTCCTCTAGTGATAAAATGTTCTGCCTTGATAACTCTTTCCTGCTTTATCGCTTGATATAATGCTATATCTGTCTTGATGAGATATCCCCTGTTCCATATCTCTTGATCCAATTAAGAGGACTTATGACCCTCTCTTTCCTGATCTTTTTAGATCACGATGCCTCCAAGAAAGAGACCCAGCTCGAAGAACAACGACAATCCTCCACCACCACCTCCTCCTCAATTTGATCTCGCATCACTTCAGACAGTCCTGACTGCCGGAATGGTGGCAGCCATGTCGCAAATGAACCCTAGTGGCTCAGGAGGTGGTCCTCAGCCCCAAAACCCGGAAGACAGCCAGGAACACTGAAGAGGGGGTTCCTATAAAGACTTCATGAACGCGAAACCCACATCCTTCGATGGCACTGGAGGTGTCATTTCCCTAACTCGATGGTTCGAGAAAATCGAATCAATCTTCGAAATATGTGCCTGTTCGGAGTCTGAAAAAGTAAAGTTCGCCGCCTGCACCTTCCTTGACAAAGCCCTGACTTGGTGGAACGGCCGAGTCAAATCCTTAACTCTACCTGTAGCAAATTCCATGGGTTGGGAAGCTATAAAGGAGCTTCTGCTTGCAGAGTATTTCCCTCGGGGCGAAATTCAGAAGCTAGAACACGAACTCTGGAACCTTAAGATGAAGGGTTCCGACATAGCCGCTTATACTTCAAGATTCGATGACCTGGCATTACTCTGTCCGGGAATGGTTACCCCGGAGAGTAAAAAGATCGAGAGATTCATCTGGGGATTGACCCAGCCAACAAAAGGGAATGTCTTGGCTGCGAAGCCAGACACCTACGACAGTGCCAAATGTCTTGCACACATCCTGATCGATCACGAAGACAACTCTGATGAGGAGGACACCACTCCTGAGCAAGTCACAAGTGGAGGTGGAAGTAAAAAGAAATTCCAGAATAAGCGGAAGGCCCAAAGTGCGCAAGGTTCCTCTAAGAAACAGCAAACAGTAGCAGTCCATGCTGCTACTACCCCTGTTGCTGTTTCAGCTGTCGGATCCACGGCCCAAACTCCTACCAGTGGATACACCGGTACCCTCCCTTGGTGTGGTAAGTGCAACTACCATCACCGTATCCCTGGTCCATGTCGCGAAAGGATCTGTGACAACTGTGGCAAGAAGGGCCATCTTGCTCGAACCTGCATAAAACCAGCCAAATCAACGAGCCAATCATCCGGAGCGGGAATCAGTCCAGCCTGCTACAATTGTGGTGAAGTAGGGCACTTCAAAAGAAATTGCCCTACAACCGCTGATCCCACTGTCGCCGTAGGTATACTCCTCTTTGACAATTCTTATCCCTGCAACTCTTTTCGATTCTAGTACCAGAAGGGAAACTTGTTATCTATCCATCCGAGCAATTTCTAAACTTAATCCTTTGTTCGTCATCGAAATTGAGTACAATTGAGGCGACTAACCAGTGAGATAGAGAACACTAACTTCGTACCTATAGATTGAATCCTCAGTCCGGAGGATTATTCTGTTCCATTCTATTTAAAAGGGGAAAACTTTTCACGAAATGCTTTGATGCTATGTTTGACATGAAACGACCAAGTCTCATTCATGTTGTCATTCTCGGTTTCAAAAGGGTCGCCCGTCTAAATCCTTCCCCGACCCGAATCTCGTGATCTTCAGCATCAAACCATCGCATCATTTCGTGCACCAAAGCTCAAGAAGTTTTCCCGATAAGAATTTCCATGCATTCCTCGTTCCTATGATCATCGGGAAACGGGAATTCAACAACTCTTTTCCCTAAATGTCTTTCCCGAAGAATTCCCGAGAATTCCTTTCGAACGTTTAGCTTAGTTCCGCATCGGCCTAATCTCTGGATCTACCTCGTGACCAAACCTTAGTGAGAATGGCATGTTCAAAACGGTGACCAAGAATTGATATGATCACTACGTGTTAGTAGTGGTATCCTTTCGGTCAAATCTCTTTCCCTCGATCATGTAGCCAAGCAATGCAGTCGTAACCGTGTACTTCTCCTACGTCTAAGGCAATAGGGAAATTGTCGGCACCAAAAATACCCATAAAAACCTATCGATTCTTGGTTCCCATCGACTAATATCACAGTCTTACCCATAAATTCCTTCTAAAGCCATCAAACCCTTAGCTACCCGACTCCATGAAGATGTGTTTTCCTGTTGGAGCGTGTGTCTTGTTGATGGCTTTATCCCAGAAAGGCGTGATACGCTTTGAGCAGTGTAGAATACATCCCTCGTGATACTTTAGACCCTTCGCAATTCTCGTTAAGGCCGATTTCGTAACCTTCATGCTCTGGCTACCTTCAGAACTTAGTAACATCTATTTGGTACTTCACGTCTCTGTCTTTAAGAAGTACCACCCGAAGAAACTCTGGTAATCCCCTTGATGAGATAAGAATCAAGGAAGATTTGAGCATCACTGTAGAACCGATCGAACTTATAGATCAAGAAGTCAAACGTATGATCAAGCCGTATTCTGATAAGCGAATGGTTCCCCGAATGCCATGAGAGGATCTGAATTCACTTAGTAGTGTGATGATCCAAGAGGACGGAAGTATCCGTATTCTCCTTTCAATTCGTGATTCGCATCTAAATTTTTTTATTTCGGGACGAAATTCTCTCTAACGGGGGGATAATGTAACACCCCATAAATTTATTCCATCGCTTTTAACCGGATTCCGTTAGTTAGGCCGTGTCGTCCCAAATTTTTCTGTTAACTTTGATTTAATTTAATTTAATTTATTTTAACTTATATTAAATTAAATAAGTTTTGGGATATATTTTAAATTCATTAAAATATTTTCTATTTTCATTTAGAAAATATTTATTTTCATTTAAATCGTAAATGCGGCAACTTTGTCAGGTGCGACCAAAAGCATCATATAGCGTCAGTATCGGGTAGAATTTCTCCGTGTCCTAAACTTTGAGCATATATAAAGTTCAGAGAGCCTCATTTGAATCTTTTCCACACTCTCTCTACTCTCTCTCTAACTTTCTCTCTCTAGAACTCGAAATCAAGCCAAAACATCCAAATCAAGCTCCAAATCTCTAAGGTAACTACCCTAGCCTTTAGTTTAGCATTTTTGGCATTCAAATTCATGAAATATATGAGGATTTGGAACCATGAACATGTGTTCACGGCCTTAGGACCTCCTTAGGCCGTAAACACATAAAATGTGGGGTTTTTGGCCTTAAACCCTTTCAAACTTCATTTGGAGCCTAGATATGCCTAAAGGACTTGCATGCATGGAATTATAATACCTTAAACTCATGATTTAGGGCATGAACATGAGTTTACGGCCCAAGGATGTGCTTTGACCGTAAACACCTATTCTTAGGGAGTAAACTTAATTTTTGGTGTTAGTTTGTCCCTAAACACCCCCAACAAGCTTCCATAAATGTATAGAACCCTAAAATCCTTCAAGAAATGCATCAAAACTTGTTTCAAGGGGGCAAGCTTGAGTTTATGGCCGAAGAACATTCTTGGACCGTGAACTCACCTCCTTAGACCTTAAACTCACTTTTGTGTGTTAAGATGCTACTTAAACACACCATGAGCCGTAGAAATGAGTCTAGAAACAACCTCAATCATGTAAAGGACCTTAAATCATGCCAACACTACCCCATGGATGTTTACGGCCATAAACCTCCTAAGAACATCCTCTTAGGCCGTAAACTTCATTATATGGTCCATATGTGAGTTTAATCCATTCTGATACCCTAGTTTTGATCCTAGCTAATCTTCCCAAGTAAGGTAAGGCCATTTAGCATCATGGAACACCCCACCCATGAGTTTACGGCCGTAACCTCATGGGGGATGGTCATTAGGCTGTAAACCCTCTTGTAAGCTTACTCTTGGGGAGTAACTCTATATCTAAGCTTCACATGTCCTTAAACGCCACCCGGGTCCCTCCAAACACTTGTAATGGGTTGTTTCCGTGACTAAAAGTGTTTGTCCCTAACAATTAAATAATCTAAGTCCTAATTATATACAAATGTGTATCTTTTCATTATACATAGGAATCTCGTATGTTTTCAAGCCCCGAACCAACGTTTAGCATCCGAAATCGTCACATTTCTCGTCCGGTGAGTTCATACCCCTACGCTTTTTCCGTGTTTTTCAATGTTTTCAGGGGGGGAGTACAAGCAAACTATAACTATTTTTTTTTTAATTTATAACATTGATATGTTTCAAATAATATATGGTAAACTTATAAACACTTTAGCCCCTTATGTATTATGCTGAGCATAAGGGATGATTTATCAACTACAACTAAATGGATTTTAGTTAAGAAAATAACCAAACTAATCAAATTATTATGGGAATAATTTGGGGTTCTTTAGTGTTCGTTTTATCATTTACTAATATGTATATAAAGTTATTAGATAAACTATGTCTGATTCAGTTTATCTCCGTATCATTTGAATGTATTGCCAGATAGTTTCATTGTATGTATCTATATTCACTGTATTATGTTTCATAATCTTTTGTATGTTTGATATCGTATGAGAACCCTGTAATGAAGGATAACTAAACTGTTTTGTGTATTAAACTATACTCTGTGTTATTCAATCAATCTTGCATTTAGGAAAATATGGGATTTTCCTGGGGTTAACATATAACGCGTAATTGAACTGTAATGAAGGATAACTAAACTGTTTAACATAAGAAAATATGGGATTTTCTTGGATAACAAACCTTTTCGGAAAACTAAAGGAAACTGGTACATTTTTAGAAAACAAACATCTTATGAACTCACCAGCTTTATGCTGATTTTCAAACCGCTTGTATTCTCAGGTCCAAGTTAGATAGGTACCCGACGATATCTTTTGGTGAAGACGGAGAGCTCAGAAGACTCGTCTCAACTTTTGTTCATATGATATATGTATAACACTTGTACAATTTACTTTTGAAACAAATGTAAACTTTCAAATATATGTAATGTAATGGTATTTACTGTGATTACTATGTACATTGGATTTGATACTCAACGTGGAGTTAACCCCGAAAATGTTTCCGCCTACGGTTTTCGGGGTGTGACAGCATATCCTTGTCCTTATCTTTCACAGTCCCCACTATACTGATTCTTTTACATCATTACAAATACCTCAAGGCGGTCATACCACAAGAACCCTTTGGTGCAAATACTCAACTATCTGGTACACCACAGGGTCTACTTCCAAACTCTGAAATCAGAAGCTTGCACTCTCCTCCTTCCAATACGGAAAAAATGGAATAATATAATCCTCGTCATAGAAAATGACATCATAAACCATCGGATAATCACTCAACTTAGACTGCAAATCCTCAAATAACTCATTACATCTACTTACTTTTTGAGTCCTGTGACTCAAACTGGAACCTCACCGATCAAATCCTTTGAGACCTAAGCACAACTTTCTCGCAAGGCCTACTATATTCAAACCCGTCTGACATGGCCCTCAGGCCTAACAATCAACAGGCCTATTCACAGTATGAACAACCGCATTTGGATAACTCGTGAAGATGGAAACACAGACCGTAATGAATCATGGCACCCAGACCATGTTATGTACCTCAACCTGCTACTTAGAACCCTTGGAATTCTTCTCGATTCGAGTATAAATCCTCTTTTTTAAGTAGTATAGGCCTAATACTACCTTATACATCTGTCCATACTTTCCTTGAGAAACGTTCTAGATTTTCTAAGTAGCTACTCAACTCCGCTATCGACCAATCCAATTCCACATACCCGCTCTCCAGTGAATACTCACCGCCAAACATCGTACTCATCGTACTGAAAATACTCCCTGGGCTATCCTAGGATTCACTTCACACCTCTTTCCGTGATCACCTGCAAAAGGAACTCCCTTTATTACATAGTAACTACTTGTCGAGTGCATTTACATGGTACATACACAAGATAATTCTTTGACTGCAAGATCCCACCCTACAACGGTTAGACTCGAACGAGATATGCGCAATAGAGCTAAATCTAACCTTCTAAAATTATTTAATCCCTATAACATGCAACCTAATGTATTCGATTAATAGTTAGTCGATATTAATGGAAGTATCTAAAAGCACAAAGCAAGAAACATTCGAGCATCAAGCAACCTCTACCAGCACATAACATAAACAAGCTATCCAGACCAAAACATGAAACCCCACTAGCATGCAACACCAACTGCTCTAACCACAACACAAAATGCATTATCAAACTCAGGAGATCCTACCTCACAACTCCTGGAGATCACTAATCATAAACATGTAACACTACAAACTCACATAACAGGCATAAAGGCATCTCTCCTAAGTACACACACTAGCATGCAATATTAAGTAGATCCCTAGCCCTAAACTAGCATCTAATTCTATCAGCTCATAATAACAACTCATTGCGTCACATAATCAAGTAAGGGTATTTTGGGAAATCACCACTCGGGCTCTGGCTGATTGTACACACTACTTCAGAACTGCTTTCAAAACTCTTTAATTTCCTTGGAAAATGGTGTGATGAAAAAAATCATATCTTTTGAAAAGTTATCAATTCCCCAGTTTGAGTCCAGACATACCCGAGGGTGTGCCCGAATCCCTCAAACCAAGGCTCTTATACCAAATAGTAACATAATTATAAATCATTATCAAAGCAATATAAAGTATCCTAAAATCCACAAGACATCATAAAGTAGGAGAATGTGTACAATCATGCCTCCACATTCCCGGAATCTACAGAAGTAACTGAAACACATTTAAATCAACAATGTAAGCACGAAGCTTAGTGAGTTCCCCAAAATACCACATACACAAATAATTAGCCTATCCTGGCTATATCTCGATAAGGACCCTCCGGTGATGTGTCTCAGTGAAGACCCTCCGGTCTCACATCTCGGTATGGACCCTATGGTCATAACTCAATATATACACATAATAATATAACATCATAAGTCACAAAGACATAATGCATAATAATACATATCTCAGCATCAGCAAATAAGACCCTCCGGTCAATAATACGAATAAGACCCTCCAGTCAATAACACAAATAAGACCATCCGGTCACACATAAATTACAACACATGTAAGTTAATTGAGAAGACTCGCCATAGTCGATGGATAGCATATCCTACACTCGTGTCCGCTGCACAATGGCTCCATTACACTGAGCCAAACAAAATCATTCTCAGATAACATTCAGGGTTATACCTAAAGCACAAGGCCGAATCTAAACAGGACCTATATGGCCCAAACACAAACTTGGCCCACTAAGGCCCAACTAAATAACTCCCTAGGCCCAATAGAGAAACCTAACAAGGAAAGCCTAATAATGCCTAGAACATCAAAGCCCAACCTCAAGAACAAGTCCATATCCAAATCCCATAACTCCACTGATCAAAAGAACGTGCGGCATTCATGGGTGGAATACACGACATTCGTTGCCAGATCGCTGACAGGGAGTTAGGCCAGAACGCGCTGTGTTCCCCGAGATTACGCACGGTGTTCCTGGCGAAACTCCAATTCTTATTCTAATGACTTATTCCATTAAGTCCAACGTCCAACACCTCAAAATAATCCCATAATAATTAAACCAGAAATTCGAAGGCTTTAAGCCTTAGCATGGCTCAATGGGACCCAAACACGATTTCAAGCACTCTAACTCCATAAAAAGGCCAATAACACAAATTTACCCTTAACTTCTAAAGTCCTTTCACCCAACACCCAGATATATTCCAAGAAGGAATTCTTCAACATAAAGTTCCCAACTTTATGCATTAACAAGGCTAAATGTGCTCAAACCCAAGCCCTAACTTTTAACACAAAAACCCAAACTTCATAATCCTTTGCATGGATGGAAGGAATGGACCAAGATCATATTTTTATGACCTAGAACACTCAAAAACCTCAAAAAGGAAAACTTAAAGGGTCTAAAGTATTCTATACTCATAAAAACCAAAGTTTTTGGAAAAAAAAAGGTACATAAAACCTAAAACTAGCTAGATCAAACACATGATTCATCAAGATAGAAACTTTATACCTCTATTAGCTTGCAAAGTTGATGAAGGTTCTGGATCTAGAAGCCTTACTCCAACAATAGCTTGATCACTAAGTTCCTTCTTCTTCAAGGGCCAAAACATAACAAATCATAACCCAACTAGATCCACATGAGAAAGCCACCAAAATTCAAACTTTATACTTTCTTGAGATAGATCAATATGATTTGAGCTTGGATCCACATGCTTCAAGCCAAGAAATGCTTCCTCAAGAGACTCCTTCTTACACAATAAGCACCAAAAACCCACTAAATCACCAAAAAGCTCAAGAATCACTCAGATGGAGGCTAGGGTTTCATTCTTAGGGTTAGAGAGGATGGAGTCTGAAGAATGGAAGAGGTTTCAGTCCATAATGATGCTTATAAAGGGGCAAAACCGTAAAAATGAATCTTTGAAATAGCTCAGTGAATGCCCCATGTTCATATCTTGACATGCATCAGTTTTCTCATGAATTCCATACGTTCCTAGTTGGTATTGTGTACTAGGTTTGGTTCAAACCCTCTTAACTTCAAATGGTCATAAATTCTTCGTTATAACTTAGTTTTTGACGTTCTTTATATTCGTGTTTGATATTCTTTATACCCAGTTTACCTGAAACTCACTCGAACTCAGATCGAAAATTCATGAAACGCCCACACCAACGCCTTTACCGATACCCTTAGGCTCTAAAGCATAAATCGAACTCTTTTATCACACAACCTACCTTACCCACATCCAAAAGGGTCTAAACCTTTCTTCTTTAAAGCCTCAAAACCTTCTCATACCCAAATTACAGCCCACGAGCCTTAAATCACAGAACGATCCGAAACACGATGTTACACCCTAAACTTGAATTTCACCGTTTAAGCCATAATAGCTTTAAAATGAGGAAACTAACTACAATAAAGCCTTCAGATTCTTTTACCTTGCCTCAATCAAGTTAAATCACCAGTTGATGTCCATTACACCCTGGAATTGTTGGAGAAGAGCTCTAGAGGAAATGAAGGCAAAATATGAACAAATGAGCCCTAATACTTAAATTTAAATATGTTAGAAATTGCACCATGGAGAGGTCTTCACGTCACCGTAGAAACTTAAATGAACTTGTGGTCATCTATTTCCCACATCGTGGAAAAAAAATCCTCACCACAACTTACCTTGCTCACTACATAGTGACGCTCATGTGTCTAGGACCAAAGTATGTTGCCTACTAATTATGATGGAGAAATGAAGCAAATCGTCACTTAGCTCTCTACATCATGGAAACCCTTTTACCGCATCGTGAGAAACCCTAATTCCTTATTTCTATTCCTTTTCAACGCCTTTCCATTCCAAACTTGCATATACTAATTCCATTCCATTTTAGGACCCAAATGTACCATTCTAATAACTTCGTAACACTTAATAAATTCATAAAAATATAACTAAAACATTTCACAAGTCTTAATAGGAGCTCAACGATATAAGAAAAGTCGAAAATGAACGTTGGATGACAAAGTTAGGAATTTTTAACGGACTTTAAATTTCTAAACCTGTTAAAATTTAACGTTAAATGTAAATTCAAAATAAGCGAACGAAGTCTAAATGAAAGTTGTAGATCATGTTGATAGTTGCGTGTTTATATAAAGAACGTAAAAAACGGAGCTCGTATACGAAAGTTACAAATTTTACAAGATAATTAATTTTTGGATTAGCCATAAACCGACACGTGGAATGATCTCGGCCACACCTTCTTCCCCACCGCTTGCCACCTAATTGAAATACATAGAATGCGTACGCCTTGCATACTTCAGTACGCTTCATGTAGAACTTGAGTCTACCCCACGTAAGTGGCTCCTCCAGCTTATAATTAGAAGTTGATTTTTCACTCAAATCCTCACACCTCTTCATCCAATTCTCTCTCTCTCTCTCTCTCTCTCTCTCTCTCTCTCTCTCTCTCTCTCCCCCCCCCCAAAGCCTCTAAGATTTTCTCTAGAACTTCCTAATTGTTAGTAGTGAAACACCGGAGCACCAAACAGCCCCGAGAAGTAGAGCTTTCAACTTAGAAATTATGCCCGTGTGAAGTCCGGTTTCCTGCTAAACCATCTGTAAGTTGAGTTATGCTTACCATATTTTAAGTATAACTTATGTTTGACTTCATTATCATTATTATAAACCTATAAACAAGATTTATCAGTGATTCCAAATCATTATACTGATTTATCTAAATACGGGGATGATTTCTAGACTGGATTTAGTGAGGTGTTTAAAGTGGGACTTCCAAACAGTATACTTTGTATACCAAACGGATCCTACCTCCGATATGATCATACCTAATTATAACGAGAATGGGTAATCGGGTTGAATGATTTGATGCTATATTATAAGAAAGTGAGGATAACGAGAATGGGTAATCGGGTTGAATGATTTGATTAATATAAAGAATTTACTTTTATGGGTTGAAAATCCTATGTGCTCACCAGGCTCCCAAGCCTAAACTACTTAGTTTCATGTATCACAGGTAGTGGCACAAGAGCACCGATGTGATTAACAAATGAGAGAATTATGGATTATAGGCCAGTAAAATAATAGATGTTATAAGGCCTATGCTATTTTCCGTTTATGCTTATGTATTGTATTGACGATGACATCCTAAGATTTTTAATATAATTAAAATACATTTCTTCAAAAATGCTTTGATAATATCATTATCATATTTTGGGAACAAATTCCGCAATATTATTCTTCAAAAAGATACACTGATTTTTAAATAAATCATAAACAAATCAGTCTTTTATGGCCATGAAATTGGGGATGTCACAATTGGTATAAGAGCATTAGTTTAAGTGAAATAAAAATTTGTAGGATTTCTACACTAAAACTTATAATACTAAGTGATGATTGTGAGATGAGTGTCTGGTATATATTTAGGAAATAAACCTTAATAGACACAAACACTAGCTTATTTTAGGAAAGATGTCTAACTTGCTTTTATGTGCTAAAGGATTTTGTACAGCTATAAAATGCCTTATATGCCTTATGATGCTATATATGGTCAATTACCAACCGAATCTAGAGACTTTATGTGTTTAGATTTCTAAACTTTTAATAACAGTATTATAAGTGGCATGCAACCTTTTAGAGTGACAAGGAGGATTTAAACATCTATCGTAAATAAAGATCTTAATTCGCTTGCTTCGGTATGTAGATCGAGAACTCACGAAGAATTAGGAAATGCTAAGGGAAACCAAAAGCCTAATCCATCAGTGATTGAGTATGCACCAGAGGTAGCAGCTGCACCCGAGCCAATCATGATGACAGGAGTCCAAGAAATAATTCGAGCTATGATGGTCGAACAAATAGGGATTGACAGGGGTACCAAACCACCAAGTCTTTCTGAAATCCCAAAGCCAGTATAGATTATGGATTGGATCTATAAAATGGAGATGGTACTTAAACGGTGCAACTGCAACAATAAGCAGAAAACCGTCTTTGCAGTCAAACAACTAAAGATCAAAGTTTTAAATTGGTGGAAGTTGTTGGTGGATACAATGCCTGTTGGATTATAACTGGTATGTACTTGAATTGAGAGTAGCATGGTCCATTCGGGTTGCATATCATCAGGACAATTTAATAGGATGGATACTTGAGTAAGAGGTTACTTATGATTTATTTATATATTATAAGTTCTAATATATTAATATGAAATCATATTATTTAATGAGTATTAAACAAGAATTAATTTGGAATTGTGATCAAAAGAGACTAACTAAATATATGGGGATTGATTTGGTAAATCAATGATTCTTATACTGTAGGCCAATGGTTATTTAGGATGGGCTAAACCAATATGGTAGTCCATCGATAGTCCATTGAGGTTTAAACCATGGAGCCTAAGTACTATGAAAGTTCATGGGCATTAGGGTTTGCATGAATTTAACCCTAGACCTTGCTACACTATAAAAGGAACCTATTAGTCACGAAAATCAACCCCCCATGCATTCCAAGAAGAGTGGTAGCCGTTTTTGTGTGCAAGTAGCCTTTCTCTCAAGTTCTCCTTTGTCCTAGGTGTCTTGTGAACCGTTTGAGGTGCAACATTTGGGGCACTAAGTTATTAAAGGCCAAAACTACAAGCTACAACAAAGAGGTAACTCTATAACTCAATTTTATGTTGTTTATATCAGTTGTAGGCTAGTTGTAGGCTTCAAGCTTTGGAAACAATATTGCATGCATAATTAGAGAAAACATATATCCAAAGCTTTTAGGGTTGTATGTGTACCATAGGATGTTGTAGTATACTAAAATCCAATAATGCCACGGGGAGAAGCCCAAAGGATGTCTTGGGAAGCATTCATGGAGCAATAGAAAATGCAATACGGCTTGGAGGTAGATCTGATAGACCTACACAATAAGTTTCAGAACCTGAAGAAAGGGAAGATGAGTGTTGATGAGTATGCTACCACATTCACTGAGAGGATGAATTTATTCCCCTATTTGGTGCCTACTAAACTCTCCAAGATAGAGAATATTGCTAATGGATTGTTGATGGACTTTGGCCGAACGGTCAAAATGGCAACTACTTTGAAGACATGCGTTAGAGCAGCCAAGAATGTGGAGACCCAACTTCAGGAAAAGGGTCTGGAGTGAAATGAGGTAAGATAGAAAATGAAATTTGATGGATCTTCAAGGTCCAACAAGAAAAGCATGTTTTGAAACTCTATTTCTAAGAAGTTTGGAAGAGGAGGAGGTGAAGCAAAATGGTGTGAGAAGTGCAAAAGAAACACTATGGAAATGTGGCAAGGAGGTAACTTGTTTCAAGTGTAGGAAGACTGAGCATTACGCCAATGAGTGTACATTCAACAAGAGGTTGTGTTACAGATGCTATAAAGAAGGGCACATTTCTAGGGACTTCCAGAAGAAGAAAGAGGCAGTAAGGCCTAACAAAGGCAAGAACCTTCCAGATGACTTTCGAAGCAGCAAAGGATGAAGCACACGTCGCTTCAGGTACCTTTCTTGTAAATGGATTGCCTGCCAGTATATTGTTTGATTTTGGATCTAATTACTCCTTTGTATCGCATAAATTGGTGGAATACTAACACTTCCTGTAAATAAACTTGATGATGCTCTAGTTGTAGAAGTTGCAAGTGGAAAATTCATACATGTTAGCGATTGCCTTAAAAACATCATCATCGACTTGAAAAAGAATATATTCCATGAGGAGTTGTTACCCATTGAGTTGAATAGTTTCGACACACTACTAGGAATGGACTGGCTTGGTGAGAATGATGCCGAGATACTATGCAGGAAGAAGATGACATAAAGTGTTTGTCTAAAGGATGTACATCATACTTGGCATTTGTGATCGACATAAAGAAGGTGAAGGAAATGCAAAGAATACCAGTTGTGTGTGACTATCTGGAAGTATTTCCCGAAGATCTTCCTGGATTACCCCCTGATCGACAAGTAGATTTTCGAATAGACTTGTTGCCAGGATTGACGTCAATAGGAAAAGCACCATACCGATTAGCACCGACAGAGATGAAAAAACTTATGATGCAACTTTAGGATTTGCTGGACAATGGTTTCATTAAACCTAATTCTTCACCCTATGGAGCTCTGGTGTTATTTGTGAAAAAGAAGAAGGATGGGAGCATGAGGATGTGCATAGACTATAGAGAACTGAACAAGGTAATGGTAAGGAACAAGAATCAATTTCCAAGGATTGATGACTTCTTCGATCAGATGCGAGGTTCGATCTATTTTACAAAGATTGATCTTAGGTCAGGATATCATCAATTGATGGTGAGAGAGAAAGACATCGAGAAAAGCGCATTCAGAACCAGATACGAACACTATGAGTTGTTGGTTATGTCATTTGGACTAACCAATGCTCCAGTAGCATTTATGGATTTGATGAACAGGGTTTGTCAACCATTCATTGCTAAATCTTGTGTCATGTGGTTAACCATGTAGGAATAATGATTGATCCAGCAAACATTGAAGATGTGATGAAATGGAAATGACCAAAAAGCCCCACTGAGATTCGAAGCTTTTTGGGATTAGTTGGATATTACCGAAGGTTTATCCAAGGCTTTTCTTTAATAGTTTCTCCATTGATAGCTTTGACCCATAAAGTAGCTACATATACATGGAGTGAGAAACATGAAGAAGCATTCGAGAAATTAAATAAGCACCGATTATTTCTTTACCTGATGGAGTTAAGGAGTTTGCAGTCTATAACGATGCATCTGGAGTTGGTTTAGGTTGTGTCCTAACCTAGAGTGATAAAGTGATAGCATATGCATCTCAGATAATTGAAAGAGCACGAGAAGAACTACCCCACTCATGATCTGGAGTTCGCAGCAGTAGTATTCACATTAAAGATATGGAGGCATTATCTTTATGGCATAAAGTGAAAACTCTTCATTGCTCATGAAATTCTCCAGTATCTTTTTTATCAAAACAAATTGACTATAAGACAACGACGCTAGCTAGAATTGCTCAAGGATTATGACTGTGAGATACTTTACCACCCTGGTAAAGAAAATGATGTGGCTGATGCTCTAAGTCAAAAGTAAACCTTGAAAGAAAAAGACCAAGAGTGTTAAGAATAGAAGTTGTCTCAACAATTATGGAAAGCATCAAGAAAGCTTAGGAAGAAGTTGTGGAGAAAAATAACCCAAAGAGGAACATTTAGGCAAAACATTGGTATTCGGTACAAAGAGTCAAGGATTGAAGGTATTCCAAAATAGAATTTGGGTGCCTACGATGAGAGTAATAAGAGATATTCTAATGGAAGAAGCTTGAAGACCATGTACTTAATTCATCTCGCCAACACTAAGATGTATAGGGATCTGAAACCTTACTACTGGTGGCCGACGATGAAGCTCGATGTTGCAAAGTATGTGGCAGAGTGTGTAACAATTGCAAGAGTTAAAGTGCAACATCAGAAACCATACCGAGGTTTAGAACCTCTTCCTATAACCATGGGTAAGTGGGAAGAAATCACCATGGATTTTGTGACTAAACTACCCATGATGAAGAACGGTCATAACATGATTTGTGTAGTCTTGGATCAGTTCACAAAGAGTGAACACTTCATAGCAGTCAATGAGAGATGGTCTATGGATAAGCTTGCAAATTCCTACTTGAAGGAGATTGTGATACTTCACGGTATTCCGTTAATGATTGTATCAGATCGTAACAGTGGTTTCACATCAAGATTTTGGAAGAGTCTACAAGAGGAAATGGGTACAAAGTTGTGTTTAAGTACAACCTACCATCCACAGACTGATAGTTAGAGCGAAAGGACAATTCAAACACTAGAATATATGTTAAAAGCATGTACTCTAGAATTTTAAGGTAACTAGGATGAGCATTTACCTCTGGTAGAGTTTTCCTACAGCAACAGTTATTATTCAAGAATTAAGATGGCACCTTATAAAGCCTTGTATGGATAATGAGAAGCTAAAAGTGACCAGAGAAACTATGTTAGTAGCTCAAGATCACCAAAAGAGATATGCTGACAAGAAGCAATGGCCATTGACATTTGAAGTTAGAGATTCGGTGTTGCTCAAAGTCTCACCATGGAAGAGACTTATAAGATTTGGAAAGAGAGAAAAGTAGAGACAATGATTTATTGGGCCATTCACGGTTCTTCAGAGGATTAGCAACCAAACTTACAAGCTGGAATTGCCAGAATAACTGATGGTATTCATCAAACCTTCCACGTATGTTATTTGAGGAAGTTTACAGGAGAAGTTCCCAATATAATTCCACTTTTGGAGTTAAGGATTAATGAAGATAAAAGGTTAATCAAATAGCCTGAAGCAATTGTTAAACGTAAGACAAAGAAATTGCAATGCAAGATGGTCGAATTAGTGCTAGTACGATGGAAACATTCGATTGGGCTGAACCTCACCTAGGAGACAGTGAGTCACATGATGAGTGGCTATCCATATCTGTTTGTTGATGCATGATTTCGGGATGGAATCATCCTAAGGTGAGAGAATTATAACGCCCTCGTTTCTGGCTAAGCATTATTATGATGATGTAATAGTTAAGGTCAACAATTGTAGCCTATTTTGAAGTAATGAAAGAGAATTATTTGAGTATTACGTGAGTTACGTGTGAATTATGTGCAATATACATGCTTATAACGATATAATAAAATATGAAGAAAATACACAGCTAAATTAAAATAATAATTAAACCTGATATATTTGAAGAAAATGGAAGTAGTCGTAACAAGGATTCCGGAGATATAAGGAACGCTAAAATCGGACTTATAACGAATAAGTTATGGTCCGTCGAAGTTTCACGATTAAACTGGCATGGCTTCGTGTATCGTAAAAGGTTCATTTTTTACGAAATATTTTTTTGCCTTAGTGATCTAAATGAAAGTCATAGTAGATGTTAAACCAAGAGCGTACATGTAGAGAATATCCAAATTTGACTTCGTTAGAGGAAGTTATGATTTATGTAAGATTTAGCGAAGCAGTATACAGATAGGAAATCGAATTTTAGATCGATCGATTATTAACCGACATAACCTAAATGAGAATTGAAGATCTCGTTAATAGGAGCTCAAAGATATAAAGAAATTCGAAAAAGGACGTCGGATCACAAAGTTATGAAATTTTAATGGACTTTAATTATGTAAGCCTGTTAAAATATAACTTTAAAAATAAAGTCAAAATTAGTCAATGTAGTCTAAAGAAAAGTTATAGATCACATTGATAGATACACAAGGACATAAAGATTGTCAAAAACGTAACTCGTAAGCGAAAGTTATGGATTTTACAAGATAATTAATTTTCGGATTAACCGAAAATCGACACGTGGCATGATCTAGGCCACACCTTCTTCCCCACGGTTTTCCACCTGATCACGATACATAGCATGCATACGCCTAGTGTAGCATGCGTAAGCCCAACATACTACAGTATGCCCTGCATAGAGCTTGAGTACGCCCCATGTACGTGGCTTTTCCAGCCTATAAATAAAAGTCGATTTTCACTCAAATCCTCACACCTCTTCATCCAATTCTCTCCCAAGGCCCCTAAAACCTCTAAGATTTTCTTTGGAACTTCCTAGTTGTTAGTAGTGAAGCCCCAAAGTGCTAGAAACCCTCGAGAAGTAGAGCTTTCGGCTTAGAAGTTTTGTCTGTGCTGTAACATCCATCACTTGAGGTAATAATTATTTAATATCTTTGTAATTAATTGTTTGGCTATGAAATAAGTAATGGATTATGGAGTGGACTTTAGCAAGTGGGCTAATAGAATTGGGCTACCGAAAGACGTAGATTGGTCGCAGTGCAACATTAGATGCGCGGGGGGGGGGGGGGGGGGGAGGTGCTTAAGCGCAACATACCAAGGTATACGCACAGTGTACGCAAGCAGACTCAAAAGCCTACCGATGAATGTTTTTATGCTTGATGTCTTCATGATTCTTGCATGTGTGTGTTTTATGTGTTTACGGACTTCGGTCCGATGCCGGGGAAAGCTTGATGAATGTTTGTATGCTTCCGAATTTCGGTATGATGTAGGGCGAGGCCCAAGGAATGTATATATGTTTATCTTGTGTGATTGTTTATATGTATATGTTGATATGTTTAGATGTATACCGAGGTTTTCTCGATCCTGGACGGGGCCTGATGCCGGATTTTGGTCCGATGTCAGGCGGGGTCTGATGCTGGACTTTGGTCCGATGTCGGGTGCCGCCTGATGTAGCAGGAAAGGCCCATGTTATGTTATTATGTGATTATGTAATTATGTATGGTATGTGGTAGATTGGGAGACTCACTAAGCTTCGTTCATACAGTTTTCAGTTTTTGTTTCAGGTACTTTCGGTTCCAAGGGGAAGAGCTCGGGATGACTACAGTGTACACACCATTTTTTTAGCCTGTGATGTTTTTACTTTGATATGTTTGACAGATGTTTATGATATTTTGAGATACATGACTTATGGTTTTTATGTGATGAATATTAACTATGGTTTTATTAATGGTTTAAATGAAAATTTTGGACCATATTTTTTGGATGTTTCAAGTTGGTATCAGAGCCTTGGTTTGAGGGATTCGAGTACACTCTCGGGTGTGTCTGAACTCAAACTGAGAACTTGATATAAAATTTTTAAAAGGAAAACCATTCTTTTTACAAAAGGGATTTTAAAAAAAGAAAAAGGGTGTGATGCACGCAATTAGTCGAGTTCAAGTAAGTACTCCCAAATTACCCATACAAGTTTATGTTATGATATGGTTATGAGAATTTCATGATAGTTTAGGGATAAGGATCTAGAAATGATGCCTTGTATGCCTGTTATATATGTATAAGAGTTGAATGATAGATTAGGGCCACGGATCTAGGAAGAATGCCTTGTATGCCTACTGTATGAGCTTATAAATTGCATGTTAGTACTAATTCGTCAGTGATATGATGGCCTGATTAGGATATGCTTGGTTTTGTTTACTCATTGCTCGAATGCTACTTGCTTTGTACTTTTAGGAGTTCTAGTTATCTTTAACTAACTACTAATCGAATATGTTAAGTTACATATTACGAGGACTAAATAATTTCAGAAGGTTAGGTTTAGCTCTATTTCGCAGCTCTTGTTTGAGTCTAACCGTTGTAGGGTAGGACCTCTCATTCGAAGAATTATCTGGTCTTAGTGATATGTAATGGTATTTGCGAGCTAGTTAGGGGGAGATAGTAGGAACTACTTATGCAGCTAATGGTGGAGAGTAGGGTGGAGATTACCCTAGGGCAAGCCTAGGATGAGATTATCACATGAAGCAGTAGTAGTAGAAGGGACTTGGTGGAGTCAAGGATGTTTTTTGAGGAAAGTATGGATAGATATGGAAGGTAGTATGTGCCTGTACTATTGAAAGCAGAGGATCCATACTCAAATCAAGGAAGGATGATATAAACCCAAAAAACTTGTTGTATGTAAGATCCCTCGAGCTATGATGAGCATTCTGATGTTTTTTATGGTGTATTTTCAGTATGATGACGCTACACACTAGACCAGTTGGCAGTTCAAGTGTTGGTGAGGGATCAGGCTTAGGTTCTAGAGTCGGGCAGCTCGATGAGCAAATAAGAGAGTTCATTTCATCTGAAGTCACGTGTAGTATTTTAGATCAGACTCCTGTGATCTTCGGTACAGTTAAGGAGGGCGTCTTAGAGACACTTGATGAGAGGTTGGGTGCATTCCGCACCGAGATAGAGTCCATGCTAGGGTCACGCACGATGACATTCAGGGAGTTCCGAGCTTGTGGAGCTCCAGAATAACATGAGACTCGGCACCCCATTGCTAGCAGGAGGTGGTTGGCTGATGTCACCAACGCATTCCTTACGAGCCGATGTCTCGAGGGAGACAAGGTCCGAATTTCTTCCTGTCTTTTGAAGGACAAAGTATGTGATTGGTGGGAGAAGTTCAGACATGCCATTGGAGATGATGCAACTTTAGATGCAATGACCTAGAGTGACTTCTCGGCCAAGTTCAGGGCTGAGTTTGCACCTGTGATTGAGGTGCAACAGCTTGCCAATGAGTTCTAGGATCTACAGAAGATGACTGAGATGGTGACTGAGATCACCACCATGTTCAGGGAGAGGGAATTTCTCGTTCCGTGGTATGTGTTGGAGGAGAAGTTGAAAAAGGACTGATACCATGAGATGTTGCGGAGTGATATCCGCCAGTTTATGAGTCGATCTAGCTGCAAGACAATGGAAGATATGATTATGAGGGATCGAGAGATAGATTTGGATTTGGAGATGGAGAAGAAGAGGAAACCAGAGGAGGTTCAGTCAGAGAGTGCGGTCAAGAAGCCCAAGGTTGGTCACCGATCGAGGAGTCAGTATGGCCGCAAGTGTTGTGGCAAGTGCAGCAAGTTGCACGAGGGGATGTGCACGGGGTTAGTTCGGGTTACTATAAGTGCGGACGAACTGGTCATGTTAACAGGGATTGTACTGCTACCACCACCACCATGACAGTATCAGATCTGATTTGCTTCCAGTGCAATCAGAGGGGACACAAGCGGTGCCAGTGCCCAAGTTTAGCAGCAGCAGGACAGGTGGTGGCACCCGCTCCTGCTACGTTGAGGATTACCAATGTCCATCAGGGTAAGTCAGAGGTGCATATGGTGAAGAGCAGAGGCTTCCAGTTGACAGAAAAGGAGGCACGTGCAGCTCCCGATGTGGTGACGAGTATGTATCTTCTCCTTATCTTTTTATTTATATTGATTATTTTATTATGTTTATGTGTTTCATTATAGGATCGTTCCTTGTGAACAATATATCTGCTATGGTATTATTTGATTCAAGGGCTACCCGATCTTTTGTGTCGCTCGCGCTCAGTAAGCAGTTTTCGGGTGCTCTAGGGGAGCTGGATTGTCCACTAGATGTAGAGATAGAAGATAATAAGATCGTTCGGGTTGTAAGGGTTCACGGGGATGTACACTCTAGTTGTTTGATGAGCAGTTTTTCGTGGATTTAGTCCCAATTCCCCTGCAAGGGGATGAGGTTATAGTGGGTATGGACTAGTTGTGCCCCAATGGCGCAGTGATCGGCTGCAAGTAGCAGCTTGTGCGGGTTTGGACGCCAAGTGGGGGAGGTTTAGTGATTCAGGGCGAGAAGCTGCAGGATGGACCGAATTTATGTTCAGCAGTGAAAGCGAGGCGCTACCTTCAGCAAGGTTGCACAGGTTATGTCACATATGTTATGGATACCCAGGATAAGGGTAAGGCAACTATGGATGATGTACCGATCGTGCGGGAGTATCCGAATGTGTTCCTAGAGGACTTTCCTGGGATACCTCCGGAGAGGCAGGTAGAGTTCAGGATTGACCTAGTCCCTGGTGCGTCTCTGATAGCCAAGGCACCATATCAGTTGGCTCCTCCCGAGATGTAGGAGTTTTCTACACAACTGTAGGAGCTGTTAGACAATGGGAGTATCAGGCTGAGCAGTTCGCCATAACGAAAAAGGATGGGTCACATCGGATGTGTATAGATTACAGGGAGCCGAATAAGGTAATGGTGAAGCACCATTATCCCCTCCCGAGGATTGATGACTTGTTTGACCAGCTTCAAGGTGTATCTTGGTTCACCAAGATTGATCTGTGATCGGGTTATCACCACATGCGATTCAGGGACGATGATGTGCAGAAGAGATCTTTTAGGACTCGCTATGGTTAATATGAGTTCGTAGTGATGCTGTTTGGGTTCACCAATGCTCCTCCGCGTTCATGGACTTGATGAACCGTATATGCAGACCAGTGATAGACCGGCCGGTGATAGTCTTCATCGATGACATCTTGGTTTACTCCAAGACTTAGGAGCCGCATGAGGAGCACCTGAAGGAGGTGCTGGAGACACTGAGGAGGGAGAGACTTTTCAAAAACTTCTCCAGGTGTGATTTCTGGTTGCACGAGGTGCAGTTTCTGGGGCACCTTGTCAACCAGAATCTTATTCTGGTCGATTCGGCCAAGATAGATGATGTGGTGTAGTGGGAGGTTCCGAGGTCTCCATTTGACATTTGGAGTTTTCTTGGTCTAGCAGGTTATTATTGGACATTCATATAGGATTTCTCCAAGATTGTTGTTCCTTTGACCCGAATGACCAAGAAGTCGGTGACATTCTAGTAGGGGACTGAGTAGCAGGAAGCCTTTGAGACTCTTAGACAGCAGTTATGTGAGGCACCGATTCTGACTTTATCATAGGGTGTCGACGATTTGGTGGTTTACTGTGACACTTCGATCATAGGCATGGGTACAGTGCTACTCCAGCGGGGTCACGTGATAGCATACGATTCGAGGAGGTTGGAGGCTCACAAGGTGAACTATCCTGTAGAGATTTATTAGCATTGGTTTTGTATGCAGAATTAAAGAACAAACAATGAACATGATGATTTGGGTGATAAAAGATGCATTTGATCATAGTAAATGAGTACTAAAAGGAACTAGTCTAGAACTTCATAAATATCTCACTCATTAGTCACTATGAACTACATCTCTCAAGCACACCTCTACAAGTGATATGAACCACCTTATATAGAGGTGTTTACATGTCTCTATCTCTCTCATTCTCTATCCCATAAGTCTAAAGGCTAATGCACCACATGTAAGTGGGTCTACAAAAGTCAACACATTTACAAAGTCATACATGGATAACTTTGCACCCAATATTCTCCCCCTCAAAGTTAGGAATGGATGACCCACTTCGAATCTTCCAAGATTGAGCAACTACGTGATCCGAGCCTCAAGCGTGACACATGTTGAGATGAAATTCAAATATTTAATTCTTCCATGATTCTTCAATTTGGGTTCTACGATGTGAGACCATACGAACCGAGCATCAGCGAATGATCAAGAGCTTTTCAAAGTCCAAATAATCACCCTAAAGTTGAGCATAAAAACATACACCAAAAATCTCCGATAAATCCAAACCCATCTCGAACCGAAATCACTTCCGAATCTCCAATTGCATCATTTCATAAACTTCAAAAATTCAATGTCACTTCGGTATTCAAGTTCACGTAATATGAAAAATTCAACTTCGAATTTCCATATCAATTTCAACCCCTTTTTATAATCGAAATTTGATTATAAAACCGTCAAGGAGAGAGAACGTGCTCTATTAGGAATTTTTCGTGTCAAAACTCCCCTTAACATGTGGCATATATTTTGTGCTTTAATCCGGAAAATCCAAAAAATCTTAAACTTTAAATTCGTTCACCGACCGCCTTTGACAAAATATCTCAAAATGGGTAGAAATTGTCACTTTCAGAATTCTATAGTGACCCGGTGCACCCAAAACAGCTAAAAATGCGAAACTCTCCCCTTTTTCGAAGTTGGGTAGAAAGCGTCAATTCGCATAAACTGCAGGGGCCTGAAATGCATACTTTTCAATTTCTTAGCAAAATTAGTCCAATTTCAAAATAAGGTATGAACAACCAAAGTTTCGAGACTTCAGGGACTAATTTCAAAATTTCTGCCTTTTATCCTCCAAAACTTCGAAAATCACCTCAAATGTCGAAGTTGGGTAAAAACTGCCAAGTATTCGAAAGTGTATCTCCAACTTCGAAACTGTTGCCACTTGCTTCATATTTTCAAAAATGCCCACATATTGCCAAAAATTTGAAACTACAGGGTCCAATTTCGAAACTTCTTCCTTTTTATTCCAAACATTCGAAAAATTGTCCCAACATACAAACTTTCAAAATTACCCCTTATTTCGAAAATGGATGAAAAATGATACACATTCGAAACTGCAAGGGCCATGTTCAAAACATATGTTTTCTTCTTCCCCAATTCCGTGAACTAGTAACTTCACTTTTGGCTTAAACCATCCATAATCTTCGAAAACATCATTGCTTCCCAATTTGTTATCAAAATTTTGAAACATTGTAACCCAAATTATCGATCATTCCAAATTTTAACAATCGAGTCGAACAACACTTCTTCCTTCACAATTTTCTACTTCTTTATCAATGAGAATATCAAAGTAACCGAAATCTGCCATCATCCAAAATCTTCGATTTTGAAATGCCCCTGATCATGAATATTAGCACAATTTTGAATCTGTTCTTAAGCCTTCGTCAATCACTTGTTCATCAAATCAACCCAAGATTTCTTCCAAAATCGACATCACTGTCTAGTTCGTCAACATCAACCCAACCCTTCCAATTTGAAAGCTTGAATCAGGCTAATACTCATTAAAAGCGATATCATGTATTTGTAACTCAACCATTTTCAAGTTAATCACACATAGTAAGAATCATAATCCACTTTTATATCACTTGAGCAATTCAAAATCAAAACTCAAGCACCGGACTTTCATACCAAGCCCTTTGATTGTGACTGAGATACTTTTGACAATAGACGAAACCATCTACTTGCAATTATTCATTCCGATTAACAACCAGATATTCAAACAGTGAGAAATCGATTCCATTCAAACAATTTTGACTTTTAGGTTGTCAAATCTTCAAATGCAAACTCATTTCTCTTCTCGATTTACATCCGATTTCCAAATCAAGATCAACAGATGACACGAATCAAGATACAAGACAAAGATCGATCATATGATTATCAATGAAAAGAGAATTTAAGAAAGAGCACAACCAAAAGAATTATAGATCGATGAAATAATGAGTAAAATTGAGTTGAACTTTGCTTTTAAAAACATATTTTAGCATAATACATTCAAACGATTTCTAGAACGTTTGGGTTTTACTTCAAAATTCAATCTTTATCAACAAGACAAAAAAAAATTAATCCTAGATGACTAAGATCTGAATAATGACTCATCTAGATTCAGACTTGATTAAAAACGAACAATGAATAGTATTGGATCTCTTTGAATTGGGCTCAAATATAGGAATCAACAATATGGGCTCAATTTAATAACATGAACAGTAACGCAGTATGAGAACCAGTCTTGAAATTTAGATCATGAACAATAAACAAATTTTAATTTTGGGCCCAATTTTTGATCTAAGCAACAATAAATGGATCAATCAATGGGGTAAAATGAATTTTGCATCGTTGAGACAAAACGATCAAACAATCAAGAACGTAATGCATGATTCAATGAAATTAAGATAGATCATAAAGAGAGACTCGCCAATAATGCTCCATTTATGACAAATTTTGCCAAACCAAGAAACATTCTTCAAAATATCACGTTGATCTTTGAAGACCCGCTCTGATACAAAATGTAGAGATTTATTAACATTGGTTTGGCATGCGGAATTAAAGTACACCCAATGAACATGGTGATTTGGATGCTAAAAGATGCATTCAATCATAGTAAATGAGTACAAAAAGGAACTAGTCTAGAACTTCATAAATATCTCACTTACTAGTCACTATAAGCTACATCTCTCAAGCACACCTCTACAAGTGGTATGAACCCACCTTATATAGAGGTGTTTACATGTCTCTCTCTCACTCTCTATCCCATAAGTCTAAAGGCTAATACACCACATGCAAGTTGGTCTACAAAAGTCAACACATTTACAAAGTCCTACATGGATAACTTTGCACCCAACATATTCGACACATGATTTAGAGTTGGGGCTATAGTTTTCACCCTCAAGATTTGGCTGCATTACCTCTATGGGGTTTGTTGTACCATTTATATGGACCACAAGAGCCTGAGGTATCTGATGGACCAGCCGAATCTGAACATGAGATAACGTTGGTGGTTAGATGTGGTGAAGGACTACGATTGTGAGATCCTCTACCACCCAGGGAAGGCTAATGTGGTGCCCGATGCTCTTAGCCGCAAGGAAGTGGCGGCTCTGATTTGAGACATATGTCTGAGGATCACAGTGGTGTACTCCATTGCTGGAGCAGATCCCGGAGGCACGGGTCAAGGGTATGAAGGAGGAGCGTCGGAAGTGTGAGTGGATCATAGGTCAGGTGGCCTCATTTGATTATGATAGTCGTGGGTTGTTAACCCTACATAAGAGGCTATGGGTTCCATACTGGGGTGGTGTATGCCAGATTCTGATGGATGAGGCTAACAAGTTGAGATTCTCCATCCATCCCGGGGAGATGAAGATGTATCAGGATCTACGCTTTGATTATTGGTTGCCCTGCATGAAGTGGGATGTAGCATGGTATGTGGAGCAGTGCTTGAATTGCAGGAAATTACAGGCCGAACACCAGTGACCTCTGTAGAGATATGCAGTCGTTGGATATTCTTGTGTTGAATGGGAAGATATCACCATGGACTTCATCAAGAAGCTTCCCATGACTGCACGCTGAGTAGATTTGATATGGGTAATCGTGGATCGGTAGACCAAGAGTGCTCATTTCATCTCGATCCAGGAGAGTATATCTACTGAGAAGCTAGCTAAGATCAACATACATGATGTAGTGACACGTCATGGAGTGCCTATTTCGGTTGTGTCAGACCGTGATTCATTTCACTTCCAGATTTTGTAAGCAGTTTCATGATGATATGGGTACGTGTCTTCACTTCAGTACCACTTTCCACCCTCAGAATGACGGGGTAGAGTGAGTGGACGATCCAAAGTCTCAAGGATATTTTGCGTGCTTGTGTATTGGATTTCGGTGGTAATTCGAATATGTATTTTCTGTTTGCGGAATTTCGTAGAACAACAGTTATCACGCCAGCATAGATTGAGGGCGACATGGTTCTCCTGAAGGTGTCACCTTGGAAAGGTGACATCTAGTTTTGGAAGCGGGGCAAGCTGGGCCCCAGGTACGTTGGCCTGTTCAGGGTGTTGGCTCGGGTGGTTGGGTTGCTTATCGCTTGAATCTTCCAACGGAGCTCAGCTAGATCCACAACACTTTTCATGTCTCCTAGCTGCGGAAGTGCTTAGTGGATGACTCTGTAGTCTTGCCTTTAGAGGCTATACGGGTTGATGACAAGCTGAGATACATCAGGAGACTAGTAGAAATTCTCGACAGGAAGACAAAGCAGCTGAGGAACAAGAGGGTAGAGTTAGTAAAGTTGCAGTGGCAGCATTGCAAGGGCACATAGTGGACTTGGGAGCCTGAGGAAGAAATGAGGGAGCATTACCATGAGTTATTCCCAGGCACAACGGACCTCGAGGATGAAGTTTGATTCAAGTGGGGGAGAATTGTAATATCCGTCACTTGAGGTAATAATTATTTAATATCTTTGTAATTAATTCTTAGGCTATGAAATAAATAAATCGAGTATTGGGTGGACTTTAGCAAGTGGGCCAATATAATTGGGTAACATGAAGACGTATGATGGGCGTTAGCATGGCGTATGTGGGGAATAGTGCAATATTGGATGCGGGGGGCGGAGGTGCATACGTGTCACACCCCCAAACCAAGGATGGCGGAAACGTCCGGGGGTGGAGGAATTCATGTATAGTATCACAACAACGAGTATAATGGTCCTCAAAGTAAATACAATCATTATAAATAAAATAGAGAAAGTTACAAGGTTTTATAAGAGTACATGTTTCAAAATCGATTACAATATAATGACAAAATGTTTTGACTAACGCCAAAGCGTTCCATCCTAAAAAGTTGGTAGTCACCTATATTTATTGATTACCTGAGAATGCAAGTAAATTTTGAAAGAGTGTCAACGATTACGATGGTGAGTGCATAAGCTTTTGTATATAGGGTAGAAATCCTTTCTTTATAAATGTACAGTATGCACTAGAATATTCCAATATTTTCCTTATAAAATGAGTTGTTGTCTTAAGACCCAAAGACCCAAAATATACAAGTATTTTACCATACCTACAATAGTGTATGCAGTTTTATAAAAATAAAACCCCTTTGAAAATAGAGATGCCCTTAAACTATGTGTGTTGTTATTTCCCTGTGTGAGTTATTATAACCATACTGATTGACATAGTAGCCTGTGATGACATTCTTCATGCGTCGAAATGTTATGACATTTGTCACCCCAGACCTGCCGGTCTAGCTGTTGCATGTAACTAAGGTGTGGGTTTTCAATCCCAATAGAGATCTATATACAAGTATCATGCTCTCTCTACAAGAGACTCTGGTTATAACTACATACTCTAAGAGTACAATGAAGTAGTTCCTCACAACTGGATTTAACGAGTTTACGTGTAGTATAATTCAAAAACCTTTTTGTAGTAGGAGTATAATCCTCCTTAGTAAGTTTGAAGAGTTGATGTAACATAAACTATACCTATTATAGCTTATCATGAATGTACGTAGTAATGAAAAACCCGTTTGTAGTGAGAATTGAACCTTTTCGTAGTGATTAGTAATATAGCAAATCATAAACTATACTTATTATAGTTCATCTTATATGTTTGTAATGACTAAGAACCCTTACAATGAATGAGTATTTTCTGTTATTTAAATGTAACCTAATAGAAAACACATGTGAAATATGTAGTCATCATAGATAAACACTTTGCTCCACACACTACAAAGTGTGAATAACTTGTAAACTGTTTGTTACTAATTTTATTTTTCTGTCCATGTTTTTGTAAAAATCACAGAAAATCATCTTGAGTCGAAATCTAAATCCGTAAACTCTGAAAGTTCCAAAAATGTGTCTAATATACTCACAATTTTTAGTATGATTTTTAATGATTTCTAACTAGTGTCAAAATGACCATTTTCACTTACTGGTCCGAAATCTTTGCTACAGTGATAGACAGTTTTGTAAAAATCACCATAAATTGTCGAAAAATCTTATGAACATGTGCAAGTAGTCATTTTTAAGGTATAAACCTCAACTATTTTCATATTGAACTGTTTTTAAATTTACAGAGTTTAAGATAGTCAAAACACTTTGTGGTTAGGCCATAACTTTTCTGTTGAAAGCTGTCATTTGAGTTAAGCATGTTTTGATGTTGTGACTTTTATTCTCCCCCATAAAACTAGGTTAACAATGTGAAAAGAAGGCGGTATGAACTCACCTTGAGTGATTTCCTGAGATGGATGGTTGAAGAAGAGGGGTTTCCAAGTCAACAAAACTTGGGGAATGCTTAAGGATTTGAAGGTCCTAAGAACAAATATGACGATATTTGTATAAGAAACCCATGATTTGAGTGAATGAATGTAGAACATCTAGATTAGTAATGAAGAACTTACCAAAAGTAAGGGAAGAACTCGTAGCCTTCTGGAGTTCTTGTTTCCAAAGAATAATTGAGAAAAAGAGAGAGAGAAAGAGAGAGTGTAAGAGAGAGAGAGAGAGAGAGAGAGATACAGAGAGAGAGAGAGAATATTTGATTGAAGAGTGTGGTAAATGAAACTTTTGGGAAAAGGGAAAAAATATAGTCTTATGTGGATTTTGTGTAAGTAAATCTGATGGAGTGTTGGGAAATGTATATAAAAGGATTGTGATTTGATATGGTAAAGTGTGAATAGTGACATAAAGTGGGTATGGTGTCATAACTTCTTAGAAAAGTTAACAACCCCTTAGATAATATCTTATACAAAAGATATGATCTATATTAAGATTTCCCCTAAAATAGGAATAGAATATGAATTTATGGGGTCTTATATGTTAAAATATAAGTTTGGGTGAAAATCTCCCGTCAAAATCATCAAAAACAGGGTTAAAACGTGAAAGTGGTCAAAAATCGGGTTTGAGAAGCGAACCAGCGAGGCTGAGAGGTTCAAACGCGAAGAGAAGGTCAAGCACGAAGGGAGGTTCATTTTGGAATGGCTCGCAGGCGAAGTTACTGAGGTGAAGGTGAAGGTAGGCTCCCAAGCGAAAGCTAGGTTCGCTCCTGGCGTCTGAAGCGAATCCGAAGCGAACATGGTCACTTGTCAAGCGAAGGTGTTCGAGCGGAGGGTTAGTGGCGAAAATTTCCACCTAGGCACAAACTGAAGCCAGAAGTGAAGGAGAGGTGAGGACCGAAAGTACCTTTATGCAAGAGGGTTTGTCTCTTGAGAAGTTTCGCCTCTTGAGAGGTTTCACTCCCAAAGTTCTGTTATTCGCATTTTCTTCCCATTTCAAGGGGTTTTCAACTATTTGAAGTGTCGGGATGGTACGGATGTTTATGAAAAAGTTGAGAGAGATTTGGGAGAGAGAGAGAGAGATAGATAGAGAGACAAAGATTCAGAGAGGCTTTGCCGGTGACCTTTATTAAGGTTTGGCCCCATAGGGCAAGGTTCGTAAACCCCATTATGCCTTGTCATGAGTGTTTTATACCCCCGAATAGTGCTTAATAGTGCTTTATAGAGTTGTTACATCACTCACCGTGATTAGGGTTTAGAATTTCTGAACATTTGAAACTTCTGAGTGATAGTTTATACTATCATAGAAGGTTTTACATAGTAAAACATAGATTATACCCCTATCATACAAGCACTAAATGAATTTATCGGCTGACCCGTTGACTTTTATTGACTTTGACTTGACCAGGATTTTACGGTTGTCACATCATCCCCGCTTTAGAAGGAATTTCGTCCTGAAATTCACGTTTCGACCGAGACTTAAAGGTTTGGGGAAAAGATGCGGGTATTTTTTGTTTCATTTGGTCTTCACGTTCCCAAGTGAACTCAGGTCCTCGTTTAGCGTTCCATCGGACCTTCACAATGGGAATATGACTTTGTTTTGTTCGTTTAATCTCCTGGTCCATGATTTCTACTGGTTCTTCCACGAAGTGGAGACTCTCATTGATTTCAATCTTGTCAAGAGGGATAACAAGAGTCTCTTCGGACAAACACTTCTTTAAGTTGGATACATGGAAGGTAGGATGTACATTTTTGAGTTCTTGCGGTAATCGAAGCTTGTATTATATTGGGCCAATCCTAGCGAGGATCTCGAACGGCCCAATATATCTCGGATTGAATTTTCCACGTTTACCAAAATGTATCAAGCCTTTCCAGGGTGAGACCTTTAACAGCACTCGATCTCCAACCTAGAATTCCAAAGGCTTTTGTCAGTTATCCGCATAACTCTTCTGTCTGTCTCTGGAAGCCTTATATTGTTCTCAGATTTGGTCAATCTTCTCAGTACTTTCTCTTATGATCTCCAGGCCAGTGAGGGTGCTGTGATGGGCTTTTCCCTTTGCTAGATGCATGTCACCCACTTCAGCCCAACACAACGGTGATCTGCACTTGCGGCCATAGAGGGCTTTGAATGGGGCAACCTTGATACTAGTGTGATAACTTTTATTGTATTAGAATTCGATAAGTGGTAAATAGGTATCCCAAGCTTTACCAAAATCTATCACACACTCCCTTAACATGTCTTCTAACGTTTGTATAGTTCTTTCACTTTGCCCGTCAGTTTATGGGAGATAGGTTGTACTTATGTCCAGCCTAGTTCCCAAGGATTTTTGGAGTGACTACCATAATCGCGAGGTAAAGCGACTATCCCTGTCGGAGATAAGGGATGTTGGTACACCATGAAACAACACGATTTCCTTGATGTTTGTCCTTATCAGCTTTTCCATTTTATCGGTTTCCTTTATTGGTAGGAAGTGTGCGGATTTGGTCAGCCTGTCAATGATCACCCAAATGGTATCGAGGCCACCCATTGTCTTGGGCAGTTTGGTTATGAAATCCATATTGATCCCCTCTCACTTCCACTCAGGTATTTCCGGTTATTGCAACAGACCCGATGGCTTTTGGTATTCGACCTTCACCTTGGCACAAGCCAGGCACTTGCTCACGAAGGTAGCAATTTTGACTTTCATGTTTGGCCACCAATAGAGTTTCTTGAGGTCCAGGTATATCTTGTCTGAACCGGGATAAACGGAGTAGCGATTTTTGTGTGCTTTTTAATGACGGCGTACCTGAATCCACCAAACTTGGGTGTCCAGATACGATTCATGAGATAGCATATTCCGACACCCTTGATTTCTAAGTTCTTATTCATCCCTCTTAAAGCTTCTTCTGTCATGTTCTCTAGTTTCAGTGCTTCCAGCTGAGCCTCTTTAATTTGTGTAGATATGTGTGATTGGATTGTCATGGTGAACGGCCTTTCTCAGCGGCCCGAGTATTCCTTTCGGCTGAGGGCATCAGCTACTATATTGGATTTACCTTGGTGATAACGAATTTCGCATTCTTAATCATTCAATAGTTCCACCCATCACCTCTTCTTCATGTTGAGGTCCTTCTGATTGAGGATGTGCTAGAGGCTTTTATGATCAGTGAAGAAAGTACACTTCGTCCCATAAATGTAGTGCCTCCAGATCTTTAGAGTGTATACTACCACCCCAAGTTCGAGGTCGTGCGTGGCATAGTTAACCTCGTGTGTTTTTAGTTGTATCGACGCGTAGGCAATGACCTTTCCTCGTTGCATCAACATACACCCGAGACCTTGGTTTGATGTGTCATAGAACATAGAGCCTGTTTTGGTGTTTGGAACATAGTTTCTTGCTTTTCTCCCCAATTGAATGTTACACCCTCTTGGGTCAGGGTGGTAAGCGGTTTAGCGATTTTGAAGAAGTTAAGGATGAACCTCCTATAGTAGCCGGCGAGGCCTAAGAATTGACAAATTTTTGTAGGCATCCTTGGTACCAACTAGTTTTCAATTGCCTTGACATTAGAAGGATCCACGTGTATCCCTTCCTTTCTAACTACATAACCGAGGAAGCCCACTTCTCGGATCCAAAATTCGCACTTTGAGAATTTTGTGTACAACTTATCCGCCCTTAGAGTCTCTAATACTTGTCGTAGGTGTTGGACGTGTTCCTCTTAACTCCTTGAGTAGATCAGAATGTCATCTATGAAGACAATCATGAACTTGTCTAAATAAGACCGACACGCCCGATTTGTTAGATCCATGAACACCACGGTTGTGTTTGTTAATACGAAGGGCATTACTACGAACTCATAGTGACTGTACCGGGTTCTAAACATTGTTTTATGAATATCCTCCTCTTGGACTCGGAGTTGATGGTATCCTGACCTCATATCGATCTTTGAGAAGTAAGTCGCTCCTTGGAGTTGGTCGAACAAGTCATCGATTCAGGGATAATGGTTTTTGGTTTTTGATGGTAAGTTTATTCAGTTTTCGATAGTTGATGCACATATGGAATGATCCATCCTTCTTCTTTATGAACAGGACTGATGCTCCCCAAGGAGAGAAGCTCAGTCTAATGAATCCTTTGCTTAGCAGTTCGTTTAGTTGACTAGACAACTCCTGCATCTCGGCTGGCGCTAAACGGTATGGTACCTTTGCTACTGGGGTAGCCCCAGGAATTAGATCGATTCAGAAATCGACCAGTCACGCCAGCGGGACTTCGGGAAGGTCTTTTGGAAATACGTTAGCGAAATTGTAGACCTCTTGAATATCCTTGATGTCTTTATATTCTTGCTTCTTATCGGCTACGTGGGCAAAGAAGGCGTGGTATTCCTTACGGAGATACTTTTGGGCTTTGATGCAAGAGATGATTTGTAGGTTCGCACTAGGTTTGTCGCCGTAGACGAAGAGAGTTTCACCACTTGGCAAATTAAGGCGAACGGCCCTTTCATAGCACATAATTTCAGCACGATTAGAGCTTAACCAATCCATGCCAATGATGATGTCAAAGCTTTTTATTGAAACAGACAATAGATTGATTTTGAATGAGTAATTGTCTAGAGTGAGGGTACACCATGAGTATATATCGTTAGTGCTTTCTGTATTTCCATTTGCCATTTCTACGATGTATGTATCTTTTAGTGGTTGGGGATTCTGTTTTAGTATTTGTTTGAATAATATGCATGCATATGAGTTATTGAGGAGAAACATACCGGTAACCACTGTGGGATATTCCATTGCTTCCCCTTTCCCCAAGACCAAGACCCTTCCGACACCTCCGGTGTTTTCATTTTTAGCTTTTGGGCAGTCCCTCTTGTAGTGCCCAGTTTCTCCACAGTCGTAACTGGCTTGGCTAGCTCCGACGTTGGTGGCCGGGTTGGCTTATTGAGCATGCGCCCTGCAGAAACGGTCAGTATGCCTTTTCTTGTTATAATTGTTGTAGTTCATCTCACGGCAAGGGCCAGTGTGTTGAAAGTTACACTTGTTACATTTGGGGAGATTCCCAGTGTACTGCCTCAGGGGTGCAGGAGCGGCGGTGGTAATGGCAACGCGAACCGCCACTACTTGTTGTTTCTTGGTAGATTCCTGGGTTGGTTGGTTTTTCCTTTTGTTGTTTACCCCTTTTGATTGCTAGCAGGTGGCCACCACGGTGCCATGGCTAGCCTGATGGTCGATGAGTTGTTGTGGCAACTGTTCGGCACTGTCAAAAGTAGTCAGCTTTGAAGCCAACACATTTCCTTGAATCTGGGGTGTGTTATGATCCGACTTTTAATGTGATTGCAATCAATTCATGTTGGAAATTCATATGTTTTGAGCTCATGAAGTTAGTAGTAGTGACTTAGTGACGTCTTAGTGTATGCTTGTTATGTGAAATTAAGACCGAATAGATCATTGAATCTAATGGATCTGCCTCAAGCCCACAACCAAACAAGGAACACAACCTAAAGCGGAGCCACCATTTCTAAACTGATAGAATCCTAATTATACACAACTTTATTGCCTACACCAAGTAGCTATAGATTCACCATAAGCAATGACATAAACTATTTAGGAACTTAGTGATAATACTCCCAATGAAATATAATATGCATGCTAATTTCATTGATATGTTTTTAATACATAGAGTTTGGAAAAATTTGACCTTGATATAGGTCGACATCACATCAATGTACAGAAATTTTTGACAATGTTACGCCCCTTTGATTAGTGTAACCACTTAATCGTAGGACTGAGCATACACACAGAGAAGAGTAGCACCAATGCATACTCATAAACCTAATCTATAAAGATTTATGAGTAGTGTGGACCCTACTCATTGCGACTCATCCCTTGTGGTCCATGAGATGAAGTAGAGGTGCCTTATATATCTGCTAATTGATGCTCAGCAGTGGTCTCTCTTTCTCCGAGAGCCATGTACCTTTCCTGATACTCCCTTACCTCCGCCCTTACGGTGGCAAGGTCCTCAATAAGTCAGTCCCTAGGATATTGGTCTCTTTCTAGGTTTGGAGTGCGCAAGGTGGCGATTTCTGCAGCAACACTCAGCTCCCGAACTCGTTTTTCCGTTTCCTTATTCTGATATCCAAGGTTTGTGATTTGCTGGATCACGACTGGGATGGCCTTGTCAGCTGGTCCTCCATGGTTGAGATCATAATAACATCGTTGATCGCCAAAGGGTGATTGTTGTCACTGATGAAGACTCCACCTCTCGATTTTTGTTTCCCAACGGGGCTTAGGTTCGTTGTAGCCAAAACGGTTCGCAGGAACCCTGGCTATGTATGGAGGGTTAATGACCTCCGACTCCTCTTTGTCTTATTCTTCTTCCAGTTCTTCTTCAATTTCTTCTTCAACTTCTTATTCTTCGGGTTCTTACTCTGTGAATTCTTCAGGGTCTTCATTAAGATCCTCCTCTGGTCTCTATCCAACCGTTTACCTGGTTTGGAAAGTAGGGGTCTCCTGGTAAGTGGAATCCTGTCATAACGTCTGTGCGAGAATAGGGGTGTAAGAGGCACATAATGAATCTAGAAATATTGTGCTATAGCAACATAAAATACTCCTATAGTATTTTAAATGTTTTGTTTAATTCTTATTGTAATTCTTGTATGGGTTTTGGTAGGATGATTGACTTGTTGCCCACTACAACTATCCCCTGGCGTATGTTAGTCTCTTCTCGGACGAATATAGTTGATCAGACAATATTCCTCCCAAACTTGATTATATATCCCAAGGCATAATCATAGTTTACAACTCATCCACTTTTACTTTTCGTGTTTTTCCTAGACGTAACACTATACCGTCATGCATGCATGTACCTATACTTTTCCTAAAAATAATGTTTTATTTTTAAAAGTATAGTCGTATGAAAAAGTTTTACTTAGAGAATCTTAGTCCCATTGTGCTTATATTTTGTATATCTTGTATGGTTTGATATACTTAGTTCAATATAAACAATGCTCTGATACCAATCTGTCACACCACCAAATCAAGGATGATAGAAACGTCCGGGGGAGGAGGACTTCATGTATAGTATTACAACAACGAGTATAATAGTTCTCAAAGTAGATACAAGTATTATAAATAAAATAGAGAAATTTACATGGTTTTATAAGAGTACATGTTTCAAAATCGATTACAATATAATGACAAAATGTTTTGACTACCGCCGAAGCGTTCCATCCTCAAAAGCTGGTAGTCACCTGTTTTTATTGATTACCTGAGAATACAAGTAAATTTTGAAAGAGTGTCAATTATTACATTGGTGAGTGCATAAGCTTTTGTATATAGAGTAAAAATCCTTTCTTTGTAAATGTAAAGTATGCACAAGAATATTCCAATATTTTCCTTATAAAATAAGTTGTTGTCTTACGACCCAAAGACCCTAAATGTACAAGTATTTTACCATACTTATAATAGTGTACCTATTTTTATAAAAATAAGACCCCTTTGAAAATAGAGATCCCCGTAAACTATGTATGTTGTTATTTCCCTATGTGAGTTATTATAACCATACTGATTGACATAGTAGCCTGTGACGACATTCTTCATGCGTCGAAATGTTACGATATTTGTCACCCCATACCTTCCGGTCTAGCTATTGCATGCAGCTAAGGTGTGGGTTTTCAATCCTAATATAGATCTATATACAAGTATCTTGCTCTCCCTATAAGAGACTCTGGTTATAACTACATACTCTAAGAGTACAATGAAGTAGTTCCTCACAACCGGATTTAACGAGTTTACGTGTAGTGCAATCGAAAAACTTTTTGTAGTAGGAGTATAACCCTCCTTAGTATGTTCGTAGAGTTGATGTAAAATAAACTATACCTATTATAGCTTATCATGAATGTACGTAGTAATGAAAAACCCGTTTGTAGTGAGAATTGAACCTTTTCATAGTGATTAGTAATATATCAAATCGTAAACTATACTTATTATAGTTCATCTTGTATGTTTGTAATGACTAAGAACCCTTACAATGAATGAGTATTTTATGTTATTTAAATGTAACTTAATACAAAACACAAGTGAAATATGTAGTCATCATAGATAAACACTTTGCTCCACACATTACAAAGTGTGAATAACTTGTAAACTGTTTCTTAGTAGTTTTACTTTTCTGTCCTTGTTTTTGTAAAAATCATAGAAAATCATCATGAGTCGAAATCTAAATCCGTAAACTCTGAAAGTTCACAAAAATTTTCTAGTATACTCATAATTTTTATTATGATTTTTAATGGTTTCTAGCTAGTTTCAAAATGACCATTTTCACTGACTGGTCCGAAATCTTTGCTATAGTGATAGACAGTTTTGTAAAAATCACCATAAATTGTAGAAAAATCTTATGAACATGTGCAAGTAGTCATTTTTAAGGTATAAACCTCAAGTATTTTCATATTGAACTATTTTTAAAGTTACGGCGTTTAAGATAGTCAAAACAGTTCGTGTTTGGCCATAACTTTTCTGTTGAAAGCTGTCAT
The DNA here is from genome assembly GCF_052625555.1 of Lactuca saligna. Classification (NCBI taxonomy): domain Eukaryota; kingdom Viridiplantae; phylum Streptophyta; class Magnoliopsida; order Asterales; family Asteraceae; genus Lactuca; species Lactuca saligna. The sequence goes on along the minus strand of NC_136419.1, from coordinate 60,565,935 downwards.
TTGAGTTAAGCATGTTTTGATGTTGTGACTTTTATTCTCCCCCATAAAACTAGGTTAAAAATGTGAAAAGAAGGGGGTATGAACTCACCTTGAGTGATTTCCTGAGATGGGTGGTTGAAGAAGATGGGTTTCCAAGTCAACAAAACTTGGGGAATGCTTAAGGATTTGAAGCTCCTAAGAACAAATATGACGATATTTGTATAAGAAACCCATGATTTTAGTGAAAGAATTTATAATATCTAGATTAATAATGAAGAACTTACCAAAAGTGAGGGAAGAACTTGTGGTCTCCTGGAGTTCTTGTTTCCATAGATTAATTAAGAGAGAGAGAGAGAGAGAGAATATTTGATTGAAGAGTGTGGGAAATGAAACTTTTAGGAAGAGGGGAAAAATATAGTCTGATGAGGATTTTTTGTAAGTAAATTTGATGGAGTGTTGGGAAATGTATAAAAAATGATAGTGATTTGATATGGTAAAGTTTGAATAGTGACATAAAGTGGGTATGTTGTCATAACTTCTTGGAAAAGTCAACAACCCCTTAGATAATATCTTACACAAAAGATATGATCAACATTAAGATTTCCCCTAAAATAGGAATAAAATATGAATTTATGGGGTCTTATATGTCAAAATATGAGTATGGGTGAAAATCCCCCGTCAAAATCATCAAAAACAGGCATAAAACATGAAAGTGGTCAAAAACCGGGTTTGAGAAGCGAACCAACAAGGTTGAGAGGTTCAAACGTGAATGGAGGTTCGTTTCAGAATGGCTTGCAAGTGAACTCGCTGAGGCGGAGGTAGGCACCCATGTGAAAGCGAGGTTCGCTCCTGGCGTCTGAAGCAAATCCGAAGCGAACCTGGTCAGTTGTCAAGCGAAGGTGTCCGAGCGAAGGGTTAGGGGCGAAACTTTTCGCCTAGGAACGAACCACATCCAGCAGCGAAGTAGAGGTGAGGACCGAAAGTACCTTCGAGCGAGAGGGTTCACCTCTTGAGAGGTTTCGCCTCTTGAGAGTCACGTCCCTGAGCTTCGGGGGCTATACTCTACCCGACCTCCCGTTAGTAATCCTCAGTGTAGCCAGCATGGGAGCCTGCACTGGCTTAGCGGCTAGTAAAGGACATTGGTCCTTCATATGGCCCACTTACTCACAATGGTAACAAAGTCTAACTCGGGGAGCTGGATTCTGCTGCCTGCAATCCCTGGCCAGATGGCCCTACTTGCCACATTTGTGGCACCCGCTCCATGATCGGAAAATCCCCGAATTATCCTTTCCATACTTCCCACAAGTGTGGCGTGGTAGTCCCCCAGTCCTGGTATCAGCGCTCTTAGACCGCTTTGGCGCTAGCTGTGACTGTGTCGGGGGCTGGTGCTGGTCCCTCAACTGCAGCTCCATCTCTAACTCACACCGCCTAGAGGCCTCCTATAACTCCAGCAGTGTATCACATCATTGGGCAGCAAGAAATTGATGGATGTCAATCTTTAGCATGCTCAGATAACGTGTCATCTGATCCTACTCAGAAGCAAACACCGGGCAAAATATCTCCCTCTCAGTAAACATGCGGGAGATCTCTGTCACCGACTCTATGCACTATCTCAGATCCAAGAACTCATGTGACAACCGCTCACGCTCGACCCATGGAATGTAGCGAGCATGGAACATATCCCTGAATTACTCCCAAGTAACAGCAGCTCTCTGGTCATCCGTATACGACCTACTCATCAATCTCCACCATTCTTTTCCCCAGACCTTAGCAAGTTCAGGGCACATCTAACCATCTGGTCAGTAAGACATAAGCATGTGAAGAATCATCCCTCCACATCAGACATCCACCTCATGGCTATGATTGGATCCCGATTCCCATTGAAGGTTGGGGACTTCGTGTTACCGAAGTCCCGATACTGGAAGCCCCGACTAGCTCCTCCTCCTGCAGTTGTTACAGCTGATGGAGTTGCTACGGCAGCCGTCTCAGCTAGGGCTGGATACCTGTCATTAAAATACTCCATCATAGTGGTCTTGATAGACCCAAACATCTTTGTAATTTGGCCTCGAACAATCTCGACGATTCACTCACGGATGATCTCCCTGAGCCGGTCCTCTGTCAATGCAGGCCCATCCTGACTGATGATCAAGGTTGTTGTCGGGGCACCCTGATCGCCCTGCCATGATCCCAATCCAGATCCAGTCACAAAACGCCTTGTAACCACCATACTAAAAATACACTAGGAAGATATCAGATAATCCACGCAAATAACAGGGAACTAACTCCAAACTAGGTGTTGTGACTTCCTTACTACGCTTATGGGTCATGTGCTTTCAGTAGTACGGGCCCATACTAGCTTCCACACCTACCCATATTTGTCTCAAGTATCATCACAACACCCTAACAATATACATATACATGATGGTCACTTAATCCTCACACCTAAAGGAAGGCTAACTATCTCATAACTAACCTACCAACCTCACACAACCTACCCATGAAACTTCCACCAACCTACATCACTCGTGTATGTTAGCCATACATAACCCTGGACCCTATAGAATTTCGAATACCTGATCCTAACCTTAGCCCTTCATTAAACAAGAACAGGACATAAGGCCAAACCAAACATTCTCAGGCTATAAGATCTTAATTATGTAAGGTCATGATGCACACACTAAGCAACTACAGTAATGATGTCAATTTCATATAAGGTAAACCTTAGGCTATCAGGCATCATGTAATCAGGAAATTTTATCATGCAATTCATGAACATCCCTAGCCTAGTACTAGCATGTTGTCCTAACACGTCACATACTCAAATAACTACATGGTATTTTGTGGTCTACTTACTGGATCTGGTTGATTATACACTCTGCGTCCTCCTTTACTTGTTTTGAAAAACCATTTAAAAATCATTTTGAAAATATTTCCTTGATTTGGGACTGGATTCACACGAACGTTCCTCCAATTCACTCAAACCAAGGCTCTGATACCAACTTGTAACATCCATAAAATCATGCCAAATTTAAACTTTTTAAAACATTTTAAAACCATTAAACATTACAAAACTTGTTTTTAAAATAGTATAATATCAGAGTATCCCGAAAACAAAGTCATAAATGTGAGGACTTATATGATCATGCCTTTGCCTTCCCGCGGTCATCTGATGTACCTGAAACAACAACTGAAACTATAAGCCCAAAGCTTAGTGAGTTCCCCCAAAATATCCATACATACAACAATATACATATAATCACAAACATCATACTATGGGTCGAGTCAACTATCGGGTTGTAATACCCTAGGACCTCAACCAACTGGTTGGAATTCTAACATAATATGGGTCCAATTTGTTGGATTAATGCCTAAGTCCATAACTATATTTGGTATATACTTGACCCGGTTGTAGCATGGTCCTTTTGGGTTGCTTCATCGGAGCAACTTGATTGGATGATTAATGGAGAAAGAGGTTGTTATGGTTAATTAATATATTATATGAATAATTTATTAAAGGAGAAATCATATTTGTTTAATTAATACTGGTCAAGAATTAGTTAAGAATTAATTTTGTGAACAAAAGAGATTAATTAAACTTTAAGGACTGAATTGTAATTATTGGATAGTTGCAAAGTAGGTTGAGAAATCCTAGGGATAGAGTGCATCAAATCCTTATGGATAGCCCATAAGATTTCGTCCAAGGTAGGGATCCAAAAGATTCTTATGGGTTGCTTGGTGGCTAAGTAACCGAATAAGGACTCTAACTAAAACCTTGATCTCACACCTATATAAAAGACCCATATGCTTCATATTTCGGCTACCACTTGAACCCTAGAGATCCAAGAGCCGATTTTGAGCCTTTCCCCTCTCTCCAAGATCTTCCAACTTGCTTTGGTGTTTGTGATCCATTAGAGGCATCACATTTGAGGTGCTAGGTTCTCATAAGCTAAAGATGTTCAAGCAAAAATCAAACGTAACATTCTTACTAGGTTACTTATGTTGATTTAAATTTTTTGTTGTATGCTAGAATAGGATTTGCAAGTCTTAGACAATTATTCATGTACACTTAGAAACACTAGATCCAAGCACTTAGGGTTTGCATGAACACCATAGGAATGTTGTTTTGCTAATAACTCATCAGTGGTATCAGAGCCTAGATCATTTCTCTTTTGTATTTGATGCATTGGTAACTTGTTAAAGCTCAAAACACAAAAAACATGCCTATGACAGCTTGACTCGTCGAGTCACCAGATGAAGTCGGTGACTCAGGGCTACTCGGTGAGTCCAGGTCTGTGACTCGGCGAGTCGGTTCATCTGGTGGCTGATTTTTCGGGATTTTAACTCTTTTCTGATTGGGATAGTTACCAAAAATGTTTTTTATTGATAAAATCTGATTTTTATTATATTGGTATGATTATCCTCACCCAAATAGAAGATAATCGTCATAAATAAGATAATTACTTGTTTTATAAGATAAATTTAATTATTTGTATTTTTTATTTGAATTATCTTGTAAGGAAATTAAATTAGGTCAAATTATTTGATAAATATTAATTATATGATTAGTTAGTTATTTTTCAAATTTGATGTAATGTTTTGAAAAGTTTCAAAACTTGCCATCAAGTTTTGGAATTTAAATTTTGATTAAAAGTTTAATTTTGAAACATTTAAATTCTAAAACCCCTAGAGTTTTAAAAGTTCAAATTCAATCCTTGTACTATAGTAATATTAAAAAGATTAGTTGTTAAATTTGTATAAGAACATGACTAGGCTTACCATTAGTATATTCTCATGGTTATTAACATGTTGTTTGTGATCCTCGGTATCCCAATCACAAACTTGAAGGGTATATCAAGATTTAAACATGCCATTGAAAAGTTCAATGAATCTCAAATGATATAGGAGTTTTAATACATTTAAAACTTAAATTGTTTTTTGTTTTTCACGGTGGAAATTAGTGAATCATCATTCACTTACCTTCAAATTATTTGCATTCTAGATTATGGCATCCATTTTTTAAATTGTGAATAATTGTGCTGGGTCCAAGACCTAATTTCTCATTTTGGTGTTTAATTGGGAATTGTTATCTAATCAAACTTTGTCTCTTTTTCTTTTCAGATGTCTAATTCAAAGAACAACGCTTCTAGCTCAACCCTTATTGGCTCATTCTCACTCATGAATTTGTGTGGGAGGGTGATTTTTGACATAACTAATTTCAATGAATTAGATACGTAATATCTGCATGGTCACCCGCTACAAGGACAATGAGTATGTTCTCGACAAGGATGTGAATGAGGTTGACACCAACACTGATACTCCCGAAGAGATTGTTACATTCTAAGCTCATGAGCGAGATGCTATAAAATGTCATTGCATCATGCTCACGACAATGAATGTCGAATTCCAAAAGTCCTACAAGGACTACTACCCATACGAGATGCATCAAGATTTGATGGATAGGTGCCATCAAAGCGAAAGGATAGAATGGTGTGATATCATCGCTTCGATGATCACTACCAAAATGAAGGATGGAGAGTCTATCACGGCCCACCTATAGAGAATGCAGAGGTATGTGGACCGCTTGCTGAAGTTAAATGTTAACTTCGATGAGGAGTTGGCCATATATATCATACTTCACTCGTTACCTCCTTGTTATAACTAGTTCCGCATGACCTACCACATGAACAAGGAGTATGTCACTCTAAGAAAGCTCAAGGCCTGTTGTGGACTGCTGAGAGTAGTCTGAAGGACAAATCTGCTGCATCAACTCCTGCTGCTACCGTCCCCATCTTAGCTATTGGACAAAGGAAAGGTAAGAAGAGGAAGGCTCCTTCTAAGAGTCACTATAAGGGATAGTCCCATGATGGCACATCTTCTAGTGGAACCAAGGCTGGTCCCACTACACCCTCCTCGAACCCGAAGGATGCTAATTGCTTCTACTACCATAACAAAGGGCATTGGAAACAAAGCTGCCGAAGTACTTGCATGATATCAAGGATGGGAAGATAAAGCCGTCCTTCGCAGGTATTTATACTATTCATTCTAACAAATCATCACATGCTATGTCTTGGGTCCTTGATATAGGGTGTGGTTTTCACATTTGTTCTAATTTTCAGGGCCTAAGAAGAAGTAGGGATGTGGAGCATGGGAAGATAAATTTGATCATGGGGAATAGGAAAGTGTTGTCTGTCACCAAGATTGGAGTTTACTCTTTAGTGCTTAGTAGTAGGTTAGGTTTAGATTTGAATAATTATTGTTACTCATCAGAAATGACACGAAACATTATTTATTTCCAAGTTTTATATAAACAAGGTTTTAGATTTTCGTTTGATAATGAAAAAGGTTCTATTAATTCATTCTTTAATGGTACTTTCTATTTTGAAGCATTGTCTTGTAATGGAATATATGAAACTGTGATGGTTGTAGACACCTTAGGAAATGATGTGTTGTATATTGATTCTTCCAATGGTTTGGATAAAGCATGCTTGTGGCATTGTCGTCTTGGACATGTCAACAAGAAGCGCATAGCCCAACTCTAAAAGGATGGAGTGTTGGAGTCATTCGACCTTAGGGACGATGACGTGTGCGAGTCGTGTTTACTTGGAAAGATGACCAAGTCACCCTTCACTAGTACTTGTGAAAGGGGTGAGGGTTTATTGGATCTCATAGACACTGATGCGTGTGGGCCCTTTAGATCCACCACAAGGGATGTGAACCGCTTCTATGTGACTTTCACTGATGGTTATAGCATATATGGGTATATATAATTAATCAAGCATAAGTCAGAAACCTTTGAAAAGTTCAAAGAGTTTAAGCAAGAAATGGAGAATCAGTTGGGCAGGAAAATCAAGATACTTCAATCTGATCGAGGTGGTGAGTACCTTAGTCTTGAATTCCACAACTACCTCAAGGAATGCGAAATCGTTTTGTAATTGACACCACCTAGGACACCATAGTTGAATGGTGTAGCTGAGAGGTGTAATCGAACCTTGTTGAACATGGTTCGTTTCATTATGAGCCGTGCTTCGTTAGCTATCTCATTTTGGGAGTATGCCTTAGAGACTGCCTCCCATATCCTTAACCTAGTCCCTACAAAGAAGGTTGCCAAAACACCTCATGAGATATGGATAGGGAAAGCTCCCTCATTGGCATGTATCAAGGTTTAGGGTTGAGAGGCTTTCGAAAAACGAGAGACTCACGACAAGCTCGAACCTCTTTGTGAGAGGTGTATTTTCATTGGCTATCCGCATAAGTCCTTTAGCTATCTCTTTTATAGACTAATTGACAATGTTGTCTTCGTTGCAAGGAGAGGAGTTTTCCGAGAGCGAGAATTCATAAGCCAAGAGGACAGTGGGAGGCAAATTGTTCTTGAAGAGCTTCAAGAGTCAAGCGATGAAGGAACCTCTAACGTTGGCGCTGAACTAGAGGAACAAACTCCTGTTGAACCGATTAACGAGTCCTTACCTCTTAAACTTTCCAGTATAGTTAGTGTTCCACCCGTGTTGTATGGTTTTCATATAACTAGTGAGGGTGATACGTTTATTAGTGATAGTCTATTAGTAAATTTGGATGAACCTAACAGCTACAAGAATCCATGTCAGGCCCGAAGTCTGCAAAGTGGAAAGAGGCTATGTACAACGAGATTCATTCCATGTTTGACAATCAAGTTTGGAAATTTGTTAAAAATGTATCGGGTCGTAAGACGGTCAGGTGCAAGTGAATCTTCAAGAAGAATACTGACATGGATGAGAAAGTACACACTTACAAGGCACGATTGGTTGCAAAGGGCTTTACTCAAACTCCCGGAGTTGACTAGGATGAGACCTTCTCGCCAGGTGCGAAGATAAAGTATATTAGGGTTATGCTAGCCATAGTTGTGTTTCATGATTATGAAATATGGTAGATGGATGTCAAAACCACTTTCCTTAATGGGAAGTTGGTTGAAGATGTTTACATGAGTCAGCTAAAAGGTTTTGTCGATGCGAAGCACCCTAATAGAATGTGTAAGCTTGAGAAATCCATTTATGGATTGAAGCAAGCGTCTCGTAGATGGAATCTTTGTTTCGATGAGAAAGTCAAACAGTTTGGTTTCTTGCAAAGCGAGGATGAGTGTTGTATATGTCAAAGTCAGTGAGAGTATAGTTCGCTTTCTTGTTTTGTATGTGGACGACGCACTACTCATAAGAAACGACGTCCCGACCTTGCAAGAGGTTAAGTCCTGGGTTGGGAAGTGTTTCACTATAAAGGACCTCGGAGAAGTTGCTTATATTCTTTGGATAAGGATAGTGAGAAATAGGAGTAAAAGAAGAATAGGACTTAGTCAAATTACTTACTTGGATAAAGTACTAAAGCATTTTAGTATGGAGAATTCCATGAAAGGGGAGTTACCGATCCAAAGCAATACCAAGCTGAGTAAGACTCAAAGCCCGAGTACTGAAGCCGAGATAGTAGAAATGATTTGAGTACCTTATGCTTCTACAGTTGGCTCGATCATGTATGCAATGACTTGTACTCGCCCTGATGTGGCCTTCACTTTAAGTGATGACTTAAGGGTGCGAGGGTATAGTGACGCCAGTTTTCAGACCGACCGAGACAACTTCCGCTCTCTATCGGGTTGGGTCTTTATCCTAAATAGAGGAGCAGTGACTTGAAAAATTTCCAAGCAGGAGACCGTAGCTGATTCAACGTGCATATCAGAGTACATAACAGCAAGCGAAGCGTCGAAGGAGGCGATATGGTTGAAGAACTTCATCGGAGACGTTGGAGTTATGCCAGCCATAAATGAGCCTATGAAGATTTTCTGTGATAATGAAGGTGTGGTTGCCTTAACTAAGGAACCGGGGGATCATGGCAGATCCAGACATATCAATAGGAAATATCATTTTATTAGACATCGAGTAGAAGAGGGACTCCTCGTAGTGAAGAGGGTATCGTCAGAAGAGAACCCATCAGATCCCCTTACGAAGGGACTGAGTAGGGTTAAGCACTTGCAATACACTAGGAGCATTGGGCTGAAGGACAATATTAGTTTTAGTGATTAGATAGCTTTTAGAAAAACAGTAAATTGTAATTAACATTTGATGATTAAATAAAGGTGTTTTATTTATAAGTAAAGTTACTATCTTATGTTAATTATTTACTATTGTTTCACTTTGCATATTTTGACTTCCTCAATAAAAAGATTATTTAAATTGTCCACAGTCATTCATATGTTGGAAGTAGATATGAAAGAAGATTGTCATGAATTGGCTTGTAAACTGTCTAAAGGGTATTAGACATAGCAAAAGTTTTCTACAACGTTCATGAGTACTTATGAAATAATATTTGAGTATTGGATTGGACCTGCTCTCACTTGAATCATTTCATGGAATTAATCACGAGTGATTATGAGAAAATAATATCATATAGTCTTTAAACCAAGATATATGGTTTATTGTTTGTGAGTTGGTTGTGCATTGATAATGCATAAATACATCATTAACTTGATGTTATAAAATGCATTGTTGTGTATGATTTGATGAGTAAATGGTAAATGCATAAAAGTTGAAGTTTATCTGTTCCTTTTACCCTAAGAGGGTAAAAGTGATATCTTGGGCCCCTCGATGATTTGGTTTGACTTATATGTCGGGCTTGGTCAGGACTGAATTGATGTGTTTGATTAAGTTCTATGTCAGACAGATCAGAGATCGAGAAACAAATTGTTGGACAATAAGTATGACTATGTTCCTTGTGATTGCCTGTCACACCCCCAAACCAGAATAGCGAAAATGTTCAGGGGGGGAGGACGTCATGTACAGTATCATATCAATGCATAATAGTATACAAGCAACAACATCATCCATTTCATTAATAGAATAATTTAATACAATTGTGCTCTATATAGTTTGAAAGACACCTAAAATGTGAATCAAAATAACAGACGAGTCTTGAACACGCTCCGTCTTCTCAAAAGCTTGGTCTAGATGTACCTGTTTACTGGTAACCTGAGAATACAAGTTATTTTGAAAGAGAGGATCAGCATTAAAGCTGGTGAGTGCATAAGTATTTAGTGTCAAATGTTGTATAAATTTGATGAAAGTGTTTGTAAATGTTTGTAAGTGTTTGTAGTAAATGTTTGTAGCTCCTATAAAATCCTATATTTTCTACTAGAAATGTAGCCTTCTACCAAGACCCGAATGTTCTGTATGTTGTTCGTTTGTAAATGTGAGTGTTTTTCCCAAGTATGATTATCATTACTAAAATATGGTTTACATTTCCGTTTATGTGAGAAGATCACAATGTGAATGTAATAGGAAAATAAAAATGTACTGTAGTATTGTATATAGTAACTACTGTTGTAATAACTACCTTAAACCAATTGTTAATAAAGGTAAAATGTGATGAGATTATAACCATGCTTGATCGACTAGTAAAACATAACGTTCGAAGACGTCGAAATGGTATGACATTTGTCACCCATAGACCTGCAGGTCCCCTGTAGACAGCAGCAAGGTGTAAGATGGTTAATCTCGTATAGATCTATACACAAATTCACGCTCTCCCTCCAGGAGACTATGGTTACAAAACGTGACATGGCTGAATATTGCCATGCCATGAAGTAGTGGCTCACATTATGTTATAGTATTCTTGTATTTATATGTTATGCTCTATTTGTTCTAGTGTATTGTGTGTTCTCTATGTATAGTGTATAGTGTGTTCCTCCTTGTTTCTCATTTTAGTATGTTCTTTCTAACTTATGTATGAACAGACTCTTGTATGTTTCATTGTTCTTAGAAATAGTGAGTAGTAACCCTCTAAACTATACCTATTATAGTTTACTAGTAATATTGTTTGAATGACTGAGTATGTTTGTACACTTTTGCTAACCAAAGATGTTGAACTGATGTAAGAACTTTTATATCTATACACATATACTTAATATATAATTAAGATTCAAACGAAACTAGGACAAACAACCGATACCCTAAGTGCACAACCAAACAAGGAATAGGAAATAAAGTGAGTTATCAGTCCTAAGCCCTTTCAACCTCTTTTATATAACTATATCCATATAGACAAGATTTTGACAATATATACGTTTAAAAGAGTTTGATAAAGAGTTTTAACCATTTGAAAGGTTATAGATGACTTGATGTCAGTTTATAAATTGTTTTGAAATAGCTTGTTTGATAGCTGTAACACCGAAAATTTTCAAACAATTTTTTTTCAATTTTTATAAAACATAATTCCATCGATTTTCATAAAAACAACCATTTTAATTATCCAACAAAACAGTACAAAATCCCAAGATCATAATATCAAGCTCCGAACGTGTGTGTATACGGATCAAGCCGGCGCCTTCCCGCGGTCATCACTAGTACCTGAAACAAATAACATCAACACTGTAAGCACAAGGCTTAGTGAGTTCCCCAAAATACCACATATAACACATATTAGCCACTCTAGGCTATAACTCTGTGGGTCCGTGCACCCAAACTCTGTGAACCCTCAGATTCTAGCTCTGATAAACATGCACCACATAAATCACATAGAAATCATGCAGTACAACACACAACATACATAGCATACAAATACTCTATCACATAACTCTGGTTACCTACTCAAGGTAAAGTATAGTGAGAAGACTCACCTCGCGTATCTCGGTATCTCACGAATCCTGGGAATCCCTCGTGATCGATCCTCCGAGCTCTAATCCTCCTATAACATTATATGCTTCTAATTAACACTTTATATCTCTAAGGTTGACTATCAAAAAGGAGTCAACACTGGTCAACTCTGGTCAACGGTCAACGATCAACTCTGACCGGACTCGGCGAGTACCAAGGCGACTCGGCGAGTCTGGGCGTATACACCAATTTCCCTGGAATCCTCCCTTGACACGTCGAGCATTCACTCAACTCGACGAGTTCCACCTGGCATGAGTTGTGGGGCCACCACGACTCAACTCGCCGAGTCTCAAAACAACTCGGCGAGTCCAGTTTGACTCAATCCACCGATCCATTCTGACTCCCCCTTGACTCACTGAGTCCACCCTCCCCAACTCGGCGAGGCCACTCACTGTGTGGTCGGGCAACATTCGTGCTACTCGCCGAGTCTGTTCTTCGGACTCGGCGAGTCCGTGCCATGCACTGACTCAATCTTGCTCTAAAGGTCAAATCCAGTCCATTAATCCATAGATCTAGTCCCTCCAAGCTCATTTAGCACGTAAAGTTACAATCTTGATGCACATACAACCTCTATATGACCATATATGATGTTTTTGACTCATTTACTACAACACAAGGCCATGGACTCCATTGTCATACATAAAGCTTGATGAGTGAGACTCTCTGGACCTCTATGGGTCCAGATCCATAACCTCAACTCAAAGAGGGAACCAATGGGCACCAAATCATCCCATAAATGACCATCATAAGCCCTAAATTGCATAATGCTTCACCAAACAGAAAATAGTCCGAGATCATACCTCTAGAGTGATGATCTAAGCCCCAAATCCACGAAATAGCAACCTCCTTTGCTTCCTCTTGCCTAGAGTCTCCTTCTTCTTGCTAAATAACACACACAAGGTCAAGAAATGCTCCTTTCTCTTCACAAATCGCTCAAGAGCACAAGGGTCTCTCACTGAGGGTTGGGTGAGCACAAATGACGGCCATAAGGACCCTTAAATAGGCCCCAAACCCGGAAATTTAGGGTTTCATTACACAGCGCAGACTCGCCGAATCCAGGCGCGCTTCATTGCCCAAATTTGCGTCCCTACTCGGCGAGTCTGAGCTCCAACTCGCCGAGTCCCCCTCACAATTCAACAAAATTAAATTTACAAGATACCTGGTAAAATCCGGATGTTACAACTCTCCCCCACTAGAACTAGACTTCGCCCTCGAAGTCTCGCTCTAAAACAGCTCCGGATGCTGCTCCCGCATCATCCCCTCCGGCTCCCAGGTCATTTCTGATCCCCTCCGATGTTGCCACTGAACCAATACCAGAGGTACCTCCTTGTTCCTCAAAATCTTGATCTTCCGATCCCTAATAGCCACTGGTCTCTCAGCATAATTCAGGCTTGCATCCACCTGAATATCCTCTAATGGAACCACTGCCGACTCATCGGCTATACATTTCCTCAACTGCGATACATGAAAAGTGTTGTGAATCTGCCCCAACTCTGCTGGTAACTCCAGCCGATAGGCTACCCGGCCTACCCCTGCAATCACACGAAACGGACCTATAAACCGGGGTCCCAATTTGCCCCTCTTCCTGAATCGGATCACTCCTTTCCAAGGAGAAACCTTCAGGAGAACGAAGTCGCCGACCTGAAATTCCAGCTCAGACCGGCGCCTATCCGCATAACTCTTTTGTCGGCTCTGAGCGGTCAATAACCTCTGTCTGACTAGCTGTATCTGCTCTGTCGTCTGATTCACGATCTCTGTACTACCCATTACCCTTTGCCCAACCTCTCCCCAACATATGGGAGTCTGACACCTCCTACCATACAACAGCTCAAAGGGCGGCATACTGATGCTCGAATGATGGCTGTTATTGTAGGAAAACTCTGCCAAGGGCAAATACGTGTCCCAACTACCCCCAAAGTCCAATATACATGCTCGAAGCATGTCCTCAAGTGTCTGAATCGTCCGCTCACTCTGGCCGTCGATCTGGGGGTGGTATGCGGTACTAAAATGCAGCTTAGTACCCAACTCCTCATGAAATTTCTTCCAGAAACGGGAAGTGAAATGCACATCGCGATCTGAAACAATCGCGATCGGCACTCCATGCCGAGATACAACCTCTCTCACATAAATCTCCGCCAACTTCTCCGCCGAAGAACTCTCACTGATGGCAAGAAAGTGAGCGCTCTTTGTCAACCTATCCACAATCACCCAAATTGCATCGACTCCTCTGGCAGTCCTTGGCAATTTGGTGATGAAATCCATAGTGATCTGTTCCTATTTCCACTCGGGAACCTCCAATGGCTGCAACTTGCCATGCGGTCTCTGGTGTTCGGCCTTTACCCTTTGACAGGTCAAACACCTCTCGACAAACCATGCGACATCCCTCTTCATACAAGGCCACCAATACTCCTTTCTTAAGTCCAAATACATCTTCGTAGCCCCGGGATGGATCGAGAATTTCGATCTATGAGCCTCCTCCATCAATGTAGTACGCGTACCGCCCACAAACGGTACCCAGATCCGGCCCTGATACGTCATAAGCCCTCGACTATCCGATACAAACTCAGAAACCAACCCAACGACCCGCTCTCTCTTCTGCATCTCCGGACGCACAGCCTCGGCCTGTGCCCCACGAATGGCGTCCAGAACTGGAGCTATCACGGTCAATCTCAAACATACACTTCGCAGTGAAGTACTCTCCGCCCTGCGACTCAATGCGTCGGCTACCACATTAGCCTTTCCCGGGTGGTACAAGATCTCGCAATCATAATCCTTGACCACATCTAACCACCTCCTTTGCCGCATATTAAGGTTAGGCTGATCCATCAAGTACTTCAAGCTCTTATGGTCCGTGTAAATCGTACAACGAACCCCATACAAGTAGTGCCGTCAAATCTTGAGGGCGAACACCACTACCCCCAACTCCAAATCATGTGTGGGGTACCTCGTCTCGTGAGGCTTCAATTGCCTCGATGCATATGCTATCACATGTCCCTTTCGCATCAGCACCGCTCCCAGTCCTAAAATCGATGCATCACAGAATACCACAAAACCTTCCATCCCTTCCGGAAGAGCTAATACCGGAGCTTCACACAACCTCTGGCGAAGCGTCTCAAAGGAGGCCTGCTGCTCGGGACCCCATAAAAATGTAACACCCTTCCGGGTCAATCTGGTGAGTGGAACCGCAATCTTGGAGAAATCCTTAATAAACCTCCGATAATACCCTGCCAACCCAAGGAAACTCCGGATCTCAGAAGGTGACCTTGGCACCTCCCACCTCATCACTGCGTCAACCTTGGCCGGATCGACCAATATCCCCTTCTGGTTAACGAGATGTCCCAGAAACTGGACCTCCCGCAACCAGAAATCGCACTTGGAAAACTTTGCATAAAGTTTCTCCGATCTCAAAACTCCAAGAACCTCCCTCAAATGCTCCTCGTGCTGCTCTCTAGATCTCGAATACACCAGAATATCATCAATGAACACAATCACCGACCGATCCAACATCGGCCGACATACCCTGTTCATGAGGTCCATGAACACAGCCGGGGCATTGGTGAGCCCAAAAGGCATCACCACAAACTCATAATGCCCATAACGCGTCCTGAATGCTGTCTTCTGGACGTCCTCGTCCCGCACTCTCACCTGATGATAGCCCGACCTCAAATCAATCTTGGAGAACCAAGATGCTCCCTGTAACTGATCGAATAAATCGTCGATCCTCAGCAACGGGTAATGGTTCTTGACCGTCAGCTTATTCAATTCCCGATAATCAATACACATGCGATGCGAGCCATCTTTCTTTTTCACAAACAGGATGGGTGCTCCCCACGGCGAGCTACTCGGCCGAATAAACCCCTTCCCCAGCAGCTCCTGAAGCTGCAAGGATAACTCTTGCATCTCTAGAGGCGCAAGGCGATACGGCACCTTAGCGATAGGCGCGGCTCCCGGAACCAAATCGATACCAAACTCCACTTGCCTCACGGGAGGCACACCTGGTAACTCTTCGGGAAAGACATCTGGAAACTCACGCACCACCGGAACTTCATCCACCGAACTCGGTCTCTCGGAGATCACTCGCGTATCCATCACATACGCCACAAAACCCTTACAGCCCTGCTGTAAACACTGCCTCGCCCTAGCAGCCGAACAAAAGGCTGATCCAGAACGTGTACCCTCACCGTAAACCGAAAGAACTCCCCCACTAGGATCTCGTATAGTCACCAGCTGACGCTCGCAATCGATAACCGCGCCGAATCGGCTCAACCAGTCCATGCCCACTATAACACAGACATCACCCATCGCAATAGGAATCAGGTCGATCGGGAACTCAACCCCAAAAATCTCCAATACACATCCCCGGAGGACCTCCGTGGCACAAATCACTCTGTCGGCGGCTATGGAAACCCGCAGGGGCCGACTCAGTGCCCCACGACTAACACTGATATGCTGACTAAATGTCAAAGATACAAAAGATCGACTCGCACCCGAGTCAAATAACACTAAAGCAGGTACAGAATTCACAAGGAAGGTACCTATGCATAGCATAATATAAGCATAATATCTCAACACCATAAATAAATAATGAAAAGGAAGCGTACCAGCCACAACGTCGGGTGCAGCGCAGACCTCTTCCACAGTCAGCTGAAAGGCTCTCCCCCGAGCCCTCGGTGCCTCGGCCTTCACGGGCCGACTCTCTGTAGCAGTAGCTCTGATGGCGGCGGGAGTAGACCCCTGAGATGCTCCGCACAGCAGCGGACACTCTGCCTTCCGGTGTCCGGTCTGGTTGCAGTGGAAGCACACTGCAAATCCCTTGGGGCAGTCCTTGGCCATATGCCCCTCCTTGCCACATTTGTAGCAAGATCCTGCTCGACAGACTCCATCGTGACCCTTGCCGCACTTTCCACAAGTGCGGCCCTTCTGGCTCCCGGGTCTGGGATCAGCGGGCTTGGCCCGCTTGGCTGCCGGCTGGGACTGTGCCGGCCACCGATCCCTCCCTAGAGACTCCGCCTCCTCCCTGGCCTGAGTCTCAAGCTCAATCTCCCTCTTCCGAGCATTTGCCTGAAGCTCGGAAAATGTCCGATACGAGGAGTTCGCAGCGAACTCCCGAATATCCCGTCTCAGAATGCTCAGGTAACGGCTCATACGTGCCTGCTCGGTGGACACGTGCTCAGGGCAGAACATCGCCCTCTCATGAAACATCCTCGTAATTGCTGTAACTGACTCGGTACCCTGCTTGAGGGTCAGAAACTCCTGTGTCAGACGCTCCCTCTCCACCTGAGGAACGTACTCATCTCGGAACATGGTAGTGAACCTCTCCCAGGTCACTGCCGAAAGCTCAGTCGGTGTAAAGTGTGCCGTCACAAACTTCTACCAGTCCTTCGCTCCCAAGCGAAGCTGGTTCAGCGCGAACCGAACCTTCAAATGCTCAGGGGACGAGCAAGTGAAGAAGCATCCCTCCATATCAGATATCTACCTCATAGCTGCCACCGGATCCTGCGTACCATCAAACTCTGGTGGCTTGGTGTTGCTGAACTCCCTAAACAGTGTCGCATCACCTCCCTGGGGTCTTGCCGCAGCAATCGCTGCGGTACTCGCTGCAACTGCAGCCTCAGAAAGAGCGGCATAGCGCTCGTCAAATGTCTCAATCAACGCGGTCTTAATAGACCCGAACATCTCTGGTATCTCAGCTCTGATGACCGCAGCCACCTCCTCATGAATGATCTGTCGAATCTCCTCATCACTAGCTCCGGCATCCTCTGGCATATGACGTGTCCTCACCATGATCAACCTCTGAAATACAACATGAGATAATTAGACTTCACTCGAACACTCTTACATTCGACAATCCACCCCTCCTTGATCCTTGGCATCCCAAGATTCTTATTTGGACTGTGTACCGCACCGGTGCTTTTAGTAGTACGGGCCCAATACTACTGTCCGCACCATCTCAGTACACACCCCAAATCTTCCTCTTCGGATCCCAATCCCTAAGTACTCTATTATACTTAAATCACTTTGAAATAGATCTCACACAAAGCCCTAGCTGCTACCTAATTACTCTCAGCATCTCATAGCAGCTCACCCCTCCCTAGGCTAAGGCATCACAAAACAGGCCACTCTAGTCCTATTAGCAATACCTAACCTACTCTAGCATGCAAACACATCACATTAATAATAATTATCACATAATATAAAGGTATTTTGGGAATTCACCGTTCGGGCGCTGGCTGATCGTACACACGTTTCTTCCTGGAAAATCTTTTGCTCTTAGAAAATTTTGGTTTTATTTTGAAATATCTCTTCAATTCCTCAGTTTGAGTTCAAATACCCCCGAAGGTGTACCCGAATCCCTCAAACCAAGGCTCTGATACCAATTTGTAACACCGAAAATTTTCAAACATTTTTTTTTCAATTTTTATAAAACATAATTCCATCGATTTTCATAAAAACAACCATTTTAATTATCCAACAAAACAGTACAAAATCCCAAGATCATAATATCAAGCTCCGAACGTGTGTGTATACGGATCAAGCCGGCACCTTCCTGCGGTCATCACTAGTACCTGAAACAAATAACATCAGCACTGTAAGCACAAGGCTTAGTGAGTTCCCCAAAATACCACATATAACACATATTAGCCACTCTAGGCTATAACTCTGTGGGTCCGTGCACCCAAACTCTGTGAACCCTCAGGTTCTAGCTCTGATAAACATGCACCACATAAATCACATAGAAATCATGCAGTACAACACACAACATACATAGCATACAAATACTCTATCACATAACTCTGGTTACCTACTCAAGGTAAAGTATAGTGAGAAGACTCACCTCGCGTATCTCGATATCTCACGAATCCTGGGAATCCCTCGTGCTCGATCCTCCGAGCTCTAATCCTCCTATAACATTATATGCTTCTAATTAACACTTTATATCTCTAAGGTTGACTATCAAAAAGGAGTCAACACTGGTCAACTCTGGTCAACGGTCAACGGTCAACTCTGACCGGACTCGGCGAGTACCAAGGCGACTCGGCGAGTCTGGGCGTATACATCAATTTCCCTGGAATCCTCCCTTGACACGTCGAGCATTCACTCAACTCGACGAGTTCCACCTGACATGAGTTGTGGGGCCACCATGACTCAACTCGCCGAGTCTCAAAACAACTCGGCGAGTCCAGTTTGACTCAATCCACCGATCCATTCTGACTCCCCCTTGACTCACTGAGTCCACCCTCCCCAACTCGGCGAGGCCACTCACTGTGTGGTCGGGCAACATTCATGCTACTCGCCGAGTCTGTTCTTCGGACTCGGCGAGTCCGTGCCATGCACTGACTCAATCTTGCTCTAAAGGTCAGATCTAGTCCATTAATCCATAGATCCAGTCCCTCCAAGCTCATTTAGCACGTAAAGTTACAATCTTGATGCACATACAACCTCTATATGACCATATATGATGTTTTTGACTCATTTACTACAACACAAGGCCATGGACTCCATTGTCATACATAAAGCTTGATGAGTGAGACTCTCTGGACCTCTATGGGTCCAGATCCATAACCTCAACTCAAAGAGGGAACCAATGGGCACCAAATCATCCCATAAATGACCATCATAAGCCCTAAATTGCATAATGCTTCACCAAACAGAAAATAGTCCGAGATCATACCTCTAGAGTGATGATCTAAGCCCCAAATCCACGAAATAGCAACCTCCTTTGCTTCCTCTTGCCTAGAGTCTCCTTCTTCTTGCTAAATAACACACACAAGGTCAAGAAATGCTCCTTTCTCTTCACAAATCGCTCAAGAGCACAAGGGTCTCTCACTGAGGGTTGGGTGAGCACAAATGACGGCCATAAGGCCCCTTAAATAGGCCCCAAACCCGGAAATTCAGGGTTTTATTACACAGCGCAGACTCGCCGAGTCCATATCCTGGACTCGCCGAGTCCAGGCGCGCTTCATTGCCCAAATCCGCATCCCTACTCGGCGAGTCTGAGCTCCAACTCGCCGAGTCCCCCTCACAATTCAACAAAATTAAATTTACAAGATACCTGGTAAAATCCGGATGTTACAATAACACAGTTTAAGTATAAGAGATCCACTTGATTTGATAGTTATAAATCACATGTGACTGATTTGATAACTATAATGTTTTCTACTTGTATTCCCCCTCCCCCCACCATAAAATCATTTTAAATCATAAAAAGATAAGTTAGGGGTATGAACTCACTTGGTAAATGGTGAAACGGGCGTCGTTTTGTTTCTAGGAATGATCTCTCTTGACGTAATCACGGGCTTCTGGTGAAGAAACAAGCTTCATGCAGGCAACACTTCGACTGGAAAGGAGCTAGTTTCTCTGGAGATTCGGGGTTTCAGGACTCACGTTGTATGCTAGAGGTTTTACCGGGGCCTTAGGGTGGTTTAAAGGGGGCTTAACAGTGTGTAGAAGTAGGAGAGAGGATGGATTTCAACAACTAAAGTTGGAAGGCCTTAATTTCTATATATATGGAGATGTTTTAAGCCTCACCAAAGCCCCATATTGCAGATCCAAGCTCCTAAGGTATACTTCCTACGTAAAGTTGCAAACTTAATGTACAAGCAAGGTGATAATGGCCCAAATCAAGCTAAAGAAGAGGTTTTAGGTAAGGGAAAGGCATTATCTTGCTAAAGGTTGAAGCTTTATGATTATAAGGACCAAGCTGAGCCTAGATCTGAAGTTGCAACTTCAGATCATGGTCC
Organism: Lactuca saligna; assembly: GCF_052625555.1. NCBI lineage: Eukaryota > Viridiplantae > Streptophyta > Magnoliopsida > Asterales > Asteraceae > Lactuca > Lactuca saligna. The sequence continues at coordinate 60,545,549 of NC_136419.1, read as the reverse complement.
ATCACTCGAAATGAAACACCAATCAAGCTAAAATGGCCTTAATCTCAATTATAGAAAGATCTAGCTAGAAAGAGATCAAGGTAACGAATTGTTACCTTAAAATAATGCTAAAATGGAGTAGACTTCAGATCCACAACCATTCCTTGCCTCAAACTTCTTGATCTTTAAGCTCCTTGCAACAAGATCTTCCTTCTAAGCTTATCAACACACAAATATGGAGAAAAAACACGATTTAGGGTTTCTGAGCTCAAAGGGGGCTATAAAGGAGGCTAATGACCCTTTAAATAGGGTGTAAAACCCTGAAAATTAGGGTTTCATCCTCCAGCTCCAACTCGTCGAGTCGTGTCCTCCAACTCGTTGAGTTGGTCACTTAAGTTACGCGGCCAAATCAATTCCTACTTGACGAGTCAGGGCATCTAACTCGTCGAGTCGATCTTTCAAAATGAAAATATACGACTGTAAAGTTTATACCTGAGAGTCGGGGTGTTACATACACACTAACCGCCAGCGTTAGCACCAACATAAACATCAATGTCGACACCTCAAGACCTTATCAGTGTCAGCGTCTAGATAGTAATCTAATGTAATCTTTGTATATTAGGCAGTTATAGTAATATGTATAAAATAGATAGGAGATCTGATATCTTGGTGATAAGGATTAGTTCTTATTATATACAATCATTTGATTGAAGGGATATACTGGTATAGTTTTGTATATATTCATCATTAGGGTGAAATCCTAATGTGAACGTCTTTGTGACCATCTTTCTGACAATCTTTCTCTTGGTGAGAACAACCCCTTTCTTTGTGGAAGACATATTTGTGATTAATTCGTGTTATTTAGTTTTTTTTGTTCTTTTTTTGGTTTGGTTAGTTTGTTCATTGCTAATTATACTTAAAGTGTGTCCAATTGATACAAACCTTCAGTACTCATGAGACTCTTCACCCCCAACTCTTCTTACAATGCATGCCAAAACTTAGAAGTAAATCTTGGATCACTATCCGACATGATCGACAATAAAATTTCATGCAATCTTACTACCTCATCAACATACAAATTGGCCAACTTTTTTAATGTAGTAGTCTCTTTAAGCATAGGAAACACATTTGCATACCTACTTTATGTCCCTCATTAAAGAGATTATTGAGGAAATGGATGATGACCCAACATAGTTATTTTTATTGGTGATATTTTCACAACCTTATTTTATCTAACATCTTAAACTTGTACTAATATCTTGAATCATCCAAGATCCTGGACATCCTATGATCTTGAATTGCCCAAGATCTTGAACAAGTGAATATCTTGGGACCGTGATCGTGTTTTTTGTTGTATCTTGTATATGACTTGAAGAATTGATCAAAAAGAGATGGACCGGGTCAAAAGGTACATGTTCAACAAGGGAAAACACAAAGTCCCCCCAAAATACCTAGTCAAGCTAAAATATGGGAAGATCCTAAATTTTCAGGAAAGTTAGTTAGATGTTAAATGTATATAAAGCCTAGCTGATAATAGTTCACACATGCACTTCCACTACTTATTCTTCTCTACATCTTTCGACACTTGAACGCATTCACATTATTTCTAAGATCAACGATAACCTATAATTTTATTCTCGATTTAATACAAGCTCTAAAGTAGGTGATTTATCTCCCGAGATTTTATGTCGAAGATCCAAAAGGATTGATGAATTTCCCTGTACCTTTTAGTGTTCTTGCATTTACTTTATTTATATGTTGTTTAATCAATAAAAACATGTTTCTATATTTTATTCGATTATTCATTTGTTTACATTATTAAAACCAGTAAGATATCTTCTGGTATCATAATACATTTTTAAGTATCTTAAAACCTATTGCACGAATTTACTTATTACATGTGGTTTAATCTATTCATATATTTACAAGTCTTTTTACAGACGTCTATTCAATTGTTATACTTTATTTGTTCAATTACGACCTCAAGATACTTTGTGGTATCTTGGCTTATTTTTGAATATCTTAAGACTTACTACTCATTCAAAGAGTTTACCACTTTAACACTATTTTTGTCCCAATTGCCAAGATTACATGTACTTATATCTTGGGCTAAACCAACATTTTTATTTGATATTTCATTATAACAAGTCTCAACATTACTATCTTATTCCCAAGATCTTCGATATCTTTCAAAGTCTTAAGTATCTGATAAATCTTTTTCTTAAAATATTTACCTAAAGCATCATACCACACTTACTAATTTGGCTACTAAATTACTTATGTGATTTTTGACCAAAACAATTATAATTGATTTTGGGCACGTCCAAGATCTTCGACATCTTTCAAAATCTTAAGCATATGATAAATTATCTTATTAGAATCCTTACCTAAAATATCACATCATACTTACTAATTTGGTTACAAAATTATTATGCGATTTTTAACCAAAATAATTATAATGGTTCACCTTAATTTATTTGAACAATATTTAAACAATTATTGAAATTTTTATGTATATAGATAGTGGCGAATTGAAAAAATGTTTTAAAACATTTTCGCCACCTATCACATACGACATATTATGAACTTTATACTAATCAAAATTTTAATAGTTATTAATAGTTATTAAGTCATTTTAATATTCATACTTTTAGTTTAAACACTTTTAGAAGCTAAAACCAGATAGTAAAACCTTTTGAAACTTTAAGACAAAAACATGTCTTCATGATAAAGTGACAACTTATTAACAATAGACTTTTGAAAATCATGTTATGATCAAGAATTAGCATATATAAACCAGTGGATAGTATTATATAAAAGATAGATTAAAAGAGATATAGATATGTGAAGCAATAAAAGAAATTTTTAAAAAAAAATCAAATTAATATGGTAAAAGATAAATCATAATAAAACACAGTGCAAATATTTACATGATAAAAGATAGTTCAAAAATTCAAAATTATGTTTTTTATGTATATACATAATGGTGAATCGGAAAAATATTTATACATTGTTGCATTTTACAAACGGCGTTCTATAAACTTGCAACCTAATCGGGTCGTTAAAAGTTAAGTAATTTTAATCTTCACTTTTGAGTTTCAATAACCCGGGAAGCTAAAACCAAATAGTAAAAATCTTTCAAAACCTACAAAACATGATTTTAGTGATAAAATAACTAGTATTAATTAATAATAGACTTCCATTGTCATAAAAGATAAGATTAGTGGATGATAGAGCAAACTCATTTCATATCTTATAGAAAACATGGCGAATATACATTATTTCTAATCGGTGTTATGTTTGTTACATTTGTGTTTTAAATGTACCAACAGAAGATACTGAAATTTAGGGGTGAGCATGGGTCGGTTTTGACCTAAAACCGAACCCAACCCAATAAAATCGGTTTTCAAAAAAATAAAAACCGAACCATGAACCCAAACTGTCGGTTCGGTTTGTCGGTTTTCAGTTTCTTCATGGGTCGGTTCCGGGTTTAAACCCGAACCCAATGATAATCCCAATTAAACTGATTTGAGGCTTGATAGAGATTAACGATTCCTTATATTAAGGGTGAAACATGCGCAACTTTGATACACATAGATCAAATTGCAAATTAAAATAGAAAAGTTAGGGAAAACTTTGGATGGCAACAAGATTCGAACCCTTGACATCATGTTCAAGGGGAAGCCGCTCAACCGCTGGGCCAAGAGCATGTTTGTATATCTAATTCGCGCCTCAGATATATATATATTCTTATGATTACATATAAAAAAACATGGCACTCAACCATTGAGTCGGTTTCTCGGGTTGGGTGGGTCGGTTTCTAAGCAAAAACCGAAACCGAACCCGATTTTTCGGTTTTTAAAAATTTGAAACCCTAACCGTCGGTTTTGCTTCGGTTTCGGTTTTTTTGGTTTCGGTTTCGTCGGTTTTGATCAGTTTCCCGGTTTCTTGGTTCGGGTTTGCTCACCCCTACTGAAATTAAAGAGTATCTTGTGTTTGTTGGACTTATGCTTTAATGTATTACTTGATTTTGTGTTTGTTGTATGTGGTTTATGTTTAGAAGTTTTCAGGATATATTATGGAGATGTATATGTGTTTTTGATATGTTCCTTATGTAATGATATAAGGAACTCAATCTATAAAAGGTATGGATAACTTTGATGTGATTAAAGCAATTTGTTTATCAACAATAAGGCTAAAGGTTATGGTGCCGAAACCCACCTTAGCTTCCTCACGCACCACATAATCACTACTTCCTCCGGTATATACAAAATGAAAACACATATCAATGGGGACAAAATAAAAATAAAAATAAAAATAAAAATAAAAATGTCATTATATAGATGGGATAGATGTAATACCACACAATTAATAAATAAGTGGTTGAAAATATTATATAAAAAAAATGCGTAAGTCCCTAGAAGGCCCATTATGAATTCGCCCATGAATCCGATAAAAAAAATGTCAACTTTAGGTCCACCAACACACTCATTTGTTTCGGTTAAAATGTGCCTGTGATTGTTAGGCTCACGGGGGCATATTCGGCAAAGTACTGTCGCTTTCGATTTCGTTTTGCATCACACAATAAAATTTAAATTCTGAAATTTCCAAAAACTTGTTGAGAACTCTGACAAAAACATCCCTAGATAAGTATCACGTATTACATTTGTCATTTCTTTAGTATACCGAACTCACGTCACATCACTCTGGCCCTCTTTGTCACGAGATTTTTGACACAAAATGCAAAACTAAATTAACAATTATGTAAAAAAAAAAAAAAAAAAAAAAAAAATCGAACTTCATAAACGGATTTCCATGGTGGTGGAAGGAGTTAATAATCTTCGAATATACACATCATAAACCATGTACACTAATCAAAGATAGGGTAATAATCAAAGGATTTTAAACGACATGCCGACATTAATAAGAACAGTCGTGTAAATCCCGTTTTAAGTAGACATAAGCAAACAAGTCTCAAAGATGTTGAACCAATTCGTCATGTTGCTGTTTTTGAGTGTTTGATAAGCCAATCCATCACCATATCTATGTTTATTGATTCCTTGCATGAAATCATGTAGCAGCACACTTCTCTATCTGTAATTGTGTCGAGACCTCTGCACAAAACATCACAAGAATCTAAACATTGTCACACCTAAAGTCATGTCTGTTATATCTTTACCAAGACATAACAGACTGATTGTACTGTGTTTGACATGCATTGAACTGAGACCGATGTCAATAAAACAAAAATTGCAATTTATTTGTCCGAACCAAAAAGGTGGAACAAGGCGGGAGAGGGACTCGCTCTCGATCTCTTGTCTTTGTGAAAAGACATGAACGCCCTCTTCATCATCGTCACTGAAAATAGCCCCTAGAAAGCTTGTCCAGTCCCGTGTAACAAACGCAGTCGAAGACTGCGTTTTATTACACCAGACGGGACTGGACAAGCTTTTTGTGGCTTTTTTCAACGACGAAGATGAGGAGGGCGTTCATGTCTTTTCATAAAGACAAGAGATCAAGAGCGAGTCCTCTCCCACCTTTTCAGTTCGGACAAATAAATTGCAATTTTTGTTTTATTGACATCAGTCTCAGTCCAATGCACGTCAAACACAGTATAACCTGTCGTGTCGTGTCCTGTCCTGCATAACAAATACAACCCAAACGAACATTTAATTTTCATTTTTTTAAACCACTTACAACTGATCCACCAATGCTTGTTTAGTTAACGCTTGTGACTTATCAATCTTGTTTCCTAAAACAAGCAAAGGAATCCCATTTAAAGACGGTTTTGTCAAGAGGTCGTGTAATTCCGTTCTTGTTATCGGAATGCTATCCCTATCAGCAGCATCGACAACATACCTGTATTTCCACATATTAAATAATTTTATTATTAAATATAAATCTTAACTATTTTTTCCAATTTGTTACAACAATTAAACGTAGAAAAGTGAATTACAAAATGGCAGTAACTCCTCGACAATATCTCTCCCACATGGATCGAAACCTCCGTTGCCCTCCAAGATCCCAAAGCTTTATTGTAACGTTTCCTTTTGTAACTTTTCGCATGTTAAATCCCACCTGATTATTAAAATTAAATGATTCAAAATAACAAAATGTGTAAAACTAATAATAAAATGATTTTTCATCGTTTAAAAGATACCTACAGTTGGAATCATGTCTTCACTGTAGCCACCTGTCTGTTGATTAAAAAGTAATAATAATAAATCAGAGTTTGATTATTTTTTAATTGGAAAAAAAAAAAAGAAATAAAATTGTGGAAATGAAGATTTTTACAGCAATAGAATTCACTAGTGATGTCTTTCCAGCATCTTGAAGGCCTACAAGTGAAAGTTCCATTTCCTGTTTAAAGAACAAACTGATATCTAAACATTGTGAGAATCTTAAAGTTAAGTTTAAACACAAGCTTCAATGGAAGAAATAGCATCCTAATTTCATATTTTAACCTTATTTAATATTCTACTTCAATATAAGCAACAGCCATTCACCAAATAAAATCGATTAAAAGTGAAGTGAAAAAGTTAGGCTTTCTTTGAAGCACTTAATTCAACTTCCTTCTATAAATCTTCTTTCAGAACCTTAAAAAGTAAAAACAGTCTATAAAACTTTATGATAAACGTTCTTTAATATTATGACTTCTATCAAAGATTAATTCGATTGATTAAAAACATGTGGATACAACACTAAGATCCAAAATTTTATGATTTTAATCTACTAAATATATCCAACTAAGTGCTACAGTGTGGAAGCTTAGTTCATATACCCCGTATTTCCCCCCCCCCCCCCCCCCCCCCCCCCCCCCCTTTCATAATCTTGACATTAAATTGTTAACGACAGATAGCTAAATCAAAATCTACAAGAAGTTCGATAAATAGAACACGATTTGGTGTTCAACGAACTAGCTAAAAATTTGGCAGATACAAGATTGATATGAGCAACAAGTCAATAAAGTAAAATGAACAAAAAGGAAGGAAAAACGATCAAAAATCATGAAATAAGTGAGAATTAGAGAGACATGAGAATAGGAATTGAAGGGTAAGTGTTCGACGGAATTACCTACGAAGCCAATTGAGAAAAGAATCCCACAAACCCATCTGGAGAGAATATGGAAGAGGTGTTTGCAGAATAATGCGAAGAACCCTAAAAGTTGGTTTCTAGAAATCTCAGGAAGAGTAAGGAATTAGCATCAAAAAGCAAGAGGAGGGAAAACCTTGGGCGATTGTGGCGCAGGTATGTATGTGTACGTTTCCCCCACTGTTCGGCAACAATTAGATGGCTGTAGGGATAATAATGTCATTTGGCATTTGGCTACCGCTATTTCTATTTTCCTTTTTTTTTCTTGGAAACTTAAAATTGTTTTAATAATTCATCTTTAAGATTAAGTTTATAATTCATCTTGTTAATTCGTAGGGCAAAAAAAAAAAAAAAAAAAAAACAAGTTAAAGATTCAAACGAGGTGTGAGATCCAAGAATCAAATTTCAGCCGTACGTTTGAGAGTTTAAAAAACAATATAAAATAAAAAATAGTAAATTACTGAAATCGTCTCTATTTTTTTGGTCAAAATTGTACGTTTGATCTTTAACTTTTTTTTGCACTCAGATCGTCCCCGTGGTTTGATTTTGTTGCGTTTTTCGTCTCTATGGTTTGATCAAAATTGGACGTTTGATCCCTAAGTTTATGTATGTAAGGGACGAAAAATACAACAAAATCAAACCATAGGTATGATCCAAGTGCAAAAAAAAAGTTAGGAACCAAACGTGCAATTGTGACCAAACCATATTGACGATTTCAGTAATTTACTCAATAAAAAGCTATTGAATTTTAACTTTAGTTACTTTTAGTTTTTTTAAAATGTTAAGCCATCGTCTTGGTTAAATATTGATGTAACCAAGTTTTTGGGAGATACTTTTGAGATAAGATGGATTGGAATTTGTAGTTTTCTACTTTTCTTGTTAAGTTGTTTTGAAAGGATGACTTTTTTTTTGTTTCAATGGAATGCTTTCAAGTTGATCATAAGAGAATATATGGGTGGTTACAATTCAAAAGGGCGTCCTAAATGAGATTTTTAAAGAGAAATGAGAGTAAATTATTACTTGGAGATGTATCTGCCTCTATTGTGCTTGCTTTCTACGTGTGTTCGTGGGCAACCAACCAAGGACGGAGCCACCTAAGGACCAGGGTAAGCCCACACCCACCTTCAAATTTTCAATTTTTTTTATTTTGTAATTTAGAAATAAAAAATTATTTGGATATAAATTATTTGAAAAACAATTCTAGTTCAATTGGCAAAGCATAGTATCTCTTTCTTAATTACAAAAGTTTCCAGTGTAATTCATTTCTAAATTTACATTTTGATTCTTCATATTTAGGAATTCAATTCTTTTAGTAAGTTAGTTTTCAAATTTTATATATTTCCCACCTTAATTTTATAAGTTTGCATAATTCCATTCTTAGATAACTTTATCTAGTTTTTAGTTTTTTTTTTTTTTTTTATATTTATTTTTCTTATATATATAAAAAAAATTGTATTTATAGGGTTATTTTCACTTTTCATATAAGACCTTCAAAATCAACGGACCGACCATGTGTGTGTGTGTGTGTGTGTATATATATATATATATATATATAAGTAGGTTCATGCGAAAACATAAATATCTTTCGAAAACAAATTTTATCTTATAAAAATTAAACACATGTACTATAAAAAATAAATTTATTAGAAATAAATTAAAAATAATATGTTTATATTGGATGGTGTTATGATAATATAGATTTAAAAACGTTTTTAATAATTAATTTTTTTTTCACGTCTTTAACCATTTTTAAATTCACGTTTTCATAATAAAAATGTCAAAAATCTTATTTTGCTAATATGACACAATTTCTTATATATTATCAATTATCATCATCTATTAGGACCTCAACGTTACGAGCTCAACCATACTCAGTTTGACTTTTACTTTACTTGTTGGTATTTTACTGCTCGGCTCAGTCCTATTGAGCTAGTACATTACTAAGTCCCTTTGGGTCCGAGACATACCATGAGAGACGTCTTGTGGGGCCACTATCCCTTATTGTTTCTTAATAGCTCGTGCCTCTCACCCATTCTAACACTTGTTGCCTTACATTGGTTGCCTTGGTGTGTTGCACTCTTTTTTCTTAAATTTTGTTTCTTTGGTGCCATAAGTCATGCTAATATGACGTATGGGGTGTCTTCCCTATGTTTTTTTTTTTATTAAAGAAATGTGGTTTTCTTCCTTCGGAAGCAATATCATTCTCGCATTCCACTTCTTTCTTTTTAGTTTCAAGCTTTGTGACCATTTGCTTTTAATTCGTGCAAAATGTTAGGTGATCAATCAATATAGGTTATTTCGTCTATCTTAACCATATCGGAGGTTGAGGCGACAATCCTAGCATATCTTTTTTGCCGATTAGTATACCATTGTTGTGTCTGCACCCAATGTTCCGATTACTCAACTGACTGTGGGGAAATAGTTATTTGCTTTAAATCTTTAAAAGTTGGACTGCGTCTTCCTTTAAGTTACTTTGTTATAGATGTTCTTACGTTTTATCAAATACATGTTGCAATGTTGAAGCCTAATGTAATAATAAATAAATAAATAAATAATATCTAAAAGTAAATTATAATTAAAAGGGTAAAATAAAACTTACTAAATATATATTAAGTGGTAAAAAAAACAAATAAACTATCAAGTCCAATTGTATTAAGTGATCCAGATAAACATATGCATATTCATAAGCTATAAATAAATCTCTTATTGGAGATGATTTTAGTATTTTATGTTTTGTACAAGAACTTATATTATTTTTAATATTTCAAAAGAAATATTTATGGACAGTGTTGAACATGCACGAATCTTAATATATATATATATATATATATATATATATATATATATATATATATATATATATATATATATATATATATATATATATATGTTTACATTATTTTATTTTGTAGGATGATTTCTTTTGATGTTAAATATTTTATCAAAAATAATATCATGCTCAAACAATAAATGGACAGTAATGTATTAACTATTAAGAACTTGGGCTTACTTCATTTGGGTTACTATGGTGGGGTAGGGGGCTACCGGAGTTTTCTAGTTATATCACCTTACATTACGGGTCGTGGTGTATAAACTGGACGCGGATAAATGTAACATTTGTACATTTTATTATTAATATAAAACAAAATACGAAGTGAAATGTTATAGAATCAGCTGAATTATCAAGAAATATACGACTTTTGACAAAATGCGAAATAAAAATTAGTATGTTATAAATGGTCATGGAGAAACCAAAAGGCATCGATCATAATTTTTATAAAAAGAAAGCATGTTTAGAAAAGTCTGATATAACAAAACTAAGTTCAAATTTGATAGAAACATTGATAAAATAGCCTTAGGACTAGAGAAAGAAATTTTAATAAAATTAATATTAATCATCTGAAACACTATTATGTTACAAAATTTTATTTACGTAAGACAAACATGATATGAACATATGATTATGAAAATATAAATATGTAAGTGATGAATCTTTCTACTGCTATATATAATTATAAAAAGTACGGATATACTAAGGTTTTCATCGTTGCAAACTTAAATAATACCCAATGTCAAGATCAACGTCTTGACAAACTAACTGTTTACATTCCCACACTATTGTCAACTTGGTATGACTTTCTTTAAGTCGTGATAACATACACCTCACGAATATACACCAATATAAAGATCTTTCAGAATTTTCTTCTTGTTATAAATATATATGGTTATTTGTTCAAACAAATCATAGATCACTAACCTAAAGTCCTAGACCAACCCTATTTTCTTTAACACACCCCTTTTGACAAAATTGATAACAAAATTGATAGATCGAATGTTACAGGTACAAAAAACTTCTAACTTAAAATCATGTATGTACCTACATTCCTTTATACAAGTACATGCATATAGTAATTTTTGCATGTACAAATAAGCTAAAGTCAAAAATTTTATATTTTCTATTTAAGTGTAAAAAAATAGACAAGTATTAGAAAGTATCACTTAAACCACTAGAGTAACAGTAGGTAGGATTAAAAAGTTTGGCCTTCAATACACAATGAGTCTAACTTGCCCCAACGAATCAACTTAGAACCGTAAGGTATTTAACGCTGAAGCTTGAATTCAAAGCTAATTGCCTAGGTTTTATCTGTCAGTCGTTTGAATAGTATATCAGTATAACGTTATATTTTCATTCTAACTTGAAATTGTTATTTATTTGCATATTTTTGTAGCAATTGGACATTGTTGTAAAGTAGACTGAAGTCATTGGATAATTATTATATTTAATCATATATATATATATATATATATATATATATATATATATATATATATATATATATATATATATATATATATATATATATACAAAAATCAGTTATTATATTGGCATAATTTTGTTTTGGTTCGTTAAGATATGTTTGGTAGGGCAGTGTGGGTCTAAACCTAACCCATAAGGTCAATCTGACGGCCCATGGCCCAACAAACAAAGTATTAACTCAACGTCTCAACCAAATACCAATATTGACCATTTTGAGTGTTGACTGTGTTGTAATGCTAAAACAGCAATGTGAAAACGTTGACTGGCTTAATTCTCACTAAAGTATATATCTCTTTAGACACATTTGTTATTTATATTGTTTTAGAAATACAATGATTCTATTTTAATATCGAAAGAAAAATTCCTTTTTTGGTATGTTTGGAGTGTTGTGATCAATAAAAGATTTTCATTTTTAAATTAATAGGATTTTTATTTTATAATGGTGTGTTTGGTAACAAACATTTGAGACTTTCCATTTTTTAGTTTTTAATAAAAAGTTCGATAATTTTAAGCAAAAAACTCTGTTTAGCAATACAAATATTTAACTTTTAACTTTTAGTTTAAAAAAAAAACTCAAAAATATAAAAACTATTTTATGTAATGTTTAAGAAATAACTATCGAGTCTTTTTAATCAATTTTTAAAATTACCTTTAAATATATTTATCATTTTTAAATAATTGTGTAATTCCAGGTTTCAATAGTTTCTCACTATTTTTGCTAAACATTAAAATAACAAATAAAAATTAAAACTTTCGACTATCAGCTACCAGTTTTCAGCTTTCAGCTATTAAGTATCAGTTATTTTTCTCAAACACGTCATTATTAATCGTTATTAAATGTTATGTTAAGACAAAATTGTGTTACTTTAATAAATGAAATAAGTTTTTATTGAGCAGAATTGTAAATATTTGACGATCCTTCGATCTTTGCAGTGAATTATGTCGTCATAAATTTTATTTTAGACAATATTGAAAGTGATAACATTTTATAAGGTCCAAAATTTTATTTATGTAACTGATATATTTATGTTTAAATATGAAAGTCAAAATCTGACGAGTTATATATGATATTTATTTCCTTATGAAGTCTTGGGATAATTGGTCAAAAATGATATTTTACGAATAAACTTTGATAAAAGGAAAGTGTATAATGTAGAACTCCATCCAAAAAATTGTGAATTTAATCTCAAGCGTAGAACAGCCGGTTGTTTTGATCTTTGTTGCAACTGGATTTTGACCAAGAAGCAAGTCAAACAATACTTTTATATATGGATATATCTTATATTTTGAATTAGCTAATTAACATTAAAAAAATTATTCTGCATATTAACGTTTTCAAAGTTTTTTAAACGATAGACCATTCATCAATACTTAGCAAGGTGCTAATGTCATAAAAAACTTCAAGTTTTCATGAAATTGAGGACTTTACATTTTGACAGGATTTAGGTTCATTTATACCACATAATTGTCTAATTTTTTGCATTATTCCCAAATAGCCGGTTGTAAGAGGCTTTACTGGTTACCCCTCCACTGTAGCTACTTTAATGAGAAGGCCACATGGCCTCTTTGCCGACTATGTTAACCAAACGGTGATTGTAACCCTATTAGAAAGACGTTAGACATAGAGCTTCATACCCTATCACTCCAACATGAATTCTCTCACAGTAAACCGTACATTCTACTGATAAAATCTTGGTCTATTGGGAGGGATTCATCACGAAATCCGGATATTTAAAGAAGATTAACTGTACACTATTGGAAATGTTGTTCAAGCAGAAAGAAATTTAGGTGATTATTGCGTTGAGTTGTTCAATCAGTAAGTATATCAAATCCATGATTAAAGCAGTTATCTACTTATAATCCGTCAATTCTGTGTGTAAAATATGTTTGATTTTGCAAGTAACTATAATGGCTTTATCAGATCATGTTTAGAAAGACATATTTGCTGGTATATACGAGCCTTTCTCTGGACTAAATGAGATGGATCTTGAGCTCCATGGTATTTATATGGATCATGAACCAGATCAGAAGTTTGTGGCTTCACTTGATAAATGTAGGGACATCTTTCTCAATGTTCTACTTAGTGATGAAAACTTAAGGAATTCAAGCATGGTTGAAATCAGAGCACAAATTTATCATGCTAATGAATGGCAAGGTGATGAAGAAGAGACGGTAAAGAATAAGTATAAAATTCATGATCCAAACACACCATGGGACAAGATGGAACCTAAGTTAGGTGATATACTTTGAAAAATGTGTTAGAGAAAGATCAGTTGCAAGATGTAGGAATAGGACATAGAAGAATGTATGCCCTTTTAGATTATATGTTGGATGGATGCATAATGAAAGACAATTTCAAGTTAAAACTTTGGTTGTACAACACCGTTGCAGTAGAAAGTTCAAGTTTGGAAGTCTTGTTTCCCCTAAAGGGATATGTAGGCATTACATAACCGAAATGGCAAACAAACCTAAGATGAAACTTAGGGAGATGCAACTGACATCAAACAAAGGTTGAGATGTATAGTATCCATTGGGCAAGTCTGCAGGGAAAAAAATGGGTTGCTGAGTTTATTGAATGAAAACTATGTGAACATTATGCTAGGGTATGTGATTATATTGATGAATTGTTTAGGTCTAATCCAAGTTCTACATGCAAAGTTAGTGTCATAGTCAATCTAGATGGGAAGAAATACTTTCACATATTTTACATATGTTTCAAAGCTTTAAGTGATGGAAGGAAAAGAGGGTGTAGAAGAGTAATTGAGTTGGATGGATGCTTTTTGGAATGACATATTAAGGGTGTGTTGTTGACTGTCATTGGTAGAGATGCCAATAACCAAATATACCTAATAGCATGGTCTATTTTTGATGTTGAAAATAACCCTAATTGGACTTGGTTTATTGAGATTCTTAGATATGATCTAAACCTGGATGATGATAGAGGGTTGGTGGTGATATCTGATTAATATAAGGTTTGTTTTCAATACTCCCTTTATATAAATGTTAATAGAAATTAATTGTATGCATATTAAATAAAATGTTATTGTCTTATAGGGATTGCTTGAAAGCTGTAAAGATATACTTCCAAATGTCAAGCACATGCATTGTACCAAATATATTTATGCCAATTTTAAGAAAGCATAGACATGGTTGGAGTTTAAGAAATTGTTTTGGGCTGTATCAATGAGTTGTGTAGAAAGTGACTTTATGAGGCACATGGAAACCCTCAAGAAGTTGAGCCCATCTGCGTATGAGTACTTAATGTTAAAACAACCCAAAACATGGTATAGAGCTTATTTTGATAAGGGTATGCTTATGAAGCAGTTAAGAATGGAATCTCTGAGTGTTTCAAATCAAAAATTATTGATGCTAGAAAAACCCCTTTATTACAATGCTTGAGGAGATCAAGATATATATAATAGTCAAGTTTGCCCACATTACAGAGGAAAGTGTTAAATGGAAATAAAATTTTTGTCTTACTATAATTAGGAAAATGAGCTTGTTTGGGTAAAATATGAGGTATGAATCTTACTTACTTGAACATTTATTGTTTTTTTTTTCATACTGACTATACTAGATTATGTAGGTTATGGTGTGTTGTTCATAGTAAAGGACATGTTTTTGAAACTACAAGAGGATGTAACAACTATATGGTAGACTTCGCGGGCCGGGCTTGCAGTGATAGGTTATAGGATTTGTCTACAATCCCATGTGTACATGTAACTGCAACTATCAATCAAATCCATCAAACACTAGATGGATATATTGATGGGCACTTTTCAAAGGAAAACTTTCTTTAGTGTTATTCCCCTAATATCATACGAATGAATGGGAGCAATCTTTGGAGCTAAATTGGGTTTATTAAGCCATTTCCTGCTTGATCTAGGATAATGCCAGGTAGGCCTACTATCAAAAGGAAGAGGCATGCTGGTGAGCAAGATGGGGGGTTTTTCATCAACAAGGGTATTTGTACCAAGAACAGTGAGATGTGGGAAGTGCTTAGAGTATGAGCATAATCAAAAGAGTTGTAAGAATGAGAAAAAGCCAATAGTTCCCTTGCCACTAAAGAAGAAAGATAGGCCAAGGAAAGATCCATTGATAGCTAAGCAAGATGAAACATTAAAGTCTTCTCAGTACATTCAACCTTCAAAGAAGAAAACAAAATAAGATACATGTATAATGTGATCCCAAAGAAACACCAAGTTCCAAGGTTTCAAAAGCATCAAGTTCCAAGGTTTTAAAGGCTAAAAAGAGGTTACATATTATAAGGGAAGGTCATGAAGAAGTGGTTACTGCAACTAAAAAAAAGATGTATTTTCAACTCAAAAAGAAGATGTTGGTGATGGCATTGAGCCTAGAGCATGAGTTAATGTTGGTATTCAGATTAAGGATCGTGGTCCTGGTATTGAGACCAAAGAAATACTAAATGATAATATTCAGATTAAGGATGGCGGTGATGGTATTAAGACTGATGAAGGAGTAAATTTTGTTATTGTTGATCAAGTTGAAGATGGTGGTATTTCCATTCAAAATCAAGTAGGAGAATATGTTATTATTGATGAACAAGTCAAAGAAGTTCATATTGGACAAGAAGATGTTTTACTTCCAGTGGTTGGTTTGGAACTACGCAAAGCGCTTGATGAGGTTGAGTGGAGGCTGGATGAAATTTTAGGGGATGGTAGTTTTCAATAAAAAACACATGCATATGATGCTACTTAAATTGTTAATGGGGGAAATGAGGAAGATTTAACATAGGTTAAGTTTATTGATGGAAAAAATAAGGGTGTCCTTGTAAAGAAGGTAAAGGTGGATGTTGAGGACATTACAATGATATTGGAAGCATGATATAGCATGAAAGAAATCAAAGCTATGAGAGGGGTGCAAGTGGAACTAGATGACATGCCACCGGCTAAGCTGGTAAGAAGTTACTTTTGTTTCTGTAATATTTTAAACTATTTTGCTACAATTTAAAATATTTATTTCATTATCAATACCAGGATATGTCAGATGTATTAGATCATCCACTTGATAATGATGATGATGCTATTATTGATGATGTTGATGGTCTTGTGGATGATTTTATTATTGATGATATTATTGATGGTGTATTCCTTTTAGAAGGTCTTAACTGAATTGATATAATTGAAGGGTTTTGAGTATTTTGACACTCCTATGGTGTACATGGAACTCTAGATACCTTGGATCTATGTTTTCTCTATTATACATGCAAACTTTAAATTTTCCAAGGCATCATCCTAACTAGCATATTATGGAGTATATACAATACAAAAATCTAGTTGAATGACATACCTTTTCTTGTAGCTTGCAACCTTAAAATTTTAAGAGCCTAGCATCCCAAGTGTGATGCCTCAAATGCTTCACATAACAAAACCAACAACGGAGAACTTAAGAGGAGGTTACTGGCACTCACAAAATTGGCTTACCCTCTTGTGTATCACTTAGGTCCCGATTTTGGTAGCTGTAACATCCGGATTTCCAGGTATCATAATTTAAGTATTTACTTTTCAATTAAGAAGAAGGACTCGGCGAGTTGACGCCTAAATTCGTCGAGTAAGATCACGACTGATGATTCGGATTAATGAATGGACTCAACGATTCGGTGAGTCGACTCGACGAGTCCGCGCTGTTGGAAGAACGCTAAATCTTTGGGCCTGAGCCCTATTTAAAGGCACTTATGGGCTTCATTTGTGGATACCTTTCCAGAAGAGAGAACCCTAACGAGCTTGAGTGTGTAGAGTGAGAGAAATAGCCATCTTGAGCTTTTTGGTGTGATTTTCCAAGAGTGGAGAAGAGCTCCAACCAGAAGGACCAAAGGAGGTTGTTGTTCTGAGTTATTCAAGCAAGGAGATTCATTATGAGGTACCAAATTGAACCCCTTTTCTTCCCTATTGTGTAGATTCCATTTTTGGGGTTAGGGCTTGAATCACTTCATTTTTTGGGGTTTTGAATGCCTCAAACCCCTCTTGCAAGTTTGTGTTATAGATGTGGACCCTTCTAGGTCTAGAGAGTCCCAATCATCCAACTTTATGTAGTCCCATTGGAGTTTTGAATCTAGGTTGTCATTTTAAGAGCTATTTCATCAAATAGAGCTTGATGTGTGGTGCATGGACATAAAGATAGAACCTTTACGTGACTTTTCGCTGTTATAAGGTCAGATCTATAGGTTAGAGAATCAGATCTAACCTCAGAAGGTCAAATGAGTGTTGCCATGGAGGAAACTCGCCGAGTCCATAAGAGGACTCGACGAGTCAGATCGGGTTGCCCCGTGATCCGGGATCAGTGGTAACCCGTCGAGTGAAAGGTTAACTGAGTGAGGCCTTAGGAGGATTCAGAGGACACGCATGGACTCCCCAAGTCACCCGAGTGCACTCGACGAGTCTGGTTAAAGTTGGACCATTGACTGAGTTGACTTCAGTTGACCTTATGGTTGGTCAAACTGATTTAAGAGAGGTCAAGGAGGAGTAGAATAGTCATCTACCCATTCTTAGAGAGGAGGATGTAATGAGTGTATTGATTAGAGATGTTATCATTTTGATAGGCGGAGGCTAGATTGCGGATTCGAGCACGACAGTTTTCTAGACATCTTATGAGGCAAAGCCCGTTGATTCGAGATTTGGAGGACAAAAGGGCCGCACTTGTGGGAAGTGCGAAAAGAGCCACGAGAGAGTATGAAGAGAAGGGGTGTACTACAAGTGTGGCAAGGAGAGGCATTTCATGAGGGATTTCCCCAAGGGGTTTGTAGTTTGCTTTCACCGCAACCAGACTGGAGATCGGAAGGCCGAGTGCCCACAGCTACTTCCGAGATCCGCATAGGGATCTGCACCTGCTGCTAGAGCTACCGAGGTCTGGCCAGCAAAGTCCGAGGCACCGAAGGCTCGTGGGAGAGTGTAACGCCCGTGTTTCTGGGCTAAAATCATTAATAAAGTTGTAATAGTCTAGGTCAACCTTTGTAACTCATTTTGAAGTAGTAAAGAGGAATTATGTGAATATTATGTGAATTATATGCTTATTTGCTTAATTATTATGATTTAATAAATTAATACTAAAAATAAGCATTTCAAAAAAATATTATAAAAAGCCGATATCTTTTAATAAAGTTGTAGTGGCCGAAACAAGGATTCCGGAGATATAAAGAACGTCGAAATCCAAGTTATAACAAAGAAGTTATGACCTTTCGAAGTTTCGCGACAAAACCGGCACGGCACTGGGAAGCGTAAAAAGTGAATATTGCGATATAGTTCTTTTTAGACTTAACAATCTAAACTAAAGTCGTAGTATTCATTAAACCGAGAAGTTCGATAAAAAGAACGCCCAAATCTGACTTCGTATGAGGAAGTTATGATTTTTCTAAGTTTTAGCTTAGTAGTAGACAGCTAAATACTCGAATTTAAGATCGAGCGAAATTTAGCCGACACAACCTAAACGAGAATCGAAGGTCTCACCAATAGTAGTACAACGGTAAAGAGACTGACGAAAACGGACGTCGGATGAAGAAATTATGAATTTTTAACGAATTTTCTTGTCCCGGTCTGTTAAAAATAATAATATTAAAATTAAAGTCAAAATTAGCAGATGAAGTCTAAACGAAAGTTGTAGAACATGATTTTATCTACGCGTGCATATAAATAACGTCAAAAATGGAGCTCGTATGCGAAAGTTATGGATTTTAGAAGTTCGGGGCTCAAAATTCGGAAATTTTCGCATGAACACTAACCGGACATGTCACCGAGGACGTGGCCGAATCCGGACCAGACGCGTGTCGCAACTCCCTTGGAATGAAGCCTCGGCCAATCAGAAGACGCCTCGTGGCAGCCGCGTGTCCGAACCTCACAGATCAACGTCCGAGCCTCATTGCCGCCTCCGTATCTCGCCTCGCTGCTGCCACGCGCCTCGCCCCTTCACTGCCACACCTCCTCTCCGTGTCCGAACTTCGCAGGAGCTACGTGGAAGCTTCTCAGCCATGGAGACCTTGGCCTCGCACCCTATATATTGGGGGGTTGCGAGATCTCCGGACTACTTTTGAAAACTTGACATTTTTCACCCTAAACTTATATTTTGACTATTTTGACCTCCCCCGAAGCCCCGGTATCATTTCTAAAGCCCGAAATACGTCTCGAAGTGCCCGAAAACCCGGAAAATTTTATCTTTTCGGTTTTGAAGCTCCAACTCTCGCAGAGCCCGGTTTCTCAATAAAACTCCCGGCTTTATCAGAAACGATCATTTTAAGGAACGAATTGCTGCCCGATTATCATCAAATCAAGTGATTGTATAGTCACTTTCATCTTACACATAGATATAAAGTATGTTTTATAAATACGTGTTATGTGTAATTATATTGATTGTTTATTTGAGATGATTGTTGAATACAGTGTTTTATACAAGTTATAAACTGTATATGTATTTTATCTACAAATATGTTGGGTAGAACATGGGTAGACAAAATAGTTGATGTGTGTTAAAATGATGAGAGGCCTCGATGTTGTTGTTGTTCCAGTCATCTAGCGGAGTATGGATGACGACCACGGACTCTTCTAGATAGTCCAGTGGAACGCTAGCAGGCTCGCAACCTATAGGTGTTGTGAACGATGTGTTCACAGGTGTACTCCATCCCCCTCATGGTTGCCTTTAGGACATTTATTGTTGAGGAACCCCCTTAACAGTAGTGTCCATCCCGATGATAAAATCCTTAGACTAGGTCCCGTGTATAGGTGTTTAGGGACGTAAAGTGAGGGTAACGGGAATGGGTAATCAAGGTTATTGTTGGTTGATGAAATTAATAAATTTATTGTTGATCGATGAAATTAATAAATTTATTATTATTTGTGGGTTGAAAACCCTATATGCTCACCAGGCTCCCAAGCCTGACCCACTCAGCTTTCTGTTTTACAGGTAGTGGACTAAGAGCATAATTATGATGATGATGAGGGAATTTTGGATTATAGGCCATTAGTTGTAAATAACTGTTGTAAGCCTTATAATGTACTGTTTATACTTATGTACTGTATCGAACATGACATCCCAAGTCTTTTAATGAAATAAATTTCTAAGGAAATGCTTTTGATAAATCTTTATCATATTATTGTTTTGGGACAAATTCCGCAATTCTTTTATTAAAAGGTTACTCTGATTTTGAAATAAAGTATAAACAAAACCGGTCTTTTCTGGCCGTGAAATTGGGGATGTCACAGTTGGTATCAGAGCATTAGTTTAAGCGAACTAGGAAATTGTAGGATTTCTAGACTTACACTTAGAATGCTAAGCGATGATTGTGAGGTGTGAGCACTAGTATATTTTAGGAAAGATGCCTAAAATGTTTTTATGTGCTAAATGTTATGTGTTTGCTATACATGATATTATTATTCGGATCTATGGTCTGTTGCCGACCGGACCTGGAAAACATTATGTGTGTAGGATTCTAAGCGTATGATTACGATATTTGAACTAGCATGTAAACGTTTCAGAGTCTATAGTGAATAAAGATCTAAATTCACCTTCTTCGGTGTATAGATCAAGATGGCAAAGACCCGTAGCAGAAACGTAAATGCAAATGGGGATAGGAACCAACCCCTAGTAGTTCAGCAAATACCTGTTGTTGAAGAGGTTGCACCTGAACCAGTCACCATGGCTGGAGTTCAAGCCGTAATTCAGGCTATGCTAGCTGAACAAAGGGAAGAAATGAGACAAATTCTCCACGAGAATAAGGACAAATCTACCATACATGTTGAACCGATGGAGCCAGTTCCCGAGGAATCCGAGGAAGGGAACTACAGCCTCCAAGTGAGTCAAATAGGGACTCAAGGTGAGCAAAGGGATGGCCCAGAAGGGAGAAACAACAAGGATGGGCGGATGTACAAAAATTTATTGGGTGCGAAACCACCAAGTCTCTTAGGAAGCCCAAAGCCTGTTGAGATCATGGACTGGATCTCCGAGATGGAAATGGTGTTTGAAAGTTGCGATTGTAGCGAGAAGCAGAAGACTGTCTTCGCTGTGAGACAATTGAAAACTGGAGTCTTGAGCTGGTGGAAGCTATTAGCAGATACAATGCCGCGAGGAGAAGCTCTGAAAATGTCGTGGGATGAGTTCTTGGAACAACTGAAGGCGCAGTACTGTTCAGAGATAGATCTGATTGATCTGAACAATTAGTTCCAAAATTTGAAAAAGGGGAAAACGAGCATCGATGACTATGTTGTTGCATTCACGGAAAAGATGAAGTTGTTTCCATACCTAGTGCCAACCGAACTTTCCAAAGTTGAGAAGTTCGCAAACGAACTGCCGGCTGACTTTGGCCCAACAGTCAAGATAGCAACCACTCTGAAATTAGTTGTTCGAGTAGCTAAGAATGTAGAGACCCAACAAAAGGAAAGAGGTCTAGAAAGGGCTGAGGTTGGTGAGAAACAAAAGTTCGATGGATCCTCGAAATCCAACAAGAAGAGTAGATTCTCGAAGTCTGGTTCGAGAGGAGGAGGATCAGAAGCGAAATGGTGTGACAAGTGTAAGAAGAAGCACTCTGGGAAGTGTGATGGAGGGGTCACTTGTTTCAAATGTGGAAAGCCTGGGCATTATGCCGACGAATGCACATTCACTAAGAAGGTCTGTTATGAGTGCAACGAGGAAGGGCACATTTCAAAGGATTGCCCAAAGAAGAAGGAGGCAGGAAGACCCAACATACCACCAAAGCCGAAGGCGAGAGCCTTCCAGATGACACTTGAGGCTGCAAAGGAGGCAGCAGACGTCGCTTCAGGTACCTTTCTTGTAAATGGTTTGCCTGCAAACATACTATTTGATTCCGGAGCCAACTACTCCTTTGTATCGCATAAATTTGGTGGGAAATTAGCATTACCTGTAGAAAAACTTGATAATGCCCTGATTGTTGAAGTTGCCAGTGGCAAATTCGTACCTGTTAGTAATCATATTAGGAACATCGTCATTGACCTAAACGGAAATGAATTCCACGAAGAGCTATTACCCATAGAGTTAAACGGTTTCGACATCGTTTTGGGTATGGATTGGCTTAGCGCCAACGATGCTGAGATTGTTTGCAAGAAAAAGATTGTAAGGGTGAACCCACCCGGAAGAGAATCATTTATGGTGTACGGGGACAAATGCAGCGTGAATTCTGGAATTATCTCCTTGATGAAAGCCAAGAAATGTTTGTCCAAAGGATGTGCGTCGTACTTGGCATTCGTAATTGATGCTAAGAAGGAGAAGAAAGAAGTGCAGAATATACCGGTTGTATGTGATTATCCAGAAGTCTTTCCCAAAGATCTTCGTGGATTAGCACCTGATAGGAAAGTGGAGTTTCGTATAGACTTGTTACCAGGAACAACACCGATAGCAAAGGAACCTTACCGATTAGCACCGACAGAGATGAAGGAGCTCATGACGCAACTTCAGGAGCTGTTGGACTGCGGTTTCATTTGACCTAGTTCATCACCCTGGGGAGCTCCGGTGTTATTCGTAAAGAAGAAAGACGGAAGCATGAGAATGTGTATTGATTACAGAGAGCTGAACAAAGAAACGATAAAGAACAAGTACCCGTTGCCAAGGATCGATGACCTGTTCGACCAGTTACAGGGTTCGAGCTATTTCTCAAAGATTGATCTTAGGTCGGGATACCATCAACTAAAGGTGAGAGAGTAGGATATCGAAAAGACTGCATTCAGAACAAGATATGGACATTATGAGTTCTTGGTTATGTCATTTGGGCTAACCAATGCTCTTGCAGCATTCATGGATTTGATGAACAGGGTTTGTAAACCATTCCTCGATAAATCTGTGATAGTGTTCATCGACGACATTCTCATCTACTCGAAAAGCCAAGAGGAGCATGAAAAGCATCTACGTGAAGTACTAGAAGTCCTGAACAAGGAGAAGTTGTATGCAAAGTTCTCCAAATGTGAATTTTGGATTCAAGAAGTCCAATTCTTGGGTCATGTGATTAACCAAGAAGGAATAATGGTTTATCCAGCAAAGATTGAAGCTGTAATGAAGTGGGAACAACCAAAAAGTCCTACGGAGATTCGGAGCTTTTTAGGATTAGTTGGATATTACTGAAGGTTTATCCAAGGATTTTCTTCGATAGCCGCTCCATTGACAGCCTTGACCTACAAAGGAGCTACTTATACTTGGACTGAAAAGCATAAGGATGCCTTTGAGAAGTTGAAGAAGAAATTATGTGAAGCACCAATTCTTTCTTTACCTGAAGGAGTTGAAGACTTTGCAGTCTGTAGTGATGCATCTGGAGTCGGGTTAGGTTGTGTTCTGACCCAGCGAGATAAAGTGATAGCATATGCATCAAGACAACTGAAGGAGCATGAAAAGAACTACCCTACTCATGATTTGGAGTTGGCAGCGGTAGTTTTCGCTTTAAAAATATGGAGACATTACCTCTATGGTACGAAGTGCAAACTTTTCACTGATCATAAGAGTCTCCAGTATCTCTTTAATCAGAAGGAACTAAATATGAGGCAACGACGCTGGCTGGAATTACTCAAAGACTATGACTGTGAGATACTTTATCACCCTGGTAAAGCAAATGTTGTTGATGATGCTCTCAGTCGGAAAGTCAACCTTGAAAAGAAAAGGCCAAGAGTGTTGAGAATTGAGGTTGTCTCAACAATTGTGGAAAGTATAAAGAAAGCTCAGGAAGAAGCTTTAGAGAAGAATGACCGAAAAGAAGAACGTTTGGGCAAAACATTAGTATTCGGTACAAACAACCATGAGTTGAAGGTATTCCAAGATAGGATTTGGGTACCTAAGACGGGAGGAGTAAGAGATGTTCTGATGGAAGAAGCTCACAAGACCATGTACTCATTTCATCCCGGCAGTACGAAAATGTATAGGGATTTAAAACCCTATTACTGGTGGCCAACGATGAAGCTCGATGTTGCTAAGTATGTGGCCGAATGTGTGCCATGTGAAAGAGTTAAGGCACAACATCAGAAACCATATGGGAGTTTAGAGCCTTTACCTGTACCCATGGGTAAATGGGAAGACATCACCATGGATTTTGTGACTAAACTACCCAGAACAAAGAGCGGACACGACATGATTTGGGTGTTCGTGGATCGTTTCACCAAGAGTGCACACTTCATAGCAGCCAATGAAAAATGGTCTATGGATAAGCTTGTGAATGCTTACGTGAAGGAAATTGTGAGACTTCACGGTGTTCCTCTAACAATTGTATCAGATCGTGATAGTCGTTTCACGTCACGATTTTGGAAAAGTCTACAAGAGGAAATGGGTACCAAGTTGTGTTTAAGTACAACTTGCCATCCACAAACTGATGGTCAGAGCGAAAGAACAATACAAACACTTGAAGATATGCTGAGAGCATGTACCCTGGAATTCCAAGGTAACTAGGATGAACATTTACCTTTAGTAGAATTTTCCTACAACAATAGTTTCCACTCAAGCATAAAGATGGCACCTTATCACGCTTTTTATGGACAGAAGTGTCGTATGCCATCTTGTTGGCTTGAAGCTGGAGAAAAGCAGTTTACGGGACCTGAGATAGTCCATCAGACTGCTGAAAAGTTGAAAATGATTAGGGAAAGGATGTTAGCAGCTCAGGATCGTCAAAAGAGCTATGCTGACAAGAAAAGAAAACCGATAACATTCGAAGTTGGTGATTCGGTTTTGCTTAAAGTCTCTCCGTGGAAGGGACTTATAAGATTTGGTAAAAGGGGAAATTTGAGTCCAAGGTTTATTGGACCATTTACAGTTCTTCAGAGGATTGGGAATCAAGCTTACAAGCTAGAACTATTAGAAGAACTAGATGGTATTCATAACACTTTCCATGTGTTTTATTTAAGGAAGTCCACAAGAGATATTCCCGACATAATTCCAATATCTGAGTTAAGATTGGATGAAAGCAAGAGGTTAATCGAAGAACTAGAGGCAATCGTTGACCGTAAGACTAAAAAGTTGCGATGCAAGATGGTCGATTTAGTGCTTGTGCAATGGAAACATACGAATGGGCCAAATCTCACCTGGGAAACGGAGAGTGACATGATGAGTCGCTACCCGTATTTGTTTGCTGATGTGTGATTCTGAGGACAGAATCATCCTAAGGGGGAGAGAATTGTAACGCCCGTGTTTCTGCGCTAAAAGCATTAATAAAGTTGTAATAGTCTAGGTCAACCTTTGTAACTCATTTTGAAGTAGTAAAGAGGAATTATGTGAACATTACGTGAATTATATGCTTATTTGCTTAATTATTATAATTTAATTAATTAATAATAAAAATAAGCATTTAAAATAAATATTATAAAAAGCCGATATCTTTTAATAAAGTTGTAGTGGCCGAAACAAGGATTCCGGAGATATAAAGAACGTCGAAATCCGAGTTATAACAAAGAAGTTATGACCTTTCGAAGTTTCGCGACAAAACCGACACGACACCAGGAAGCGTAAAAAGTGAATATTGCGATAAAGTTCTTTTTAGACTTAACAATCTAAACTAAAGTCGTAGTATTCATTAAACCGAGAAGTTCGATAAAAAGAACACCCAAATCTGACTTCGTATGAGGAAGTTATGATTTTTCTAAGTTTTAGCTTAGTAGTAGACAACTAAATACTCGAATTTAAGATCGAGCGAAATTTAGCTGACACGAGAATTGAAGTTCTCGTCAATAGTAGTACAACGGTAAAAAGACTAACGAAAACGGACGTCGGATGAAGAAGTTATGAATTTTTAACGGATTTTCCTGTCCCGATCTGTTAAAAATAATAATATTAAAATTAAATTCAAAATTAGCCGATGAAGTCTAAACGAAAGTAGTAGAGTATGATTTTAGCTACGCGTGCATATAAAGAATGCCAAAAACGATGCTCGTATGTGAAAGTTATGGATTTTAGAAGTTCGGGGCTCAAAATTCAGAAATTTTCGCATGACCAGTAATCGGACACGTCACCTCGCACGAAGCTGTTGCGTCACCGAGGATGTGGCCGAATCTGGACCAGACGCGTGTCGCAACTCCCTCGGACCGAAGCCTCGGCCAATCAGAAGACGCCTCGTGGCAGCTGCGTGTCCGAACCTCGCAGAGCCACGTCCGAGCCTCGTTGCCGCCTCCGTGTCTCGCCTCGCTGCTGCCACGCGCCTCGCCCCTTCGCTGCCACGCCTCCCCTCCATGTCCGAACTTTGTAGGAGCTACGTGGAAGCTTTTCAGCCACGAAGACCTCGGCCTCGTACACTATAAATAGGGGGGCTGCGAGATCTCCCGACTACTTTTGAAAACTTGACATTGTTCACCCCTAAACTTATATTTTGACTATTTTGACCTCCCCCGAAGCCCTGATATCATTTCTAAAGCCCGGAATACGTCCCGAAGTGCCCGAAAACCCGGAAAATTTTATCTTTTCAGTTTTGAAGCTCCAACTCTCGCAGAGCCCGGTTTCTCAATAAAACTCCCGGCTTTATCAGAAACAATCATTTTAAGGAACGAATTGCTGCTCGATTATCATCAAATCAAGTGAGTGTATAGTCACTTTCATCTTACACATAGATATGAAGTATTTTCTATAAAATACGTGTTATGTGTAATTATATTGATTGTTTATTTGAGATGATTGTTGAATACAGTGTTTTATACAAGTTATAAACTGTATATGTATTTTATGTACAAATATGTTGGGTAGAACATGGGTAGACAAAATAGTTAATGTGTGTTAAAATGATGAGAGGCCTCGATGTTGTTGTTGTTCCAGTCATCTATTGGAGTATGGATGACGACCACGGACTCTTCTAGACAGTCCAGTGGAACGCTAGCAGGCTCGCAACCTGTAGGTGTTGTGAACGATGTGTTCACCGGTGTACTCCATCCCCCTCATGGTTGCCTTTAGGACATTTATTGTTGAGGAACCCCCTTAACAGTAGTGTCCATCCCGATGATAAAATCCTTAGACTAGGTCCCTTGTATAGGTGTTTATTGACGTAAAGTGAGGATAACGGGAATGGGTAATCAGGGTTATTGTTGCTTGATGAAATTAATAAATTTATTGTTGATCGATTAAATTAATAAATTTATTATTATTTGTGGGTTGAAAACCCTATATGCTCACCAGGCTCCCAAGCCTGACCCACTCAGCTTTCTGTTTTACAGGTAGTGGACTCAGAGCATAATTATGATGATGATGAGGGAATTTTGGATTATAGGCCATTAGTTGTAAATAAATGTTGTAAGCCTTATAATGTACTGTTTATACTTATGTACTGTATCGAACATGACATCCCAAGTCTTTTAATGAAATACATTTCTAAGGAAATGCTTTTGATAAATCTTTATCATATTATTGTTTTGGGACAAATTCCGCAATTCTTTTATTAAAAGGTTACTCTGATTTTGAAATAAAGTATAAACAAAACCAGTCTTTTCTGGCCGTGAAATTGGGGATGTCACAGAGAGGCTTTCAGTTGACAGCGGAGGAGGTCCGCACAGCGCCCAATGTCGTGGCTGGTATGTATTCTTTTATTTACTATTTCTAAGTTTGAGATATTGTGCTTATATGGTAGTATGTATAGGTACTTTTCTTGTGTTTGGTGTTATTTGACTCGTGTGCGAGTCGATCTTTCGTGTCATTAGCGTTTAGCCATCACATCAGTATCCGACGGGAGGTGTTAAGTTGCCCTCTATGAGTTTCTATAGCTAACGAGCGAGCGGTTTTTGCTACTGATGTGATTCGAGGATATGTACTCGAGATTTTTGGCATTGAGTTCCCGATAGATTTTAACCGATTGCGATGAGGGATGTCTGTGTCATTGTGGGCATAGACTAGTTGAGCCGATTTGGAGCTGTGTCGACTGTGAGCGTCAGTTGGTGACCATACGAGACCCTAGTAGGGGAGTACTTACAGTGTATAGTGAGGGTACCCGATATGGGTCATCATTTTGCTCACCTACCAGGGCAAGACAGAATCTACAACATGGTTATAGAGGGTTTGTAGCCTATGTGATGGATACGCGAGTTGCTGTAGAGAGGCCAAGTTCTGTCGATGAGGTTCCGATAGTGCGTGAGTTCCCAAATGTTTTTCCCGAGGAGTTGCTGGGTGTGCCTCAGTTGAGGCAGGTGGAGTTCCATATTAATTTGGTTCCGGGAGGGGTGCCTATTGCCAAGGCGCCCTATCGCCTTGCGCCACCAGAGATGCAGGAGTTGTCCTCGCAGCTTCAGGAACTGCTAGGGAAGTGATTCAACCGGCGAGTAGCTCACCGTGGGGAGCGTCGATCCTTTTTGTCTAGAAAAAGGATGGTTCACACCGAATGTGCATTGATTACCGGGAGTTGAACAAGTTGACGGTCAAGAACCGTTATCTACTACCGAGGATCGACGATTTGTTGAGTCAGTTGCAGGGTGAATCTTGGTTCTCCAAGATAGACTTGAGGTCTGGATATTATCAGATGAGGGTGTGTGATGAGGATATCCCGAAGACGGCGTTTAGAACTTGTTATGGGCATTACAAGTTCGTGGTGATGCCTTTTGGGCTCACCAATGCACCAACAACGTTAATGGATCTCATGAACCGAGTGTGCAGACCGATGTTGGATCGATCGGTGATTGTGTTCATCGACGACATTCTATTGTGTTCGAGATCCAGAGAGCAGCATGAGGAGCATCTGAGAGAGATCCTTGGAGTATTGAGATCGGAGAGGCTTTATGCCAAATTCTCCAAGTGTGATTTCTGGTTACGATAGGTCCAGTTCTTGGGGAACCTCGTTAATTAGAATGGGATATTGGTCAATCCAGCCAATATTAAGTTGTTATGAGTTGGGAGGTGCCGAGATTCCCCACCGAGATTAGAAGTTTTCTGGGGTTGGTCAGCTACTCTCTGAGATTTATCATAGATTTCTCCAAGATTTCCGTTCCCCTCACCAGATTGACCCGAAAGCGCATTGCTTTTTCTTGTGGTCCCAAGCAGTAGACCTCGTTTTAGACTCTTCGCCAAAGATTATGCGAAGCACCGGTGTTAGCCCTTTTGGAGGGAATGGAGGATTTCGTGGTGTATTGTGAGACGTCTATATCGGGGTTGGGTGTGAGGCTTATGCAGAGAGGGCACACGATAGCATACACATCGAGGCAGCTGAAGCCTCCTGAGACGAGGTATCCCACCCACGATTTGGAGTTGGGGGCAGTGGTCTTTGCCCTCAAGATATGGCGCCATTATTTGTATGGGGTTCGGTGTACCATATACACGAACCACAAGAGTTTGAAGTATTTGATGGATCCGCCCAACCTGAATATACGTTAGAGGAGATGGTTGTTTGTGGTAAAGGATTATGACTGTGAGATCCTGTACCACTCGGGCAAGGCTAACATGGTAGTCGATGCTCTGAGCCATAGGGCGAAGAGTTCCCCAATTCGAGATATATGTATGAGGATGACGGTAATGACTCCGGTGTTGGATACCATTCCAGAGGCCCAGGCAGAGGCTGTGAGACCGGAGAACCACAAGAGAGAGCGGGTGATTGGTCAGGTATCCGAGTTTGTTACCGATACTCGAGGGCTTATGAC
Organism: Lactuca saligna; assembly: GCF_052625555.1. Lineage (NCBI taxonomy): Eukaryota > Viridiplantae > Streptophyta > Magnoliopsida > Asterales > Asteraceae > Lactuca > Lactuca saligna. Next base: position 60,515,633 of record NC_136419.1, on the reverse strand, counting down.
CTTTCATGGTCGAATTTAGTTGCCGTTTATGGGCAGGGCACGTAGCATACTGATGGAGGAGGTGCACAGATCGAGATTCTCGATCCATCCCAGGGCTACTAAGATGTACTTGGACCTGAAGAGAGATTATTGGTGGCTCTGTATGAAGAGGGATGTTGCGTGGGTAGTAGAGAGGTGCTTGACCTGTATCCGGGTTAAGGTCGAGCACCAGCATCCGCATGGCGAGTTGCAGCCACTACAGGTTCCCCAGTGGAAGTGGGAATAGATTTCTATGGATTTCATCACCAAATTGCCGAGGACCGCGAGGGATGTTGATGCAATTGGGGTGATTGTGGATCGGCTGACGAAGAGCGCTCACTTCCTTGCTATCAGTGAGAGCTCTTCTAAAGAGAGGCTAGGAGATATATATATATATATGTATATATATATATATATATATATATATATATATATATATATATAAAAGAGGTGGTGTCGCGACATGGACTGCCGATCTCAATTATGTCAGACTGAGATGTACGTTTCACTTCCAGGTTCTGGAAGAAGTTCCATGAGGAGTTGGGTACGAGATTGCACTTCAGTACTGCTTACCACCCACAGCGGACATGCTTCGAGCATGTGTTATGGACTTCGGGGGAAGTTGGGATGCATACCTACCTTTGGCTGAGTTTTCTTACAACAACAGCCACCATTCGAGTATTGGTATGCCTCCCTGTGAGCTTTTATATGGGAGGAGGTGTCCGACTCCCATTTGTTGGGGAGAGGTAGGGCATCGAATGATGGGTAGCACTGAGATAGTGCTTAAAATGACCGAGCAGTTATAACAGGTCAGGCATAGGTTACTGACATCCCAGAGCCGCAAGAAGAGTTATGCGGATAGGCGACGATCCGAGCTCAAGTTCCAGGTTAGAGAATTTGTACTCCTAAAGGTATCTCCTTGGAAAGGAGCGATCCGATTGAGGAAGAGGGGCAAACAGGGGCCCCGATACATTGGTCCTTTCAGGGTGATCGTCGGAGTGGGCAAGGTAGCATACTGTTTAGAGCTACCCGAGGAGTTGGATCAGATCCATGATACTTTCCACATATCCCAGTTGAGGAAGTGTATAGCTGATGAGATGGCGGTAGTGCCGTTAGAGGATATTCAAGTGGATGCGAGCCTGGATTACATTGAGAGGCCAATCACAATCTTGGATTGGAAGATCAAGGTTCTGAGGAACAAAGAGGTGTCCCTAGTTCATGTCCAGTAGCAACATCGGAGAGGGTCCGAGCTGACTTGGGAGCCGGAGATAGAGATGTGGGAGCAGCATCCAGAGTTGTTTGTAGAGTGAGACTTCGAGGGAGAAGTCTGATTCTAGTAGGGGAGAATTGTAACATCCAGATTTCCAGGTATCATAATTGAAGTATTTACTTTTGAATTAAGAAGAGGGACTCGACGAGTTGATGCCTAAAATCATCGAGTAAGATCACGACTGATTACTCGGATTAATGAACGGACTCGACGAGTCGGTGAGTGGACTCGATGAGTCCGCGCCATTGGCAAAACCCTAAATCTTTGGGTGTGAGCCCTATTTAAAGGCACTTATGGCCTTCGTTCGCAGCTACCTTTCCAGAAGAGAGAACCCTAACGAGCTTGAGTGTGTAGAGTGAGAGAAAGAGCCATTTTGAGCTTTTTGGTGTGATTTTGCAAGAAAGGAGAAGAGCTCCAGCAAGAAGGACCAGAGGAGGTTGTTGTTATGAGTTATTCAAGCAAGGAGCTTCATTCTGAGGTACCAAATCGAACCCCTTTTCTTCCTTATTGTGTAGATTCCATTTTTTGAGTTAGGGCTTGAATCACTTCATTTTGTTTGGGGTTTTGAATGCCTCAAACCCCTCTTGCAAGTTTGAGTTATAGAACTGGACCCTTCTAGGTCTAGAGAGTCCCAATCATCCAACTTTATGCAGTCCCATTGGAGTTTTAAATCTAGGTTTTCATTTTAACAATTATTTCATCAAATAGAGCTTGATGTGTGGTGAATGGACATAAAGATTGAACCTTTATGTGACTTTTGGGTGTTAGAAGGTCAGATCTATAGGTTAGAGAATCAGATTTGACCTCAGAAGGTCAAATGCTACTCTCGGGTCAAGTACATGCCAATTATAGTTATGGTCTTAGACAATAAATCAAATAGTCTCCCACTTGGATAAGTCTAATAACTATAACTACAAGTACGACTTAAAACACCGACTAGTAATCGTAGCTCTTAAAAGTCTCTGTCGAACTGAGACGCTCCATTTAAGATAAGTGGTCATATAATCCTCTGTTCTCAAGATATTAGCCAGACAAATACATGGAACAACGTCGTACTTATTGTCCAACAGTTTGTTTCTCGATCTCCAATTTGTTTGACATAGAGCTTAATCTAACACATCAATTTGGTTTTGACCGGGCCTGGTACATAGGTCAAAACAAAATCATCAAGGGGTCCAAAGTATCGGTTTTAATCCTCCAAGGACTAAAAGGAACATATAAACTTCGACTCATATGCTTGTACTAACTACTCATCAAATTGTACACACCAACATGTTTTATAGCATCAAGTTACTGAAGCGGTTTCGTACTATCAATGCACAACCAAATTATAGTCAACAACTTATATCTCTTCGTTTAAAGACTTATATGATATTACCGTCTCACAATCACTTGAGATAAATTTCATGAAGTGATACAAGTGAGCGTGGATTTAATCAAATACTTAGACCTTATTAGCACTCATGAGTGTTGCAGCAAACTCTGCTATGTCTAATACAATTCAAACAAATCTACAACCCAAATTCATGAAAGTCTTGCTTCAATACCTACTTCCAACGTATGATCGACTATGGATAGTTTGAATAATTATAATTATTCTTGAAGTCAAAACATGCAAAATGAAACAATAGTAAATGATTGCACAAGACAGTACCATACTAGTAAATAAAAAGCACCTTTTATTTAAGTATCAAATGTCAATTACATTTCAACTACTACAAGTTTCAAAAGCTATCTAATCATTAGAGCTAATATTATCCTTCAGCCCAATGTGCCCGACATGCTGTAAATGCTTAACCCTACTCAGTCCCTTCGTGAGGGGATCTACTGGGTTCTCATCCAATGAAACCCTCTTTGACATGAAGAGTCCTTCTTCTATTCGATGTCTAATGAAGTGATATTTTCTATCGATGTGCCTGTATCTTCCAGGATCCCTTGCTTCCTTAGCTAAGTCAACTGTACTCTTGTTTTCATAGAAAATCTCCATAGGCTCCTTTATAGCTGGTACAACTCCAAGGTCTCCGATGAAGTTCTTTAGCCATATTGCCTCCTTTATCGACTCACTTACTGCTATGTACTATGATTCGCAAGTTGAATCAGCTACTGTCTCCTGCTTGGAACTTTTCCAAGTTATTGCTCCTCCATTCAGAGTAAAGACTCATCCCGAAAGAGATCGGAAATTATCTCTGTCGATCTGAAAGCTAGCGTCGCTATACCCCACCACTCTCAAGTCATCACTCCCACTGAGGGTAAGGACCCAGTCCTTAGTCCTGCATAGGTATTTAAGAATGCTCTTTACCGCAGTCCATTGAGTCTTGCCAAGATTCCCTTGATATCTATTGACCATGCTCAAAGCAAAGGCCACATCAAGGCGAGTAAAAGTCATAGCATACATGATCGATCCAACAACGGAAGCATATGGTATTCGACTCATCTCAACTATCCCAACCTTTGTACTCGAACTATGAGTTTTACTTAGTTTAGTATTGCTCTGGATCGGTAAGTCACCTTTCTTGGAATCCTGCATGCTGAATCTTTTCAAAACTTTATCCAAGTAGGTACTTTGACTAAGTCCAATTAGTCTCTTACTCCTGTCTCTCAATATCCTTACCCAAAGAGTATAGGCAGCCTCTCCAAGGTCCTTCATAGCAAAACACTTCCCAAGCCAGGACTTAAACTCCTGCAAGGTTGGGATGTGATTTCCTATGAGTAGTATGCCATCCACATACAATACTAGAAAGCTAGCTATGCTCCCACTAGCTTTTACATATACACATGACTCATCCTTGCTCCTTGAAAATCCGAACTCTTTAACTTTCTCATCAAAACAAAGATTCCATCTACGAGATGCTTGTTGCAATCCATAATGGATTTCTCAAGCTTACACTTTCTATTAGGGAACTTTGCATCGACAAAACCCTCTGGCTGACTCATGTAAACCTCTTGTAACACCCAGTCCCTGGTATGTATTTAAATTCAAATAATTTGTACTTTACTCTGGGACTCGGTGAGTTGAAGGCCCAACTCATCTAGTAGACTCGACATTATTCGTGAACTTTATTGATCTACTCGATGAGTCGGGGGACCGACTCGACGAGTAGAAACTGTCTGGATGAAACCCTAGTATTTAGGGTATGCACCCTATTTAAATGACTCATCTCATCCCAAACCATCCTCCATCGTCCCTCCTAAACCAGAGAAACCGTAACTCGAAACCCTAAGCCTTTATTGATCGTTCTTGAGATTTTTGGTGCCTTTTGTGTGTATTTGAAGTTGGAAAAGGAGAAGGAAGCTTGGGAGATCAGGAGAGAGCAAGTAAATCCAGAAGTTTTGGCACATATCCTGCTCATTTGAGGTATAAAGTTGATACCTTAGCTATTCATTACTTAGATCTTGATTTGGGGCTATTTCAACCTTTTCCCAAGCTTTAGTGAAGTTATACTCAGATTTGTGTGTATATTTGGAGTTGCACTTCATATTTGGAACCATTGAGTGTTCTCATGACATAAAGGTGCCAAATTTATGGCCATGGGAGACCCATGCAACATATAAACCCCTTTTTATTGCCTTTTAAGCCAAAAAACCCCATGCATGGACATCAAGTTCGTAACTTTATGTATAATATGGACCATGGGAGGTTAGATCTATGGTTTGGGTGTATTTATACCGATTAAAATTGACTGTATAGTTTGGGACAAAGAGGGACTTGGCGAGTCGTTCATGGGACTCGCCGAGTCGGGACGTATTTTCTATTAAATTCCTTCTGTTGATCAGATGCTAAGATTGAATGTCCCTCAGTTGTTAGGCTCATTAGGCACCTGGAAATCATAGAACTCGGCGAGTGTATGAGATAACTTGGCGAGTTCAAGGAAATGTTCCAACCATATGAAGACGGACTCGATGAGTTCAAGGGGAACTCGGCAAGTCATAAACTGAAATCATTCAGATGAAGATAAACTCGATGAGTTCCAGGATGAACTCGACGAGTCGGTTGAAGAATGTCCGATGTGTTGTTGAAGGCGAACTCATCGCGCTCACTACTAGAAAAACAGCCTTTTATGACGCTCATTGCGCGTCGTAAAAGGCTAAGACGACGCGCAAATGCGCGTCAAGGAAGGCCCTGTCATAAAGAGAGACGACGCGCATTTACGACGCTCATTTACGACGCGCAATTACGATGCGCTTTTACGACACGCATTGCGTATCAAGGAAGGCCATGTCATAAAGGAAGACGACGTGCATTCGTGTGTCGTAACCTTACGACGCGCGTGTTAATGACACGCAATGCGTATCAAGAAAGCCATTGTCAAGAAAGGCCATGTCATAAATGAAGATGACACACATTTTTGCGTATCGTAATTTTAAATGTTAAAAAAAATATCATAATTTATAGATTTACTAATTTTCAAATTAAATTTGCATTTCATGTATCATAATAGAAAATAAAATACCATTTACATAAAATACAATCCATTGCACAAAATTTAATGTCATACAAAATACAAAATAAAATACAATAAATAAGAAAGATAATTCATTGGACTAACATGTCAAATACAAATAATCATCCCTAATTATATAACCTAATATTGCATTGCTATTAAGGGACATCATCATAACTCACTGAAGGTCATGGAACAATGTTCTCGTCATCAACTTGTATATCTGCCAAAAACTTGAAAAAACAACAAATATTTAATGTTTATATATATAACAAGAACATATTGAATGCATAAAAGGCAGCCAAGTTCGGTTTCACCCTATTCATCACAATAGGCAGCCAATAAGCATGATAGCATTAGAAAAGAAATAACCCCCAAAAACAGCCTAATATATATTTATTAGAATGTGTTAAGTGCAACAAGTTACCTTTAGAAACAGGTCATAAGCAATAGCCCTTCCAATATCTCAGACTTTCTCAAAAGTATTGTGAGGCTCATTATATGAATGATACTAACAAAGTACAAACAACTAACACATTAATGTTTAGTGTACTTTTAGTTAAAAAAAAAAAGAAAAAAAGATAAATAATATCATTTATATCTGACATCCTAGAGGGAGGTAGAAGATAATGTACTTCCTTTTCTAATCTTTCTACAATTAATTAAAACATGAAGCATTTATAAATTAATATTATATTAAAAATTAAAAACATTTATATTTATAAATTAATTTATACCTGGTAACCCTGGTAAACATCCAGTGCCTCCAGCCAGCACAACTGTCCTGAACCAAGTATGATCGGTTCTCATTTTGGCAACATAGCAACACTTAGTGGAATCTGCCACTGCCTGATGTAGACCCGTTGTATTTCTGAGACCAAAAAGGTAAAATTGGAAATTATATAAAAATAATTCAAGGGCATAAGTTTATAGATATTAAAGTGGATAAAAGATTACCTCTTTCAATGAGCGAACAGTGTATAATGAAGAAACATGTAGATCTCTTAGACGAAGTTGCTCTTTAAGGTATTCAGTAAGCTTTAAGCCTCCAACACCTATAGATACAACACCCACTTTATGCACCACTTTACCATGTAAAACTGGAAATGACACAAATGGAATCAGAGTTAGGTAATTTACTTATGGCTTTATAAAGTTTTATAAATCTTGTGATTATTTTGGGTTTGAATGAATTACACACTTTTGGATACTTGGATTGCAATCCTATTGTATAGAAAGTGTAGATCACTCCTTCACATTTTGCAGAACCGGTACAGTTAGTTGATAGTGACTCATTTGTTGAATCTATTCATAATCCAATCGTCTAACAATAACAAGAAAAAAAAGAGCACAAATTCTTTAGCTTTTCTGATAGATCACCACTAGGCATCACCAAATGTAAGATGTGGAAAAGGATACGATAAGCTGAAAGGAGCTGATCATCTTTTAGAACTTTGCCACGATAGATTAAACGTTGCTGTTCAGACAATACAACAGTAACAGAAGCAATATGTTCCTTTAGTGCAAGAACAGGTACCTATAAGAACATATACAAAGTAAGAAAATAGAAACAAGGTAGCAACTTTGAGAAAAACACAAACAAGTTTTAACGCTTCATCATCCATTCCATTCTAGACAAAGGACGAAATCATGGTGTTCCATGAAACGATATCTTTTTCATTCATATTTTTAAAGATATTTGAGCTTCCTTGAATGGAATTACACCTGATTAGAGTCATCCCCTTGACGAAAAGCAAAAAAAGACTAATAATATAAGCATAGGTGTAGGATTGCATATACCTGATATGACTCAACCCAATGGTCCACGTGTCCCCTATAGTTCTGTAACACTAATGATATAAGCATAGGTGCAGGTTCTGTGTTTTCATCTTGCAAGTTTTTTTTCACTCATTACCTGATACAAAAGAGAAAGAAGTCATTGAAAAAAAATTACAAGTATGGAAGTAATACATATATAGGTTCTTAAGTGTCAAGGATTACAGAAGATATTTTTTTTAACGCATCACAGTGTTTATTTTTATTTTTTTAAGGAAAGATAATATATATTTTTTTAAGGAAAAATTACAAGTATGGACATTCCTTAGACGAGCACTTTCACTTGTCATGGTCGTTGTTTCTATCTGAGCAACATGAATAGATCCACCAATTTCTTTAGGCAGAGTGAGTGGACCCCCTTTTTCAGCTATTTTTTTCACACTAACTCACCAATGTGGGGTTCATCTGTGATAGCATCTCATGCACCTGTAACCCCAAAAACACTTGAATCACACCAAAACTTTGATCTTTTGTATGTGCAGAGGACATAATTGCCCTTGTCATATGGATTAGTCTTAGAAAGCTTTGTAAGTAAAAGAAAATGGGCCACCTATAAAGAGATGAGACATAATTGATCAATGTTTATCCACCTGTAAAGAGATGAGATTAATTATTATTGTAAGAAATAAATAAAAAATAAATAGTGTTTCTTACATGCGACACTCACGAGTTCATTGTATTGGTGATCTTAGACTTTTCTTCTGACTTCATTGTTGAAAAACACATGCAAAAATACTTTGATTAGTTCCAATAGTAAATTAAATCAACAAGACAACGTAAATATCATAGAATTTTATTATCATTAAGGTATTGTTATAATCTGAATTAATCCAGAAATCATTAAGAAAAAATCACTTATTACCACTAACCTCAATTAATCCAGAAATCATTAAGAACAAATCGCTTTAACGAGCACAAAATTGACAAAAAGATGAAAGTTAATAGTCAATAGCACAAAATGTTAAATTTAAAAAAAGCCAATGTATTAGGGTGAGCATATAGTGCATATACAGGTAGCAACTCACATTAAACATAGTCTTAACATTTTAGATGATCATATATATATATATATATATATATATATATATATATATATATATATATATATATATATATATATATATATATATATATATATATATATCATAGTTGAAAATAATTAATAGCACCAAAAAAGTCTTGTAAGACTCACATACCTTTCTGATGTTCTTCTTATGATCTTCAGATTTATGAAAACACAAGAACACTATTTTACCTCATATACACCAGCTGGTATTACAACTATCATGGCTGAAGATGTCATATACTATTTGTTATGTAGAGTATTGAAGTTGGGAAAAAGGGGGGTTTGAGACGTTTGACATAAAGAAAAAAAGGATATATATATATATGGTACGAAGCTGCATACTTCGAAAGAGGTGATTTTCAAGGCTTCCTCGAAACATGAACTCATAAACAAGCAATATGTGGTCATCTTCACAGCAATACCCAATCAATTTCACCAAACTGGGATGTTTGACCTGAACAAGGAAATTAACTCTAGTCTACAACACAAAACGCCATTACATATATGGATTAATGGTATAAGGAAGATAAAACAAAATAAAGAATTAGTTGCTGCATTGACATAGAACTAGAGGAGCTTCCAAGCCATTATTTGTGGCCTTGAAGACCCTCCTTTTTGAGAACCTTAACAGCAACAGGAAGAGATTTGAGACCAACCCGAACGTTCTTATCAATATAGCCCTTGTAAACAGTCCCAAAAGAAACAGCCCTCAAAAAGAAATAGCACCTGTTATAATCTTGATCTTTTTAAACAAGTTGTAATGATCGAATAACATAAATAATGGGAGCCATGGAACCATGAAAACCTTCAAGAAACCAAACCCATATAAAAATCCCTATCAGAAAATGTAAAATTTTACAAAAAAATGTAAATATTTCAATAACCTCCAAAATTGTATTCCTTCAAAACTATATAGGTTAAAATTGCATTTAGCTGCCATAGAATGTGTTGAATCAAGAATAACATACATTCATAAACATAACCATATGAAGGAGGTGGTAGAGGATGGAAAAGCTAGGGCAAATTAGAGTGGAGCAGGGCGGTGAAGCAGTAGTGTAGGCCACGAACCACAAATGAGGCACGATTCTGTCTCCCAAAATTCTGAATTGATAAACTGTGGGATAGACAACGAGATTTTTTGATTTTTGGGAATGAATCAGAGCAGGTATCCTTAGAGGATTTGAGTTTAGGTGACCGACGTTTGTCTCGAGGAAGGGAGAAGAATCGGTAAGTGCCAAAGGGATATAGGAACGAGAAAGAATGGGAAATCTAGATATCGCTTTTCCAGTTAGGGTTTTACAGAGGAAAATACAAGAAGAATCAAAATCGAAATCAGAGGCATGAATAAAGGAGAAAGAAGAGCAATTTTTACAATACAGAGGAGTGCACCTTACCAAATAATCCTTCGATTGACTGCAATTTGGAGTCAAATCGATATCGATTCATCTAGATAATACCAATTTCGATTTCAATTTCATCTACTCCAAGTCTTTGTGGCCTATAAAACACGGTGTGTGGCTGATGATGGACAACCTGCGAACTGCTGGTTTGTACCCAACGCTTTACCAGCAATACCTTCTCCCGATACGAGCTGCTGGGTTTAGGTCGCCTCAAAGAACCCTAAAATCTCTGGATCGAACACATACGAAGGGATTCAATCACATAAATGGGCCCGGATCTTCCTTCAAGAGGGTTCAAATCTGTTTCCTCTGGGGAAACGATTGGATCAAATCTGTTTCCTTTAAGGAAACGACTGGAAACCATATATAGATTAGGGTTACAGAGAAAATGAGAAGGAGAGATTGAAGGTTTTCGGCTGGTGGCGTGCTTTCCTTGATCGACGTCGACGATCGGGAATGGCAAGTAACATTGGTCGAAGTGTGAGGGAAGAAGTAGGTGGCAGTCAATGTCGGCAGGGGGAAGGAAGGAGCGTGATAATTAGGGCAAGAGGGAAAGGAACAAAAAGGAAGGAGGGGATTTTAATTTTTTAGGATTTCATTTTCCCCCTCAGCTACTAAAGGATGGAAGGCGCGTTTCCATTAAAATTTATAAAGCGACATCCTCAGACGGCACACGTTTTATTATAGGCACCCTCCGTGTTTTTTTTAGACACTAATTTAAGGGTAAGCAAAAATGCGCGCCCTAAATCCTTAAAATTTATAGAGAGATGACATTTTTTTTAGATCACACTCGTTTGCGTATCGTGAATCAATGCGTATCATAAATTGCGCGTCGTAAAAGGTTGTTTTTCTAGTAGTGGCTCCTGCTAGACTTGACAAGTAGGGACGAAGTAGTAGCTTTTGTGGACGAGGGGAATTGATGAGTTGGTGAACCAACTCGGTGAGTCTGGTCAAACAGATGTTGACTTTGACTAGGGATTTGACTTTGAATTTGACTTGGAATTTAGTGACCCTTGTAAGGGTTATGAGTATAAAATGGTAATGTAGAAAGGATGTTGTGTATGGATTAAGGAGTTGAGAAGAGTCGATTTTCACATTGAGGACAGTGCAGACACTACACCACATCAAGGTGAGTTATCTTACAGTCGAAGTGGGTCTCAGGCACCAAGGCCGACCCACTAGTAGCTGATTATAGTTTAGATTATTATCTTTGTGATAATTGTCTGGTTTGCTACTACTTGATGTGTTCTATGTTCCATCATGATATGCTATATGTGATAGTGGTAGTAAGAGGGGAATAGTCCCATGATTCGGTCCTTAGGACTAAAGGGTCAGTCAGACACCCTAGGTATGTCTGATAGCAGGATTATGATATGTTATTATGTGATAGTGGTAGGGGTGAAATAGTCCCCGTGACCGGAGGGTAAGCAGACACCCTAGAACGGCCTGACACGGGTAGGTCAGCACCTCAGAATGGCTTGACATGGGTAGGTCAGCACCCCAGAATGGCTTGACATGGGTAAGTCGGGCACGCCATTATTGACCAACTGTGTAACATCAGGATTTCCGGGTATCATAATTTAAGTATTTGTTTTGAGATGAGAAGAGGGACTCGACGAGTTGACGCCTAAACTCGTCGAGTAGGATAGTGATTGATGACTCGGATTAATGAATGGAGTCGACGAGTTGGAGAGTCGACTCGATGAGTCCGTGTTGTGGATAGAAACCCTAAATCCTTGGGCCTGTGCCCTATTTAAGAGTCCTTATGGCCTTTATTTGCGGCCACTCATACCCTTGAGAGACAGAGTGGGAGCTAATTTCTTCACCTTAGAGCATTCTTGCAAGGAAGAAGAAGGGGGTTCAAGCTAGGCTGATTGAGGAGCTCAGATCTTCTATCATTTCATCAAAGGTTGTTGTTTGAGGTATGAATCCATGGCTATTTTCGTGTATAAAGTAGATCTCATGAATCTAGGGTTTCTTTACCCCTTCTTTAGTTGGAATATGGAGCATGTGGAGTCCCATTGTGGAATAGACATTAGATCTGGACCTTGAGAGGTCCAGAGAGTCCCAATCATCCAACTTTATGCAGTCCCATTGGGGTTTTGAGTCTATGTTGTCATTTTAAGGGTTATTTCTTCAAATAGAGCTTGATGTGTGGTGCATGGACGTAAATATTGAACCTTTACATGACTTTTGGGTGCTAGAAGGCCAGATCTATAAGTTAGAGAAACAAATCTGACCTCAGAAGGTCAAATGAGTGTGGCCATGGAGGAAACTCGCCGAGTCCATAAGAGGACTCGACGAGTCGGATCGAGTTACCCCGTGATACGTGATCATTGGTAACCCGTTGAGTGAAAGGTTAACTCGACAAGTCGAGTAAGGACTTAGGAGGATTCAGAGGATACGCATGGACTCGCCGAGTCACTCAAGTGCACTCGACAAGTTTGGTCAAGGCGAGACCATTGACCGGAGTTGATTTTCCTTAACTTTTAGGGTTTGGTCAACAATTGGACATTCGGACCATTAGAGGGGTAAAATGGTATTTTCCCCTTCTGAGAGATTATAGGAAGGGATTAGACTAGCCTTTGAGAATCGTTGTTAATGGGAGGTGAATTAGTTTATGTGATTAGGTGGAGGCTAGATCAATATTTCGAGTTTGAGACTTTTCAAAATTACCCAAGGTGAGTCTTCTCACTATTCGTAACCTAGAGTGGTATCTATGTGCAGACCGAAGGGTCTTATGTGTATATGTATGTTTGAGATTTATGTGCATTGCGTTATTTATATGCTATGTGTTATATACACCAGACCATAAGGTCCAACGATATAGACCGGACCGGAGGGTCCAATGATATAGACTCGAATGGGAGGGTCCAATGATACAGACTGGACCGGAGGATCCAATGAGCTACAGGACTGGAGGGTCCCGTTGAGACACATTGGCCGGAGGGTCATACCAAGTTATAGCCTCGAGTGGCTTACGTGTTGTATATGGTATTTTGGGGAACTCACTAAGCATTTATGCTTACCGTGTTATGTGTCATGTGTTTCAGGTACTAGCGACGATCACGGGAAGGCGCCGACATGATTTGTACACATTGGCAGAAGATTATGGTTTTTTTTTTGAGATTATAGGATATGTTTATTTGTGATAACATTTGATAACATGAGATTTTAGAGTATTATTTGAGTTTTATTGTGTTGTAAAATGAAAAGTTGTTCTGAAAAATTACGTTGTTACAGGCAGTATGTATATGGTATATGGTATGATGGGGGAACTCACTAAGCTTTGTGCTTACAATTTTTAGTTTATGTTTCAGGTACCTCTTCATCTAAGGGGAAGGAGCCGACAGGGTAGCAATGCATCGCACACACATGATTCCGCATTTAAGAACCCTAGGAATATACTCTGACATTATACTATTTGACATTATGGTTCTTGAGACATGTAATTATGGTTTTGTAGTTTGATGTGATATCAATACTGTTTTTCCTCAAGCAATTTTACAAGTATTATTTTTTAAAAACCAAAATTTTTGGTCACGGTTTTTGGGATGTTACAAGTTGGTATCAGAGCCTTGGTTTGAGGGATTCAGGCACACCTTTGGGGGTGTTTGGACTCAAATTGAGGGCTTGAAAGATTTTTACAAGAAAATAGTTTTTTAAAATATAAAACAAGGAGTTTTGGGAAAGAATAAGGTGTGTGATGTGTGCGATCGGCCGAGCTCAAGTAAGTTTTTCCCAAGATACCCATATATGATATGATTATGAGAATTGCATGCTAGACTAGGGCTAATGATCTACGGAGGATGCCTTGTATGCCTGTTTTGTGATTATGAGAACTGCATGCTAGATTAGGAATAAGGATCTAGGAAGGATGCCTTATATGCATATTGTATGAGTTTATTGAGTTATATGCTAGGGCTGTTTAGTCAACAGTATGATAGCCTGATTAGGTTATGCTTGGTTTGGTTACTCGATGCACGAATGCTGCTTGCGTTGTACTTATAGGGGTTCTACCTATCTTGAACTAACAAGTAAGTGAATATGTAATAGTATCTGAAAGCTATTCAGGGAAGGATGGTAGGGACTCCTTGTGCAGTTGATGGCGGGGAGTAGGTCCGAAAGTGACCTAGGACAAGCCTATGATGACATTAGTTTGGAAAGTTGTATTAGTGAAAGGGACTTGGTGAAGTCGAAGCAATCTTTGAGGAAAGTACGAATATATGTGGAACGTAGTATGGGCACGTACTACTGGAAGCATCGAGTCAAGGAGGGCTAAGACATAACCAGGGAACTTGGATAGTGTGTGAGACCTCTTGAGAGTATGTATGACCCTGACATTTATGTGATTTATTTCAGTATGGCAATTACGCGACATGGAGCAGGAGGTTCTCTGGATGAGGATTAGGATCAGGCTCTGGCGCGGGATCTGAGCAAGTTGATGACGGGCTACGCGAATTCATCACGTATGAGATCACGAGAGGTATCCTTAAGGCGACCCCTATCATTTTCGGGTCAATCAAGGAGGGGATTATTGAGCCGATGGAGGATCGCCTCCGGACATTCAGGAGTGACTTGGCATCCAGCCAAACGGGTAGGCGTACACTGTCCTTCAAGGACTTCAGGTGGAGTGGTGCACAAGACTTTCATGGGGTGAAGGACCCCATTGCTGCTAGGAGACAGATTGCAGACATCGAGTATGTGCAGTTGAAGAGCTTCTTCCCGAAAGGGTCGAAGTTCTGCTTTGCTGCAAGTTGTTTGTTAGACAGAGCTATCGTTTGTGACTCACTGTGAGCCCCAGCTATCGAGGCTATGACTTGGTCAGACTTTGTGACCAGGTTTAGGGCTGAGTTTGCGCCAACTGTGGAGCTTCAGCAATTGGCCATGGAGTTTCTTGACATGAGACAGACTATGGAGACAGTAGCGGAGATCACCTCCTAGTTCCGAGAGAGGGACTTGTTGGTACCTCAGTATGTAGGGGATGAAGAGATGCGAAAGACCCGCTATCATGATATGTTGAGGGCTGATATTCGGGAGCATGTTAGCTACTCAACCTACCCGACCCTAGAGTCCATGTATTCCAGGGCAAGGGAGAGAGAGAGAGAATGATTTAGAGCACCTTAGAAAGAGGAAGGCAGAGACGGAGAAGGTTACTGGGGTTTCGGGGAAGAAATCCAAGGGATCCGACACTAGGTCGAAGGGCCAATCGGGCCAGAGCCACTGCAGGAAATGCGGTAAGCCACATAAAGGAGCTTGTAAAGCAGGATCGTAGGGCTGCTACAAGTGTGGCAAGACGGGGAAATTTGGCAGGGATTGTACTGCTCCTGTCCCCACAGTTCAGGCATTAGATCTGATTTGCTTTCATTGCAATCAGAGGGACCATAAAAGGCCAACTACCCCAAGTTGACAGTAGCAGTAGTGACGCCAGTGGTGGCGCCAAATCCAGGGACTACACGGGTTACGGATGGATGGAAGGTCAAGTCAGAGGCTCCAGTGGTGAGGAGTCGAGCTTTCCAATTAACATCTGAAGAGGCACGTGCCACACCCGATGTGGTGATGGGTATGGTTTCTTTTCTTTAACTTTTATTATATGTCACTTGTGATATTGATGTGTTATGTTATATGTTTTGTTTAGGATCGTTCCATGTGAACGATATCCCAGTTCAGGTGTTGTTTGATTTGGGTGCTACCCAATCATTTGTCTCTCTTGCGCTTAGCAAGAGGTTCCCTGAGTCTTTGGCCATGTTAGATTGCTCTCTAGAGGTCGAGATTGCGAACAACCGATTAGTACGAGCATCAGAGGTTTTCAGGGATTGTGTTTTGAGGCTGTTCGAGGAGTGATACTTGGTAGACTTGGTTCCCATACAATTGTGGGGGAACAAGGTTATTATAGGCATGGATAGGTTGAGCCTCAATGGGGTGGTGATCGACTGCGTGCATCAGTTGGTTCGGGTCAGTACCCCAAGTGGGGGAGAGCTGGTGATTCAGGGCAAGAGGCCACATCATGTACCAACTTTATGTTCAGTAGCGAGAGCTAGGCGATACCTCTAGCAGGTGTGCGCAGGGTATCTATGATTGGTTTCGAGCAATCCATCAATCCTATGGTGTAAATGCAAACCCTAATAGCTTTTGGATCTAGTTTGTCTAATGAACATGCAATTGATTATCTAAAGCCATAAACCCTAGATCTAGCATACAATTAATCATATTAACATAAAATATGGTTTAGATCTGACCTTTGATTCTTATATAGCAATAACAATCAATCGTTGGTTTCAGAAAGCTTAATGCCTCAAGTGTTGCACCTCTAATGGAGTCACAAGCACCACTAAGCAACAAAAATGAAGAGGGAGGAGATAGGGGGCACCAAAAACAGCTGGAAACCCTAATCCAAGTGTTAGCCACGTTTTTGGGTCTCAAGGGGTCTTTATATAGGTAGGCAATTAGGGTTATCTAACAAGGAAATCCTAATTTGACTGCTTAAGCCCTAAGCAGCCCACAGGCTCCTTCTTTATAAGCCTTGGATGATTTCTAATGGGTTTCCCCATAAGAATTCATCCACTCCACTTCTATGGAGTCCATAAGCTCATCTATGTAATTATCTTATAATTACACAATAAGTCCCTTAAGTTTAGTTAATCTCTTTTAGCCACAAAATTAATTCTTGATTAATTCTTGACCATTATTAATTAAACAATATGATTTCTCCTTTAATATATTATTCTTATAATATATTAATAAATCATAATTAAACCTTTTCTCTCCTTAATTCATCCTACATATTTCTATGGTGAAGGAAACCCAAAAGGACCATGCTCATAATCGGGTGAAGTACATACCAAAATAGTTATGGACTTAGACACTAATCCAACAATGTCACCTATGTATTGGATACCCGGGAGATGGGTGAGGTGATGGTGAGTGACCTGCCGGTGATACGAGAGTACATCGGATGTATTTTCCAGAGGAGCTTCATGGGATACCTCCGAAGAGGCAGGTAGAGTTCAGGATGGACTTAGTCCTTGGTGCAGCTCCAATAGCCAAGGCAACGTATCAGCTGGCTCCTCTCGAGATGTATAAGTTGTCTACACAACTGTAGGTGCCGTTAGAAAAGGGATTCATTTGACTGAGCAGTTTACCCTGGGGATCCCCAATACTATTTGTGAAAAAGAAGGTCGGGTCGTATCAAATGTATATGGATTACCGGGAGCTAAATAAGGTAACGGTGAAGAACCGTTACCCACTCCCGAGGAATGATGATCTCTTTGACTAGCTTCAGGGAGCATCTTGGTTTTCTAAGATTGATCTGCCGTCTGGTTATCATCAGATGAGGGTCAGATATGAGGATATGTATAAGATTGCTTTTCGGACGCAATATGGTTACTATGAGTTTATAGTGATGCCTTTTGGGCTCACCAATGCTCCTGCCGCATTCATGGATCTCATGAACCGCGTGTGTAGACCAATGTTGGATCGGTCTGTGATAGTTGTCTTTGATGACATATTGGTCTATTCCAAGACACAAGAGCAACATGAGGAGCACTTGTGGGAGGTATTGCATACTCTTAGGAGGGAGAGCTTCTATGCCAAGTTCTCCAAGTGTGAGTTCTAGTTGTGCGAGGTGCAGTTTCTTAGGCACCTTGTCAACCAGAATGAGATTTTGGTTGACCCGGACAAAGTGGAGGCCATGATGAGGTGGGAGGTTCCGAGGTCTCCATCTGAGATTCAGAGCTTCCTGGGACTATCAGGTTATTATCGGAGATTCATTCAGGAATTCTCCAAGATAGCCATGCCCTTGACCCAATTGACAAGGAAAGTCGTGTTCTATCACCAGGGGCCTGAGCAGCAGGCTGCATTTGAGACACTGAGACAGAGATTGTGAGAGGAGCCAATCTTCGCCCTGCTGGAGGACGTGGATGATTTTGTTGTGTATTGTGTTGGGTCTAAATATTGGTTTATACTTTGCTTTCCTAAGAAAATATATTTTTCTGTAATTTTGTGGCTGTGTATGGCTGCACATGTGTGTGCGGCTGCACACCTTGTGTATGGCCGCACATACGTGTGTAGTTGTACACTCGTGTGCTGTTGGTGGCCCATGTCTCATATATATAAGGTGAGGAGTGTATGGCTAGGAAAGAGAGAGAGAAGAGAGCATATTGTAGAGAGAGAAAGTTAGAGAGAAGAATAGTGTGTGTGAGAGAATCTATTGTAAGGAGCATCAATCATATTCATTCAATACAAGATTCAAGTTATTCTTCTTCTCCTTCTCTTCTATTTGATCTGACATTATCCAATTGATTGGGATTCCGCACCATCAATTGGATTTGATTGATACACAAGCAATTTTGGGGACTTACAATTGGTATCAGAGCTTGGATTGTATTAATCAATTTTTTTAGATCTGGAGCTTATTTGATCTTATTTTGAAAGGATTTTTGCATTTTTAGATAGATTGGGGCAAAATAAGGGGGGTTTCTTGTTTTCATTTTTCATAAAAACAAGTTTTTGATCGAGTTTTGGAGCAAAAAAGGATGAAAAACGTCGTTTTTTCGCGAATCTGTTAAAGGTGTGTGGCCACTTGAGAGTGTGTGGCTCGGTGTGTGCGGCCTCGGAGTGTGTGGTTCGGTCTCGTGTATGGTGCAGCATCCTCCCCCTCGCACCACTCACGCATTTGTTCAGCAACCTCGTCCTTGCAGCACAACTTTGTATTAAAAAAAGGAAGGGGAATTGGGGTTGCCGGGATTCGAACTCGGGTGCTTTGGTTCAACAACAGAGCGACTTTTCCATCTTATCTACCTTGCTAGATGGAATACTCCTTTTGAAATTAATTCATAAAGAGTCACTCGGTTCCTTATTTCGCATATTGTCACTTTTAACCCCAAAAATCAATTTCTTTCATTTTTAAATTACATTTTCAACCAAAAATTTTAGTTTTTAAATTTTGACTTTTATTTTTGACTTTTTACTTAAAATTTTGACTTTGACTTTTAAAATTTTACCTTTGACTTAAATTTTGACATTCTCGTTTGACATTAAAATTTTCAAATTTAGCTTTTCGGTTTGACTTTGAAGTTTGACTTTTTATGTTTGATTTTTTAAATTTGAATTTAAAGGTTGACTTTCTCGGTTTTTAAGTCAAAGGGCAATTTAAAAAAATAATAATAATAATAAAAAGGAAAAATGAGTTCCGCATCAATTCCGGTAAATAAAGTTTCATGTACTCCATCTTGTGAAACTACTATTAAATTTCTCCGAGATCAAATCGATTTATTGAAAAGTGAAAATGAGGACCTAAAATACGAAGTCTATACTCTAAGGAAAGGTCAAAAACCCTTAAAAGCACAATTAGAGACCAAGACTAAGGAATTTAGGATATTACAAGAAGATTACAAAAACAAGTGTGAAAATTACGATCACATTAAGAAAAAACTTGTTGCTGTAACTGAAGAACTTGACGCTTTGAAAATTAAGTGTGGAAAAACATATGTTAGTTTCAAAAATTATAATGCGTAGTAAGACAGTCGAGTCCTTAGTTGAGAAACAATCGAGTTTTAAAGATAATCAAACCAAGGGTTTAGGGCATCACAGTGTGCCACCCCCTTTTAATCACAACTATAATGCACCCCTTGAGACCAATGAGGAAGAAATGCCTGCTCAGTATGGCCAAACACCTGCTCTAGCTTCAGTTAAGACTGAACAATCAGGGCCAACTGAGGGTGTTGAGCTGAATGATACTAATGATTCTACTTCTTGTGCAGGTAAAGTAGTAGAGGATGAGAACAAGGAGAAAACTATTGAACAAACCAATGACTCCTTGAACTCTGAATTTGCTGCTTCGAGCTCAGTTGCTTCTGATCAACTTGGTGTTGAGAAGTACAGGCCACCAAATCAATTGAAACAGCTGACTTGATGCAAGTGTGCTTGTGGGAACAATCAGAAATGAGGCAAGGATACGCCACTAGGGGTAGGAAGAAACAACTTCATAGTGAAGAAAAATACTTGTTTTTACTGTGGACTACGTGGTCACATACCCCGAAACTATCCTAATCGTGTGTACGTTCCCAACTATGCACAAGGGTGGCAATACGCACCAAGAGGGAGATTTTCCAAGAGAAACCCCTTAAGGTCACAATCGTGAAATGGCGACTGGAATGCCAATAAGGGAAAGAGTTCAACTCCCAAGGCCAAGAAATCAAATCCCAAGGGCAAGAAGGGAATGCCGACCTAGAAGCCCAATCCAAGAGATGCTCTAGTGAAGCCAACACTGGTTAGGTCAAAGTCATCTCGACGATCGACTTTAAGTTCAAAATCAAGTGCCAAGGCACCCATCGGATCGAAAAAGAAATGGGTTAAACCCAACTACAAATTGGTACCAAAGGCTTAATCTCTCAAATCTTCTAACGATTCTAATATTTCTTCATCTTCTATTTGTGATAAACAGGATATGTCATGGGAGAGAGTACCATGCAATGATGACAAAGTTCGACCCAATTTCAAAATGGACTGGGTTCCAAAGACCAACTGATCCCGCTCTATGTTGGAGCAGCTATGGAGGCATATCATTAGAATTGGGTTTGTTGGTAGTAGCTATTCCAGGCACTTGATGTGAGGCATCTCTCAAATGTGCAACACTCAGAACTTTGTTTGAGAGTATGTATCCTTTGCGGGAAAGGAAGAAAGGAGGGGATCAAACATTAGGGTTTGTGCTTAACGAAGCGAAGAATTTTCGGATCTAATATGAGATTATGCGTGCTATTCTCAGACCTTCTGGATGCGAATTGAATCGGTGAATTACTATTTGAGTTTTCTTCTCTATACTCCTGAGTTTATCTTAATCTGTTTCGTTTTAAAGACATTTTTCAATCTTTTATATTTTTCGTTTGTAAGTATTGTTTGGGAAGTGATATCAAAAGGTGATAACAGGCAATTTGGATCTGTGTAAGGTACTAAAGCTGAATTGTCTAGGCTCTGTGTTCGATGCGCTGGTGGGCACGAAGAATTTAATGGACTTAACTAGGCAAAGATGAACTTAAGAAATCAAATGAGTTGACAAATCTTGACCTAGATAGATCCGTTTAGCCTGACAATACGACGCTTGGATAGGTTGAGTAGGGAGATATACATGAGAATCCACGAGTCACATTAAAGAACCCGTATCTAGAACTGTGGTTTTACTTTTCCTCGTTGTACGAATTCTTTCCTTAATTCCGGTATTGACAGAGCGACTGTGGAATTCCGATAAAGTAGGTATGTAGAAAATTATTTTCTTTCTTTCTTACTATTAGTCATATGTTGCCTCCTCTACGTGATTGGAAGAGATCCGACCTGGACTGGAACATATGCAAATCTATTTCTCTGCATCTTATATCTATAAAATTCTTCCTATCTATTAGCCATATGCTATCTCCTTTGTGTGATTAACAATCCGACCTGGTACACAGCATATGCAACCTTCTACTTCTTAATCCCTCTAAAACTATAATTAATCATAATCTAAATCTATCCTCTCTATGAATAATAGTATGCTCACCTAAATTAAGGAGTATCTCAAAACTTCTTGATTATTGGGGTATATCAGGAAGCGGGAAACATGTTCTAGTACATCTAAAATTGAACAATTCTAGATTGTCTATAGATCTTGCTGCTCAATTTAAGTGGAAAATAATATCCTTGGTCATCGTCAGATAAATGGTCCTTAGGAATTTTTATCTAATAACTTAGGATCAATCTATCCAGTTACTGATAGCTTTCCTAAAATTTGTCATAATTTTTCGTGCTTAAGTGGACCACAATACTGTCTATCGATCAGATCTATTCATGAAGGGGAATGTATTGACAAACAGATTAAGACTGTCTAACAACTTTGATCCTAAATATATTTGTTTTTGTTAAATTTGTCATAGTTTTCCTCTATGCACAAAT
Source organism: Lactuca saligna (assembly GCF_052625555.1). Lineage (NCBI taxonomy): Eukaryota > Viridiplantae > Streptophyta > Magnoliopsida > Asterales > Asteraceae > Lactuca > Lactuca saligna. The sequence continues at coordinate 60,493,676 of NC_136419.1, read as the reverse complement.
TTAGGGGGAGAATTAAAAAAAATTCAAAAATAAAAAAAATTAGAAAAATTCAAAAATCAAACAAAAAAATAGAAAATAAAAAATAAAAATAGTGTTATTTCTTTTTTTTTTTCCAGAAAATATCAAAAATCCAAAAATATTTTTTTGTGTGCTAATTTTTCTTTTAGTTTTGTTTTGTCTTGAAAAGTGATTTCAGGTGTAGATGAGACTCATGGAGTCTGTATCGAGATTTCTGAGCCGAAGCTTCGTCTGTGAGCATCGAAGAATTTTCATTTGAAGGAGCAAGAAATGAAGATTATTCTTTCAACATTCAATCTATCAACCTTAGAAACATGGTGAAGCTGTACTTGAAGATTATGTGACAGATTGCATTGAAGCCTCCTCAATCAATCTGCTGCTATCTATAAACCTGTGGAAGTGATCCAGAAGATTCGTTTTCTCTGTTGATTATCTCTGAAGATTCTCAAGCTGAAAACACTATCTTTCAAGAATCAATACATCAAGCCTCCTTACCCAATGTGCGTTCAATGTCAAATTTTGCAAAACTCCCAACTGCTCAAGATGAAGTCATTTATTGAGGATTCATATGTTCATCTTGATGTTGTGAAGAAATTTTAAGATTAATGCTGAAGCCAAGTTCCCAATGAATATTAACAAGAACAACCAGCTAGTTTTTAGGGGGAGTTTGTTGGGTCAGTTAGAAAAGAAAGCTATAAACCAAGGGGGAGATTTTTGGGTCTAAATATTGGTTTATACTTTGCTTTTCTATGAAAATATATTTTTCTGTAATTTTGTGGCTATGTACGGCCGCACACGCGTGTGCAACTGTACATTTGTGTTCTGTTGGTGGCCCATGTATCATATATATATATATATATATATATATATATATATATATATATAGGTGAGGAGTGTATGGCTAGGAAAGAGAGAGAGAGAGAGAAGAGAGCATATTGTAGAGAGAGAAGGTTAGAGAGAAGAATAGTGTGTGTGAGAGAATCTATTGTAAGGAGCATTAATCATATTCATTTAATACAAGATTCAAGTTATTCTGCTTCTCCTTTTTTTCTATTTGATCTGACATCAACCAATTGATTGGGATTCTGCACCATCAATTGGATCTGATTGATACACAAGCAATTTTGGGGACTTACATATTGCGATGTGTCCATCTCGGGTTTGGGCGCAATATTAATGCAGGGGGGCATGTTATCACCTACGCTTCGAGGCAGCTGAAGCCTCATTAGGCGAACTATCCGACACATGACTTGGAGTTTGGAGTAGTAGTTTTCGCCCTCAAGGTTTGGCTTCATTACCTATATGGGGTCCGCTGTACTATTTACACAGACCATAAGAGTTTGAGATACCTCATGGATCAACCCAATATGAATATAAGACAGTGTCGATGGTTAGATGTGGTGCAATGGAAGCACCGCAAGGGCTCATAATGGACTTGGGAGCCGGAGGACGAGAAGAGGGAACACTACCCCGAGCTTTTTCCAGATTCAACAACAGACTTCAAGGACAAAGTCTATAATAAATGGGGGAGATTTGTAACACCCGGTCCCTGGTACGTATTTAAATTCAATTAATTTGTATTTTACTCTGGGACTCGACAAGTTGGAGGCCCAACTTGTCGAGTAGACTCGAGATTACACGGGAACTTTAGTGATCTACTCGACAAGTCAGGGGACCGACTCAACGAGTACAAGCTGTCTGGATTAAACCCTAATATTTAGGGTTTGCACCCTATTTAAATGACTCATCTCATCTCAAACCAGCCTCCATTGTCCCTCCCAACCCAGAAAATCCGTAACTCGCAACCCTAAACTTTTATTGATCATTTTTGAGCTTTTTGGTGCCTTTTGTGTGTATTTGAAGTTCGAAAAGGAGAAGGAAGCTCGGAAGATCAGGAGAAAGCAAGTAAATCCAGAAGTTTTGGCACATATCCTGCTCATTTGAGGTATAAAGCTGATACCATGGCCATTTGTTACTTAGATCTTGACTTGGGGCTACTTTCTACATTTTTCCAAGCGTTAGTGAAGCTATACTCGGATTTGTGTGTATATTTGGAGTTGCACTTTAGATTTGGAACCATTTTGGGTTCCTATGGCATAAAGGTGCCAACATTATGGCCATGGGAGACCCATGCAACATATAAACCGCTTTTTATGGCTTACTGAGCCAAAAACCCCATGCATGGACATCAAGTTCGTAACTTTACGTATAACATGAACCTTGGGAGCTCATATCTATGGTTTGGGTGCATTTATATCGATTAAAATCGACTGTATAGTTTGGGACAAATACGAACTCGGCGGGTTGTTCATGGGACTTGCCGAGTAGGGATGTATTTTCTATCACATCCCTTCTGTTGATGGACCAGATGCTAAGATTGAAGGCCCCTCAGTTGTTTAGGCTTATTAGGGACATGGAAATCATAGAGCTCGGGGATTGTATGAGCTAACTCGGCGAGTTCAAGGCAATGTCCCAACCACATGAAGACGGACTCGACGAGTTCAAGGGGAAATCGTTGAGTCATAGACTGAACTCATTCATACGGATGAAGTTGAACTCGATGAGTTCAAGGATAAACTCGACGAGTCGGTTGAAGAAGGTCCAATGTGTTTTTGACGGCGAACTTGTCGAGCTCTTACTAGCCTCGACGAGTAGGGACGAAGTTGTATCTTTTCGTGGACGAGGGGACTCAACGAGTTGGTGAACCAACTCAGCGAGTCTAGTCAACCAGATGTTGTCTTTGACCAAAAGTTGACTTTGACTAGAGTTTTGACTTTAACATTGACTTGGAATTTAGTGACCCTTGTAAGGGTTATGAGTATGAATTGGTAATGCAGAAAGGATGTTGTGTAGGGATTGAGGAGTCGAGAAGAGTCAATTTTCACATCAAGGATTATGCAGGCACTACACGACATCGAGGTGAGTTACCTTCCAGTAGAAGTGGGTTAAGGCACCAAGGCCGACCCACTAGTAGGTGATTGTAGTTGAGATGATTGTCTTTGTGATAATTTTCTAGTTTGCTACTACCTGATGTGTTCTATGTGCCAGTATTATATTGTATATGTGATAGTGGTATTAGGAGGGGAATAGTCCCATGATTCGGTCGTTAGCACCAAAGGGTAGCTCAGACACCCCATATATGTCTGATAGCATGATTATGATATGTTATTATGTGATAGTGTTAAGGGGTGAAATAGTCCCCGTGACCGGGTGAGATAGACTGGCCTGACACGGGTAGGTCAGCACCCCATAATGGCTTGACATGGGTAGATCAGCACCCCATAATGGCTTGACATGGGTAGGTCGGGTACCCCAGAATTACCCGACAGTATGTATGATTGTATGATATACGGTATGATGGGGGAACTCACTAAGATTTGTGCTTATAGTTTTTAGTTTTGGTTTCATGTACCTCTTCATCTAAGGGGAAGGAGCCGGTAGGGTAGTAGTGCATCGCACACACATGATTCCGCATTTGAGAACCCTGGGATTGTACCCTGACATTATACTATGTGACATTATGGTTTTTGAGACATGTAACTATGGTTTTGTGGTTTGATGTTACACCAGTATTGTTTTTCCTCAAATAATTTTACAAGTAATACAATTAAAAACAAAAAATTTTGGTCTCGATTGTTAGGATGTTACACATCTTCAGCCACCTTTCCATTAAGGAAAGTGGTTTTGACATCCATTTGCCATATTTCATAATCATAAAATGCAACAATGGCTAGCAGAACCCTTATTGAGTTAATATTCGCTACTGGCGAGAAGGTCTCATCATAATCAACTTCAGAGTTTGAGTAAAGCCCTTCGCAACCAGTCGTGCCTTACAAGTGTGTACCTTCCCATCCATATCGGACTTCTTCTTGAAGATCCATTTGCAACCGACTGTCTTACGACCCAGTACATTGTCAACCAAGTTCCAAACTTGATTCTCATACATGGACTGGATCTCGCTATCTATCTCATGTTTCCATTTAGCAGACTCGGGGTCTGCCATGACTTCCTTGTAGTTGTTAGGTTCATCTAAATTTACCAGTGTGCTATCACTGATAAATGTATCACCTTCTGCAGTAATATGGAAACCATAAAACTCAGGTGGAACTCTAACTCTACTGGAATGCATCAGAGGTACATACTCGTCAATGGGCTCAAAAAGAGTTTCCTCCTCAGGTTGATCGCTAGTGTTTGAGGTTCCTTCATACTTGACTCTTGAAGTTCTTCAAGGTCAATTTGCCTCCCACTGTCTCCTTGGCTTATGAGCTCTCTCTCACAAAAGACTCCTCTCCTCGCAACGAAGACAACATTGTCACTCGGTCTATAGAAGAGATAACCAAAGGATTTCTGTGGGTAGCCGATTAAAATACACCGCTCACTACGAGGTTTGAGCTTGTCGTGAGTCTCGCGTCTCGCAAAAGCCTCGTAACCCCAACCTTGATGTGGTATAATGTGGGAGCCTTCCTTGTCCACATCTTGTGAGGTGCTTTGGCAACCTTCTTGGTAGGGACTAGATTAAGGATATGGGTGGCAGTCTCTAAGGCATACCCCCAAAATGAGATTGGTAACAAAGCTCGACTCATCATGGAACGAACCATGTCCAACAAGGTTCGGTTGCGCCTCTCAACCACACCATTAAGTTGTGGTATCCTAGGTGGCGTCAACTGTTAAACAATTCCACACTCCTTAAGATAGTCTAGCAACTCGATACTAAGATACTCACCACCCCGATCGGATCGGAGCATCTTTATCTTCTTGCGCAGGTGATTCTCAAGTTTTTTTTTAAACTCTTTGAATTTTTCAAAGGTTTCTGACTTATGCTTGATTAAGTAGATATAAACATATCTACTGTAATCATCAGTAAAGTCACATAGAATAAGCGGTTAACATCCCTTGTGGCGATTCTGAAGGGCCCACACACATCCGTGTGCATGAGATCCAACACACCTTCACCCCTTTCACAAGTACCAGTGAAGGGTGACTTGGTTATCTTTCCAAGTAAGCAAGATTAGCAAGTGTCATCCGACCTTAAGTCGAATGACTCCAAAAGTACACCCTTTTGGAGTTGGCCTATGCGCTTCTTGCTGACATGTCCAAAAAGACAATGCCACATGCATGTTTTATCCAATAAATTGGAAGAATCAATATCGAGAATTGATATCGAACACATTATTTCCTAAGTTTTCTACAACATTCAAACCCCCGAACCAGATGGCGGAAATGTCTGGGGGCTTGCCCGTGACTTCATCTTGTAATATCATCACAATGTAAATAATTGAAACAAGACAACTTCATCATCATACATATCAAAATATAACCAGCCTTGTTTGCATCAAGTATAGTATCATAGTTACATGCCAAAATATTCAATGTATGAAGATAACAAAATATAATGAATTCCACATTCCCTACTGACCTTTCCGCTCGATTCCATGAGAATACAAGTTATTTATACGCGTCAACATATATAATGTTGGTGAGTTCATAAGTATGTTTGAATAAAAAGTTTTGCATTGTTAGTAAATCACCAGAAAATCCGATATTTTCTGAAAAATGGTTTGAACGTGATGTGACAAAATCAAGTATAAATGCATGTGTGTTTTTTGTTTCAGAATCTGTGTGTGTGTGTGTGTGTGTGTGTGTGTGTGTGTGTATATATATATAATGTAATTCGGAAAATCTTTGTATTATCTGTTGTAAATAGAAGGTTCTTGTTTAATTGTATACTTCCACAGAAAATCCGATATTTTCTGCTTATAAGAGTGTCGTGGTCTCAAACCCTAAGACGCTATATCGGTGAATGCATGTTTTCGTATCGACTAGATATTATTTGTATGCTATAAATCTATAATGGAGTCGATCTCTATGTGAGCCGTTACAACCATGCTTGATAAAGACTAATTCGCCTGTCATGACGTCTTTCGGATGCCGGTTTGTTGTAGGTAAGCTTTGTTACCCTAGTTTGGCCTAGTCTAACTGTAGCCAACAACTCAGGTGTAAGGGAGTCACCCCCGTATAGATATATACACAAAGTCTCGCTCTCCCTCCAAAAGACTCTGGTTATAACTATAGGCTACGATTGTACACTCAAAGGTGTCAACCGACATGTCTCATTAGATCCTTAATTGTTTACGCAAATATTGAATTGCACCATGTTTGATATATCTGAGTACGTTTAAATTTTTTAAAGCCCACGAGTATGCATGTGAATGTATAAGTCCCAACAAACATGCAAAAGGACAACTAAGGTCCACTAAGCATGCGGTGTATAGTCTAGGCCCAATAAGCATGTAAATGGACCATAAAGTTCCAATAAACATATAATGTATATATATTAGGCCCAGTAAACATGTAAATGGATCACAAAGGCCCCATAAACATGTAATGAATATATTAGGCCCAATAAACAAGTAATCGATGTTTTTAGTTCGTTTGCCATTTCGTTGTATGTCTTAGCTCATTTGTTTACCAAAATAACATAAAAGGCCTAATTTTTGTAATAATGTCATTTTTGGCCGATTTTTATAGAAATTGACATTTTTGGCCCAAGTAAGTATAATTTGATGTTTTCAGGCCATGATTATAAAAATTTACATTTTTATCTCATTTTTCATAAAAGCGACATTTTTGGCCCAAGTTTTGTAAAAATTGCATTTTAAGCCCAAATCCAAATAATGTGGCATTTTCAGCCCATAAAACCGTAAGTTTACATTTTTGACTCAAACTTATGTAAAATGACAATTTAATCATAAAAGTAAGAATTTATACAATTTAGGCCTAATAAAACCGAAAAGCCCATTTTTAAGGACCATTATACAAAAATTTACGTTTTTTGCCCCTTTATCAGCAAGAATAAAATAAAGACCCATTTTTATATAAAAGTGACTCCTTTAGTGCTTGTAAAACTGTATATGCCATAAAAACCCGTCTTTTTGTTTATTTATAAAAAATGGCTCTATTTCAAGATTTTGTTTAACTTATCCAAACAATCTTCATATGTTTAGACTTTCATTTTCATGATGTGATGTAATAAGTGTTATAGTTTACAAATATCACAAACTTTCGTTATAGATTTCGATATCCATGGAGTTTCATCACAAAATCACAACACATAAGATGGAAAACACATATAAACATGCACAAATACATAGATCTAACACATAGCAACTTGTATCCTCCCCCAAAACCTTGTAAAAACCAAAAAACAAGGGTTATGAACTCGCTTTGCTTTGAAGTTTTGGTTTTTGATGAAGAAGATGAGGATTCGACCCTAACAAGCTCCTTGAGATGGTTTTCGAACTCTATGAAGTTCAAGAGTATAGATCATGAAATGATATGGGTTAAGAAGAGGTTTTTGATGAAATCTAGAAGTTAAACCATAGATTCAAGTAAGAACTTACCAAAGATGATGATCTTGAAGAAAAACCTCTTAAAAATACCCACAAAATCTCGAAAATTTAAAGGAGGAAGGACAAGCTCTTGAGAGAGTTTTAAAAGTGTTTGAAAGGAAAAATAAATGTGGTATGGTGGGGGTTTCGGCCGAGTGTAATAAGAAGAGGGATGGAGGGTTTTGATTTTTGGCTAGTACTTGATGGACATTAGATTAATGCATGGATGTATGTGGGTTAATTACCATAGATGTATGATAAATAATGTTGAGGTGTCATCATATAGTTCCATACAAATCTTTTTTTTTGTTAGTTTGGGCCAAGAATTGGGCTAAGAAGAAGGGATTCAAGAAATTTAGGCCTGTTCTTGACTTGTTCGAATCTATGAAGCCCAATTAAAAGGGTTTACATCCCATTAGGGTAAATGGAATCATTTATGGCCCAAGAAGGCCCAAATGCTAAAATCTTGTGGATGTGGGTCCAATTTGAACCCAATTAGGATTCCTAGGCCTAAAATAGTCAAGTTGACGGTTTATTGATTCATCCAGCCCAATGAGAGAATTCCTAGTTCATATTATCTTCAACCGGTATTTTTTTAGGGTTTCTAACTCATAGTTGACTATATGAGATGTATTGTGTTAGGTTATGAGATTCTTGAGTGAAGCTTAATTCAATGGATGATTTTGATTAAGCATAGAATATGATATTAACTTAGAGTATATGTCTTACAATAGATGTTGTTTACATGAGAATGGAATTTCCTAGCTAAAATGATGGTTGTGACACAGTTCCATATAGCACATCAAGAAATTCCCCTAGGCTATCTGTCATCATAAATTAGACAATTCTATCATGCAATTCCTAGATATCCCAAGTATATAAACTATAATGTATTTATAACATATCATCATTGTGCATAAATAAGTGTGCCTATCTTGGGGAATAACTTTCCTTAGGCTTTGACTGATTATACACATCACATCCTCTCCTTTGATTATTTTAGAATAACATTAATTATTAAAAATATTTAGCAGATCCCTAGTTTGAGTCTGGAATCACACAAGTCTTCATCTAGTTCTCTCAAACCAGGGCTTTGATACCAACTTGTAACATCCTAAAAACCATGAAAAAGTTTTTCATTTATTTTAAAAAACATTTTCATAAAACCATAAAACTGTCAAACATTGTTTTTCAACAAAAACCATAGAAATCAGTGTATCAAAATAATCTCCCAATCCTAAAAATCAACAGGAGGATGTGTAAGATCATGCATTTGCCTTGCCCCAATCATCTAAAGTACCTGAAAACATTGAAATCAATAACTATAAGCCAAAGATTAATGAGTTCTTCCAATATAACTCACATAACAATATATACACAATGCATGCACACTCGGCCCATAATATGAAACTTGATTGCCCCTGGGCCCATAGTCACCATGCTAGATTTCCCCAAGGCCCTTAGTCCCCAGGTTAGATTACCCTTGGGCCCACAACACAAGGCTGGATTTCCATAGGTTTGTTGGGCTATAGAACAAAGCCGCACTGCCTCAACCCAACAACACTATGTTGACATATGCAAACAGATAAACAATAACCAACAATATAGGAAAGCAAATAGATCTACGAATCTAACATGTCACTATAGTATATAAATTTCCTACATACAAGAAAAGTTATTTCATTACAAAGTATAGTGAGAAAACTCACCTTGCAGGTTAGAAGTTAACAATGCTGATAACATATCCAAAAATTAGCCATACACGTCTCCTATACAAAAAACAAGAACCAAGTCTCAACCTACAACCCCAAACCCTCAAATTGACCTAAAGTCAAACTTGGTCAAATTCAACGGTCAACAGTCAGAAGTCAACTCTGATAGCTACCACGTCATGACCAATCCTTGCCATATCGTGGCAGCCCAACAAAATAGTCGTGAAACTGCATAACGCCATAATGTGGAGGCCAATCTCCATGTTGTGAGAATCACGTAGACTAACTTATTACATTAAGCTGTTAATCCCTCAAGTCATTCGTCGACACTTTCCAAAAGGCATTCTTACACCCAAATCATTATAAAAATCGTTGCTTTATATACTTGCATGTCCAATGCTTTATTGGACTCAAACAAGGTCAAAATGGTGTAATATGAGGTTTAAATCTCATATAAGTCACCAAAATTCAATAACTCACTAGATCTACAACACCAAACCCTAAAATGACCTCAGGGAGTCATCAAGTTGCTAACGTTATGAGATCCATTCTTCCAAACTTTCCCAATCATGAAAATAGTAGCACCAAACCTTACATCTAGAAATTTAATGCATAAAGGTTGAGCTTAGACATGTACAATGGTCCAGAATAAGTGCACAAAGATGATAGGGAGAGTTAACATGCTGATCTTTAGAGATAGGTTAAGAGCTGATAATTTGATCAACATTAGGAATCAAGAACAGGGTTTGAAGGTGTAACATCCTGATAGTGAAGAACTCCTAATTTAAACCCTACAGTTTATTTATGTTGCATTTCAACCCCTAAGTAGAAGAATGTGCCCATTGGAAGCCTTAATGGTGAAATCGTAATTTGAGAAGAATGTGGGTACGTCATGTGTATGTGAGTACGCTTAGTGTACTCGGGCGAGCCCTAGTACGCTCGACATACATCAACGTACGCAAGGCTTACTCGCCAGCTTTGGAAACCCTAAATTTTAGGGTTGATCCCCTATATGTCCATCCTTATAGCCTCATTTTTGCCCCACTTCTTTAGCCTCCAGTCTGCTTGAGATGTTTTTTGCAAACCCTAATCCCTTGAGTGTGTGTTTTAAGCTTAAGTGTGTGTTCTTGGTGTGTTGAATGATATATATATATATATATATATATATATATATATATATATATATATATATATATATATATAAGGAGTCTTGGTGTGGAATTGAGCTTGTGGATCTAGGATCTTGCCTCCTTAGGAAGCTCCAGAAGGTATAAAGTTTTGATCTAAACTTGTATTACCTTAAGACCTTGCCATGAGAAGTTTTATGAGCTTTTAGTCCCTTTTTGTGGACTTAATGAGTATGAGCTACTCTAAGACCGAATGACCTGTCCTTTCAGAAAATTTGAAGTGCATTAAGTCATAAAAATCCTATCTTGGCTTATTTGGTGCTTGCATGCTAGTTATAGAAGTCTTAAGTGGTTAAGATAAACTAGGGTTATGGCATTATGACTTATTAATGCATGCAAAACCTTAAAGTTAGAAACTTTATGGTTTGGAGTACCTTTTTAGGCTTAAATCTGGATTTGGACATTTGGACTTGTTGAATTAAGCACTTAATGGATGTTTAGCATGGCTGCTACATATGCTGGGAATACCATAAGGCAAGCTGGGCGTATGTAGTCAACTTCCAATGTGTGGTCAAGGGTGGAGTATGCAGGGTGTAGGAGTTAAGTATGTTGGGCGTAGTCAGTTGGGTTGACTTTTGTTGACCGTTGACTTTTTGGTTACTTTTTTCCTGGTTTGAACTTAGGGGCATTTTGGGTATTTTTTATGAAGCCTAAGGATTGGGTCTCTCCTTGTGTATAGGTGATCTATAGAGTTGACTCCTGGAGCGATATTCTTTTCTGCAACCTTTCCGAATATGCAAGGTGAGTATTTCTCACTGACGTTTTTGGTCGAAGGCTCCAAGGCCGGCCTATTGGATTGTTATCTTGGTTTATTGCATGATTGGTATGTTGTAGTGATCTGTTAGATCTGTATCCTGGTACATAGGATGATGCTATTCTTTAAGATCTTTAAGATCTGTTTGAATTGTTTATTGGATGATTATATGTATGCTTATCCATTATGTATATGTCGACATGGTTTTTGTGTGGTTGGGTTGAGGCATACCATTGTAGACCCAAGGCATCCTGTATAGATTGAAGACTCGAGAGGTGTACCATTCAAGACGAAGGCCCAAAGAACATTCCAGATAGACTGAAGGCCTAGTGAGGCTTGCCAGTCATGCTGAAGGTGCTTTGAGCGTACAAGATAGACTATAGGATGGTGGGGAATTCCATTCAGGCTGAAGGTTCTATATACATGTTGTATGTATTATGCTTATGTTATGTGTTGGTATTTTGGGGGACTCACTAAGCTTTTTGGCTTACAGTTTTTGGTTATGTTTTAGGTAACTCAGATGATTGCAGGAAGGAAAATGCATGACCATACACATCTTCGTATTTTGACTTATGATTTTAGGAAAATCTGATATGGAATATGTTTTTAAAACTATGTTGTGAACAATTTATTATTTTTGGGTTGGTTTTAAAAGTTTAAAATTTCATGATTTTTATGTATGTTACAAGTTGGTATCAGAGTGTTGGTTTGCGTGAATTAAAGGAACACTCATGTGAATCCAATCTCAAGCTAAGGAAAAATATTTTAAAATGATTTTCAAAGTGTTTCAAAAATAATCAAGGAGGATGTGATTTGTACGATCAGTTGGAGCCAGTTGGTGACCCCATATTACGACACTGTTGTTTGATATTGTGATATGTTAGAACAACATGTTAGTGTTAGGCTAGGGATATTTAGGAATTTGCATGATAGAATTGCTTGATTATATGATGCTTGATAGCCTACGGTTCTTCTTTATATGAAATTAACATCATTACTGTAGTTTCTTAGTGTATGCATCATGGTTATACATAACTAAGATTCTATAGCATAAGAATATTTGGTTTGGATTTATTTCTTATTCTTATCTGATGTTAGGCTAAGGGTAGGATCAAATATTCGACTGTTTATAGGGTCTAGTGTTATGTATGATTAGAATACATGAGTACTGCCAGGTTGGTGGAAGTTTCATGGATGAGTTGTATAGGGTCATCTAGCCAGTTTTGAGATGTTTAGCCTTCCTCTTGGGTGTGAGGATTTTGTGTATGCATATGCTAGTATGTATAGTTAGGATTTTTTGTGATGATCCTTGAGAAAAATAGGGGTAGGTGTGGAAGGTAGTATGGGCTCGTACTACTGAAAGCATAAGACCTGTATGCATAACAGGGAAGTCACAACCCTTAGGGCTTTGTTAGGAGTTGGTTCCACGTGATGTGATATGCGTGTTATCTGATATTTCCCTGGTTTATTTTTAGTATGGTGATCATGAGACGATTTGAGGCTGGATCAAGATCGGGATTGGGAACTGGCAGTCAAAGTGGGCCAGCTGTGTCTGAGGACAAGATTAGGGAGATCTTCCATGAGGAGGTTGTTGCACATTTCCAAGCTCAGTTGCCAGAGATGTTTGAAGCTAGATCCAGATCGGGATCAGGAGCTGGTAGTCAAAGTGGGCTAGTTGTGTCTGAGGATAAGATTAAGGAGATCCTCCAGGAGGAGGTTGTTTCAGATTTTCAGTATGGTGATCATGGTGCAGTATTTTGACAAGCTTTATGTTGCTTTGTCTGAGACTGTTGCTGCTGCAGCAACCGTAGCCATTGCTGTTGCTGGGGTTGGTTCTGGGAGACCTAGGACGCCCCGGATAGACTGATGGCCAAGAGACCTAGGATGCCCGGGATGGACTGTAGGCCCGGGATGGTGGGGTGTTCCAGTCAGGCTGAAATCTCTGGGTGCTTGTTTTTTGTATTATGCTTATGTTATAGGTTGGTATTTTGGGGGAACTCACTATGTTTTGGGCTTACAGTTTTGGGTTATGTTTCATGTACTTCAAACTATCACGAGAAGGCGAAGGCATGACCGTACACATCCTCTTGTTTTGACTTATTACTTTGGGAAATTCTGATATGGAATATGTTTTGAAAACGATGTTGTACACAATTTATGATTTTTGGCTTGGTTTTAAATATGTTTTGATATGGACTGTAAGAAAGTTTATTTAGAATGGATGAAGGATGATCAACTCGATCATGAATGAATGAGTGTTCAACAAATGTGACATGATCAACTTCCTCAACAGTTTGCCTTGAAAGATTGAATACCTTGAAAGTCTTGGATACACTAGAGTAATCTAGAAACACTCCTTCAACAACTTTAGCTTCAAACTTAGAGCGCTAATCTCTTTGATTCAAAATGTAACAAACACACCTAAACACATGAAAGTAAGAGATGTTCGGGTTTCTCCCGATAAGTAGCCAATAGGAAATTTTCCCATGACACTTAACAATGATGGAATGATTTTGAGTGTAATAAGCTGTGTTAATAGCTTCAGCCCAAAATGACAAAGGAAGACTAGCTTCAATGACCATAGTTCTTCCAACTTTAATGAGAGTTCCATTTCTTCGTTCAACAATGCCATTTTGTTGGGTGATTCTAAAAGTAGAGAAGTTCCTAGAGATTCCTAAGATTGAGCAAAAGTATTATAGGGAGGAATTTCTAAATTCAGTTCCATGATCGCTACATAATTTCCTGACTTTATGATCATAAAGAACTTCCTATTTTTCAATTAGTGAAATAATTTCATCAGCATCATGACTCTTATTCCTTAAAAAGACTACCCAGGTAAATCTTGAAAATTCATCCATAATAACGAGAGTATACTTCTTCCCATCCCTTGACTTAATCAGGACCAGTCTAAAAAGGTCCATGTGTAGAAAAAGAAGAGGTTTGATAATGGAAGAACATGACTTTGGCGTGAAGGAGGACATGGTTTTCTTTCCCTTTTCACACGTTGAGCATATTTAATCTTTGACAAATTGCAACTTAGGAATTCCTCTAACAAGATGATTCCTGGAAATCTTTGATATGTTCTTGAAATTCAAATTAGTTAACCTAATGTACCATATCCAATTTAGATGAGATTGAGCATAAGGGAAGAAGGAGCAATGAAGAGAGTTGTCAGTAGAAAACATATCCAAAACGTAAATGTCATTTTGTCAAATTGTAGTCAGAATAGTGACATTCTTTTGATCAACAACCTTTCATTCTTTCTTGTTAAAGAGAACTTCATAGCCAACGTCACACAGTTGGCTGATTGAAATGAGATTATGCTGATGACCTTTCACGTAAGATAAATTCTTGAAAATAACCGAATTGAACTTGATAGTTCCATATTCATTTATAGCTCCTTTGCCTTTATCTCCATATGTAATGGTAAGACCATCCTTATTTAAGAAATATTCTAGAAGTGATTTGAATCTGGTCATTGTCTTGGGAAAGCGCCATCTAAATACAAAATATGTTCTTTAACCTGAAACTAAAATATACAATTAATATACACTGACCCATCTTGCAATGGGTCACTTAAGAAAAAAATATCATAACAAGCATTAGGGAGACAATCTAAAGAGTTTCCCTTTTTGATCCACTTATCATTTCGAGTCATGATGTTGTCAGTGCGAACAGAGCCCTTATCAAAAGTGCACTCGCTGACTTTATGAGAGGCATCATGTGACAATCGTCAAAATTTGAGACAGTTGTAGATTTGTATAAACTTAGTTGCATGTATAGTCATGACATATGCTAGATTTAGTAACTAGAGGCTATGTTATAACCTACTTGAAACTTGGAAACAATTAGAAATGAGGGATAGTGTATATAGATTTCACGTTGATGTGTGAATTCTATAGCACCTTTAATTGTAACAACTATCCAAATTCGAGTCATACCTTGATTCGAGAATCTTTGCATATTCATGTATACACATCATGCATAGATATAGTAGTAGAAACTAGGTCGGAGTCTCGTAAGAACTCAAGTCAGAGTTGAAAACTAGGACCAGTATACTTGAGTCTTCAGTTTCACTTGAATCTTGGAATTACTACATACAAATGCCAATAAACCGATAAAATTAAGTTACAAACATTACTTCTAAATTAAAAATAAAAGTTAGGAAACCCAAAAATAATTTGAAGTCACAAAGATTCAATTTATTGATATTCAAATATTTACCAAATCCCAAACCTTAAAAAGCCCTAAAATGCAAAATTTATAAACTTTATTGCCTTAAACTCCAAAAGATTTATTATGAGCTTATAAAAATTTATTGATTTGAATTAAAACTTGGTTATAAATAAGAAAAATTAATTTTTTTTAACTTTGGCATAAACATTAAATTCTAGGCAAAATTCAACACATTAAAATTTCCAATGGAATGGTTTTTATAAAAATTGAAGCAAAATATATATATATATAAAATCATTAATTTTATAAAGATATGAGAGAAGGAGAGTATCATTACCAAAATTTCAGCCCTCCTCTCCCAAGAAAGCCCATTTCCTCTTCCCAAAACCACTAATCATAACACCCTTCCCTACACTCTTTCTCCTTCATCATTCTCCCTCTTTCTCCTTTATCTCCACTCAAACTCTCTCAATCTCTCTCATTTTTGGATTTGTCAGCCACTATCACAACATTTCAGCCAAGAACACTCCTTCAAAACTAAAATCATCTTCCTCAAGTGTACTCTTAAGGTAAAAATCAAAAAACCCTTCTTCCTCTTTCAAATTTACACTATTTTATGCCTTTCTTTCTACTTCTACTCCATTCTAGTAAATGTTTTGAACAATATACCTTAACCATGATTTTGATGATGTTGGTGGTATGATTTCACCCAAAAACAACATGCATGTAGCAAATGGTGAAGTCCCATGACCTAAACCTAAGTTAAAATCAAGGAAATGTATTTTTCTACAAGTTTCGGTAGAAAATCACCACATGTACCCTAAGTTTTCTTTCAAAAATGATTTTTGAACATTTCAAACTCATGACTGGTCTTCAACACAACATGCATGTGATGATCTTCAATCTTAAATGCTAAATGATCAAAGTATGTTGTTAAAAAGCTTTCAAATATGTCATAAAAGATTTATTCACAAATAAATATCTAAAACTTCTTTTCTGCTCAAATCTGATTTTTTTTTCCCAAAATCCAAACAAAAAAAATAAGATGATCTGAAAATTTTCAGAAAATAAATCATTTTTTTTGAATTATTGTAATTTTTCCAAAAAAAATAGAGCAATAACTCACATAAAATATTTTTCAATCAAAAAATTCTGGGAAATGTTTAATATTACCCATACACTAAGTAAAGACGTTCTATGAAGTTTCATGCATTTCTATGATTGATTTTTTTTTTTATTAATTTAGAATTTATTTTAGTTGAAGAGAAATAAATATTAAAATACAGTTATGAATGTCCAAAGAAATATTTAATAACTTTCATTCGTTCTGGATATCATAAAGACTACATGAAAAATTTACATAATTTTCCATGACAATTTCTTATTTTTCTCGATTAAATAAATGTTTAAGGGATTAAATTGATGAAAAATAGTTAAAATTACCCAAAAATTATATAACTTCATCTGAATATCTTATATTACACATTAATCATAAATAAAAAGTTTTGTGAATTTTTCTTACTGTTTAGTAATTGTTCATGAATTAATCCTTATTTATGAGAATAAATAACGGAAAAATAGTTAACCCGCACTAAAGATCACAAGAATTTCCAATAACATCGTGTATTACAGTTTGACCACAAATAAATGGTTTGGGAAGTTTTCTAAACTGTTTAGTAATTCATTTATCTTTTTATAGAATAAATACACAAAAATCATAAAAACAGGTAGGTTGTTCAAAAACCAATATATATTTTTATTTTTTCTAGTTTTTATACATCTAATAACGATTGTAATTTTTTTCTTTGAAGAATTATGTAATATGTTTTCTATTTATTTTATGGTTCTTACATTTAATACATATAAATCATAAAAACTGGACTATACTATATGAAAACTAATTTTGACATTTTTACCGTATTATGTACTATATATATATATATATATATATATATATATATATATATATATATATATATATATATATATATATATTAGTGGTACAAAAAGTTTGAGGATTTATTTAATCTATTTTCTATTTAATTCAAATTTCCTAAGAGTAAACATCCGTAAATCTAAAAATCAGACTCTCTTGGATAAAAATATCATTTGATATTTTTCACGGTTTGTATACATTTTATAATAGTTTTATAAAAAGGATGATAATATTTCTTAACTGCTTACTATTTTTCCATGAATTTGTGATTATTCAAGTGGTTACATATGAGAAAAATGGCTATACATATTTAAAATTTATGAAATATTTTTTTTGGAAATCTTTGACTGCAATTGGAACACAAATAAAAAGTTTTGTGATTTTTAATTCCTATTTTCTATTTAGTTATAGTTTATTGGTGTAAAAATACAATTAAATTACAAAAACCAGATTTTACTGATAAAAAGTAGCATTTAATAATTTTTCCGGTTTAGGATACTGTAAAACCATTACACAAAAAGTCTAATAGTTTTTCGTGATCATTTACTATTTTTTCCATGATTTTGTTATTATTCAAGAAATTAAAATGGTGAAAAATAGTTAGACAAAAAAAAAATTCATGAAAATTTATCTTAAGGTATTTGAATTTAGTTAAATTAAAACATAAATTTTAAGAAATATTATAACCGATTTGATTTAGTTTTTAATATTTAATCACGTGAAACACCTTCCAAAATGTTATAGTTACACTTCAATTGGCATTGCCAAAAATGTATTTTTCACTTAAATTTGTTATTGAACAAATTGATCCATGGAAATATGAATTTACAAAAAAAAACGTTTGTAACGTATACAAAACCTAATTCTAACACAATATTGAAATAATTCTATTATAGAAATGAAGTATATTAGTGTTCGATTTTCGACTAGAGATTTACTAGTGTGTAACCTTATCATAGGGAATCGGTAGTAGGACGTGAGGGAAGTTAGCTCAAGGCATCACAAATACCTTCACGCACATTGTGAGTAATCACACCTCCCCTTATTTCGGTATTTAAATGTCTTGGGGTGGAAAAACATATCCTAACTATTTATGTTTGAGGTGTCTATATTGAATTGTATCAAACTTGATTTCTATATTTTGCGATATTTTGCTAGAAATTTGTAAGCAACTTGAAACATGAGGCCTTATCGTCTTAAGTCCCTTACATTTTACTTCAACCATTAACTCTTTGAGCAATTGGTCATTATAGATAGTGCTATTAGGAATTGATAACTCCTCACTCACCCGATTGCTTGAGTGCATTTTTACCATGTTCATCTATTGAATGATAAACATATATCTTGATAGGTCATCAATATTAGACTTGGTTGTGAACTCATTGTTGATTGTTATGCGCATACAAAGATTGTTACATACAGACAAACTTATTTACTCATTATAGCGATAAAACTTGTTTACTCATTTTAGCAATGAAAGTTGTATATTTATTATAGCAATGAAACTTGTTTATTCGTTTTAGTAATGAAATTTATTTCGCATGAGAATATGAACTTTCCGTCTCATTTTGGCAATGTAATTTATTTCTGATGATGACAAGGAACTTTGTTTATGCAAACTTCTTTACTCATTTTAGCAATGTACTTTTATTAATGGAAACTTCTGTCAAAAAATTGATTACGATTCATGAAACCAATATTTTTGTAAACCTGTGAAATCACCAACTATTTTTATAGTTAACACTCCTTTTACATGTTTTTTTCAGGAATCATCTAGTAAGAGGCACATAGAGACGCAACACTTGTAAGAACATTTGTGTTTGTTGTTTTATTTTAATACGTTGTAATTACTTTTAAATGTTGTTTAAACTTATTTCAAATTGTAAAGCTTTGAATACTATAGTTGGTGTTGTCTTTATCTTTTGCTATGAAACTGTTTCTACTGTTGTGCGTCGTGTTTCCGCTTTAGCGGGGTGTGACACATCACCACATTGATAACAAACTTTGGTTCCAGGATTTTTCTTTTTAACATTCGATTATGGCTCCATTTTAAATACTAAATCCAAAGAACTTTGATCATTTATTTAAAATTTCTTGATTTAATCTTTGACAAAGGAATGTCATCTATGGTATGCTCAGATAACACTTTGTTGTGGGGATCAAGCGATATTGAAGAGTCATCTGGAATAGAAGACTTTGGTTGATCTCCAGGTTAAAAGTTGCTAAAGGAGCACTGATACACTGATGTTGAGTCCCAATCATACTTAAGGTCTGTAGCAGCTTTAGAAAGATCAGTGTCAAGAGTGCCAATGCTATCATTTGATGAATTAGCGTGAGATTCAATTATCTAAGCCGTGAGACACTTACCTTTTGAAACTTTGTCATCTGAGAGATTTTGTTTATCAAAAGTAGATGATACAGTGATCATCACCTCTTCTGCAGTTGATCAGTTTTGAAACAGATGATAGACATAATATGGGAGTGAGTTACCAATAGCAACTCTCACCTCAATGTTGAGATCTAGCATCCTTTTCTTGTCTTTTTGTATCCTAGCACAAATTTGTTCTTTAGCTTACTATTAGATGCACCATCATTAGATGATTGATGCATAACGATTATGAGACCCTTATTGATGATGTCAATCATGTCATAGTCCATGATCTTGAGAGCGTACATGACCTTTGATTTCCAAGCACTAAAGTTGAGTTCATCAAAAGGAGGGTTCTTGTTGCAAACAGTTGATTTGGGATTGTAAGAGGTCGACATAATTACTTGAGTGTATAAAAAACATGCTCTGATACCAATTGACAATTTGTATCAATCCGATACGCTTCAAGTATATTTAACAAAGAAAAAACTAACTAAACCAAGATAAAGAACATAAAAAGTAAAGAGCACGAATTAATCACAAATATGTCTTTCAACAAGAAAGG
The DNA here is from genome assembly GCF_052625555.1 of Lactuca saligna. NCBI lineage: Eukaryota > Viridiplantae > Streptophyta > Magnoliopsida > Asterales > Asteraceae > Lactuca > Lactuca saligna. The sequence continues at coordinate 60,473,572 of NC_136419.1, read as the reverse complement.
GGTTGTTCTCACCAAGAGAGCGAATGTCACAAAGACGGTCACCAAGATGTTAACATTAGGGTTTCACCCTAATTTTGAATATATACTAAACTATAGTAGTATGTCTCTTCAATCAAGGGATTGTATCTACTCAATAATTAGAACTGATCCTTATCAAAAATATATTGGATATGCTATCTATTCTGTACATATCTGTATACTCGCCTAATATACAAAGATTACAATTGATCACTATCTAGACGCTGGTGGTGATAAGGTCTTAAGGCACTGGTGCTGGTGCTGATGTTGGTCGGCACTGACAGTCAGCGTTTAAAGTGTTTGACTCATCAGATCATAAGGTGTGACCTTATGCCTTTCGTGCTGGAGATTCAAGTTTGAGTGAGATGGATGTCTATGACATCATCGCTGCAGAGATTTTGAGGTTCATGAGAGAGGATTTTCCTGGTATGATAAGAAATGTATGGAATAAGTTAATTTCAGTGTTGGATAAGTGTCTTAGGATTCTATGGGCCGATTTGGAGGGTGATCATCCATGGGGCAATGAGGCAACATTCAAGGAATTTGATGATTGTGGAGCTCCTCGTTTCTTGGGGTATACGATGCCTATCATCAGTATGCGTTAAATCACTAATATGGAGAGTGACTTTCTCATCATTTTTACCCGACAATGGATAAGGTCAAACTTGCAACGTCTCTTTTGCACGATGGAGCTAGGGATTGGTGGCACGAGGTTGTTGAGACTCTCAAACCACGTTCATTCGAGTTTATGACTTTGGAGAACTTTGTTACCATGTTCAAGAGAGAGTTGGTGCCGACGATTGATGTTCAAAAATTAGCTCAAGAGTATCTGGCTCTTGACCAAACTATAGAGATGGTGGCTGAGATCACCTCCAAGGTGTGTGTGTGTGTGTGAGAAAGAGAGAGAGAGAGAGACAGAGAGACAGAGAGAGAGAGAGAGAGAGAAATAGATAGAGATAAAAATAATTGGTTTGCCCATAATATCTGGATACAAAGGAGATGAGGATAACTCAATACCATGACATGTTAAGGACAAAGATCTAGGATTTTGTAAGCATTTATGAACATAAGACTCTTTCCAGTTTAGTGGAGGCAGCCAAGCACATAGAGTTAGAGTTGGAGATCTAATAACAGAGAAGGAAGCAAGCTCAGACTGATGCATCAGCAACAATAATTAACAGGGCCATAGTGATCGGCATTCAGTCATGAGATTGAGAGACTCATCGTTTTACGAAAAGTGTGGTCTAACTCATTGGGATATTTTTTTATGCCCTAGCTTTTGGATATTTCAGATGCAGTCAGGAGGATCCCCACAACTGAGTCTGTTGTTAACAGAAGTCAAGGGTATGTTTCCTTTGTAGTCAGCTAGGCCATGTTAAGCCTGTTTTTCCTCTAAGAGTGGATGGACTGGTTTTGGATCCAATACCTTTAGCTTGGCAGTTACCAGATGGACAATATAGGACAACTAGAGTCCCCAGGGTTGGAGTTTGAGTTATCAGTACTTCAGTTCGGCCGGGTACTGCATCATTGATGGCATCAATTTCTTTTCTGCTTATGTTTTCTTCGTTTTAATTGTAATCTAGCATTACCTATTGAATGGTATTGAGGCTAATGGATTTGAATTTATGTCGAGGATGAAGCTCACATAAGGGATTCTGTTCGGAAAATAGTTATCTCATTTGAAAAATAGGAGCATTTGTGGCAACGTAGGATTGAGTTAGTAATTAAGCTCAGGTTGAGGGTTATGTGAGGTTCTTTCTACCTGTTCAAAGCATGAATTAAAAACTTGATGGGGTGTAGTAGATCATGGTTCTATATTTTATCGGTTTATGCTTGTGATCATTGAATTTTTGTTTAAAAGACCATGGGGAGCCAACGACAATTACAGGAGTACTGTAATACTAAGATTTGACTCGTAGCATTCACATGGGATGAAATAGGACTATTAGCTGAAATAGGATGAAAGTGATTGTAAGACCGTGGGAGGCAGCAGCAACTCTGGTTGCTATTCTGTTGTTTTTCCCTTGTGTTCCTGTTTTGTTCTTGATTGATTTGAAAGGGAATATGTGGGTGTTTGAGTTAAGGCTTGGTCACCGAAACAAGAAGGGACAGAGGTAGAATGGTGGTAGGGTGGTGTCGGTGTAAGGTGGTATCGGGGGAGGCAGCAACTCCAGTTGTTGCTGTGTTTTCCAGTGAGCAAGGCAGAAATGAGAGAGAGAAAGGAGGACTTCGAAGGAAGGGGGAGGAGGAAGAGAGAGAAGGCAGAAGGCTCCGATGGGTTTGATATATATATATATATATATATATATATATATATATATATATATATATATGTAATTCTTTTTATGCATTAATATTTATAAAATAAAAATATAAAAAATACAAAAAAGAAATTTAAAGGGCAAAATAGTCAATTCAAGTGCTCCACGGACAAAAACTAGAAAAATTTCTTAAGTTTAGAACCAAAAAACTAGAAAAACCTTTATTTCGGACCTTCTGTGCAAGTTGGAAACTTTTTGGACCCCATCCAAAAAAATTTTGCAAACCACAAGGACCAAATTTGCAGTTTTGTCTCGATTTTAATAAAAGGTTTGTAGTCATAAATTCTAAAAGACCTTGTGATTGTTCAAGCATAAGTTTCCATCCAATTATATGGGTTCCGGTATGCGGTAGCTTATACATCAAATGATCATATTTATTATAGGTAAATTTATTTTAGTCAAAAGCTTCAAAGAATATGTTGCGGGTTTTCTCCAATTTCAAAGAAAAAAATTATGCAATGTTCATTCAATGAAAATATAAATAAATATAGCCCTGTAAAAGTTTTTTAAACATGTGCATTAATCATCAAATCGTATACATGCTAAAAGAGATGTGAAAACCAAATAAAATATATGAATGTGGTTGATTTATTCAAACAATGATGCAATCTCTCTTTGAATTACTAAAAGAGTTGTTGAATTATATATGTTACAACTTCGTACCAACAGAAATCGTCTAACACTTTGACTTTAACTCATTTACTTTGTTTTTCATCCATGAACTTAATCGCCCTAAACACACTTTCAACATTGGTTTGGTCTACAACCACTAATAGTTTGATTAGAGCAAGAAGTAACATTAAAAATATCTTATAAAAGTAAAATGTTTATTTAAGAGAGCTTTTCGGTAATAATAATTTTTCTTATAATACACAATAATTTATATTTCACATGGGTTTACAATATGCAAAAAAATAAAATAAATAAATAAATAAATAAATAAATAAAATAACAAAAAAACATATCATTATCATATATGACAAAAACTACTGTATATGAATCAATTTTAATTTTTTATTTTTTTAACATGTTCCGTCACATACATTTTGAACTTTTCATATCATGCCACTTTTGTCTTAAATGGTTTGGACTAGCACCACAAGTCCAAAGTTTTTATTTTGTTGTAAGTTTGGTCTCAAGGGTCCAAAGGGTTAACCTCGACCTATGTCTTGGGAGTAGCTGTAGCTCGATTTAGGGCAAAGGTTGCTCTAGCTATTGTAGATTAGTCGACGATTGAGCTAGTGATTATGTCAGGGTGGGAGACCCTGAATGATATGATTTCTAGAGCCTGAGAGTGGGAGATTGATTTGGAGCACATTGGGAAGAGGGGACCGGATCAGGTGGATATATTGGAGGGTGCCGGGAAGAGACCCAATAGTTCGGATCAGCTTTTGAGAGGCCATTAGGGCCGGATTTAGTGCAGTTGGTGCGGGAAACTGGATGATTATTAGAGGTTAGTGGAAGGTTGTTGTGTATGTGACACTTGGTTGTCAAACCATGTGGGGATCCCATGACATTCCAGGTAAAGACCATGGGGGAGCCTATGACACTTGGTTTTCGGACCATGTAGGGGAGCCCATGACATTCTGAGTAAGACCATGGGGGTAGCCCATGTAATTCCAGGTAAAGACCATGGGGGGAGCCCATGGCACTTAGTTGTCAAGCAATATGAGGGAGCCCATGGAATTCCAAATATGACCATGGGGGGAGCCCATGGCATATAGGTGTAACACCCTGGGGGAGCCCACGATATCCTAGAGTAATACCACGTCATCCTTATATGTTTATATGCTTGGCTTGTGTATGCTAGTTGATAATGTGACATAAGGTACGCTAGTTGTTTATGAGATATGTGATATGCTAGTTGTCTTTCATATACTAGCGTAGATTACCCCCCCCCCCCAGGGGGGCATGATAGTTGGATATCAGACCATGTAAGGGAGCCCATAGCATTCCGTATATATTGTATGCATGGCTTGTAAGGGTGATATGATTTATGTGATTATATGGATCTTGTGGGGTATGTTATTAGGAACTCACTAAGCTTCGTGCTTACAATTTTGTTTATGGTTTTAGGTATCATTGGTTTTGAAAGGAAGGGATCGGCTTGATTGCAGCGCATACACCCGTGTTTCCGCAATATATGATTTTGGGACGAGCTCTGAAAAATGTTTTTAATTAACCATGTTTTTTTTGGAATACTTGGATTTAGAAGATATCTGTGTTTTGACTATAATAAAAGTAAAATATTTACCCTTGATTTTTGGGTCGTTACATAGTATATGCTTGATTATGACAACATTGTTGTATTTTCAGGTACAACAGTATCAAATATGCTTTTGAATAATCTTTGTGAAGTTTTTAATGGAAAATTGATTAAGTGAAGGTACAATCCATTGATAAGCTTCTTGGATCACATAAAGGAGTAAATGATGAAATAAATATTGAAACATCCCAAAAATACAGTCCAAAAATTTCGTTTTTAAATCATTAATAAAACCATAAATGTCATCATCATATAAAAGTCATAAACCATGTATCTCAAAATATCATAACAACTGTCAACATATCAACATCTCATATCAAATATCAGAGTGAATATCTTAGGCTAGAAACGATGGTCTGTGTCATGCGATAATCCCGAGCCCTTCCCTTTGGTGGCAGAAGTACCTGAAACCAAAACTGAAAAACTGTAAGCACAAAGCTTAGTGAGCTCCCCCAAACTGCCACATACCATACACATAACATATAACATATAACTTAAAGTTTAGGGCTCCGCCCAGTTGCATCAGGACAAACCTGACATCGGCTTACCCCGACATCATACCACGTTTGGCATTGGGCCTTTCCCAACATTAGGCTTACCCTGACATACACACATATTATCATATATCATAAGTATATAACATTCATCGAGCTTGCCCCGGCATCGGACCGAAGCCCGGAACACATAACATATAACATATAAGCTAACATGCATCGGGCTTGCCCCAACATCGAACCTAGGCCTGGAACACCTAACATATAACATGCATGAATCACAAATACATCAAGCATACATATAAAGTTCTCGGGACCGCTCCGATGTCGGAACGAATTCTAGAACGCATAATCTGCATTGGGCTAACCCTGACATCGAACCGAAGTCCGGTGTACGCTAACATACATAAACGGTCCAACATTGCTGGCTTTGACCCGTTCCCACTGGAGGAAAAACTTACCTCTCAAACTGGTTGCTGATAACCCGAGTGAGAAATCTCCGATGGTGATCCAACGATTCCCTGGCTATACATTTAGTCAAAGACTAAAAATCCTTCTAAGGGTAAAATGACCATTTTACCCCTAGTCGTCAATTCTCTTGTCAAAGTCAACATTTTGGGTTGACCAACCTTCCAACTTGCTGATATTTTTAACTCAGATATCCTGGAATCGCGACTCAACTCGCTGAGTCGTTCCTTCGACTCGTCGAGTCATATCGAGGTACTCATAGTAGCAACTTGGCGAATCAACTCGTCAAGCTCCTCTACAGACTCGTCGAGTTCTACCTTAAATTGGAATGGGACAACATAACCCAACCCATTGAGTTCCCTTATGGACTCGACAATTGCCTTTGTCTGGTTGGCCATCTTAACATATTAAGCCCTTGTTCTCTAGATCCAAAGTCTAATACATCGCTTGTTCACTGGAAATGATCTTTCTAAGGGTAAAGTTTCTAACGTTACCAGTTGATAGCCCTTCTTGAAGGGATTACCTAAAACCCTAATTCTTTTAGGACATACGTCTTATCCAAAAAGCCTTAATATCCCAAACCAGAGTATGAAAACCTAGATGTAGGGCCTAGATACCAGTTGAACATGTAAAGTCTCGAGCTTGCTTCCATGCATGGCCTTTTGGGCTCCAAAAGGCCATAATGACTTCCTTAAAGCTTTCATGGGACTCTAATGACATAAAGTTTGCACCTTTATGCCATTTTAGCCCTTTAAGGTCTTAGATCTGGAAGATTACCCTCTTGGGTCGATCATTCTCCAAAGGCCATCATTCTATGACCAAAAACCCACATAAAGAGGACATAAATAGATCAAATGAACTAATGGCCAAGATAAGAGCTTGATTACTAGAAAGTGTCCCAAATGGATTGTAGTTCTTGGATATACCCTTCCCTTCTTGAGCCCTCTATCTTCTTCTTCTTCTTATTCTACAAGCTTCAAAAAACACACCAAGATCACTCAAATTGCTCACACTCTCAAAGAAAACTCTAGGGTTTCGTGGATTAGCGTTTAGGACAAGGAGACTGGAAATGAGGCCAAGGGGTGGGGGTCAAGGAGCTTAAATAGGTGCAAAACCCTGAGATTAGGGTTTCACTCTGGCCAAGCTACTATTCGAGTCAAGGGATCTTGACTCATCAAGTAGATAACTCAAACCACACATATAAACCGCCCTCCACTCGACAAGTTAGGGTTACCAACTCGTCGAGTCTCTCTTTCAAAATAAATAATTAAAATGAGTAAAAAGGTGTACCAAGAACCCAACGTTACAAGTATGCAATGTTATAAAAGTGAAAAACAAGTGTGTTGGTCCACCAACCCCATCTATAACAAAGATCATGGACAAGAATGTCAATTGGGCATCGTACTACACAACTAGGTGGAATGGGTCAGAAAAATACTAAGTGTAAGGGTTGTGGAAGAATCAACATGTTGTTTACATGGTTGAAAAAGTATGCATCTGCAAGAAGTGGGCATTAATAGGACTCCCATGTAAACATGTTATTGCTTCCAAACTGAAAAAGCATATAATGATGAGAAGGTTGGAGAGTTGCACACTTATGACCATAGGGTGCATTGGCTAGAAACTTGGAAAATAGCTTATGTGTACAAGGTAGAGCCTATTAAATGTCAAGAAATGCAACCTGTAAGTGAAAGTCTAATTAAAATCACCCCTCCTCTACACCATAATTATCCTAGAACCCTTACAGTGCTGCCACTTCACCTTCACTAGCTCAACCCTCTTGTTCCTCAGTTCCTTCATCTTGCGATCCAGAATTTCCATCGGTCTCTCGATGTAATTTAGGATATCGTCAACTTTAATATCCTATAAGGGCACAACCACCGTGTCATCCACTAAGCACTTTCGTAGCTTGGAAACTTGGAAAGTGTTGTTGATCTGGCTAAGCTTTGTTGGAAGATCTAATCGGTACGCTGCCTTGCACACCCGGGCTATAAATTTGAAGGGGCTGCTATTTATAGGGTCCAACTTTCCCCGCTTCCAGAACCGATTGACACCTTTACAAGGTGACACCTTCAGGAGAACCATGTCTCCCACCTGAAACTTCAAATTTGAATGCCACTTGTCGGAATAGCTCTTCTGTTGACTCTGATAAGTTTGGAGCATGCTCCGAACCTTCTGGATCCTCTTTGTGGTTTTGAGTACTCCCTCAGTGCTCCCCATGACCCTCTGACCGACCTTTCCCGAATATATTAGGGTCCTACACTTCCTCCCGTAAAGCATCTTGAAGGGAGGTCGGTCTATGCTGGCGTGGTAGGTATTATTATACGAAAATTCTGATAACAGAAGATACGTATCCCAACTTCCACAGAAATCCAAAACACATGAACGTAGTATGTCCTCAAGAGTCTGAATCATCCTCTTGCTCTATCTGTCTATTTGGGGATGGAAAGCAGTGTTGAACTGGAGATGAGTACTCATCTCATCGTGGAATTGCCTCCAAAATATGGAAGTAAAACAGATATCTCGATCTGACACCACCGAGACAGGAACTCCCTGCTGTGCCACCACCTATCGTACATAAATCTCGGCAACTTCCCGGCTGATATGCTCTCCTGGATCAGGATAAAATGAGCACTCTTGGTCAACCGATCCACGATGACCCATATCGAATCAACTGCGCGTGCTGTCCTGGGAAGCTTAATAATAAAGTCCATAATAATGTCCTCCCACTTCCACATGGGGATATCTAACCGCTTCAACTTGCCATGAGGCCACTAGGTCACCGCCTTGACCTTCCTGCATGCCAGGCAAATCTCTATGTACCAGGCTACATCCCGCTTCATGCAGGGCTAATAGTAATCGGGTCGAAGATCTCTGCACATCTTCGATGCCCCGGGGTGGATGGAGAACCTGGACTTGTGGGCCTCATCCATCAATATCTTCTATACTCCACCACAGTATGGTACCTAGACCCTCCCATGCAGGGTCAACAATCCATGACTATCGAATCAAAGGAGGCCACCTGGCCTGTGATCCGCTCGCACTTACGACACTCCTCTTTCAGGCCCTCAACCTGCACCTCTCAGATCTGCTCCAGTAATGGGGTAATCAATATCATCCTAAGATAGGTGTCTCGAATCAGGGCATCTACCCCCTTCTGGCTTAGGTGTTGACCACTACGTTGGCCTTGCCCGGGTGATAAATGATCTCATAGTCATAATCCTTCACCACATCTAAGCACTGACACTGGCTCATATTCAGATTCGGATGATCCATGAGGTACCTCAAACTCTTGTGGTCTATGTAAATGGTACCACGAATCCATTAGAGGTAATGCTGCCAAATCTTGAGGGTGAAAACCACAGTCCCCAGCTCTAAATCGTGCATCGGATAGTTTGCCTCGTGAGGCTTCAGCTGCCTCAAAGCGTAAGTTATCACATGACCCCCACTGCATCAATACCACACCCATGCCTGTGATCGAAGCGTCACAGTAAACCACAAAATCATCTAAACCCTCTGGCAGAGTGAGAATCGGTGCCTCACACAACCGATGCCCGACCGTCTCGAAGGCTGTCTACTGCTCCGTACCTAGTGAAAAACCACCGACTTCTTGGTCAGTCGGGTCAAAGGAACAGAAATCTTGGAGAAGTCCTGAATAAGTCTCTGATAATAACCAGCTAGACCTAGGAAACTCCGTAGCTCAATTGGAGACCTCAGAATATCCCACTGCATCACGACCTCTATCTTGGCAGAATCGACTAGAATACCCTTTTGTTGACAAGATGCCCAAAAAACTACACCTCAAGCAACCAGAACTCACACTTGGAGAATTTTGCAAAAATATTTCCCTCGTCAGCATCTCCAACACCTCCCTCAGGTGCTTCTCATGCTGCTCCTAAGTCTTGGAGTAAACCAAGATGTCATCAATGAAGAGTATTATAAAACGATCCAACATCGGTCCACAAATGCGGTTCATGGTGTCCATGAACGCGGATGGAGCATTGGTGAGCCCAAACGGCATCACCATAAACTCATAATGACCATAACGAGTCCTAAATTAGTCTTCTATACGTCCTCATCCCTGACTCGCATCTGGTGATAACCCAACCATAGATCAATCTTGGAGAACCAAGATGCTCCCTGAAGCCGGTCGAAAACATCATCTATCCTTGGAAGTGGGTAACAGTTCTTCACTGCTACTTTATTTATCTCCCGATAGGCTATACACATGCGATGTGACACGTCCTTATTCTTCAAAAACAAGATCGAGGCTCCCCATGACAAACTCCTCGGCCTGATAAATCCCATGTTTAGCAGCTCTTGCAGCTATGTAGACAATTCCTGTATCTCCGAAGGAGCCAACCAATATGGTGCCTTGGCTATCGAAGCCGCACTAGGGACTAGATCAATACCAAACTAAACCTATCTCTCCGAAGGTATCACGGGTAAATCATTCGGGAATACGTCCGGGTACTCTCGCACTACTGGTATGTTGGGGTGCAAAGTTCTTCATGTATGACTTTGTAGATGGTTTGACTTTTGTAGACCCAATTGCATGTGGTGCATTAGCCTTACGACTAATGAGTATTAGAGAGTGAGAGAGAGAGAGAGAGAGAGAGAGAGAGACATGTAAACACCTCTATATAAGGTGGGTTCATACCACTTGTAGAGGTGTTCTTGAGAGATGTAGTCCTAGTGATTAGTGAGTGAGATATTTATGAAGTTCTAGACTGGATCCCTTTTTGTACCCAATTACTATGATCGAATATATATATATATATATATTTTAGCACCCAAATCACCATGTTTAATTGTGCAAACTTTAATTCCGCATGCAAAACCATGTTCTTTTGTCACCACAATTGGTATCAAAGCGGGTCTTCAAGATCAAGGTGATTTTTGAAGAACGATTCTCGGTTTTGGCAACTTTTGTCGTAATTTAAGCAATTTTGGTGAGTCTCTCTCTATGATCTCTCTTAATCTCATTGAATCGTGCATTGCGTTTTTGAATTGTGATTGTTTGACTCGTTTGATCAAATTTTTCTTGAAAAACTCCATTGATGATCCAATAACTTTTTTTAAGATCAAGTCTAACTAAAAACAAAATCAAATTTGCATCTACTGTTCATGGATCCACTATCTAAGCCCAAACTTTAAATTTGATTCAAATAGTTTTTAAACCCAATGATTTGATCCAAATTCATAAATCCTTTAATGTTCATCAATTCATGCCCAATTCAATATCTTGTTACTGTTCCTTGATTATTCGTTTAGAGCCCAATCTTTCTTTTAAAAATCTGAAATCGTTGATTGAGATCAGACATTATGAATTGTTTCAAGATTGATTTGTATCTCTAATTATAATTGAAATCATTCTTGTGTTAAATAGCTTCGTTTTATCCTTGGTTTTTTCAGTCGATTAACAATTGATCATTGTGCATTCATCGATTATTCAATTCATTCTTGAGTATCGACTAATTCATTGTCAATTTCAGCTTATTCATGTTTATTTAAACTGAAAACTGTTATGAAGATGACGATGTTGATGATTGTCGATAATTAGTTTTGATGATTAAATCTTTTCAAGTTCAAATAAGTTATCAAAATCGACTTTAATGGGTTAATGAACAGTCAAACAAAAAGTCAACAATTATGTTCTTGATAAATTGAACTTGAAATTGGATGTTAAACTGGATTTGGACATCAGATGTTGATGTCGATTTTGATTGATGATCTGAATTTCGATGCTTGTCACTCAATTGATTTAGAAAGTCAGATATCAATTTTAACTTTTGGTATTTTTGTGTTTATTGTCAACGGTAATTGGAAGCGAAGAACAAATCGGTTTTAAAATTAGAATCACAGGTTGGTAGTATACTTGAGAACGAAATCGATTTTGAGGAATAACGTTTTTCGAAGATTTTTTGGTTGAAATTATTCCTCATTGGATTCACGATTCGTGAATGAATAAGCAAAGCCTTGAGTTGACGATGATTCTGTTGGAGTCGATTGTTTAGGAATGAAGGATTGATAAAAGAATCGATGAGAAAAGAAGCAGATTGATCGAATGGTTTGGTGATATATCGATTGATGAACCATGTGATATTTGGGTATTAGAATGAACTGGATAATGATTTTGATTTGGATCGAATATTGAGTCACGAAGGTTTTTTTTTGGAATCTGGATTCGAATGAATGATCGTTTGGAGGTAACGAACAGATGGGTAGATGATTAAAAATGACGGAATTGTTTTTGGTGATGCTCGGTTACTCATAGTCGAATGGTTCAGATTATTTAATGAAGCATATGTGGTCAATGAATGAAGTAAAGAAAGGAACGAAATTGATGAACTGGGAAGAGTTGATTCAGTAGGTAAATAATGGTTTAGACGAGAATCAGAGACTTCGAATGCCTTCGAATGATGGTCAAAATTATCAGTAATATCGTGCTCAAAAGTTTCGTTCAAATGTTGCTAAAATTTCGTACGAAGTGTGGAGATGCAGTTTCATATGAAGGGGAGAGAGAAAAGAAAATTTTTCGTACACTTCGTTTTCTTGATTTTGTTAAAACAAAATTGGGGAAGGATTCGACAAAAGTTACGAAAATGGCCCCTGAAATTTCGACTGTTTGGCACCTTTTCAAAACCCTTCGGATGATTGATCAAGATTTCATATGATTTGATGAAATTGCAAAATGTTTCAAAAATAGTCCTTGTACCTTCGAATATTTGACACTTCGAAAACTAATTGAAGTTTCGAATGTTTGACACTTTTCACCCAAAGGGCAGAATTGTCGAAAATAGTCCCTGATGTTTTGAATGTTTGGTGGTTCGTACCCAAATTCGAAAAATGACTGTTTTTGCTGAAAACTGAAGAAAGTGAATTTCAGGTCCCTGCACTTTGTGCAAATTGACGCTTTCTACCCAGCTTTGGAAAAGGGGGAGAGTTTTGCATATTTTGTTGTTTTGGGTGCAACGGGTCACTATAGAATTTTGAAATGGAAGATTTCTACCCATTTTTGAGAAATTTTGTTAAAGGAAAACCGTAAACGAAGCTAAAAATTGAATATTTTTTTGGATTTTCCGGATTGAAGCACAAAGTTTATGCCACATGTTAAGGGGGAGTTTTGACACGAAAAATTCTGAATAGAGCACGTTCTTTTTACTTGAAGGTCTTAAAATCTAATTTCGATTATAAAAAGGGGGAGAAGTTTATATGGAAATTCGAACATGAATTTTTCATATTACGCGGATCTGAAGACCGAAGTGATCTTGAAGTTTTGAAGCTTACGAGATGCTGCAATTAGAAGTTAGGAAATGATTTATTTTCGAAATGGGTTTGGAATTATTGAAGATTTTTGGGGTGTGTTTTTACACTCAACTTTAGGGTGATCGATTTAGAGTTGGAGAAGCTCGTGATCATTCGTTAATGCTCGGATTGTATGGTCTCACATCCTAGAGCCTAAATTGAAGAATCATGGAAGAGTTGACGATTGAAGTTCGTTTCAACATGTGTCACCTTTGAGGCTTGAACCGCGTAGTTGCTCGATTTTGGAAGATTTGAAGTGGGTCATCCATTCCTAACTTTGAGGAGGAGAATGTTGGGGTGCAAAGTTCTTCATGTATGACTTTGTATATGGTTTGACTTTTGTAGACCCACTTGCATGTAGTGCATTAGCCTTATGACTAATGAGTATTAGAGAGTGAGAGAGAGACATGTAAACACCTCTATATAAGGTGGGTTCATACCACTTGTAGAGGTGTGCTTGAAAGATGTAGTCATAGTGATTAGTGAGTGAGATATTTATGAAGTTCTAGACTAGATCCCTTTTTGTACTCATTTACTATGATCAAATATATCGTTTATCACCCAAATCACCATGTTCAATTGTGAAAACATTATTTCCGCATGCCAAAGCATGTTCTTTTGTCACTACATACATAATGTTGTATTCGATAGACAAATAAATAATTGAGTCTACCCTAAGCCAACAACCAGACAAGGAACTGGAAATAAGGCAAAATCCAGCATTCACATGCTATAAAATGTTAGTTATGTATAAACATTATTCATACACTAAACCATTACACTATAAAGGCCGGTTTTATATAGCATATCAATAAATCTCTTAGGCTATCACGCATCATAAATCAGGCAATTCTATCATGTAATTCTTGAAGATCCCTAGCTTATAAACTAGCATGAAGATCTAACTTATCACCGATATATATATATATATATATATATATATATATATATATATATATATATATATATATATATATATATATATATATATATATATATATATATATATATAACGAGTGTGGCCATCTTTAGGAGTAACTTTTTCCTTGAGCTCCGATTGATTGTACACATCACATCCTCTCCTTTAGTTATTTAGAAATTATTTATGAAAAATCTTTTTGTAGATCCATAGTTTGTGTCTAGAAACACACAAATGTTCATCCAAGTCCCTCAAACTAGGGATCTGGTACCAACTTGTAACGTCCCAAAAAGCATAGTAAGTTTTTTCAATTTTTCAAAGTCATTTTAATAAAAACCATAACTCAATAAATATTGTTTCCAAAACATAGTAATAAAATTAATGTATCAAATAACATCTCTCAACATAAAAATTGACATGGTGATGTGTACGATCAAGCCTCTGCTCTCCCCCGATCCTCTGAGGTACCTGAAATATTTAAATTCACAACTATAAACCGAAGCTTAGTGAAGTCCCCCAAAATACCCCACACAACAATACACATAGAATGCATGCACACATGAGCCTATAGTCTGCCTGGACTGCCTTACAAGCCTACAAGATGCCTAGACCCCTCTACCGAGTCTATACTCTACTGGCCCGCCTCACGAGGCCTATAGTAGCTGGATTGCTCCCTTGGGCATGTAGTCTGACTGGACCTCCTCGCAAGGCCTACATTACAACAGATTACTCAGGTATCTTTGCTACACCACAAAACTAGACCAACTCAACCCACCAAACCATAATATGTCGACATATACAAAGAGGTAAACTATAACCATTAAACATAGGTAATCATAATAGATCTACCAATCTAGCATATTACTAGAACATACCAACATCTTACACATCTGGATACATAATGTAGTACAAAGTATAATGACAAAACACACCTCACATTCTAGCAGATCACAACATAACTATTGTAAATCAAAAAACTAACTCCATAGGTCACCTGTATAACAATTAGGGACCAATCCTTACATTATGGTCCCAAAGCCTCAAATTGACCTAAAGTAAAACTTCATTAAAAATTCAATGGTCAAATTCAAAGTTAAGAGTCAAAAGTGTTACTGCTGGCAACCATGTCGTGGCCAATATTCTACCATGTTGTGGCAGCCTTAGGAAAAAATAGTCACAGAGACTTCCATTTGCCACGTCGTGTAGGCCAATCCTTCACGTTGTGGAATTGCTTTTGCCTTCTTAATATATAAAGTTTATAATCACTAAGGCCAATCATCCATACTTTCCATGAGCCTTTCCTACTCCTAACACATAATAAAAATCATTGTTTTATGGACATGTAAGTCTAATGCATGTCTCTTCTAATCTAGTTCAAAAGCATCGAAGAAAATAATTCAAACTTGTGCATGAGACCAAAAGCACCATAGAAATGTAGATCTGGAACATATAACCCCAAATGGACTTCATGGATCCACAAAGATGCTAACTTTATGGAATCCACTCATCCAAACCATCAAGAACATGAAGAACAAGCCTCTAAACATAGATCTAAAAGGTTTAAACAAAAAAGAGAGCAACTTGATGGCTTACAAAGGTCTAGGAGGTGTGCAACAAGATGATGGGGATGCTTGATTATTGGATCAATGCTCAAGAACACACTCTTCTACTTCTTCAAGGTCACAAAACATCACAAAGCTAAAAAAAGACTCGATGGAGGCTGAGGGTATACAAAACCTAGCCCTCACATCCTATAAATAGAGCTGAAGATCCGAAAAATTATGGTTTTGCATACAGAAGGCTATCACATCGTGATTAATATATTGTCACATGATCGGACTCAAATGCGATGCCCATTTTCATTGGATACCGACACATCATCGAAAACAAATTCCATCCTTGAGCTTGAAAATTCATAACAAAAAAAGAAGTATATAACTGGAACTTAGTGTTACCACAACAAAGCTTAAAGATTATTTGATGGAATTCCAGGAGGATTTCATTATACAAATGGTAATAAGGATGACTACAAAATTCATGAAAATAAAATCCCCTTAGCTCCTAATAGCATTGCATTTTGTAAAGAGAAAAATTAACATAAATGGTGCCATTCTGCAAACCTTATTCTCATATCCCCAAACCGGTTAGGCATATGTATCCCTTAAGCTCCACTAAATCCTTTAGAGGCTAAAGGAAAATAAAGAATTATAACCCTTCAAATGTTCTTCCACGCACCAATATGAGATAGAGGTAAACGAGCCAAATTTGTATTCCCTTCATAATTCATAACAACACTCACCAATTTTGATAGTTTTCTTTCACTAATTTATGAAGATTAAGTGCTCGTTTAATGCTGACAAACAATAAATGACCAACACAATGGTATAATATTGATTTAAACAAAAAATTCTAACGCCTGGGTTTCTCACTAGGCAAGAATGAGAAGATGCAATTCTAACGGACAAGAATTGTAACCTTTATATGAAATAATTAAAGAGAATTATTGAGTATTATGTGTTCTATGTGAAGTTTTATGTAGTATATGTGATTAAAATGACATAATAAAATAAGAAGTAAAACACGCGTCCTAAGTGGAATAATAATTAGGCCAAATACCCTTGATGAAAGTCGCAGTAGTCATGTTAACGATTATAGGGATACAAGGAACACTCAAATCAGGCTTAGAGCGAAGAAGTGGTGACCTGTTGAAGTTTCGCATTCTACCCGAGACGATAACGCGCGTCATAAAAAGTGAATTTTAGATAGGTTGCTTATTAGCCTAAGTAATCTAAATGAAAGTCATAGTAATCATAAAATCGAGAGCTTGCATATAAAGAACGTCCAAATCTGACTTTCTATGAGGTAGTTATGTTTTTTGATGTTTCAGCGCAATAGTACGAACATAGAAATCGATTTTTAGAACGGTTGATTGTTAGAGATTACAATCTAAATAGGAGTTGAAGATATTGTTAATAGGAGCCAAAAAATATAGAGACATTCGAAAAAGGAGTCCATATGTAAAAGTTATGAATTTAACTTGGTCGTTAACAATGTAATCTTCACAAACTGCCAAAATTAAGATCGGATGAGAATTAGCCGATAAGGTCTAAACAAAAGTTGTAGTACTTGGAAATACCTATGTGTAGATATAGAGGTGATTAAAAACA
This sequence comes from Lactuca saligna, assembly GCF_052625555.1. Classification (NCBI taxonomy): domain Eukaryota; kingdom Viridiplantae; phylum Streptophyta; class Magnoliopsida; order Asterales; family Asteraceae; genus Lactuca; species Lactuca saligna. The sequence continues at coordinate 60,456,611 of NC_136419.1, read as the reverse complement.
GATTCCGTATGGAATATATATTAATTTTTGAACATGTAGTTGTACCTACCCACTTAACTACGTCGCACTACATAACATCAGACATGTGTCAGCATCTCAGAGAGCCAACTAAGCCAGGGTGCGATGTACACTTGGTCTAGCCATGATGCACATATTGTTTTCGATAAAAATACATGACTCCCTCTAAGCTTCACATATCCTGGCCCTATAGACAACTTATCTTGAGTCTTTTAGCCTTTTTGCCCATTTTCCCATAGTTTTTGGTACTCCAAATAAGCCATGCGACCCATGGCTGCTTGGCAAGTAATAGCTATCAAGTGCAAGCTCTGCTAGTGCAATTTCTGGAATTTTGTTTAGGAAATCATTTTAAGTTATATTACACTCAACCTTATTTTAGTGTAATTTATATTTATATTCAGAGTCATTGTTATGAATCTATAGATAAGATTTATCAGTAATTGCATGTCATTGTACTCATTGATCTACTTGCAGAAGAGGTGCCTAGAATGGTCATGTTGGCTTGGTTGTTGAATTTTACAAAGGCAATACGCCAAAATTGTCCTGCATCCTAACTTTCCTGCATGGTTGATCTTTATTTGACAAAACTCCCTGTATACATTTTGATTATTAAGCAGTCTAGACTATTAATTAGTCATAAGAAATTATAAACTAAGACTTAGTGATAATCCAACCTCGGTCACATCAAAGGAAATGATATGTGTTGAAGTGAAGCACTGCCCAACTTTCCAGTATTCACTTTAACAACTGAGTGCATAGTTACTTTCATCTTACACATATCTATAAAGTATCTCGATGATTGAATGCTATGTGTGCCTAATATCTATGTTAATTGATATATGTGACTAAATTAATTATATGATTTTCTGATTTAATCTTATATGTATTTTCACATACTATTATATTTATTGGGTAGTGATGGGTGATGAAAATGATGACATGATGATGAAAGGACTTGACTATAGATGTACTAGTATTCTAGCAGAGTATAGATGACGAACACAACCCATTCTAGACAGTCTAGGTAGAAATGCTAGCAGGCTCACAACCTATAGGTGTTAATGAATTATTTTTTCGTTTAATGTACTCTACCCCTCCCCCCAATGCTTGCCTTCTCGACATATATTTCTAAAAGAATCCCCCAAGTAGTATTGTCTACATGTTAATGATGATGATCCTTAGGATCGGTTCCTTAAGATAAGCATTTTAGGATCAGTATCTAAGAATAATGGAAATGGATAATTGGGTAAATTATTCGATGTAAAATATATAATTAAAGAACTTAATTATTATTGTTGAAAAACCTATGTGCTCCCCAGGCCCCTAAGCCTGACCAACTCAGTTTCCTTGTATCATCGTAGCGGTATGGAGACACTTGGATGATGAGGATTTGAGGAGTTTGTAGGCTATTATTATAATTAGATGTTGTAATGCCTATTAAGATATGTTTATGAATATGTATTTGTATTGACGATGACATCCCATTGTTTTCAAATGTAAATGAAATACATCTTTTTTTGGAAATGCATTGATAATACTATTGTCACGTTTTAGGAGCAAATTTTGCATTTGGTTTTATAGTTTGAAATAAATAAAGCATAAATAAAAAGTTTTAAATTGGCTGTAAAAATGGGAATTTCAAATTTAGTATTAGAGTATTAGTTTAAGTGAACTATGTATTTTTGAGGATTTTTAGACTTAAACTTTGAATGCTAAGCGATATTCGTGAAGGTGTGTGACTTCTATATTTTAGGTAGTTTTCCTAAATTGGCACATGCATTTGCTTATTTTAGGAATGATGCCTAAATTGCTTGTATATGCTAAATGATTTATGTTAAAGCATGCTATAGTGATAAGATCCCTTATGATGCTTTAGGTTGCCTACCTAGGATGCTATTATTTGAATAAACTAATGGTCTGTTGTTGACCTAGATTTAGAAATTTTTTATATTGAGGATTGTAAACATGTAATTGCGGTATTACAACTAGCATATAATTTTTTTAGAGTGTAAGGAAGTCTTATGCACCTAAACATATCTAAAAACTTCCGTATATTAAATTCTCATCTCAATACACTAAAATCTTACTTTGGTGTGTAGAACGACATGGTGAGAACTCATAATGGATTAAGAAACGATAACTAGCAGCCTGAGCTTCATGAAATCAAGAATCCACCAGGGGTAATGCGTGTATAAGAACCAATTACGATGAAAGGAGTCCAAGAAATGATTCGAGCTATGATAGTCAAACAAATTGAGGTGAAGAGACAAATGTTGCATGATAATAGGTATGAGCCTACAATACCTGTTGAGCAGCCTGAGCTAAATGAAGAGCCATCAGAAAAGGAAACTACATTATGAAAATTAGTCATGATGAACCCCTAAATGGTTAGGAAGAATGACCCTTAGGAAGTGACTGAAAGGAATGGCTGCAAGTATATGGATTTTATGGAAGCCAAACCATCGACCTCTCTAGAAGTCTGACACCTGTAGAGGTTGTGGATTAGATCTCCAAGATAGAGATGGTGTTCGAGAGTTGTGTTGTTGCAGAAAGTAGTAGATCGTTCTTATGGTCAGACAACTAAAGGAGAAGCCATCAATATGTAATGGGAAGAATTATTTATGTAGCTGAAGATAGAGTATTACTCTGAGCATGATCTTCTAGAAAATAACAATGAGTTTCAGAATCTAAAAAAAGGGTAAAATGAGCGCCAGCGGGTATGCTACAAGTTTTACATTAACGATGAAGCTTGTTCCTTAAATGGTTCCGATTGAACTCTCCATGGTCAACAAGTTTGCTAATGGACTACCTGTGGATTTTGGTCCAATGATCAAACAAGCAACCACCTTGAAGGTTGCTATCTACGAAGCCAAGAATGTTGAGACCCAATTATGGGAGAAGGGTCTGGAGAGAGTAGAAGTAGGAGAGAAGAGAGAATTTGAAGGATCTTCATGATCCAACAAGAAGAGCTGATTTTTGAAGGTTGACCAAAACAACAAAAAGTTTAGGGGAAGTAATGAAATTAAATGGTCCGAGAAGTGCAAAAAGAAGGACTTTAGAAGATGCAACAATTAAGTGACCAATTTCAAGTGTGGGAGAACAGGTCACTACTATGATGAATGCATATTCAACAAGAGGTCGTGCTATAGTTATGGAGACGATAAGAATATTACGAAGGATTAGCCAAAAAAGAAGAAGACTGCAAAGCCAAACGTACTTCCGAAGAAAAAGGCAAGAGTGTTCCAGATGACTCTGGAAGCAGAAAAAGAGGAAGAAGACGTCGCATCATAACACCTTCCACTTCTGTTATTTGAGGAAGTTTACAGAAGAAGTCCCCGATATAATTCCACATTCGTAGATAAGGATTGACGAAGACAAGAGGCTGATTAAAGAGCCTAAAGCGATTGTTGACTATAAGACGAAGAAGTTACAACGTAAAATGGTGGAAATAGTTTTAGTGCATTGGAAACATTCGAATGGTCCAAACCACACTAGTGAAACAGAAATCGACATGAAGAAACACTATCCACATCTGTTTGTTGATACATGATTTTGAGGACGGAATCATCCTTAGGGGAAGAGAATTGTAACACCCATGTTTCCCGCTAGACAATTAATAAGATGATAAAATAATTAGGGTAAAAAATTCTATCCTAAAAGAAAATTTTGTGAAGACTACATGTTCTATGTGTCGCTATTTTTAGTATGTGTGCTTATAGCAATATAATAAAATAGGAATAAAATACACGTCAAAATAGATTAACAATTATGACGAATATCCTTGACAAACGTTGAAGCAGTCGTGATAAGGATTCCAGAGATATAAAGAATCCTTATATCTAAAACATAATGAAGTATTTATGATTCACTTAAGTTTCACTATTCGACCCGATATGACAACGTGCATCATAAAAAGTACATTTTTGTTATATTACTTTTTAGCCTTAGTGATCTAAACGAAAGTCATAGTAGTTGTTAAACCCATAGTGTGCATATAGAGAATGTCTAAATATGACTTTATTTGGGGATGTTATAATTTTTCTAAGATTTGGTGTAGCAGTATACAACTCAGAAATCGAAATTTAGATAAGTCGATTTTTAGCCGAAACAATCTAAATGAGAGTTGAAGATCTCATTGATAGGAGCTCAACGATATAAAGACAGTAAAAAATGGATGCCGGATGACAGAGTTATGCATTTTACACATACTTTAATAGTCTAATCTTGTGTGAAATGAATAATGGAGTCTAAACGAAAGATGTAGAACTCGTGAATATCTAGGTGTGGATATAGAGTATGTGAAAATAGAGTCCATATGAAGAAGTTATGCAATTTTGAAAATTTTAATTCATCATGCATGCGTACGTGGCGTGCATACCTTCTAGAAGGGGCCGACGTGGTTCCAACGAAAAATAGACACATGTCAGCTATAAAGAGGGCCGACTAGGCTAGTACGTGGCACACATATGGTCTAGGCAAGGCGTGCAATATCCCTTTTTGGTCCTATAAATAGTTTTCCACCTTCTGATCATTCCTCACACCCTCCATACAATTCTCTTTTGATTTCTTCAAGTTTTAACCCAAAAGTTTCCTTAGAATTAGTATGTCGGCGAATCCTGCGATCCCTGAGTGTCCGACAAGTAGTAGTCATCAAATAGGAACTTTGCCAGTATAATTTCTAGACTTTTGTCTAGGGAATCTCTGTAAGTTGAATTACACTCTATTCTATTTTAGTTTATTTTATATTCAAATTCATAGGCATTTTTATGAATTTATAAATAATATTTTTTAGTGGTTTCAACATCATATTACTGATTAATCTACATACAGGGATGATGTCTGGGATGGATTTATTGAGGTGTTTAAATTGGGATTTCCAAACATTATACTCTATATACCAAACGGATCCTACCTCAAATATCATCTTACCTAATTGTCTATTATCAGTTATAGATTGGTAGAAATTTGTATTGTTGAGAAATCTAGTCTATTAGTTAGTTATAAGATGTAATAAACTAAGACATAGAGATAATTGAACCTCGTTCATATTAAAGGAAAAGCAAAGTGTTGAAGTGAAGTGTTTTCCAACTTTCCAATCACCCACTTTAACAAGTGAGTGTATAGTTACTTTCATACACATAGATATAAAGTATTTGTGATATTACATGATATATGCACGTATTATCTTTGTTTCTAATATCTATACTAGATGAACGATTTATACATATTATACTTGATTTAAACTATATATGTATTTTATACCTATAAATATAGTGGGTAGAGATGGATACATGAAAGATAATATAGATGATGGGAGATGAATGATGAAATTGAGTCCAGTGGAATTCTGGGAGGTTCGCAACATGTAAGTGTTTTTGAACTAAGTATTCACCAGGTGTACTCCATCACCCCCTGGTTGCCTTATTAACATATAGTGCTAAGGAATCCCGTGAGCATTATTGTCTATCCCGAAGATAATCCTAAGGATAGGTCCCTAAAATTAGATGCTTTAGGGATAGAAAGTGAGGATAATAGGAATAGGTAATCGGGTTGAATGTTTTGATAAAAATATATAATTAAAAGAATATAATTATTGTAGGTTGAAAAACTTATGTGCTTACCAGGCTCCTAAGCCTAACCCACTTAGTTTCTTGTATCACAGGTAGTGGCACGAGATAATAGGTGTGAAGATTGATGAGAGATTTACGGATTATAGGCCAATATAATAACATATCTTTGTAAGGCCTGTATTATTTCTGTTTATACTTATATACGGTATTGGCGGTGACATCCTAATGTTTTTAATATAAATAAATACATTTCTTCAAAAACCTTTTGATAATACCAATATCATGTTTTTGGGAAAACATTATTCTTTAAAAAGGATACTATGATTTTAAATAAGCTTAAATAAAGTGGTATTTACTGTCCTCGAAATTTAGGATGTCACACGTACATCGACACCCAATAGTGACATAGGACAAAGGTCTACTCTGCGTTCCTAACGAACATGGCCATCACATCATGCTACCCATTATTCAAGCCTAATTGAACTAAACATACTTTATAACTCTGATTTCCTACTAGGCTAGGCTATCAGACTTATGAACTTTCCTTGATATACCAATTCTATTTTAGGTAAACCTTTCATAATATTAACATAGAGCATTAGGTATTTATATTTTCTTATTCTTTCTCACAAATAATACTCTAATTATTGTTTATCATATAATCATATTACTTATATTCTATATCATATATAGAACGATATATGGTTCACATCTTATATATATATATATATATATATATATATATATATATATATATATATATATATATATATATATATATATATATATATATATATATATATATACATGACATATTTTAGGAAAATAAGCATATAGTTCATAGATATTTTAAACTTTCCATAATTATTTGTATAAAAATCATGTTCATGAAAGGGACTATGCACTCACCTGATAAAATAGGTGATTAACGATTTCAGCAGCGCCTAGCTTCGCACTTCCAAAGAGACCTAGACGTATAAATCGATAAGACTTAGTCTAGTTTCATGATCTTTTTTACTATAATAATTATATTATGGATTGAATAATTATACCAAAGGCTACATCAAGACCTATCAAGTAAGGAGTAACCAGGTAGGATCAAATCGGATCTAGGGTTTGTTTAGTATACATATTATACTGTTTGGAAATGCCACTTTAAACACTTAACTAAATCCAACCTAGACATTACTCCCGTGTGAAGATCAATCAGTATACTGACTTGAAATCACCGATAAATTTTAATTATAGGTTCATAATAATGAATATGAATATAACTAAAAGTTACACTTAAATAAAATAAGTGTAGCATAAATTATAGAGTAATCTAGTGAACACCGGGAAATATGTGGGAATAACTCCGATCCAAGTGCTTCTATTCACCGTCTTTCTAACACTACAGGGCTTCGCTAAAGGGGTCGGGAACTCGAGAGTAAATGGATAAAACCTAGAAAGTAATCTTGAGAGAATTGGAGAAGAGTGTGAAGAAAAATAAAGGAAAATCACGAATTTATAAGGGAGCACACCGCGTACCATGCCCCATGTGTGTCGCGCATCTAGTCGGGCATGATGACCTATTGCCCATTCGTTGGTGCCACATATCATGAGCCTATGGTTTTTCAGTGGTATGCCATACCCTATGTCTAGGCGCGAGGATGTACGTAGATTTTTCTCCTTTCTTAATAATTACATAACTTGCTCATATGAGCTCCGTTTTCGACGAGTTTTATATCCATGCATAAGTATCAACGAGATCTACAACCTTCATTTAAAATCTATCGGATAATTTTGAATTTATATATAAATTTATATTTTTAGCACGCTTAGACTATTAAAGTTCGTTAGAATTTCATAACTCTCTCATATAGTATCTGTTCTCGACTATCTTTATATCGACGAATAGGTATGAATGAGATCTTCAACTCTCGTTTGGACTGTTTTTCCTAACAATCAACCGTTCTAAATTTTGATATCAATGTTGCACATTTCTACGCTGAAACTTTGAAAAATCATTACTCCCTCTCACGAAGTTAGATCTCGGCATTCTTTATAAGTACGGGTTCGCTTTCATGACTCATACGGCTTTCATTTATATTACTTAGGCTAACAAGCAACGTATCACCAATTCACTACGGCCTTATAATATGTAGTCTACAATGAGTATGACTAATAATATTCCTACTCTAGGATTTATATTATAATTATTATCTATTATATTTTAAATGTCTAGCCTGAAGTTGCGGGTGTTATACAGTTGGATATTACAGATGGTTTATCCAAAGCTTTTTTTTTTCAAAAAACGCTCCATTGAAAAATTTAACCCATAGAGCAGCTACCGGCACATGAAGTGAGAATCATGAAGAAGCTTTTGAGAAGTTAAAGAAGTGATTGTGTGAAGCACCAATCGTTGCATTAGCTGATGGAGTTGAAGATGTCGTGGTTTAGATTGATTCATCTAGATTTGGGTTAGGTTGTATATATGCATCTAAAAAACTAAATACCACAACAAAAACTACCCCACTCATGATTTCCAGTTGGCAGTGGTGGTTTTTCCACTGAAGATATGGAGGCATTATCTTTATGGAAGAAAGTGTAAACTTTTCGCAGATCTTAAGAGTCTCAAGTATCACTTTGGTAGAAGGAATTGAACATGAGACGCTTTGAGTAGAAAAATAAACCTAGAAAGGAAAAGGCCAAGCACATTAAGAATTGAAATTGTCTCGAAAATCTTGGAGAACATCAAGAAGGATGAGAATGAAGTTTTAGAGGGTATTCCAACACAGAATTTGGGTGACTAAGATGGGAGGAAAAAGGGATCTTATTATGGAAGAAGCTTACAAGACCATCTACTCAATTCATCCAGGCAACACCAAGATATATAAGGATCTGAAACTGTATTATTGGTGGCCAAAAATGATGCTTGATATTGCTAGGTATGTGGCTGAGTATATGACCTACACAAGATTTAATGCGCAAAATAAAAAACCATATTGGAATTTGGAACCTTTACCAGTACCCATGGGTAAATGGAAAGTTGTCACCATGGATTTTGTGACCAAATTTCCCAGTACGAAGAAAGTTTACGATATGATTTGGGTAATCATAGATCGATTGACAAAAAGTTTGCATTTCATAGCAACCAACAAGAGATGGTCTATGGATAAGCTTGCAAACGTTTATGTGAAGAAGATAGTGAGAATCCTTGGTGTTCCATTAACAACTGTATCAGACCATGATAGTCGTTTCACTTCTAGGTTTTCAAAGAGCCTACAAGAAAAGATGGGTACAAAGTTGTTGTAACATCCGGATTCCTAGGTATATTATTTTATTCATTTATTTGAAGTTTGTGGAGGGACTCGGCGAGTTGGTGCTTAGACTCGCCAAGTAGGGTCGCAGATTCTCATCCGGGTTCATGACTAGACTCGGCGAGTCCATGAGTGGATTCGGCGAGCCCACATTGTTTATTGAAACCCTAATTTCCAAGGTTTGGGACCTATTTAAAGGCCCTTAGGGCCGTCATTTGCAGCTACCAAACCCCAGAGAGAAACCCTAAAAGAGCTAGAGCAGTTGTAAGAGGAAAGGAGCCATTTCTTGATCTTTGTGGTTGATTCTTGCAAGAAGGAGGTGTTTCTAGCTTAGAGGAGACCAAGGAGGTGGTGCATCTGTGGATTTCGACCTAAAGACTTCATCTTTGAGGTACTATATCGCCCCTTTATCTGTTGTGTTGAAGGAATCCATAGATGTAGAGTTTTCATGCTTTTTAATGGAAGAAATTGTGAGAACATGGCCCTTATTCACTTTGAGATTTCAGATCTAGACCCATAGTGGTCTAAAGAGCTTATCTTAGCTTGCTTTATGCTGAGCTATAGAGGTGTTGAGCTTAGGATGTTATTTTTGGGGCTAAATCACTAAGTGAGACCTCCTAGACGTCCCATGAGTGTCAAGATTCGACCTTTACGTGTTTATCAGGCTTGGGAAAGACAGATCAATGGATCAAAGGAACAGATCTGACCTCAGGAGGTCAATTGAGTTTGTGCATGGCATGAACTCGCCGAGTCCAAGGGCAGACTTGGTGAGTAGGGTTAAGGGTTGCTGTAAATCACTCAGTGAGTAGACTCGTCGAGTTGGGGGGAATAACTCAGCGAGTCAGAGAGGGATTAGAGGACTAGAGTTGAAGCGGAACTTGCCGATTTGATCTTGAGACTCGGTGCGTTGAGTCGGGGTGGCCCCGCGATTCATGCCAGGTGTGACTCGTTGAGCAAGGGGAGGGACTCGACATGCCAAACGAGACTAGAGAGTTAGTGGACACGTGTAGATTCATCGAGTTGCCTAAGTGCACTCGATGAGTCGGGTCAAAGTTTGACCGTTGACTTTGGTTGAGTTTTAGTGTTTGATCAACAATGAGGGCCTTTAAGCCAGAAGAGGGGTAAAATGGCCTTTTACCCTTCTGAGGGTGCCAAGAGAGGGTTGAATCTAGTCCCGAGAATTATATTTTTGAGAGTATTTACTTTATGTGATTAGGCGGAGGCTAGATCGTATTTCTACCGAGTCAGAGATTTACCGAGACATCTGAGGTGAGTCTTCTCACTATACTTTACCTTGAGTGGTAATTAGAGTTATGTGGCAGAGTTATTGTATGCCATTTATGTGTTGTGTTGCACTGCATTATTTCTATCTGATTTATGCCATTTGTATATCAGAGTTAGAACCGGAAGGTTCACAGAGCTAGGACCAGAAGGTCCACATAGTTAGGGCCCAAGGGGCCACAGAGTTATAGCCTCGAGTGGCTAGTATGTGTTATGTATGGTATTTTAGGGAACTCACTAAGCTTTATGCTTACAGTGTTATGTGTTATGTGTTTCAGGTACCGGTGATGATCGCAGGAACGCGCCAACATGATTCGTACACACGCATGGGATTTTATGTATTTTGATCTTGGGAAATGTGTTTGTGAAATGAAGATATGACACAATGACATTTTGTTAATACATGTGTTTGGAAAATGTGTTTTAAAATGTGAAAAATTGTCTTAAATTTTATGGTGTTACAAGTTGGTATCAGTGCCTTGGTTTGAGGGATTCGGATGCATCTTCGGGCGTATCTGAACTCAAACTGAGGATTTGAGGAAAATTTTGATAATAAAGTAAATTTTTAAAGAGTAAAAAGAGTTTTGAGACAAAAAGAGCAGAGCCATGTATGCGATCATCCAATGCTCGAATGGTGATTTCCCAAAATACCCTTACAATAAGTGTTAAAAGATACGTTATGGTATGGTATATGATAAATTATGTTATGCGTGCTAGAGTAGACTAGGTATTCTTATTAGGACTAGAGTGGCCTGATATATGACGCCTTAGTCTAGGGGTTTTGCTGCTAGAGATGCTTGAGAGTGTTTATATAGCAGCGAGGAGCTTATGAGAGATCTGATAGTGAGTAGCACATGATTAGAGAGTAGCATACTTGGGATTTGGGACTTTGGGAGGAGGACTTGGTAAGAATGCTGATGCGGTATAGACGGTAGTATTGGGCCCGTACTACTGAAGATACCGGGTCAGTGCGCAGTCAAAGTAAGAATCCATAGCGTACCAAAGATCAATATGGATTGGGATATCAAGTGTGTGTATATCCGAGTGAATTACTGATATCTTATGTTGTATTTTAGGGAAGCATCATGGTAGGGACACGCCACATACCAGGGACCAGTGGAGGGGGTGTGAGCGACGAGGAGCTCTACCAGATGATACATGATGAGGTGGCTGCTGCCATCCACGATGAGATTCCAGAGATGTTTGGGTCCATCAAGAGCACCCTGATAGAGACATTCGACGAGAGATACACTGCTCTTTTTGAGGCTGCTGTTGCTACGGCCACTGCAGCTATAGTTGCGACGAGGCCACAGGGTGGTGATGCGTTTCTGTTCCGAGAATTCAACAACACGAAACCACCAGAGTTCGATGGGACCCAGGACCCGATTGCAGCGATGAGGTGGATATCAGACATAGAGTGGTGTTTCTTTACTTGCTCATCTCCTGAGTATTTGAGAGTTTGGTTCGCGTTGAACCAGCTTTGCTTGGGAGCGAAGGACTGGTGGAAGTTTGTGACGTCACACTACACGCCTGCTGAGCTTGCTGCAGTGACCTATGAGAGGTTCACTGCTATGTTTCGAGATGAGTACGTTCCCTAGGTGGAGAGGGAGAGATTGGCATAGGAGTTTCTGAACCTCAAGCAGGGTATTGAGTCTGTTACAGTGATTACTTAGATGTTTCATGAGAGGAAAATGTTTTGCCTAGAGCATGTGTCCTCCGAGCAGGCACGTATGAGCCGATATTTGAGTGTGTTGAGGAGGGATATACGAGAGTTCATGGTGAACCCGACATATTGGACATTTGTTGACCTTTAGAGAAATGTCTGGAAGAGGGAGATAGAGTTGGAGACCCAAGCTAGGGAGGAGGTTGAGTCTTAGGGGAGGGATCGACAATCGGCTCAGTCCCAGCCGACAGCCAAGCGGGCCAAACCCGCTGATTCGAGATCGGGGAGCCAGAAGGGCCGCACATGTGGCAAGTGCGGCAAGATTCACGATGGGGTGTGCAGAGCAGGGTCTTGCTAGCAATGTGGGAAGGAGGAGAAAATGGCCAAGGATTGCCCCAAGGGGTTTGCAGTATGTTTTCACTGCAACCAGACCGGACACCGGAAGGCAGAGTGTCCACAGTTGCGAGGGATGGCTCAGGGAGCATCTCAGGGGTTTGCCCCTGCTGGGGTGAGAGCTACAGACAATCGGCCCCTGAAGGCCGACGTACCGAAGGCACGAGGGAGAGCCTTCCAGTTGATTGTGGAGGAGGTCCGCGCAGCGCCCGATGTCGTGGCTGGTATGTATTATTTCATATATTTACTTTTATGTTGAGATATTGTGCTTATATTATGATATGCGTAGGTACTTTTCTTGTGAGTTTTGTACCTGCCTTGATGTTATTTGACTTGGGGGCGAGTCAGTCTTTTGTATCTTTGACTTTTAGTCAGCACATCAGTATTAGTCGAGAGGCATTGAGTTGACCCCTGAGTGTTTCCATAGCTGACGAGAGAGTGGTGTATGCCACCGAGGTGATCCGAGGGTGTGTAGTCGATATTTTTGGCATTGAGTTTCTCATTGATCTAGTTCCTATTGCGATGGGTGATGTCTGTGTCATAGTGGGCATGGATTGGTTGAGCAAATTTGGAGCAGTTATCGACTGAGAGAGACAGCTGGTGACCATACGAGACCCTAGTGGGGGAATTATTACGGTGTACGGTGAGGGTATGCGTTCTGGGTCGGCATTTTTTTCAGCCGCTAGAGCGAGGCAGAGTCTACAGCAAGGCTGCAAGGGATTTGTAGCGTATGTGGTGGATATAAGGGTTGATTCAAAGAGACCGAGGTATGTTGATGAGGTTCCGATAGTACATGAGTTCCCGGATGTATTTCCGGAGGAGTTCAGTATGGGGGCTGCGCCTATCGCCTTGCGCCTCCAGAGATGCAGGAGTTATCCTCACAGCTTCAGGAGCTACTGGGGTAAGGGTTTATTCGGACGAGCAGTTCGCCGTGGGGAGCACCTATCATTTTGTTAAGAAAAAGGATGGCTCACACCGGATGTGCATTGATTACAGGGAATTGAACAAGCTGACGGTCAAGAACCATTACCCGTTACCGAGGATCGACAATTTGTTCGATCAGTTACAGGGAGCATCTTGGTTCTCCAAGATTGATTTGAGGTCTCGATATCATCAGGTGAGGGTGCGAGATGAGGACATCCAGAAGACAGCGCTCAGGACTCGTTACGGGCATTACGAGTTCGTGGTGATGCCTTTCGGGCTCACCAATGCACCGACGGTGTTCATGGATCTCATGAACAAAGTATGTACGCTGATGTTGGATCGCTCGGTGATCGTGTTCATTGACGACATATTGGTGTATTCGAGATCCAGAGAGCAGCATGAGGAACATTTGAGAGAGATCCTCAGAGTTTTGAGATCAGAGAGGCTTTATGCCAAATTCTCCAAGTGTGATTTCTGGTTACAAGAGGTCCAATTCCTAGGGTATCTCGTTAACCAGAAAGGGATATTGGTCGATCCGGCCAAGATTGAAGCGGTGATGAGTTGGGAGGTGCCGAGGTCACCTACAGAGATCAGGAGTTTCCTAGGATTGGCAGGCAATTACAGGAGATTTATCAGGGATTTCTCCAAGATCGCCGTGCCACTCGCCAAGTTGACCCATAAGGGTGTTGTTTTCTCATGGGGCCCAGAGTAGCAGGCCTCCTTCAAGACACTTCGCCAGAGACTATGCGAAGCCTCGGTGTTAGCCCTTCCGGAGGGAATGTAGGACTTCGTGGTATATTGTGACGCGTCGATATCAGGGTTGGGAGCGATGCTTATGCAGAGGGGGCACGTGATAGCATACGCATCGAGGCAGTTGAAGCCTCATGAGATGAGGTATCCCACCCACGATCTAGAGTTGGGAGCAGTAGTGTTCGCTCTCAAGATCTGGTGTCATTATCTGTATGGGGTCCGTTGTACCATATAGACGGATCACAAGAGCCTGAAGTACTTGATGAATCAACCCAACCTGAATATGCAATAGAGGAGATGGTTGGATGTGGTAAAGGATTATGATTGCGAGATCTTGTACCACCTGGGTAAGGCTAACGTGGTAACCGATGCCCTGAGTCGTAGGGCGGAAAGCGCCCCGATACGAGACGTTTGCATGAGATTGATAGTGATGACTCTGGTGTTGGACACCATTCGAGGGGCTAGGCTGAGGCCGTGAGACTAGAAAACCGGAAGAGGGAGCGAGTTATCAGGTAGGTATCGGAGTTCGTTACCGATAGCCGGGGGCTTATGACATTTCAGGGCCGGATTTGGGTACCGTTTGTGGGCGGAAAGCGTACCATTTTGATGGAAGAGGCACATCGATCGAAGTTCTTGATCCATCCTGGGGCCACTAAGATGTATTTGGACCTGAAGAAGGAGTATTGGTGGCCCTGTATGAAGAGGGACGTCACGTGGTTCGTTGAGAGGTGCCTAACCTGTCGTAGGGTTAAGGCCGAGCACCAGAGACCGCATGGTAAGTTGCAGCCATTAGAGGTTCTCGAGTGGAATTGGGAACATATTACTATGGATTTTATCACCAAATTGTCGAGGACTGCGAGGGGCGTCGATGCAATTTGGGTGATTGTAGATAGGTTGACGAAGAGCGCTGATTTCCTTGCTATCAGTGAGAGCTCTTCCGCAGAGAGGTTGGTAGAGATGTACGTGAGGGAGGTGGTATCGCGGCATGGAGTTCCGATCTCGATTGTCTTAGATCGAGATGTGCATTTCACTTCCAGAATCTGGAAGAAATTTCATGAGGAATTGGGTACGAGGCTGCATTTTAGTACCGCTTATCACCCACAGACTGACAGACAGAGCAAGCGGATGATTCAGACGCTCGAGGACATGCTCCGAGCATGTGTGTTGCGTTTCAGCGGGAGTTGGGATACGTATTTTCCCTGGGCAAAGTTTTCCTACAACAACAGCCATCATTTGAGCATTGGTATGCCACCCTTTGATCTGTTGTATGGGAGGAGGTGTTGAACCCCCATTTGCTGGGGAGAACTAGGCAACGTGTGATGGGTAGTACAAAGATCATTCTTCAGACGACTGAGCAGATACATTAGGTCAGACAGAGGTTGTTGACCACTTAGAGTCCTCAGAAGAGTTATGTGGATAGGCGCCGGTCCGAGCTTGAGTTTCAGTTTGGCGACTTCGGGCTCCTTAAAGTCTCTCCTTGGAAACGAGTGATCTGATTCAGGAAGAGGGGCAAGTTGGAGCCCTGATATATTGGTCTTTTCAGGGTGATCGCGAGAGTAGGCAAGGTAACCTACCTTTTGGAGCTACCTGTAGAGTTGGGTCAGATTCATGACACCTTCCACGTGTCGCACCTGAGAAAGTGTATAGCTGACGAGTCGGCAGTAGTACCATTAGAGGATATTCAAGTGGATGTGAGCCTGAACTATGTTGAGAGACTGGTGGCAATTAGAGATCGGAAGATCAAGGTTCTGAGGAACAAGGAAGTGCCTATGGTGCAGGTCCAGTGGCATCATCGGAAAGGGTCAGAGCTGACTTGGGAGCCGGAGCGCGAGATGCGTGAGCAGCATCTAGAGTTGTTTGCAAAGTGAGACTTCGAGGGCGAAGTCTGATTCTAGTGGGGGAGAATTGTAACTTCCAGATTCCCAGGTATATTATTTTATTCATTTATTTGGAGTTTGTGGAGGGACTCGGCAAGTTGGTGCTTAGACTCACCGAGTAGGGTCGCGGATTCTCATCCGGGTTCATGACTGGACTCGGCGAGTCCATGAGTGGACTCAGCGAGTCCATGAGTGGACTCGGAGAGTCCATGCTGTTTAATGAAACCCTAATTACCCAGGTTTGGGACCTATTTAAAGGCTCTTAGGGCTGTCATTTGCGGCTACCAAACCCCAGAGAGAAACCTTAAAAGAGCTAGAGCGATTGTGAGAGGAAAGGAGCCATTTCTTGATCTTTATGGTTGATTCTTGCAAGAAGGAGGTGTTTCCAGCTTAGAGGAGACCAAGGAGGTGGTGCATCTGTGGATTTCGAGCTAAAGACTTCATCTTTGAGGTACTATATCGCCCCTTTATCTGTTGTGTTGAAGGAATCCATAGATGTAGAGTTTTCATGCCCTTTAATGGAAGAAATTGTGAGAAAATGGCCCTTATTCACTTTGAGATTTCGGATCTGGACACATAGTGGTCTAAAGAGCTTATCTCAACTTGCTTTATACTAAGCTATAGAGGTGTTGAGCTTAGGATGTTATTTTTGGGGCTAAATCACCAAGTGAGACCTCCTAGACGTCCCATGAGTGTCAAGATTCGAGCTTTATGTGTTTATTAGGCTTGGGAAGGACAAATCTATGGATCAAAGGAACAGATCTGACCTCAGGACGTCAATTGAGTTTGTGCATGGCATGAACTCGCCGAGTCCAAGGGTAGACTCGGCGAGTAGGGATAGGGTTTCCCATAAATCACTCAGTGAATAGGCTCGCCGAGTTGGGGGGAATAACTCAGTGAGTCAGAGAGGGATTAAAGGACTAGAGTTCAAGGTGGAACTCGCCGAGTTGATCTTGAGACTCAGCGAGTTGAGTCGGGGTGGCCCCGCGATTCATGCCAGGTGTGACTCATCGAGCAAGGGGAGGGACTCGACATGCCAAACGAGACTAGAGAGTTAGTGGACACGTGTAGATTCGTCGAGTTGCCTAAGTGCACTCGATGAGTCGGGTCAAAGTTTGACCGTTGACTTTGGTTGAGTTTTAGTGTTTGATCAACAATGAGGGCCTTTAAGCCAGAAGAGGGGTAAAATGGCCTTTTACCCTTCTGAGGGTGCCAAGAGAGGGTTGAATCTAGTCCCGAGAATTATATTTTTGAGAGTATTTACTTTATGTGATTAGGCGGAGGCTAGATCGTATTTCTACCGAGTCAAAGATTTACCGAGACATCTGAGGTGAGTCTTCTCACTATACTTTACCTTGAGTGGTAATTAGAGTTATATGACAGAATTATTGTATGCCATTTATGTGTTGTGTTGCACTGCATTATTTCTATGTGATTTATGCCATGTGTATATCAGAGTATATCAGGGTTAGAACCGGAAGGTTCACAGAGCTAGGACCAGAGGGTCCACAGAGTTATGGCCCAAGGGGCCACAGAGTTATAGCCTCGAGTGGCTAGTATGTGTTATGTATGGTATTTTGGGGGACTCACTAAGATTTATGCTTACAATATTATGTGTTATGTGTTTCAGGTACCAGTGATGATCGCGGGAAGGCGTCGGCATGATTCGTACACAAGCATGGGATTTTATGTATTTTGATCTTGGGAAATGTTTTTCTGAAACGAAGATATGATACAATGACATTTTGTTAATAAATGTGTTTTAAAATGTGAAAAATTGTCTTAAATTTTATGGTGTTACAGTTGTGTTTGAGTATAACCTACCATCCACGGACTGATGGTCAAAGCGAGAGAACGATTCAATCACTGGAAGATATGTTGAGATCTTATACCTTGGATTTTATGGGTTACTAGGATGAACATCTACCATTGGTGGAATTTTCTTACAAATATAGTTACCATTCCAACATTAAGATGGAACCTTATCAAGCACTCCATGGACAGAAGTGTGCTACACCAGCTTACTGGCTTGAAGCTAGAGAAAAATAGTTTATGGGTCCTGACATTGTTCATTAGACTACCGAGAAACTAAAAGTAATCAGAGAAAGGATGATAGCATCTCAAAACCATCAAATGAGCTATGCATATAAGAAGTAATGACCGGTTACTTTTAAAATCAAAAACCAAGTGTTGCTCAAAGTCTCTCCATGGAAGGGACTTATTAGATTTCGAAAGGGAAAAACCTGAGTCCAAGGTTTGTTGGACCATTCAAAGTTCTTCAGAAAGTTGGGAACTAAGCTTATAAGTTGGTGTTGCCAAATGAACTTGAAGGTATTCATAACACCTTCATGTGTATTATTTTAAGAAGTTAATTGGAGAAGTTCCTATTCTGATTCCAATTATAGAAATGAGGATCGATGAAAACAAGAGATTAATTGTAGAGCCCAAAGTGACTGTTGACCGTAAGATGAAGAAGTTGTGACGTAGGATTATTGAACTAGTGCTCGTGTAATGTAAACATATGGCAAGGCCATACCTCACTTAGGAGACAAAAAGCAAGACGAAGAGTCGATGTCCACATATGTTTGTTGATGGATGATTTCAGGACGGAATCATCCAAAGGGGGGAGAGAATTGTAACCCGTTGAAGTTTTGTGTTCTACCCGATACGGCAACGCGCGTCATAAAAAGTGAATTTTAGATAGGTTGCTTATTAGCCTAAATAATCTAAACAAAAGTCGTAGTAATTTTAAAACCAAGAGTCTGTGTATAAAGAACGACCAAATCTGACTTTGTATGAGGAAGTTATGATTTTTTTTAAGTTCAAGCATAGCAGTGCATACACAAAATTTGAATTTTGGAATGATTGACTATTAGTCGAAACAATCTAAAAATATAGTTGAAAATATCGTTAATAGGAGCCCAAAGATATAATGACATCTGAAAAACAGAGTATGTATGTACAAGTTATGAATTTTACACGGTCGTTAACAGTGTAATCCTTGCATACTGTTAAATTTAAGATCAGCTGAGAATTAGCAAACGGGGATTAAATGAAGTTGTAGTACTCGGAAATACCGACATAGGAATATAGAGAACATCAAAAACAGAGTTCGTGTGGCTGAGATATGATTGTTTCAAATTATGGTCGAACTTACCTTCTTAACCATGTCACACCACACAACATCGGACACATTTTAGTGTCATAGATGGCAGACCAGGACAAGGCATTATGTGGACCTGGTCTGGGCATGGCACACATGTTTTTATTGGCTATAAATATTTACATCTAAATAAGCTTCTCATATCCCAACCCTATAGACAAAATCTCTCAAGTCTTTCAACTTTTTGGACATTTGCCTAGGAAATCTCTATAACTTAAATTACACTTAACCTCATTTTAGTGTAATTTATATTTATATTCATAGTCATTGTTATGAATCTACAAATAAGATTTATCAGTAATTCCATGTCATTGTATTGATTGACTTATGGGAAGGTGCCTAGAATGGTCATGTTGGATTTGTTATGGATTTCATAAAGGTAATACACCGAAATGGTTCTGCCTCCCAACTTCATGTCTGGCGGATCCTTATTTGATAGAACTCTCAGAATACATTGAGATTATTGACGAATTTAGAAAATTAATTAGTCATAAGAGATAATAAAGAAAGACTCAATAATAATTGAACCTAGTTCATGTAAAAGGAAAGGCTAAGTGCTAAAGCAAAACGCTGCCCAGCTTTCCAGTCATCACTTTAACAAGCGACTGCATAGTTACTTTCAGCTGACACATAGAAATAAAGTATCTAGATGATTAAATGCTTTGTGTGCCTATTATAAGTATTACTTGATATCTATGATTAAATGAATTATATGCTTTGTGGGTGTATATATGTGTGTGTGTGTGTGTGTGTGTGTGTGTGTATATATATATATATATATATATATATATATATATATATATATATATATAATATTGGATAGTGATGGGTGATGAAAATGATGAGATGATGATGAGAGGACTTGACTATTGATGAACCAGTCATTTAGCAGAGTATAAATGACGACCATAGACAATTCTAGACAATCTAGTGGAAATGCTAACAAGCTCACAACCTTTAGATGTTAATGAACTATTTATTCATTTAATGTACTTTATCTCTCGACCCCCCATGGTTTTCATATCAACATATTTGCTAAAGAAATCCCCCAAGCAGTATTGTCTACTCGTTGATGATGATGATCGTTAGCATAGGTCCTTTCAGATCGGTATTTTAGGATCAGTATGTAAGAATAACGAGAATAGATAATCAGGTGAATTATTTAATGAAAAATATATAATTAAAGATCTTAATTATTATGGGTTGAAAAGCCTATGTGCTCACCAGGCCCCAAAGATTGTAGACTTTTGACTTGTAAAAATGTACATAAATGCTCATCTCCTTAAAGCGTAAAACCAAGGATTTAATTCATATTATCCTTGTTTCCAACAACTACAAAAGAGCTGATAAACACAAAAGGAATAACAGTAAAATAGAAGAAATTTAGAGAAAATTCTTGGTTATAGGGTTGTGAATACGGCTCCCTAAGGGTTGTATATATTGTTGTAGAAATGATCCTATGAGACTTAAAAAATATGTAACTATGACAATGATTTAACAAGATAAAACCCTATATGCTACATCTTAGTCTCCAAGCAACGCATTTACCGAAGGCTTCTAGAATCTTAATCAAGGATTTAATTATTATGGGTTGAAAAGCCTATGTGCTCACCAGGCCCCAAAGATTGTAGACTTTTGACTTGTAAAAATGTACATAAACGCTCATCTCCTTAAAGCGTAAAACCAAGGATTTAATTCATATTATCCTTGTTTCCAACAACTACAAAAGAGCTGATAAACACAAAAGGAATAACAGTAAAATAGAAGAAATTTAGAGAAAATTCTTGGTTATAGGGTTGTGAATACGGCTCCCTAAGGGTTGTATATATTGTTGTAGAAATGATCCTAGGAGACTTAAAAAATATGTAACTATGACAATGATTTAACAAGATAAAACCCTATATGCTACATCTTAGTCTCCAAGCAACGCATTTACCGAAGGCTTCTAGAATCTTAATCAACCATATCTATAGAATTATTCAGAAGGCGAAGATTAAAACATTTTCAAGTGATTTTGAGAGATATTGAGTTATTGACATGGTTTGAAATGATAAGGTTTGTGTGTATCTATAAACTTTAATTTTTGAAAAAAATAATAAATAATAATAAAAGAAATAAAAACAAATAAATGCATACTTGTCGTTTTGAAGGGATATATGAGGAGAGAGACATGGTTAATGGCA
Source organism: Lactuca saligna (assembly GCF_052625555.1). NCBI lineage: Eukaryota > Viridiplantae > Streptophyta > Magnoliopsida > Asterales > Asteraceae > Lactuca > Lactuca saligna. Next base: position 60,435,487 of record NC_136419.1, on the reverse strand, counting down.
ACCGAGCTTGACTCTACATTGAAACCGCATAATGGGGGCGGTATGCCCCATGGATGATATCGCAAACCTTATGGGCTACCGCGCCCATACCTTCTCGTATTAGGAGTTCCAAAAGCTCTTTGATAATTTGGGTATCTAACACATCGAAAGCATACATTGCTTGATAGAATAATATCACATTTTTTTGTTTTTTTGTTTTTTTTTTTTTTTTTTTTGGGTGCTTATATTTAGAAATTTTAAACCAAAAGTAAATTAGATCGGTTAAAGAATTAAACTTTAACTATTAATTCCTTCTAATTATTTTTTTGTTTTCCAGCCTTTTACTAGTTAATAAAACCCACTTGTTAAAAATTGTAATATAAAACCTAAAAGCATTTAACATATTTGAGGATTATATATACCTTTACCATCAGGAATAAAATATAAACCAGTAACCATTAATAATGAAACATATAAATATGCTATGTTTATGAATAGAACAATATATAGTTAAAAAAAAAAAAAAAAAAAAAAAAAAAAAAAAAAAAAAAAAGATGCATCTACCATTTCTTGTAAATTGTCCTAGATAATACGAAATAGATAAGTGAATAGAACAATATATAGTAAAAAAAAAAAATTGCATCTACCATTTCTTGTAAATTGTCCTAGATAATACGAAATAGATAAGTGACATAATAATTTCCGCATCCACATATTAGCATACACGGAACGTTTCAAAGTAGTATTTTTAAGTGTCATAGCGAGAGACCTATTACACCCTTGGACAGTATTTTACTAGCTACAACTGATTTAAATCAACAATATAAGGAGATAGTTAATTAAAGAAAGCCTTAAAGGAATATAAAAATGGTAAATAATCGTTAGAAGGCAACTTGTGATTTAACAAATTATGTTAATTAAAGTTTGAAAACACCGATTCTAATCTAATAATCAACATTTAATATTACACCTTATACTAAAAAGTTATCTAACCACTTAAAAAAATAAAAAATACTTTTAAATGTGAAAATGAAATCATAATCAGTCGTGTAACTCTTGATGTGCGGAAAAAAAAAATACAAACATAAATAAATAATCCTCTTTACGAAAAATGTTATATTTTTAATATTTGGAATTTAAAATGTGGAAAACAGTAAAATTTTAATAGAGTTTTTTTGTTTTTTTTTAATGTTAGGCATGCTGACAATGACAAGTTTGATAAGTTCACGAGTTTATATTTTTAGAATTGGCTTGTCAATTTTACTCTCATTGAGAAAGATTCAAGTCAATGTTAAATTCAAAAAAATTTAACATCAGGGTTTGATTTCGTACATTATTTATTTTAAAGTATTAAAATAATTATTCATACATTGAAATTCTTGTCTTTTGTTTACCAAGGTATTTATTTTCGATCATTTATCTGGCAATAAGAGTGACAACAAACACGATTTATATCTTATGCAATTTTTTTTTTTGGGGGGAACGGATAAATTTTTATATCATGTGCAATTTGGTGAAACCAATTAGACTTGTTGATTGTTGAGATTTTCCTTTGAAAAAAACAAGTCTTTTTTTTTTTTTTTTTTTTTTTTTTTTTTTTCATTTGCATGTTTGTAAATTACTGAGATACATAAATAAATTACTAAAATGTATCCTCATAAATAAATTACTAATAAATAAATTACTAAAATGTAAAATTGATCCTCGTGGTTTTTAAAAACTGTGAATCAAATCCAAAAACTTTTAAATTTATATTGAAGGTCAAAAATCATAAATGTTTTATTGTTTTAGTCTACCAAAGATTTGAAAGGACTGTTATGTTATTTTATTTTTATTATTTTTACTTTTTTATGAATGTTTTAATAATTACAAAATAAAAAAAGAATTTATTAACAAAATAATATACACTTAACAACTACCCCTCCCCGACTTCGGCGTACCATCACACATACACATATACATTCTCTCTCTCTCTCTCTCTCTCTCTCTCTCTCTCTCTCTCTCTCTCTCTCCTATTCTTCTTCATCTAAATAACCTGCACAATACAACACAACAAAACATGAACACACATACTAAAAATTAAAAGATACAAAACATCCAATAACATTTGCAACTTAACCACAAACAACCAATATTATTCATCGTATCTAGATCAAGTACATTTCAGGTGGTGGATGGCATCGGTGATTCGGGTTTAGATTTTAGGGTAAGGTTTTGCTACTTACCCTTAACTTGTTCAAAATCTTATCCTTCCTCCGTTGTTTTACTACACCATCGACCCCGTTCACTTGGGTTAAAGAGCTCGATTATCATCTTAAATAAATGGAGGTTTCTTGGTCTGAAGATTTGTAATTTTAGGGTTTCTAGATGGTTTCATTTCCCCATTCATGGATTCCAAAATGTCAAAAAATTGAGTGATTCAATGGTATAGTAAGTAAGTAACAACAAGAATCTGAACATCAGAAACCAAGATTCATGGGCAACTAATAGTCACTCAAGGCCTGGTGGCCATATTCATGGTCTATGACCCAAAGAGCAAGGCAAGAACAATGAGGTAGGATGACATTCTTAAGATCTTTAATGTTAAATGGAGGATTCTAGATAGGGACTCGCTAGATGTTTCTTTTATCGCCTTTTGAGAGCATATATATACCCACCCGCCCCATTCTTCAGTGAACTGCAATAAGAAAGATAAAGGTGCCCATTAATGATGCAATATTTTCTTCATGTGCAATAAGAAAATTAAAGGTACAATTTTTTTATGATTCGCAGTTGTGATCGGTTGTGTCTCCAGCAGCTTCTTCTTGGGCAACAACTGATAGGTTTTAGAGGTTACAACATAATGCACTAAGCGGAAAATTATTCAAACAATTCAAATAAAGTAGGGAACATGCAACCTCATTGGATCTATGTCTTTCAAGTATTGCTACATACTATGAACCCTAGGTTATAAAACTTTTCTATGATCTAATTAAGTTATAAGAACAAGACAAACTAACCTTTAGGATTGTTGTAGTAAACAATCTTTAATTCCTCCTTGAAAACCTTTGGTAGCAAGTGCCATAAGTGTCGCGCCTCTAATGGTTCATACTCAAACCCTAGCAACCAAGGAAAACTATAGAGAAAGGGGGAATGAGCCGAAATTTCATCCAAGGCTCTTAGAAGGAAGGATTAGATGAAATTCAACCTTAAGGGGGGGGGGGGGGGGTTTAAATAGGTGATAGGAAGATGTTAGATAAGGCAGGTATCTCCAAGATAACCCTAATCCCTTAGCTTCCTTCCTAAGGCATCCAAGACACCCTTAGATCCCAAGGAAAACCTAGGAGCACTCTAGATTTCGTTCCTCCCTCTTTATGGAGGTTCTAGAATTGTCCAGTTCTCAACTATAGAAAATTGTTACCTTTAGTCCTCCTACTTTTAATTAATCCAATTAATCCTAAAATTAATCCAATTAATTTCTAATTAATTATTAAGTAATATTACAATTTCTTATTAATATATTATTCTCATAATATATTAACAAATCGTATATTTTGATTTCTAATTAATTTATTAACCAAGTAGTAAATTAATAAATCATTATGTTTTTCTCTCTCTCTCTCAAAGTTATCATATTCAATTGTCAGGTTTGACGACAACCCAAAATGATCGTGCTGCTATCAATTCAAGTTTATACCAATTATAGTTATGGACATAGACACCTAATCCAACAGTCTCCCACTTGGATAAGTTTAATAACTATAACTTCCATATAACTTCAAAAACTTATTAGCAAATTGTAGCTAGCAAAAGCTGTTGTCGAACTCTGACCCAGTTAATGATATGTCCTAAGATAAGTGATCAAATATTCCTCCGTTCTACAAGATATCATATGAACATAAGACATGAATTATAATCAATCTCTCTGTCAAAAGATTTCTTTCCCGATTTCTGATTTATGATGAATAGAATAGACTTCAAATTGTACACATCAAATTAGTGCAGGCTACACTAAACACTTAGATGTCGAAATCAAATCATCGATGGACCCACATATATCACTTTTCCCGTTAGGGCAAAAGGAACGGATAAACTTCGACTTATATGCTTGCACTATTTACTCATCAAATCATCCACACAATACGTTTTATAACTTCAAGTTACTAATGTGTTTACGTATTATCAATGCACAACTGACTCGTAAACAACAACTCGTATATCTCCTTTTTAAGAATATAAGATATTATCATCTCAAAATTACTCGTGATAAAATCCATGAAGTAATTCTCTAAGCGTGGTTTTATCCAACACTTAAAATCCCTATTTCCAAGTTCTCATAAACATTGTAGCAAAACCATTGCTATGTCTAATCCCCATAGACATACTACAATTCAATTCATGACAGTCTTAGTTTGCTACTTACTTCCGAAAGTACAATTAATTGTGGATGTTTGAATAATCCAATTATTCGGGAAGTAAAACATGCAAAATGAAACACAATAACAACCGAATTACCTATGATCTCAAAAATATTAAATATAAATAAAACTCTTATTATTTAATTAGCATACTAATTAGACTTTATTGATTGTTTAATGTTTCGAGTAATCAACTAAACACTTGAATTAAATATCAGTCATGCCATCTTATAAACATGCATACTATGTTTTGTTATGGTTCTTCCTTTGCGAGAAGATGGAATGGTCACTTATTCTAGTGATGCTCATTTCACAATGCCAGAGTCTAGTCATTAGTAGAGTGCATTAGAGTTCAAGCTTTCATATAATGATCTTTTGTAATGTCAAGGCTTCAAAGTCACAGAGACTTTTCCAACGATATTACAAAATGTTCCATTGAAACTTTGTTACTTCAAAAAATTTTAAGGTAACGAAGTTTCAAATTCAATATACACTCCTTGAATATTTTACTTGCATTAAAGTTCCTAACTATCATGTAGATTTCAACAACCAAATCTCATTATGGAAACATTTCCATATTCCCACATGACTATCAATTCTGAATAAGATTCACTTCCACTCAGAATTATGTCAGCATGGTCCGTCCAAATATCACTATACTTCCAACTATCCACAAGCAATCAATCATTTGGTATAACCTCAGAATATTCTTGACATTTGTTTAACAACTTTAGTGACATCTTATTCTTGTCCTTTTCAGACTTAATGCCCTAGGCATTTGGAAAATCAGAAAAAATGAATACTATAGCATATGTAATCAATCATATATCCAAACCACATGGGATTTGATACATAATGTCTTACATACAGACATGATATCTGATCAGTCCCTTGCTATAAAATTTCCATACATCGAATTTCCTATGTTGAACCATTTCAACACGGAATTCATATATGTCCAAGACTAAGTTCCATTTAATCCTTCAATCTAAACTTTTAGACTTGAAATGAAATATAAGTGCCTTCTGCATAACAATTATGCTCCTACTAGCTTTGACATGTACCTACAAATCAACTAGACTTCTAGAAATCAATTCTCTTGACTTCCTTACTAATGTTTAGATTTCTAATACGTAGTGCTTCGATAATTCTTCAGCTAGACTTATCAAGCTCATACACCTTCATTAGATAGCATATGTGTGTTCAAACTCTTTCGAAACATATAGTTATAAGTCCTGAGCATTCAAACTATTTCTTGCCATTTCTCACAATTCGAACTATGAAAAAGGACGTCGTAATCATATTGCAAATTTGAGAATGCAAGTATCACAACTGCTAACCATAATGATATTACTCAGATTTATAATATACTAGAGAAAGCTTTTCATCATAATCATTTTCATGAATTAAAGAAAAACCTTTTGCCACCTAGATTTTATGGTGTATGAGTTCCTATCCATCTGAATCTGTCAGTACCAACCTATAATCATTAGATAAGGTTGAGGACAAAACCAAAACTAAATTTAGTTTTTGCCACACCCCAAAACCAAGAACGGCGGAAACGTTCTGGGGCGGAGGACGTCATGTATAGTATCACAACACAGTATAACAGTAAGCAAGAAAACAACATTATCCATTGCATTAAATATATAATTTTAATACAAGCGTGTTCTGTACAGTTATAGACACCAAAAATGTAAATCAAAATAATAAGATGAATCTTGAATGCGCTCCATCTTCTCAAAAGCTAGTCTCGGTACCTGTCTATTGATGACCTGAGAATACAAGTTACTTTGAAAGAGTTTATCAGCATTAAGCTGGTGAGTTCATAAGTATTTTAGTGTCGGTGGTTGCATCAAAATGTTCGAACGTAGTTATAAGTATGAGTTTGTAAACGTTTGTAAGTGTTTGTAAATGTTTGAATCTCCTAGAAAAACCTATATTTTCTATTAAAAGTAGCCTTCTACCAAGGCGTAACTATTTGTATGTTCGTTTACTGTGAAAGTGTATAATTTTCCCAAGTGTAACTATCATTCTCAAAATATAGTTTGTACATTAATGTTTAAGTGAAAAGATCACTAAATATGTAAAGGGTAAATTAATGTAGTACTGTAGTGTTGTATTATAGGAACTACTGCTGTACTAACTACCTTAAACCGGATTTATATTAAGGTATCTTGTGATTAATTGTACCATACTATCGACTGGATAAACAACGACAAATGTAGGTCGTAAAATGAATGATGTTTGGCACCCGCAGACCTGCAGGTCCGGCTGTAGCTAGCAACAAGGTGTAGGATAATCAATCCAGTATAGATCTATACGCAAACTCATGCTCTCCCTTCAAGAGACTCTGGCTACAACACGGGTCATGACATTGAAGTCATGCTCCGATTCGGATCACAATGGTTAATGTATTCATGTATACGTAATGTAATGTTACTCGTACTAGTATCGTTGTATATGTCCTCTTTCTAGTATAGTTGTATATGTTCTCCTTCTAGTATAGTTGTATATGTTCTCTTTCTAGTATAGTTGTATATGTTCTCTTTCTAGTATAGTTGTATATGTTCTCTTTCTATTATAGTTGTATATGTTCTCATAGTAATAAGTATTGACTCATGAATGAACTGACTCATTGATCTAACAATAGTATAAGTATGATCCTGTGTTACCCTGATGGTAACTTACAAATGATGTAACTAGTATGTATGAACATGGAAGAACTTTTATGTCTAATATGTACACATGATATATAATTAATATTGAAACGACCTTCGGACAGCTACCCGATATCCCACCAAACCACATCCAAATCGAGGAAAAGGAAATAGGGCGTGCGACCTTCCTAAGCCTTTTAAACATTGCTTATATAACTATACATATACGGGCATGCAATTTATAATAAGCATAACAAAGTTTAAGTAAAAGTATTTGATAAGTAAAATAGTTTGTAGAACAGTTTGAAGTAAACAACTTTGATAAACAGTTTGAATAGTAGTAAAATCATTGGTTTTGTAGTTAGTAATCACATGTGATTGATGTAATAACTATAAGTATTCAACTTATATCCCCCCCCCCCCCCATAAAAGCATTTAGAACATTTAAAAGTATTTCAAAGGTTAATTAAAGGGTTATGAACTCACTTGTGGTGAGTGGATTGGATTGAAGTGTTAGGTACGGTGCTAGGTGACAAATGAAGACTTGTACACATGCACGAGCCTAGTTATCCTATAGTGAACATATATATAACTAATTAGACAAATTATAACTAATAATTTAAGTTAGGACACCCTAGAACATGAAAATACTTTGTTTCAAGTGTTAAGGATCACAAGGATTGCATCCGAGTGTTGGTAGGGCAAAACTAGTGTGTTTGGAGTCCAAGGGTAAACTCCCTTGGAGTTTACGGTTTTGTGGTCAAGACTTAGAGAATTTACGGTAGTAAACTCTAGAGTTTATGGTCATAAGCTCTAGTCTTAAAGTCCAAGTGTTGTTTTGTGGTTTAGCAATCCATTGAAGCATTTCTACTAAGTGGTTTGACCTTTGGAATGGACTAGGGCAACAAAACACCTCATTTGAGGAGTTTACGGCCTCATGGATTTTTCCTTTGGGTTTAAAAACCGTAAACCCATATGGAGGAGTGTATATACATGTTTTCAAGTCCTTAACACAATTAGGTAAGTGTATAAGCTAGTTTATAAGCCTAAGGAAGGAAAATAACCCATTTAGACATACTTTTGGGTGTTCACGGTTTTGGGAGATCCCCAAACCGTAAACACCTATATTTGTGGGCATTTGATGTTTTTCAAGGCTTACACACAACAAAGGAAGGTTTAAACATGTCAAGGATGGTTTATACATCAAACTAGGGCTTAGATAAGGACTTAGGCACACTTTGGTTCATTTTATGGTGTTTACGGCCCAAGCATCTCCTTGGACCGTGAACACCTCTTGCCTTGTGTTCTTGACATATTTTCTTGGTGTTTAATTGTAATACTAGCTTAGAATCACTCAAGGATGGAAGTACTTACTATTAGAAGGCTTGATTTGAGCTAAAAGGCCAAGAACACTTAGTGTGTGTTCTTGGTGTTTTGGAAATTCTAAACAAAAACCGGAAATGAATGGATGAATAGATGCCTAAACACTAGATTAAGTGTTTTACTAACTTGAAATGGTTAGAACACTTACAAGATTGAAGATTTGGAATTAAATCTTGGATGATACTTGAGAGAGTTTTTGGAGTTTACTCTTTTGACTATTTGGGGAGTAAACACAAATGACTAGTTTTTGGGGAGTAAACTCATACATATGTATGAGTTCATGGTTTTTGGGTGAATTCTAAACCCAAAACATAAAATTTTGGTCGGGTGTATCTAATACGCGAGGTGTTTGCGGTTTTCAAAAATCAAAACCTGAGACGACACTTTCTTTCACCCGTTCGTATAAAAATAATATTAAAATAATCAAACGAACTTTATATTTCTTAAAAATAAGAAATAATGATATCAATTTATGACACGAAGTGGTTGACTTTTAGGGTTTGACCAAATGGAAATTTCGGGTTGTCACAGTTTTCCTTTCATGGACTGAACTTTGCTTATTCTTAATTTTTCTCCTTCTGGTAGCACATGGTCCTACCAATGCTTCCATGTTGTTAATTAGCTCACCTATATTGAGCAATGCACTTTCATTGACCAACATGTTCTGCCTTTTGCAGTAACACAAAAACCATAGAATTCATGAGCTTTGCCAACTCAAATGGAAGGTGCACAGAAACAATAATGTGCCAACTAAAGACAATAGGTTTTCAACCTCAGATCTTGTGCTAGAGATAACTAAAAGGTTTATTCTTGATTGATTCTTGAAACCCTTCAAGATTAATAAGACTCTCACTAACTTCTTGACATATAAGTTTCTCTCTCAAGGAACATTCCTTGACGAGCAAAATAAATATTCAACAGTTAGTGTGGATTCTTTTCAAGAAATACTTCATTGAATTGGTCTTAGTTCATCCTTTGTTTTTAAATCCAAAAACATCATAACTACTGATTCAAAATGTGCCAGAGTAAGAACACATTGTTACTTTACATTTTATGAGGCTTTATAAACCTACTTAGTACGAAACAAGCTTCAAGATACGATTTATATTTACTAAAGTATAACTCTAAAACTTGATTGGAAATGAAGTGTGATTCATCTCTTGACTAAAACATTTCACCAATATACAATTCGTCTTTTGAGTCAAACAATTGCACTAAGGTTTTCTTTGAGGATCAATTGTGACATAGGTCCACAATCTCCACTCCTTTTAGATTGGAGAAACTTTTATCTTTCTACCTAACAGATTCTTCATATATGTTCTATTACTCTTTGAAAACTTTTCAAAGTGTTAGAATTATGCTTAATCTTATAAAGATAACCATATTTACCAAACCATCAGTAAATCATGAAGAATAAAATAATCATCCTTTGTGTTGGATCTGAATCATGCACATTAATGTGAATTAGATCCTGCAGTCCTTCACTTGACTCACATATACATGTGCTCAATGAATTAGTCATGATCTTTCAACGATCAAGGTTCTCTTACATCACACAATTTGAATTGTATGACTCCAAGTTTCTGTCAAATTGAAACTTGGGTGATGAGAATTCATTTTCACTTGGTAAATTATGACATTACCAAAAATGATATAAATAAGAATCCAATCCACATTTAACATTGCTAATAATAGATATGTAACCACCAATTTTCATAAATTCCATTGCAAGGAAATATAACCAATTATATAAACCAAATTCCACTTTTATTGATAATAAACGAGAATGTGGAACTTGTCCTTACAATGCGAAAATTTTGAAAAAAAAAATGTTTCTAGATATTTCCTAAGCAGTCTATTAAATTATCATAACTCCTAAGCAGTAACTTCCAAAATCAGATCATCAAACCATGTGACAGAAATCCATCTCTCAGGATCAAATTCATCTTACTCTTCTTAAGCTTCCTTTTTCTCTTAGATCCTACAAAACATCAAAACATGACTATCATATCATGTATTAAGAATCTATGAATAGGAACTAAATAAAAATGGAGTTAGATAATGAATGTACCTGAAGTAGAGTCATACAACTTGACTTTACCATCTCTAAGATCTTTTAGGTAGTCAAGGCAACTTCTCATCCAATGCCATTTCAGTTGGAAATAGAAGTATATGGACTTTTTAGGAATAGCACATGGGACTATCTCAGAATTAGACTTTCTCTTTACCATATGGTTAAACGGTTTGACATTGGCCAATCCCTTTCTATTGGGAAGAGAAACCTCTTCTTGACTACCAATGTTGCCATTTTCTATGTCCATGGAAATTTTGGTGACAGATCCTTCAAACATTTTTTCTTGACTTGTGCTTTAAGGCATTTCTGCTTCAGCAGCAATCAACATATATGTTAAATCAATTAGGGTTACGTCGTGGTCCCTCACATAGTAGTCTTTAATGAACTGCCTATATGATTCAGGAAGCAAAAGTAGAACCAAGTCAATGGCCAACTCCCTTAGGAAAACGACACCTAGAATCCCCAATCTATCAATGTGCAATTTCATTTTAAGAACATGCGCACATACAGATATGCATAGGCAAATCGTATTTGCCAGTTTAATATAGCAGATAATCATCCAAGAAATTAAATATGGCAGATTTGGTCCAGATTTAAGGATCTGACCGAGCTCACGTCGTAAGACCTGAAAATCAGCAAGACATAATCGCATTCGACTGAGTTCAAGTTGTGATCCACTATCCTCACGTCCTAAGCGAATATTAAATCAAAACCAAGTTTCTTTTCTCTCCACCAATGTATAAATACATGAAAGGCAACCCATGGCTCTGATACCATTGATGAGTTTTAGAGGTTACAACACAATGCACTAAGCGAAAAATTATTCAAACAATTCAAATAAATTAAGGCACATGCAACCTCGTTGGATCTATGTCTTTCAAGTATTGTTACATACTATGAACCCTAGGTTATAAAACTTTTCCATGATCTAATTAACTTATAAGAACAAGAAAAACTAACATTTACGATTATTGTAGTAAACAATCTTTAATTCCTCATTGAAAACTGTTGATAGCAAATGCCACAAGTGTCGCATCTCTAATGGTTGACACCTAAATCTTAGCAACCAAGGAAAATTATATATATATATAGAGAGAGAGATGTAAGGAGCCAAAATTTCGTCCAAGGATCTTAGAATGAAGGATTTGATGAAATTCAACCCTAAGGAGGGTTTATATAGGTGATGAGAAGGCGTTGGATAAGGAAAGTATCTCCAAGATAACCCTAATCCTTTAGCTTCCTCCCTAAGGCATCAAAGACACCCTTAGAGCCCAAGGAAACCCTAGGAGCGCTCTAGATTTCGTTCCCCCCTCTTTAGGGAGGTTCTAGAATTGCCTAATACTCAACTATTGAAACTTATCACCTTTAGTCCTCCAACTTTTAGATAGTCCAATTAACAAATCATTATCTCTCTCTCTCTCTCAAAGCTATATATTATATTACATTTCCAGGTTTAACGACAACCCAAAAGGATTGTGCTACTATGAATTCAAGTTTATACCAATTATTGTTATGGGCTTAGACACCTAATCCAACAACAACAAGCTTAACAAGGAAGAGAATGAAGCATTTATGGTATGTTTGGAGAAATAGAGAAAGAAAGAGAGAGCGAGAGAGAGAGCGAGAGAGAGAGAGAGAGAGAGAGATAAGGAGAGAAAGAGAGAGAGAGAGAGAGAGAGTACATATAACCTATCGGGGTGGGGTGGACCCATCCTTTGTTTATTTTTTTTTAAATTGATAAAGTATTAAAAATGTAGAAAAGAAATAAAAAGGGAAAAATTGTCTTTTCAACTTTTTTAGGACAAAAACCGTGAAAAATTTCTATTTTTGGACCTTGTATTCAAGTTGGAAATTTTTTAGACCATATCCACAGTTCTTTTGCAAATCATAGGGACCAATTTTGCAACTTTGTCTAAATAAATAGAGAATAAAAATTATGAACTCTTATATTCCATTTCTTAATACTTACAATGTCAAATTGAGTTGGTGTTACTAGATACTAAAATATGATACATGTTTATCTAGTTTATGATGGGTATTTAGCCATAAGAACTTTCCTATGTGCGCATGCAAAACCCTAATGCTCAGATCTAGGCTTTCTAATTAAACATGCTTTGAATCCAAGACTTCTAATGGCTAATTATATTAAATAACAACATTGAAATAGATCTAGAATCATACCTTTGGATTCCTTGTTGATCTTGTTGTCTTGGAGCTTCTAGAGTCACAAATGTCACTCCTCTAATGGCTTACAAACACCAATAGCAAGTAAGATGATTTAGGAGAGAGGAGAGGGGAGGAATTCGGCCAGAATATCTCTACTTTTGATGGTGTGTCTTATTCCCTCACCCCTAGGGTCTATTTATACTTGTAGACTCCTTAAGGATTACAGCTTTAACCCTAATTGGATAACTTAGACTTTAAGTTGATCCATATCCTTTCCTTGATAACCTTATGGACGATTTTGGCTTATCCAAGCCCTAGAAATCGTCCATCCTATCATGGATAAGGATTTATAGTCTAAAGTGTAACTATGAAACAATTGACAGTTTATACCCTCTTATTTAATTAATCTCTTTAAGTCACCAAATTAATTCCAATTAATCTATGACTTATATTAATCAAATAACCATATATTATTCCTTATAATATTTACTCTCTCTTAACAAATCATCCATCAAATTGCTATGGTGAAGGCAACCCAAAAGGACCATGCACAACCGGATCAAATACTTGCCTAATATAGTTGCAGCCTTAGACACTATTCCAACAGTCTCCCACTTGGATAAGTCTAGTAACTATACAAGTACAATTCGGTTTGCTATCGTAGCTCTCAAAGACGCTATCAAACTCTGATCTAATCAATCTTGTCCTTTAGATAAGGGATCGTACAGTCCTCTGTTAGATATCATGCTGACAATCCTATGGAATGGTTAGTCTAGCATTTGATTTCTCGATCTCCGATTTATTCGACATAGAACTTAATCAAACACATCAATTCAGTTCTGACCGGGCCCGGCACATAAGTCAAATCAAATCATCGGGTGGCCAAGATATCTCTTCTACCCTCTTAGGATAAAATTTACAGATAAACTTCGACTTATATGCATTTACTTATTCATTAACCAACTATACACAACAATGCGTTTTATAACACCAAGTTACTGATGCGTTTTCGCATTATCAATGTACAATCAATTAACAAATAATAAACCATATATCTAGGTTTTAAGACTATATGATATTATCGTCTTGCGATCACCTTTTGTATCGTATTCCATAAAGTGATTCCAGCAAGCGCGGGTTTGTTCCAATGCTCAAAACCAGTTCATAAGCACTCATGAACGTTGCAGCAACCCTTGCTATGTCTAACACCATTTAGACAATCTACACACCAATTTATGACAATCTTCATTCATATCTACTTCCAACATATGAACGATTGTGGACAATTTGAATAATTCGATTATTCCTAATAAACTCAATTATTCTGGAAGTCAAAACATGCAAAGTGAAACAATAGTTAAACAATTAACATATGACAGTAACTTTACTTATAAATAAAACTCCTTTATTTAATCATCAAACGTTAATTACATTTATCTATTATATGTTTCTAATACTATCTAATCTATACTAATATCATCCTTCAGCCCAATACTCCTAGCATGCTGCAAGTGCTTAACCCTACTCAGTCCCTTCGTAAGCGGATCTTTTGGGTTATCTTCTGATGATATCCTCTTAACTATGAGTTGTCCTTCTTCTACACGATGTCTAATGAAGTGATATTTTCTGTCGATATGTCGAGATCTACCATGATCCCTCGGTTCCTTGGTCAAGGCAACCGCACCTTCGTTATCACAGAAAATATCCATGGGCTCCTTTATGGCAGGCACAACTCCAAGATCACCAATGAAGTTCTTTAGCCATATTGCCTCCTTCGACGCTTCGCTCGCTGCGATGTACTCTGATTCGCACGTTGAATCAGCTACGGTTTCTTGCTTGGAACTCTTCCAAGTTACTGCTCCTCCATTTAGGGTAAAGACCCAGCCTGACTGTGAACGGTAGTTGTCCCTATCGGTCTGAAAACTGTCATCACTATACCCTCGCACCTTCAAGTCATCACTCCCTCCAAGGACTAAGAACCATTCTTTCGTCCTCCGAAGGTACTTAAGGATGTTCTTCACCGCAATCCAATGTGCTTCGCCAGGGTTCCCTTGATATCTGCTAACCATGCTCAAAGCGAAGGCTACATCAGGGCGAGTACAAGTCATAGCGTACATGATTGAGCCAACTGCGGAAGCGTACGGTATTCAGCTCATTTCTGCTATTTCAGCTTCAGTACTCGGACTTTGAGTCTTACTCAACTTGGCATTTCCTTGTATCGGTAGTTCTCCCTTCTTTGAGTTTTCCATACTAAAACATTTTAGTACCTTCTCTAAGTAAGTATTCTGACTAAGTCCAATTAGTCTCTTACTTCTTTCTCTTACTATCCTTAATCCCAAAATGTAAGAAGCCTCTCCGAGGTCCTTCATAGCGAAACACTTCCCGAGTCAGGACTTTACTTCCTGCAGAGTCGGGACGTCGTTTCCTATGAGTAATATGTCATCGACATATAGAACGAGGAAGCTTACTATACTCCCACTAGCTTTGACATATACACAAGATTCGTCTTCGCTTCGTACAAATCCAAACTCTTTGACTTTCTCATCGAAGCAAAGATTCCATCTGAGAGACGCTTGCTTAAGTCCATAAATGGACTTCTCAAGCTTACACACTCTATTTGGATGCTTCGGATTCACAAACCCCTCTGGCTGAGCCATGTAAACATCCTCAGCCAACTTTCCGTTAAGGAAGGCGGTCTTGACATCCATTTGCCAAATGTCATAATCATGAAATGAAGCAATTGCTAGCATCACTCTAATAGAATTAATCTTCGCACCATTCAACTGCGGTGTCCTAGGAGGCGTCAATTGCGAAACTATTCCACACTCCTTGAGATAATCATGGAATTCAAGACTTAGGTACTCTCCTCCTTGATCGGATCGAAGCATCTTGATTTTCCTTCCCAATTGATTATCCACTTCATTCTTGAACTCTTTGAGCTTTTCCAAGGTTTCTGACTTTTGCTTGATTAAATAGATATACCCATATCTACTATAATCATCGGTAAAAGTCACATAGAAGCGGTTCCCATCCTTCGTGGTTGATCTAAAGGGTCCGCATACATCGGTATGTATTAGGTCCAATAGCCCTCACCCCTTTCACAAGTATTTGTGAAGGGTGACTTAGTCATCTTTCCAAGTAAACAAGACTCGCATGTGTCATCTTCCCTAAGGTTGAATGACTCCAACACTCCATCCTTTTGGAGTTGGGCTATGCGTTTCTTGTTGACATGTCCAAGATGGCAATGCCACAAGGATGCTTTTTCCAAACTAGTGGAAGAATCAATATTCAAAACATCATTTCCTAAGTCATCAACAATCATAACAGTTTCATATATTCCATTACATGGTATAGCTTCAAAGTAAAAGACACTATTTAGATAAGCCAAAATAGAACCATTCTCATTATTAAAAAAAAATCTAAATCCTTTTCTATATAAACCATGAAATGAAATGATGTTTCTAGCCATTTCTGGCGAATAGCAACAATTGTTCAAATCTAAACATAAATTATTCCTAAGCACTAAAGAATACACTCCAATCTTGGTAACAGGCGACGATCTTCTGTTCCCCATGATTAGATTGATCCTTCCTTGCTCCACATCCCTAGTTCTTCTTAGTCCCTGCACATTTGAACAAATGTGATAACCACAATCGGTGTCAAGAACCCAAGAAATAGCATGATTAGAATCCTTAGATTTAATTGTGTATATACATGCGAAAGATGGCTTGATCTTTCCTTCTTTGATTGCTTGCAGGTATTCTGGGCAGCTTCTCTTCCAATGTCCTATCTTGTGGCAGTGGTGGCACTCTGCCTCCTTCGGGTTAGGATAAGGCTTAGAGGGATCAACTTTGGTCCCACTAGAAGAGGCACCATCTCGGGCTTTAACCTTGCGATAGTTCTTTGATGAAGCCTTCCTCTTCTTTCCCTTTCCTTGACCAATTGCCAAGACAGGAGCAGCAGACGGATTGGGAGTAGGTGCAACAGACTTGTCTTTGAAGTTGCTCTCAGCGACTCTCAAAAGACCTTGGAGTTTGCTTAGGGTGACCTCCTCTTTGTTCATGTGGTAGGTCATCCTAAATTGGTTGTACATCGGAGGCAAAGAGTGAAGCACCATGTCGATCGCCAAGTCTTCCCCAAAGTCAACATTTAACTTGCGAAGGCGATCGACATACCTTTGCATCTTTTACAGGTGCACGGTAAGAGATTCTCCATGACCCATCTTAGCGTAGATCATGTTAGTGAAAATCTCATAACGCTCTTGTCTCGCGTTTTGGTGGTATCTCTCCAACAAGTCTTGATGCATCTCGTATGGATACATGTCCTCGTAGGACTTTTGGAATTTGGAGTTCATGGTGGCAATCATGATGTAATGTACCTTCGTTGCATCTCGCTCATGAGTCTCAAAAGCGGTGATTTCAGCCGGAGTAGCGATTTCGGGGTTGATTTTCTCAAGCTTTTCATCGAGGACATACTCCTTATCCTCATAGCGAGCAATGGTGCGAATGTATCTTATCCATTCGCTAAAGTTCGTTCCATCGAAGGTGACCTTTTGGCAAAGGCTCATCAACGTGAAAGAACTCGCAGCAGCGTTGTTTGTGTTCGACATCTATAGAAAGGACAAAGGTAGATTAGAATAAGAATCCCTAATTATCACCCAATAAGAAAAATTAGGGTTAGGATCCAACAATAACATTTACATATTAGAAAAGGGATGCCGTAATCTAACATGAAAATAAATTGAAGGTAAGTGAATGACGATTCACTAATTCTCCATTACAAAACCTAGACTATTAGTCCTAAGTGTATTGAGAATTCCTAGGTTCGGATGAGATTCATTGAACTATTCAATGGCATGTTTAAATCTCGATATGCCCCTCTTGTTTGTGACTGGGATGCCGAGGATCACAAAGCGGGTGTTAATTACCATGCAAATTCACATGGTGCCTTCATTGTAACGATCACCTATTCGATGTGCCGGTAAACCACACACGCTCCATCGAACTATGATAAACAATGAATCACCCTTTGCCACCTTCGCTTAGAACCAATTAGTGTGCCGGTAAACCACACACGCTCCACTAACTTCTTAGCAAGGGTGCAAAGTGTAATTTCATGGGATTGCATCAATTCACTTTTCCTAAAGTAACTAAGATTGGGAAATTTTTTTTTAAAAAACGTGTAGTTACTTTGTATTTCTTATTATACTTTTAATGAGAGGATGAGGTTTCCCTATCCTACCCGTTCAGATAACGACCCTCCACCAATCAAGCAAGCGGTGGGTGTGAGTGTACACCCATTAAGCGCCATTTTATAGGCCGCAGCCTTATACCCACCATATAGATTGGCTTCGTGAATGAGGCCTACTAACGGTAAGACTAGCATTTAGTTATACATATATATATTATTCTAGTAATATCATATTAGTATAAGGTTGTGTTTTAAACCTTTTAAAACATAGTGTTTGAAATTTAAGTTGTCTAAATTATAACTTTTAATCACAAATATAAATTTCAAAACTTGAGGGCAAGTTTTAAACATTTAAAACATGGAGGATCAAATAACAAATAATTCCAATTAACAATTAATATCCTAATTATCTTTATTTGATTTATCCAAGATTTCTTTTAAGATAATTATCAAAATAATTAATCAATTATCATATAAGGAAATTAAATATTTTATTAGATGATAAATATCTTTAATTAGATCAAGATTATAGTCATATATATCAAAAAATCGGATTAGTGTTGATCTAATATGTTTAAGGTAAGTTTCCATAAGATAAACATGAAAAAATCCCGGTTTTGCCTAATCCTGACGCCCGGACTCGCCGAGTACACAAAGGGACTCGCCGAGTCCACTTTGGAACTCGCCGAGTCCATGACTCAGAAACCAAAAAATCGAATTTTGCAGGTTTGTTTCAGTTAATCAAGCAACAATTTAAAGAAAACCAAGCTAGGCTCTGATACCACTGATGGGTTTTTAGCCATAAGAACTTTCCTATGTGCGCATGCAAAACCCTAATGCTCGGATCTAGGCTTTCTAATTAAACATGCTTTGAATCCAAGACTTCTAATGGCTAATTAGATTAAATAACAACATTGAAATAGATCTAGAATCATACCTTTGGATTCCTTGTTGATCTTGTTGTCTTGGAGCTTCTAGAGTCACAAATGTCACTCCTCTAATGGCTTACAAACACCAAGAGCAAGTAAGATGATTTAGGAGAGAGGAGAGGGGAGGAATTCGGCCAGAGTATCTCTACTTTTGATGGTGTGTCTTATTCCCTCACCCCTAGGGTCTATTTATACTTGTAGACTCCTTAAGGATTACAGCTTTAACCCTAATTGGATAACTTAGACTTTAAGTTGATCCATATCCTTTCCTTGATAACCCTATGGACGATTTTGGCTTATCCAAGCCCTAGAAATCGTCCATCCTATCATGGATAAGGATTTATAGTCTAAAGTGTAACTATGAAACAATTGACAGTTTATACCCTCTTATTTAATTAATCTCTTTAAGTCACCAAATTAATTCCAATTAATCTATGACTTATATTAATCAAATAACCATATATTATTCCTTATAATATTTACTCTCTCTTAACAAATCATCCATCAAATTGCTATGGTGAAGGCAACCCAAAAGGACCATGCACAACCGGATCAAATACTTGCCTAATATAGTTGCAGCCTTAGACACTATTCCAACAGTTTACCCATCACTTCAATAAATATGGCGGGGTGTCATGTAATTTTCACCTTATCACCACATAACACTAAATGAGCTTTGTATATCTAAGGATGAACTTTTTAATTGAAAAACTCAACTAGAATCAGTTGGAAGCGATTAGTAGTATTTGGTCTGATTTCTAATTCTCCACTTCTTACCTAACTATTGATTTGTTTAAAGTTTCCATTTTTTCGTTCAAGCAAACCTCCTTATATTATTGTTGGTAATGACACTTGCATCCCGATATTTGGTTATGTCAATACTACTACCTCATGTCTCAATTTTCCATTTCACGTAACCAAGTCTATCTTATTCTTAATATTATCAAGAATCTAATATTGATTTGCAAACAAGATATAATTTGATGTTTTTACTTTTCCTATGAAGGAACTCAACACATGGAAAATTATCATGATATGTATTAGTTCCAATATGCTCTATCCCCCCATTCAAGCTAAGTATGCCAAGTATTCTCCTATTATTCCTCATACCATATCACTATCCACATGGTACAACCTTCTTGCTCATCGAGACATTTTTTGTTTCAAGTATCTTTGTAATGATAATTTTCTTTCTATTAGTAAAAAGAATATTATGAATGTGCGCGATGCTTGATCTTCGAAAATACATTCTCACTTACCTTTCTCTCTTCCATATTCAATAACATATTCTCTATTCGACACATACAAATAATGTATTTTTATATCTCCCATTACAAGTAAACTTGGATGCAAATAGTATATGGTTTTATATGATTACTGCTCTTAGTTTATGTGGACTTATTCTCTTAAAACAAAATTCCAAATGTTTCCTATCTTCCTCCATTTCTAAATACATCCTAACTTATTTTAACTTACATTTAAAAAATTATTACAATATGTTAATGATCAAATACTTCAATAAATTTTTCATCAAAAATTGCAACATACATGATATGTAATTTCCAATATCATATTCATATATTCCTTCCTAAAATCATAAATACTTACGTGTATTATTCATACCATTAATATTCGTACACATTCATCCAGACTTTGTTTCCACATTCGTTATAGAATTGCCCTATTAAAACATCAACATACCTACTAGACATTCTCCCATCTCATATTATTAGTAATCACATTCCAACCAAATTTAAATAATATAAAAATTTGAACTTTCTAGATAATACCAAACCATCTCCTTATATAGCCTATCACCAACTAAATATTAGCCAACCAACCCACAGACCCAATCCCTTTGTAATATACATACTTGTTGGGATTAAAACCCTAATTAAAATTTGATGAACAAGATGCAGAAAATAAGAACAAACACAAACATGAAGATTATGTCGAATGATCACTCGATTTATTCAAATATGAGGAATAAATTACACTTTCAGCATAGACTAAAGAATCTAACACTACATAAGAAACCTCACGTGGCGGCTACATTTTGCCTCACTCTTAACCCTAATTGTGAATAATACATGACTATTTATAGGGAAAAGACAAGTCTTGGGCTTTTAACCTACACTTCATCAAAGGGGCCCATTGCCATCATCCATGGAGTGCTTTGAAACCCTACAATCTCCCCCTCAAAGTATGGAATGGATGGCAATGCTTTAACTTCCAAAACAAGCATCTAGCAAATAAAAAGATCTGCAACGAGGAGTATATGAAGCAATCCACGAATCTTGATTCTTCAATAGTCTTCAAACACGGGCTCTAGGATATATAAATCAAGCACTGAAGTAATGTCTTTAAACTTCATTTTCGAATGTAATCCCAAAAAAAATCTTCATGAAAACCAAACCCGCCATAAAAACCCACTTCAGAATAAAGAAACCAAATCACTTCTTGTGTTTGAAGAGCTCCCCCTCCAAGTCACAATGATCTTCAAATAAGCTAAGGATATAAGCCATCAAAAAATATCATGTAACAACCCAAACTTTAAGATTCGTAATGCCGCTTGATCGAGAAAATATTAGAAGTCGGAGATATAACAAGTTCTTAGCAGAGCTCGATAAAGAACTTCCGCTGTAAAGGATACTTCTTTGTAAAAGCTTTAGCAGAGCTCGATGAAGAACTTCCACTGTAAAAGCTACCTTCATAATTCTACCACAAGCTTTATCAAAAATCTTCAACTTTGAAAAGTCACAAATCCAATTTCGAATGGCCATACCAAATTCTCCCCCAATTTATAATCAAAAACATGATTATAAAGCCTTCAAATGGTTATGAGAATGATCTTTAATGGATAAAAAGTTACTATGCTCCCCCGCGACAAAATGATATAAACGATGAAGTATAAAATCCGAAAAAGTCGAGAAAATTCGTCGTTATTGCGAAAAACGACTTACCGAACCGCCAAGACTTGATGGAATCCTTAATTTTCTGTTCACGAAAAAATACGTGCGATAAAAAATCCAAAATTGTTCACCAGCCCTCAAATTTGCAAACTTTTCGAAAAAAAAAGGCCTGAAATTATCACTTTGTTGAAATTCTGGGATTAAAGTAATAAATCTGCATCATATTCCCCTTCATTTCTAACAGTTTCTGGAAATGGACCAAAACTGCCAAGCTGCAAAAGATATAGCAACTAAAAGTGTCAAATCTCTGAAAGTGCAGGGACCAAAAATGTAACTTGAGTCTTCTTCCCCATTTTAAAGAATACGACTGGAACGGTGACTTAATTCTGAATCCAATAATTCCAAACAACGAACACTCGTAATTTGAACACGAATCCAAACCACTCAGATTTTCACTTTCGTTCCGAGCACAAAGATGTGAATCCGAGTATGGGTTCTTGAGACGAATCTGAGTCTAGTCTCACCTTTCGTTCTGAATTCGTAGATTACACACCCAAAGCGAATCCCCAATAAAACGAATACGAACATAGGTTCTCTACGAATCACTGTCAACGAACGACCATGTAAAAAGGAAAGCGAACCCATATAAGACTTTCGTTCGCAGTACACCCCAAATCTCAATCAATTTTGATTTTTTTTGTTTGGCCAATGTTCATCCCAATTGAGTTCCAGCTCCAATTTCATTGTTCTCAGGTAAGGGTTTTCATACCAAATTTGACTTTGAGGCATGACCTGCAACTAGCGAGCACCCCTAAATAATTCTAGTTAAGTGCCAAATCCGCTTGCGAAACTTATCGTCACACATCATTCTTTCATCCCGAGTGTTTAATTTCACCATTGTTCTCGAAACAAACATTCACTTGATATCAATATTCATAATAGGTCATCCACATCCAGTTACGATCATTTTTTTTTACAATTCTGATTAATCCCAACGATCTAAGCATAGAAACAATTGGAGATGAATGTTGCGTTACTGATACCTTCAAATCCGATTACACTCAAAGATCAGAGCACCATTCACAGATCAACAATTCCAATTTTGTCTTTTTATATTTTGACCATCAAAACCGATTATTGACAAATACCAAAATCGACATCCTCATATCAATACCATCATGATATAAAATCGGTAATCAATGAAAGAACGGATTAATAAGATTAAACCCAAAATCAAATAAAATCAACAATTAATTTTGACAATAAATCCGTTTACAGATTACGACTTAAGAATGAAAGAACAAAGATGAAGTTGAAGATGACGGTTGGCATCAAAGAACCGATCGATATTCAAATTGAACACAGAAGACTCAATCGGAAACCAAATATAATATTAGGGCCAAAAAGTGAATATGAACCAGGCGAATTGGCTTAAAACAAAGGAATAAAATCAATTGATTTGGGATTAAGTAAACGATCTGATCCAATATGAACAGAAAAACGAATCAGATAAAAGAAATACCAGATGAACAGCATAAGAATACCATAAATTTCCATGAACAGTGGCTTGAACAGAATTTTGATTCCAAGACATCAAAACACCAATAATCTTCAATAACTTGTGCAGAAAATCATCAAATCAAGAACCGATACTTCAAAAATCAATAGATCTTCAAAGACCCGCTCTGATACCACTTGTTGGGATTAAAACCCTAATTAAAATTTGATGAACAAGATGCAGAAAATAAGAACAAACACAAACATGAAGATTATGTCGAATGATCACTCGATTTATTCAAATATGAGGAATAAATTACACTTTCAGCATAGACTAAAGAATCTAACACTACATAAGAAACCTCACGTGGCGGCTACATTTTGCCTCACTCTTAACCCTAATTGTGAATAATACATGACTATTTATAGGGAAAAGACAAGTCTTGGGCTTTTAACCTACACTTCATCAAAGGGGCCCATTGCCATCATCCATGGAGTGCTTTGAAACCCTACAATACTATTTCAACCCAAACAGTCCCGACATCGACCCATACCCTACCTCACCCCAACTCACTTTGCCTACTACTTCACTCTTCCATTCTCTTTTGAAGATCATTAGGCCTTTGTTCGCTCTCTATCACCTATACACCTCTCACTCATTTTAGGAACTACTTATCCACATCACACATCCAAGCCCTTCATCATATCACAACATACAAATCCGCACTAAAATCATAATTCTTAATCCCAAAACTCTCTTCATTCTCCATGCTCAAACTATTTGTTCTCTTCTTACCAACCAAAAGTTTCCATGCTTCTCCAAAATAGAAATAAGCTATAATGACATAATACAATGCTTTTCTTAAACAAAATCCTTGGGAACTAGTACCCACGCAACGATACAAACATCATTCCATGTCATTAACCTTTCGACATATGTTTCAATATGATGATACTCCCTAAAGGTACAAATCATGCATTGTTAAAGTCATAAGAATTTGGTGTTGGTTGTGATGAGACTTTTAGTCTCATCATTAAACCTACTAAGATCAGATGTGCTACGAGTTGTAACAAAGACATTGAAAAACTAGATGTGAAAAATACATTCCCACATAATGACTTCCATGAAACCATGTCTTTGTAGAACCCACCCGGATTTTATAGTTATTATTACCCTAGCTATGTGTATAAGCTATGAAAGTCCTTTTATGGCCTTAAACAAGTTCAACGGGCTTGGTATTAGTAACTTTTCAACATCTTTTTTATCTCAGCTCTGTTTGTAGCAAAAGGAACACATCCCTTTTTATTTAAAATGTAATAGCCCAAATTTTCAATAAAAAATTTCATTTTTAAATAATAAATTCATTTCCATAAATTATAAAATTCCAAAAAAAAAAAATTTCAAAATCTATAACATCAAATAAATTACTCATAAATCAGAGTGTCCCAAATGAAATGCCAGAGAGTTTATGCCACACCATCATGCCAGGTTATTGCCGTTAGATCCTAAAGTACCCGAAATAATGAACAAACTATAAGCTAATGCTTAGTGAGTTCCCCAGAGCATATCACACACAATCCACATAATCATATAACCCATATTAGCTATATCAGATATATATACAAATTAAGCCATGCATACAAACCTATCAGGATGCCATTGAAACCCTCCAAGGTCTTATATCGGGTGTCACTGGAACCTCCATGTGGTCTTAAGCCAATGCCATGGGAACCCCGACATGGTCTTCACTAACTACCATGGTATACCAGTTAGGCGTGTCAAAGCCAACAAATAAAGGGGTATAAATGACTCCAAAACACTACTACTTTGCACTAAAAATGTAATACAAGGTAAGTAGGGTCGATCCACAGAGACACGAGACAAGTGTTTATATGCTTTTTTGCGTAAGGTACAAATGAGATCACAAAAGAGGGGAGGGGGGGCGGGGGGTTGTTTAGTTTAAACAAAAGATTGAAGTTATAAATAAATAATTGATCAAATAAAAGAAACTCAAGATTTATAAAATACTCCAACTTTATGCAACACTAATTAGCAATGTGATTCAAACTATGAAATGATATTTGTTTAATTCTATCGAAGTTGGTATTTAAAAATGCTAGCCAATCTAATCTAGACAAGTTCTTAGAATTAGATGGAAATCTTGCATTATGCTTTGTGTGAACTTTACCAACAAGATTAAATACTCCTCATAAGCTTGGGAGTGTAAGAATGGATGAATTTGATTTACACTAGAATTATTCTAAGAAAATTCAATTTAGTGTTTGTTACTTGTTATATATTACAAAACAATTACAGATTTTGTATAATAGATAACTTGAATGAATCAACCCTAACTCAATTGGCCAAAGAGAAATAGAATTGAAACCAAACTTTCAATTAAAAAAAATCAAGCCCACTAGATAGCGTTAAAAAACAAATATCAAGTCACAAGATTCAAGTCTCATGCAATAGTCAATATATGAAGTTGGAGAGTCTAGGGTTCTTGCCACACATGACTAGAGCAAAAAAACAAATCAAAAAATTGAAGTTAAAATCTTACAAATTGAAATCCAAATGAAATCTAAGTATTTCCAATAACTAATGGTCTTCAAAATCCTCTAGAAAATCCGCCCAGAAATTCCTAAGTTCGACTTCAGTCTTCCTGGAACCGTTACACCTTTTTAGAAAGAAGAAAAACTACTTTAAAGTTATGACCACGTTTACACGGCCTGTGTGAATTAAAAAACTACTAGAAAAACAACCTTTTACGACACGCAATGCGTGTTGTAAAACGCTCAAACGACGCACAAATGTGTGTCAAGAAAGGCCCTGTAATAACGAGAGACGACACGCTTTTGTGCGTCGTCTATAGACGACACGCATTTATGACACACAATACGTATCATTAAAGCCGTTGTCAAGAAAGGCCATGTCATGTATGAAGATGACACATATTTTTGCGTATCGTAATTTTAAATCTTTTATAAAAAAAATTATATATAGATTTACTAATTTTCAAATGAAATTTTCATTTCATGTCTCATAATAGAAAATAAGTTACCATATACAAAAAATACAATTCATTGCACAAAAGTTAATGTCATACAAATAATCATTCAATAGTAGAAAAATGTAATACATCAAATGTGAAAGAGATGAAAGTCATCAACAAATAATAGTTGAACTACAACTTGTTGCCCACCTTCACAACAAGCACCTGGATATCGAAGCACCTTGATATTGATCACTTTTTTGTTATTTTCTTGAAGGTTTCCATCAACATGGAAGGAAAAGATCATACTAGCCATACAAATGCATAATCCTTCATGAAGCATCTATACACCAAGATAACCAGATAAGAATTAAAGGCACTATGATACATTATGAAATCAAATAAAAAAATAAGTTAAAATGTTGAACATCGAGACTTCTGGTTACATTAAGAACTTATAATGTTGTTACTCCCTAATGATGTCTTGAAAGGTACAATGCAACTAGAAATGTAAAATACGAAAATTGATTAAAAAAATGTCATTATGCCTTCACAACATTAAAATTAAGAAGAATAAATTAAATTAGAAAAAAAAAAGTAAGAATGGAGATATATACTTGATGTAGTTGTCATGAACACCACCACAAGATTTATCATTGTTGGTTCCCTGTTTTGAGCTTTCATAGAACTTCCCAAATGCTTCTATCTGCTACAAATCAGAAATCATGCAAAGCAAATTAATTGAAGGTGACTTTAACAAGAGATCCAAACCTCATCTTTTTTTTTCTTTCCTATTATTGGATATATAAACTTTCGCAAACCTCTGTATAAAAAAATTAGACAAAAATCGAGAGTGCTTCAAAATTTCTAAAGCAAGAATCATGTTTATTTCAGTAGGGAGGAGTAGGTTCATTTCAGTACTAACAGGTCGGATCAATTGAAAATTCTGAAGCAATAATCGTTTTTATTTCAGTAGGGAGAGTACTTCAAAAATTCTGATGCAAGACCCATCAGAACCCAAGTAGAAAATACGATCACACTTGAAAAAAAATATGCATCTTAAAACAACTAGGTTGGATCAAGGGATTGCTTACCTGTGGACAACATGAATAACCACCATCAACGATTGAACTCATTCGATCCATTTAAAAGCCTACCCTTTACCAAATCGATTGAAGACGTCATATTGAAGGGTGTTCGTAACTAAAATCTACGAGATTGATGATTTTAGTAAGCTAAGTAAACAGACGATGAAGTGTTGACATGGGGAAATATGGATTCGAGCCCTAGAAGCTGAGAAGTAGAAGCATCTATGAAGCAGGGTACTTACAATCGATTTGTTGGATGTGCTAGTCCGATTTTTGGGAGGATTTGGTGTGGTCCGGAGAAAAGTGCTAGTTCTTCCAAAGGTTGGGAGGATGGATCAATGTAATGGGGCTTAGGTCGCTAACAAGGAGAAGCGAGCATGAGATCACTAGACTTGAAGTTGCCGGCAGGTGAGGTTGCTGGCAAGGTGAGGTAGCCGACAAGGTGAGGTGAGGTGATCAGGTGAGATTGTCGATCGTTGTAGAGGCAAAGCACCGAGAATAGTCATCTTTCATTGGGAGTCGACGACGGTCGGAGATACTAGAAAGGGTCGAAGAAGCAGCAGATAGTGGAAGGTGAATGGAGGTTTGAGAATCGAGAGAGAAGAAAGAAAGGGGGGTTTTTGGCGGGGATGAGCTAGGGTTTTCAGCCAGTGGAAACAAAGCGGGCTTTTTAATTTTTGGATTCCATTTCCCCCTCGGATGAAACACGCATTTCATTAAAATTTATAAAGTGACATGGTTAAACGACACACATTTTATTTAAGGTGCCCTCCATGTTTTTTTTTATTAGACACTAATTTTAGGACACGCAAAAATGTGTGTACTCTTTGTTTTATATTTTGGAAAACTAACATCAATTTTGGGGTACACATAAATGCGTGTCATCTACAGCGTGTGTCATTGATTGCACGTCGTAAAAGGCTATTTTTCTAGTAGTGACACTACCATTTACACGGCCATGTAAACACAAAAGGTACGATGTACAATTGGGTCAGACCTTCAAAGTAAAATGCTTGAGAGTTTGCATTTACACGACCTGTGTAAACACAAGGCTTCCATTTACATGGCCGCGTAAACCTCTAAATGGCCAAAATCTTCATTTCTTTGATATCTTCCTCCTCGGTGCTCTACAAGTCCTGAAATTTAATCTATATTTCTTATTAATCTCTTCAAGTAAGATCCTACCTCTAAAAGTTCGTGAAATATCACAAAAGTGTCTGAATAAAATTACCTCATGAAAAATCCAAAAAAAAACATGCAAAATACATAAGTTTAAGCCTATATGCAATGCAATTTTATGAAGTATAACTACAAAATGGATGCATGAAATGCACCTAAAAAATATTATATAACAATAGAAACAAGACTTTATCCATCCCTAATGCAACTCAATAGAATCAAAGATCGCAACACTTGTTTCCTCTTAATAGCTTTAAGTCAATTCATGGAACAAATTATGGTCTTACTTTCTTGGAAATGTATGTGACAAAACATGCTCAATCATTTTGTTTTACAAATTATGACAACGACCGACTCCAACTATTTATTGATTAACAACAATTTTTTTTTTCTAAAAAATCTTTTCTAAGAATTCCCAAAAATTTACCCAGATTGGTCACAAATTTCAAACTACTTATACCAATCAATGTAATTAACAATCAGTCCCAATGTCATAAGTTCAAGTTCATGTCTAAAGGAATCTCTTGGCAAGCAAGCATTTTTCCTAAACATATTATTCAATTAAACTATAAACATAAATATATACAAACTAGCTAGTTACATTTTCCTAGAAACAAAGTTCATGGATTTCTTTGAAATCCATGTAACGGGCTTTCAACCAACACATCTAGATCAGATGGCCTTAGTGTGCTGGATTTAAAAAGATCCCTCGGGTTTACTTGCCCAAACTTCAAAGGCTATAGATTACCTTTATCTGGGTACCTATACACACACATACACACACACACACACATATATATATATATATATATATATATATATATATATATATTGTTATTAGTAAGTTCATGACTTTCTATGGAACCTGTATAGCAAACTTTCAACTCAATCAGTGCCAAACTATTCAACTTTAGGTGATTAGGTGTAGAACACCCCTCAGAGTTTACTTATTTGAGTCACAAAGGTCACCGATTAACTTAATTATATATATATATATATATATATATATATGTGTGTGTATATATATATATATATATATATATATATATATATATATATAAACTAACATAACACATAACACTCTGATCAATTTATTTGCTAGGCCAATTTCTTTATATTTTTCGTCTTTGACTTTTTTATTGGGGGACATCTCATAGTCTATTACCATGAGGGGCTTCTAAGACATTTTTCGAGGGGCTGAAGTCAACATGCAAAGATCCATAAGTATAGTTGGAAACTATGTCCCAAAGCAGGGTATATAAAAAGGAATGAGTAGAAAGGACTTTTTAGAGTGCAGGAAGGCTCGAGACACTGAAATTTTGTGTTCTTTTTATGATTTCTTGAATTTGGCATTTTAGATTCATTTGAGCACTTATTACTCATAAGAACGGTCATGTGTCCCAAAGATTGACTCGTAGCTGCTGTTATGCTCCAATGTTGACAATATTCTCAATGTCTATTTTGCACGAGTAACATCGAAAGGTGTGTTCGTGTGCGATTAGTTTGCTTTTAGATTTTCAATAAAAATAGCAAGTCTAATCTCAAGGCATACGACTTACTTACCAGATTAAATGTTTTGAGAAGATTCGGCTGCTTGGGATTGGACCAAAATAAACATAGAATATTTTTTTAAAAAAATTGAATGCAGAAAATGAAAATTTTGAAGTAGGTACAAAAATGCAACCTACATGCAATTGGATATATGTATGGATGGATTCCCCTCCCCAAGATTAAAGTATAACATCGTCCTCGATGCTTGGAGAGTGGCATAGCCGTCCTATTGAGAGCCAGGCGGTGGAGGATGTGGTGGGAACTGTGGAGGGTAGTAGGGATGATAATCGGTAGGACAATATAGAGGCCACTAGGGTTGAGATGTTGATGGTTGTTGATGTGGTTGAAGGACAAGTACTTGGTGGAGATCACTCATCAAATAATGAATATTGCGGTTGTGTTACTCTTAAGATGGCCATCGCTGATTAAACTCGACCCACCGCAACTCCTGCTGGGCCCAACGCTCCTCCTGAAGATTACAATAGTCCTAAAAGTTTCCTTGGTTTTGACTAGAAAATCCCATAGCTTGAACCGACTCTACATCTTCTTGTAACATTGGGCACATATCAGTGGGGTGTCTAACTTGGGTAGAAATACCACAAGATCTAACTGTTGGTGATTGCACACCCTTGTCCTTAGCAATCATCGTCACTACTTTAGTCAACTCAGAAAGCTGACTCTTAATTTTTGGGGTAGTAATTTATTTCACTCCTCTTGGTGCATCACTGTACCATTCTTCTTCTTGAGTTGTATGCTTGGACTCTTTTGTCATGTTCTTGATAAGATCTTTGATTTCTGTTGGAGTTTTATCTACTATTGATCCACTACTTGATGCATTGAGTAATCTTCTATCCCAAGATAACATTCCTTCACAAAAATATTGCAACAATTGATACTATGATATCCTATGTTTTGGGACATCTTAAACATAACTTCTGGAACCGTTCCCAATAAGTATGCAAAGCTTCTCTTTTTTGCTGTTTGATACCAATGATTTTCCTACGTAAGGCTGAAGCTCTCATTTCTAGAAAATCTATGTCCAAAAACATCCTTACAAGTTCATTCCATGTTGTGACTGATCCTAGTGGTAAGTAATATAGCCAATCCTTGGCTGAATCTTGTAAAGCAATGGGAATGCCCTTAACTTGATTTGATCTTTTGCAACTTCATGTGGCTTCATACACATACAAACGACATGAAATTCCTCAAGGAATTTATGTGGGTCTTCATTCTCAAGACCATGGAACAAAGGCAACAAATGGATAAGTCCAGACTTGAGTTCAAAGTTTATTGTTGCATGATAGTTAATACACAAAGGTTGTTGGGTAACATCTTGAGTAGCCCATCGTCTAAAGGTTTGTTCAGGTGGTGAATTTAGAGGCGGATTCCCTCCATAGTTGTCTCCTATTGTGTGAGTAGTAGTAGAAGTTTCTGTGGGGGTAGTATTTGGAATGTTATTGTTGGAATAGTGTCTAAGGCTGCAACTATATTAGGCAAGTATTTGACTCGATTGTGCATGGTCCTTTTGGGTTGCCTTCACCATAGCAACTTGGTAGGATGATTTATTATAAGAGAATAGATATTATTAATATATTATGAGAATAATATAATGAATAATAATATTGTTATTTGATTAATATAAGTTATAGATTAATTAGTATTAATTTGGTGACTTAAAGAGATTAATTAAATAAGAGGGTATAAACTGTCAATTGTTTGATAGTTACACTTTGGGCTGTAAATCCTTATAAGATAGAGGGTGGACGATTTATAGGGCTAAGGATAGCCATAAAATCATCCAAGGCTTATCTTTGGTAAGGATTAGGATTGCTTAGAGTCTAAGTTATCCAATTAGGGTTTAAGGGTGAAACCCTAGGAGCCTTACAAGTATAAATAGACCCGTTGGGATAGGAAATTGGAACCTCCTCTACAGCAAGGATACCCTGGCCGATTTCTTCCTCTCTCCTCTCTCTCAAATCATTCTCTTTGCTAGTTGGTGTTTGTAAGCCATTAGAGGAGTGAAAATTGTGACTCTAAAGCTCCAAGAACAAGAAGATCAAATAAGTGTTTCAAGGTATGATTCTAACTCTGGTTTTGTATTGTTCTTATACCTAATTAGCCATTAGGAGTCTTGGATTCAATGCATGTTTAATTAGAGAAACCTAGATCCAAGCTTTAGGGTTTGTATGCGCACATAGGAATGTTCTTATGTACAAAACCCATCAGTTATAAGTGGGTGAAGATGGTGGAGTGGTGTTTTTAGGTGAGGATGGTTGTGGTGAGAGTGAGAAGCTTTCTGTTTCGGATGTTGATATACTTGAAAGGGGTATGTCCTCCTGAATGTTGATGAATGGAGGGTTAGACGATGAAGAAGTCTCGGAGCCCGGTTGCTTCTTACGAAGCTTGGTTTGCTTCCTTAACTTCTTTATAGTTTTCTCTATCTCCGAATCAATTGGCAGTGGTGTACCTGTAAGAAAGGATCTAGGCATAAATAATTAGTAACATTGTGTTCCCGAAAACGACGCCAATTTATTAGGTGTGTCAAAGCAAACAAATAAAGGGGTATAAATGACTACAAAAGCACTACTACTTTTCACTAAAAATGTAATACAGGGTATGTAGGGTCGATCCATAAAGACACGAGACAAGTGTTTATACCCTTTTTGCGTAAGGTACAAATGAGATCACAAAAGAGGGGGGGGGGGGGTGTTTAATTCATTCAAAAGATTGAGGTTATAAATAAATAATTTATCAAATAAAATAAACTCAAGATTTATATAATACTCTAACTCTATGCAAGACTACTTAGCAATCCGATTCAAA
Organism: Lactuca saligna; assembly: GCF_052625555.1. NCBI lineage: Eukaryota > Viridiplantae > Streptophyta > Magnoliopsida > Asterales > Asteraceae > Lactuca > Lactuca saligna. The sequence continues at coordinate 60,402,666 of NC_136419.1, read as the reverse complement.
GTATGAAATGATATTTGTTTAGTTCTATCTAAGTTGGTATTTAGAAATGCCAACAAGTTCTAGCAATTCATATTCATCATTTTAATTAATCAAAATAAGCTCTTTGATTAATTCTAATCTAACTAATCTAATCTAAACAAGTTCTTAGAATTAGATAGAATGATTGCATTATGCTTTGTGTGAACTTTACCAACAACATTCAATACTCCTCATAAGCCTGAGAGTGTAAGAATGTATGAATTTGATTTACACCAGAATTATTCTAAGAAAATTCAATTTAGTGTTTGTTACTTGTTCTATATTACAAAACAATTACGGATTTTGTATAATAGATAACTTGAATGTATCAACCCTAACTCAATTGGCCAAAAAGAACTACAATTGAAACCAAACTTTCATTTAAAACAAAATCAAGTTCACTAGATAGCATTTAAAAACAAACATCAAGTCACAAGATTGAAGTCGCATGCAATAGTCAGTACATGAAGTTTGAGAGTTTAGGGTTCTAACTACACATGACTAGAACAAAACACAAATCAGGAAATTAAATTTAAGATCTTACAAATTGAAATTCAAATGAAATCCAAGTGTTTCCAATAACTAATTGTCTTCAAAATTCTCCATAAAATCGCCCCAGAAACTCCTAAGTTCAATTTAACTCCTCCTGGAACCGGTTACACCTTTTTAGAAAGAAGAAAAACTGCTTTAAAATTACGACCAAGTTTACACATCCCATGTAAATTAGCACTAGCATCTACACGGCTGGGTAAACAAAAAAAGTACACTGCATAATTTGGTCAGGTCTTCAAAGTACAATGCTCGAGAGTATGCGTTTACACGGCACATGTAAACACAAGGCTTCGATTTACGTGGCCGTGTATACCTCTGAATTTCCAAAATCTTCATTTCTTTGATATCTTCCTCATTGGTGCTCCGCAAGTCCCAAAACTTCATCTACATCCCTTATTCATTTCTTCAAGTAAGATCCTACCTCCAAAAGTCCCTGAAATATCACAAAAGTGTGTAAATGAAATTTCCTCATGAAAAATCCCGAAAAACATGCAAAATGCATGAGTTTAAGCCAATATGCAATGCACATTATGGAGTAAAACTACAAAATGGATGCATGAAATGCACCTAACAAACTCCCACATGGTCTTAGCTAACCAAAGAAATATCATGCAAGCTAAACATACAAACATACTAGGATACCATGGAAACCCTATAAGGTCTTACACCAAATGCCATGGGAACCCCCTCATGGTCTTAATCTACCGCCATGGGAACCCCCCAAGGTCTTCCATGCAAATTTCATACCAGCATAACACATAACCAACTAACAATCCACATATCACATAATGGGCCGACCTTGGTGCCTTCGACTCATTAGTATGGTGAGAAGACTCACCTCTCAAGAAATGTTGAACCTATAAAAATCAAATCCCAACTCATAACTCCAAAATCAACTGCGTACAACCACCCTGCAACTAACTTTAACAAAACCCAAAATTAACAAAGATACCCTTAAGGTCTAAATCGCTGAGTTGACAGGACAACTCATCGAGTTCGCATTATGTCCAGAGGATTGGGGAAAACCCAGGTTAAATTGCCGAGTTGGCCAGACAACTCGTCGAGTTTTCCTTGTCTTAACACCTTCAGTCACTTTTCCAGCGAGTCCAATGCCCCAAACCATAGATCTGGTTCCCTATGATGAAAATACCACATAAAGTTGCTAACTTTGCATCCATGCATGGCATTAAGGGGATAAAACACTCAATAATAGTTCCTTAAGGGGTTTAGGGCATGAAAGAAGGCCATGACTTGATAAAGATGGCAACTTTACGTCAAAAAAGGCCATGAGATGTCAAGATCTGAAGTCATAGCTTCATGACATGCTCAAATCCAAGAATGGTCCCAAAATGGGCTAATAATGACCATAAATTCCCACATGAAGAAATCTAGTAAATAAGTGACCAAGGTATCAACTTTTTACCTCAATATGGATGCTCCAACAATAAAGATATTGGATCTATAGCCTTTCCCTTCAACTATGCACCTCCTACTTCAAGCCTTCTTCCAATAACCACCAAAATGCACACTTTAAGCTCTCATAATGATAGGAAAAGAACGAACTAGGGTTTCTCTGGACAAAGGCTCAATGAGGGAGGCTAAAAAAGAGGTTTAAGACCCTTAAATAGGGTACAAACCTTGAAAATTAGAGTTTTCTTTTCCAACGTCCCCTCATCGAGTTGGCATTCCCCAACTCGTCGAGTAGCGTCCTTAACCCGCATCCAAATGAGTCTCTACACGACGAGTTGGAGCTCCCCGACTCGTCGAGTTCTAGTCTAAAACCCTAAAATATTGAAAAATAAATAATATGTGGACCAAGCATTACATAAAAACATGAACATACGCTTGCCTCGTTACTCTTATATATTGACATTATTTTCCTTACCTTAACCATAAGATTGTGATCATTGATGCATTAAATTGAAAATTGACATGACAAATTCTGGCCCCTTGACTTATTTTCTGGGCACACAAGTTACTCATACCACTAAAACCATGTTCCTTAGTTAATTTAAGTAAACTAAGGTACTCATCAAATGGGTCATCATGCATAATTATAAACGTATTGCTACCATATCCTAACATATCTAATTAGTGACCCTATTCATGACTAGTCTCTTTAACGGAGCTTAGCTAGTACCTTACAATATGTTATGTTCATTCGAGCAGATATTTCATACATAATATAAGAGATTTTTTTGTTTATACATGTCCCTTACGCACCATATAATAATTCCTTAAATACATTATTAGCTATCTATATATAATTATGAAGAAATCAAATATTCTTTTAGTTATTTTCTTCTACCATTTTTTTATAAATTCAAGATTATAACACTTGTTATATATAATAAAATTAATATTTTTATTATATTTGTTATTATTTAAAAATGATAGGAACTAAAATGAATAGGAATAATAAGTAGAAGAATATTATTTTTTCATAATTATTCTAAGTAATGAAAATCATGAAAATATTATGTATATTCACCAAGGTTCTAAATCAAGTATGACATGATTTTGACGGTATTGTTAAGCCTCAAGTTTTTATGAGCCTTGACGAACTACATCGTTTGTAAAACGTGAATTAAGAAGATAATTATGAGCGTGTTCGGCACAGAGCGTTTGAAAGCTTCTAGCTTGTAGCGTTTGACTAAACGCTCCGTTTAAAACAAAAAGTCTCATTTGGTATTACAAGCTTCTAGCGTTTAGTTTAATTAAAACGCTCCAAATCCAAATGCAACTTTATGTAGCGTTTAACAAAATGCTACAAACTACAAGCTACTGCTACCAACTAGTTTTGCCGAACACACCCAATATATATAATTAATATCTTTATATACACATCTTTATATACACGTGTATAACTTATTTTATTAAATTAAAGCTTAACAACAAACATAAGTTTTGGAGTTATAACAAACCAGGACAATAATTTTAAAAACCATACATATACACCATTAAACGCACTTAAACCTATTTCTATATATCACTATGACACGTGTATGAGCTAGAAAATAAAGATAAAGTCTTTGAAAAAAGAAAATTAATATAAAAATATAGAAATCATGAGACTCTGAAAACAAGACAAAAGCAAACATGAAACCGTGTTTTCTTGAGGTGACTTCGACGCTATATATAACCCAATGCCTCTCAAGGTTTTACTAGTCTAACACAATCACTCTCTTCCTGCAGAGCTTGTTAGACTTGTCGATACAAATACACATACAAATACTGATATAACAAATACATATATCGATATTATACATATCGAGAAATGGGAAGACAACCATGTTGCGATAAAGTAGGCTTGAAACAAGGGCCATGGACAGCCGATGAAGACAAGAAGCTTATTAACTTCATCCTCACCAATGGCCAATGTTGTTGGAGAGCTGTCCCTAAACTTGCAGGTAGATAATTAATGGAGATGATAACTATTTACTGTTGGGGTTGTGACTTGAAGAGAATCATATATATCGTGTCACATCATTGAATTACATTACTACCCGCACAATATTTTCTTGTACGGGTTTTATAGTATATCTCGATGTTGTGCTGCAATCGTAAAAGTTCTTGAATTTTTACGTATATATGGATGAGAAGTATAATAACATTTACTTCTGAATAACACTTTTTTCCTATATTACTTAACTACTAAATACAAAATCATGAGTTCGAATCTTATAGCCAATTTATCTTTGTAACAAGTTGTAATCTGGAAAATAAGCTATGAAATTTGTCAACTTGAATTGGTTTATTTGAATTTTCAGGGCTATTAAGATGTGGAAAGAGTTGCAGGTTAAGATGGACAAACTACCTTCGACCAGATTTGAAAAGGGGTTTGTTATCTGAACATGAAGAGAAGATGGTGATTGATCTCCATGCTCAGCTTGGCAACAGGTGAATTAATTTCTCATATTTCTATATGTTGAGTGGCAGACAAGTCATGCGTATGCACATGATTCAAAGCTTTGGTTCATGAAATGGCTTTGTGGGCAACATGATTGGACCAATTCTAATGTGCATAAAGTTTAAATGGTCCATCGGCAATATCATTTTTTTTTTTTTGGTTTGTTTTTTAAGAAAAGGGTGTCATGCACCTACTCAATAGTCTATGATGAAAAATATTCTTTCCTTTTAAAATGTATAGTCGCATTTCAATACTAATGAATTCGTTTTGTGAAAAAAAGAAATAATTAATTTGGGTTTTGGTATTAACTGTTAGGTGGTCAAAGATAGCCTCTCATCTTCCTGGAAGAACTGATAATGAAATCAAGAATCACTGGAATACCCATATCAAGAAGAAGCTTAAGAAAATGGGGATTGATCCTCTCACCCATAAACCACTTCCTCTTTCTACAACTTTAACAGATCACCAATCACCACTAGAGACTGAGAAAACCCATTTTTCAGAAGCAATGGACCATGAAAACAATGAATCAGTTGAAGTATTAAACGAGACGATTTCATCGATTCAGTCAAGTACAGTCACCGAGGTAGCTAAAGATGAACAAGATGATGTTCAAGTAGTTGACTTTTGCACTGATGAAGTTCCATTGATAGAGCCTCATGAGATCCTGCTTCCTAACGATATTAACGTTTTACCAGCTTTTCCTTCTTCATCTTCCTCTTCTTCGACCTCATCAAATTATGACATTTCAGTTTGCAACCAAAGTTATGTACATGAGGAACTCCATGATCAGTTTTTGCCAAGTTTCGACTGGTGTTCTCCTTCCTTTGATTCTACAAATTATAACAACTTCGAAGCAGGATTATGGGAGGATGACGATGAATTCATCAGCAATTTGAACATGTTGATCAATGATGAATATGAAACTGATACAAATGTTCGAAGCCATACTACTTTTGCACCTGACGTCACCCACTACTCAAGAATGGTCATGGATGATGACTGTTGGAAATTTGAACAACTCTTGTGAATCAAACGCTTATTTCTTTTTTTTTTTTTTTTTTTTTTTTTTTTGGTATCTTTTCTTATCTTTTTTTTCCCAATCTTTTGGGGTGGATTTGTAAATCCAGAAAACTGAAAGGTTATCAGTTCCTACTACTCTTTTGGATTTAGGGTTTTAGGAAAAAGAAAGAGAAATCAATAACAAAGGAAAAGCCCTTCGCTAAGTTTAGTGCTTTTTTATTATTACTTTTTTTCTTCTAAAACAAAACAAAAATAAAAAATATATCAAGTTGAATATCAAGAACTAATGCATTTGTGGCTCACCCCATAAGACTTGGGCATCCCATAAAGGACTCAACTGATTTCAATCAAGAGTTGGTCATTGGTTTCAATCATGAGAAAGGTGCATAGCATGCAAATCCAAAAAGACTTATTAGTATCATTAGTATTATCGCCAAAGATCGATGAGCCATTATCCAAACCTCTTAATATGGGGGAGTCGGAGTGGATAGTAGGGAACATAGGCCAAGTTTTTTTTTTCAATAGGTTTTGTCAATAATGAAATATGTTTTAATACTACAAATATATTTAAGAAATCATGTATTTGTTAATCATTTTTTACTAAAGAAATTTCAATTTTCTCATCCACAATTTCAATGACAATTAAATACCATCATGATAATTAAATACCAACATGATATTTTATTAAAGTTAACTAGGTTATAACCCGTGTCAACTAAGATTACAAAATTAATTAAATTTTTATAAAAAAAAAACTCATGATTATTAATTATTTATTTTAAATAAATTATTAATTAAGATATATATTTTATTTAGTTATGTAACATTATAATCTTTGATTCAAAATAAATAAGTGTTTAAATTTGAATTGAATCCCATATTATATATGTTTATGTTTAAACGACTTGCCATATTAAAAATATAGAAAGAATATAATGATTTTTTGCAAAATATTAATTAGGAAAATCAAAAGAGTTATAAGTGACAGAAAATTAAATAAAAGGTCTAATTGAACGACACATGACAAAAAACTATTTATTTGTTAGAATAGGATTAGAATAAGATTTTAATATACGGAATAACAATTACGTATTCCATATATATCATTCAATTTTTCGGTTAAATTAATAATCATCGTCGATCCTCCAAAACTAAAGAAACTTTACGCCTTGTTCCCGAGTTCCACTTAAGGAGAGAAATGGGAGGATACGGAGGGAAAGTGAGGGATATCGAAGGAAAATCGTGTTCTCGAGTTTCATTAATGGAAGAAAAGTGAGAGGAGGGGAAGGATTTTAGAGTCATATTTTCCTTCCAAATTTTCCTCTCAAATTGGACGGATTTGGGAAGAAAGTGAGGGGAAAGAAATTTTAAGTTTATTTTCTTTTTCCTTCTAATTTGGGAACACAAAAACTAAAATTTTTTCTTTCCTTTCCTTTCATTTCCTTCGAACTTGGGAACATAAAATAAAGAATATTTTCCTTCACCTCCCTTTTTTTCTGTTAAAATTTTCCTTCCATTTCCTTTAATGAATTTACATAAAAACTTAGGAATAAAGAGGCAGTGAGCACATACCAAAATGGGTATACGAAACACAAATAGTTATATATGGACGAAATTAGAAAATGTAATCCAGCAAATAATAAATAACTATTTGTCACCGATAATAATTGGAAAATACTTGGTAAAATGTCAACATATTTTTAACTACAAAAGATGTCAACTTTTTTGTTACTGACCAGCATCCATCACCAACCTTGAAAGCGATCATGGTTGCCTTCATTTTCAGTGACATAAGCCATGACCATCTGCTGAACAAGTACACAATTGACTTTCTGGTCAATCAACTATCACATAGATTATATATATATTATATCTCCGTTTTATCAAATACCCATGTTGATTCGGTAAATATTCCATATATATTTTATTGTAACGTTTTTTTGTTATCTTTAATATTTCGTTAAATCCAAATACCGATGAGCTCAAATTTGACAAATGATTTTCTCTTTTGATAAATATGTAAAGTCCGAGAAAATTCATCACTTCGACCATTGCCTAACTATAAATTGGACAGTCACATAACTTATTATTATTATTATTATTATTATTATTATTATTATTATTATTATTATTGTTGTTGTTGTTATTTTATTTATTTATTTTGAATAGCAAAAGAATTTTATTAAAAGACTAGCAAGATACCAGGGAGAACATTACAAAGAACAGTTAATTGAAGGATTAATTCACCAGTCATGCCAATTTAGCCAAATAAAACTTGCTCTATATTTTAGGATTTTTGATACTGTAGCACATCAAAGTTTGGCCAATTTCTACATTTAGTCATTAAAGTTTTTTGTGCTCAATTGATACTTAATGTTAGTAAATACCAGCTAATTAAAGAAATGAGAGAAAATGTTACCGATTTAAGGGTCATCGTTGATGTGTATTGGCTGATGTGGACAAGCACTTGATGATGTCCTCTTTAACGTTGAAACCTTCCTTATATTGAACAATCGATGATACATTGTTACACCAAATTAAGTTAGTGCCTATCACACCCCCAAACTGAAAAACGGCGGAAACGTCTGAGGGTGGAAGACGTCATGCGTAGTATCACAACAATTGCATCATAGTAATCAAAGTAAACACAACCATTACAATATAATATGAATATTTACATCTATTGGTTTCATAGTTTATAGACACCAAATGCTCTGTCTTGTCAAAAGGCGACGAGAGTACCTGTCTACTGATGCCTTGAGAATACACGTGATTTTGAAAACGTATCAGTATAAAGCTGCTGAGTTCATAAGATTGTTTCGTAGTAAATACCATTGTTATCGAGTTTTGAAAAATATATGCATGCTTCCCAAGAAAATCTAATATGTTCTAACATGTTTGTTTGTTACTGTATGTGTAGTATGATCTGTTTTAAAACCCTAGCTACCACTAGTATGTAGAGTATGTTCTGTTTAAAAACCTTGGTTACCATCAGTATGTATAGTAGTTTTATTACTTAAAATAAAACCAAGTGTTGTATCCATGGAATACCCTCCAGTGTACTGTGTACTAGTTTTATTAATTAAAATAAAACTATTGAAGAATGAAAATCCCGTAAACAAAGGTTAGTTTATACTATTGTGAGTTCGTATAATCATGATTGATATGACTGATGACCTCTGCGACGTTTCTTCAGGCGTCGTATGGTATGATATTTGTCACCTAATCATGACTGCCTAACAGTAGCTAACAATTCAGGTTTGAGATTGTTAGTCCTGAATAGAGTTATTCATAAATCTCACACTCTCCCTCCAGGAGACTCTGGCTATACTAAATGTAGAGGATTTTACCAGTACCCCGAAGGGTACAATTGAAGAGATGTCTCACAATCCTGTATTAACTAGTTTACATGTTGATCTGTATCGAGTTCTCGTAATTGGAACCGTTTGTATACTTGGTAGAGCATAAATAATTATACGAAAAATAATTATTTAGTGTTTTACTCTTGTTATGTAGTATGAATATCATAAAACTAAATCTATCATAGTTTATATGATTGACCATGTAAGTAGTATATTTCGGTAAAACTGGTAATGAACTTCCCCAAACTATACCTATTATAGTTTTACTGAATGTTATGTTCGTGAATCGTTTTCAGAATTATGCAATTATGTTTAGAACACGTCCCTTATGCTCCGCATAATACAAAAGCGATAAACATCTATACATTTTATTGAAAACGTTGGTTTGTAGCAATTGCATAAGTTTTAACTCGTTGAAAGCCCTTTTTGTTTTAGTTCACAAAAACCTTTTGTATTTGGCTTGTATTCCCCTCCATGAAAATGTTTTAAAGCCATAAAAGCGTAGGGAAATGAACTCACTGTTTGCTGTGTGTGTAAACATTGAACTGGAAGATCATCGAGTTGTTGGACGTGGCACTTAACAGAATCCTAATATCAAATAAATACATATATGTATCTAAATTAGCAATTTCATTATATAAAGTGTTAGAAAAACACCTGCTTTCAGTTAAGGAATGTTACTGGGACTTGATTGAATCGAGGAAACGGGTGTTTCACCACTTAGGAGGTGTGTACGGCCGTGAACAGGAGTTTACGGACGTGAAGAGTAATTTACAGCCAACAGGCAATTTACGTCTGTGAATAGGGTTTATGGCCGTGAACTCCTCTTTGAAGGGTTTACGGACCTAGTAGATTTGAAGGGTGTACGACCATAAACTCAAGAACAAGAGTGTTTGATTTCGATGAAAACGTGTTCGAGATGTTCCCAATCGGTTCCAAATGATGATTTTCGATGTTTTTCGGAAGAAAAGAGGCATTTTTGGTGTTTACGGTCGCAAGCCTTAGAGAGAGAATGAGAGAGTTTTCGGCCAAGAAGGTTCAAATGAAGGTCGGGGTCCTGTATTTATAGGTTGGGTGTCACACCCCCAAACCAAGGATGGCGGAAACGTACGGGGGTGGCGGACTTCATATATAGTATCACAACAACGAGTATAATAGTGCTCAAAGTAATTATAACCATCATAAATATAATTGAAAAAGTTACACCAAAGTATATGTTTACATGATTCAAATCAATTACATTATGATGACAAAATGAACTGTTTGACGATTTATCGTCTCATCCTCAAAACGCTGTTGATTTCCTGCTTCACTGAATTCCTGAGAATACAAGTTGTTTGAAAAGGTGTCAACACAAAGGTTGGTGAGTTCATAAGCTTTTTAGATAAAGAGTTTGGAAACCGTTCCTTGTAATGTGTGGTGTGTTACCAAGAAAAATCCAATATTTTCCTTATAAAAGTTATGTGGTCCGAAATGTCGGGACCGAAAATGAACAAGTATTTGTCATACTTAAAGATATAAAAGTGGTTTTAAATTTGTGTAAAACCCTTTCTGATTTGAGAAAAATCCCGAAATGAATGGTGTGTAGTCTTAAATACCAAGACTGAAAGTATACAATAATATCTGTAATTATTGATACGAAAAGTGATTTTAAATCCACATAAAACCCCTTTTTGATTTACGAAAATCCCCGTAATGAATGGTGTGTAGTCTTAAACACCAAGACTGAAAGTATACAATAATATCTGTAATTATTGATCTGAAAAGTGATTTTAAATTGACATAAAACCCCTTTTTGAGTTATGAAAATCCCCGTATACTTTATGTGCTGTTAACTTCCTTTGTGAGCCGCTATAACCATACTATGACTGAATGAACATGCCACGATGTTTCTCAGGCGTCGCGAAACTGAAATGACATTTGCCACCCGTAGACTTGCAGGTCCTACTGTAGCTAGCAGTAAGGTGTGGGGTGTTAAACCCAATATAGATCTATACACAACCATCACGTTTTCCCTACAAGAGACTCTGGTTATAACTACCAGGAATTTAGATCCCGCACTCGGACGTACGGAAAGAGAATGTCTCACAATTTAAGTAACAAGTTTACGTGTGGTGTGCATGAGTGTAAAACCTTTTGCTGTGGGAATAGAACCTTCCGAAATGTGTTTGATGTGTTAATTGAAACATAAACCATACCTATTATAATTTATCAAAGCATTTAAATATAATAGTTATAACTTTGTTTATTGTGGTTAACTACCGTATTTGTGAAGGTAAAAACCCTTTTGTTTACCGATATGTATATGTACTTTTTACTAAAGTGAAGCAACATGCATTATAACAACAAATTAATTACCACACTTTTGTAGGTAAAAATCCATTTGTTTTCTGATGTATAACTATATACTAAGTCGAAATGTCATCTATTTGTAAGAACGTATTTTCACATAAAGATATACACCTTGCTCAACATGTTACAAGGTGAAATGAAATTTATAGCTTTTTTTTCTGTTGTTAACATTTTCTTTGACCGTTCTTAGAAAATTTATAGAAAAATCATCGAAGGTACAAATCAAAATCCATAAATTCTGAGAGTTTGGGAAATGATCACAGACTGGTCCGGATTGATGTTTGAAATGATAGGCAATTTTGTAAAAATCACCATATATTTTAGAAACATCGTATGGAGATGTGCAAGTAGTCATTTTAAAGATAAGAACTTGAAATATTTGCACCTAATAGAGTTTTGAAAACTAAAATGTTTAAGTTGTCCAAAACAGTCTGTGAATGGAGTCCAACTTTTCTGATGAAAGCTATTAGCAAATTTTAGTTTTGTTCTTGGTGTTTTAACTTGTATTACCCCCCTTAAACCTTAAGAAAACATGAAAATACAGGGGTATGAACACACCTTATGTGATTTCAGTGGGTGAATGTTGAAGGAATGAAGTGATCAACTCAAGAACACTTGAAGGATCACTTGAAGATTTCAGAATCTAACACAATAATGATGGAGTTTGTGTAAGGAATCAATGATTTGTGTAAAAGGAAATGTAATAACCATAAGGAGGGTGATGATACTTACCGAATGAATATGGAAAGCTTGAAAAATGACTTGGAAATCTCGAAATTATAAGAGAGAATTTGAGAGAAAAGATGTGTTTGATCTTTGGTGGAAATGAAAGAAATGAGTAAGAATGAGGAGAGAGGGTGAGTTTTCAGCCTTTGATGGGTCAAAACGGTGGGGAAAGTACCCTTGAATGACCAGGTATGGTGGGGGGACAATAGTTGGTCATGGAGTGGGTATGGGAGTGGTTGCTTGTGTCATAAATCAAAGATAGGTCAACACTTCACCACAAGATCTCATTTAAAAGATTTTATTCTCAAAGATAGCTCAACACGTCAACACTTAACCGAGTCCCTACTAAGAAGGTTGCCAAAACACCTCATGAGATGTGGACGGGGAAAGCTCCCTTGTTGGCACACATCAAGGTTTGGGGTTGCGAGGCTTTCGTAAGACGAGATACTCACAACAAGCTTGAACCTCGAAGTGAGCGATGTATTTTCATCGGCTACCCGCAGACATCCTTTGGATATCTCTTCTATAGACCGAAGGACAACGTTGTCTTTGTTGCGAGGAGAGGAGTTTTCCGAGAGCGAGAACTCATAAGCCAAGGAGACAGCGGGAGGCAAATCGAACTTGAAGAGATTCAAGAGTCGATAGATGAAGGAACCTCTACCGCTGGCACTCAACCCGAGGAGGAAACTCCGGTTGAACCGATTGACGAGTCCTTACCTCTTAGACGTTCCGATAGAGTTAGAGTTCATCCCCAGTTTTATGGTTTTCATATTACTACCGAAGGGGACACGTATATTAGTGATGGTACACTAGTAAATCTTGATGAACCTAATAGCTTTAAGGAAGCCATGGCAGGCCCGGAGTCTGCAAAATGGAAAGAAGCAATGGATAGCGAGATCCAATCCATGTACGATAACCAAGTTTGGAATTTGGTTGATTATGTGCCCGGATGTAAGACCGTTGGGTGCAAGTGGATTTTCAAGAAGAAGACCGACGTGGATGGGAACGTACACACGTATAAAGCGCGATTGGTTGCGAAGGGCTTTACTCAAACTCCAGGAGTTGACTATGATGAGACCTTCTTACCAGTTGCGAAGATTAATTCTATTAGAGTGATGCTAGCAATTGCCGCATTTCATGATTATGAAATTTGGCAAATGAATGTCAAGACCGCCTTCCTTAACGGAAAGTTGGTTGAGGATGTTTACATGGCTCAGCCAGAGGGGTTTGTGGATCCGAAACATCCAAATAGAGTGTGTAAGCTTGAGAAGTCCATTTATGGACTTAAGCAAGCGTCTCGCAGATGGAATCTTTGCTTCGATGAAAAAGTCAAATAGTTTGGATTTGTACGATGCGAAGACGAATCTTGTGTATATGTCAAAGCCAGTGGGAGTATAGTAAGCTTTCTTGTTCTATATGTCGATGACATATTACTCATAGGAAACGACATCCCGACTCTGCAGGAAGTCAAGTCCTGGCTCAGGAAGTGTTTCTCTATGAAGGACCTCGGAGAGGCTTCTTACATTTTGGGAATAAGGATAGTAAGAGAAAGAAGTAAGAGACTAATTGGACTTAGTCAGAATACTTACTTAGAGAAGGTACTAAAACGTTTTAGTATGGAAAACTCAAAGAAGGGAGAACTACCGATACAAGGAAATGCCAAGTTGAGTAAGACTCAAAGTCCGAGTACTGAAGCTGAAATAGTAGAAATGAGCCGAGTACCGTACGCTTCCGCAGTTGGCTCAATCATGTACGCTATGACTTGTACTCGCCTTGATGTAGCCTTCGCTTTGAGCATGGTTAGCAGATATCAAGGGAACCCTGGCAAAGCACATTGGATTGCGGTAAAGAACATCCTTAAGTACCTTCGGAGGACGAAAGAATGGTTCTTAGTCCTTGGAGGGAGTGATGACTTGAAGGTGCGAGGGTATAGTGATGCCAGTTTTCAGACCGATAGGGACAACTACCGTTCGCAGTCGGGCTGAGTCTTTACCCTAAATGGAGGAGCAGTAACTTGGAAGAGTTCCAAGAAAGAAACCATAGCTGATTCAACGTGTGAATCAAAGTACATCGCAGCGAGCGAAGCGTCGAAGGGGGCAATATGGCTAAAGAACTTCATCGGTGATCTTGGAGTTGTGCCTGCCATAAAGGAGCCCATGGAGATTTTCTGTGATAACGAAGGTGCGGTTGCCTTGACCAAGGAACCGAGGGATCATGGTAGATCAAGACATATCAACAGAAAATATCTCTTCATTAGACATCGTGTAGAAGAAGGACAACTCATAGTTAAGAGGATATCATCAGAAGATAACCCAGCAGATCCGCTTACGAAGGGACTGAGTAGGGTTAAGCACTTGCAACATTCTAGGAGTATTGGGTTGAAGGATGATATTAGTATAGATTAGATAGTATTAGAAACGTATAATAGATAAATGTAATTAACATTTGGCGATTAAATAAAGGAGTTTTATTTATGAGTAATGTTACTGTCTTATGTTAATCATTTAACTATTGTTTCACTTTGCATGTTTTGACTTCCAGAATAATTGAATTTATTAGGAATAATCGAATTGTTCAAATTGTCCACAATCGTTCATATGTTGTAAGTAGATATGAATGAAGATTGTCATGAATTGGTGTGTAGATTGTCTAAATGGTGTTAGACATAGCAAAGGGTTGCTGCAACGTTCATGAGTGCTTATGAACTGGTTTTGAGCGTTGGAACAAACCCGCGCTTGCTGGAATTACTTTATGGAATACGATATAAAAGGTGATCACAAGACGATAATATCATATAGTCTTAAAACCTAGATATATGGTTTATTATTTGTTAATTGATTGTACATTGATAATGCGAAAACGCATTAGTAACTTGGTGTTATAAAACGCATTGTTGTGTATAGTTGGTTAATGAATAAGTAAATGCATATAAGTCGAAGTTTATCTGTAACTTTTATCAAAAAGGTAAAAGCGATATCTTGGCCGCTCGATGATTTGATTTGGCTTATGTGTCGGGCCCGATCAGAACTGAATTGATGTGTTTAATTAATTTATATGTCGAATAAATCGGAGATCGAGAAATCAAATGCTAGACTAACCATTCCATAGGATTGTCAGCATGATATCTAACAGACGACTGTACGATCCCTTATCTAAAGGACAAGATTGATTAGATCAGAGTTTGACAGCGTCTTTGAGAGCTACGATTGCAAACCGAATCGTACTTGTATAGTTACTAGACTTATCCAAGTGGGAGACTGTTGGAATAGTGTCTAAGGCTGCAACTATATTAGGCAAGTATTTGACCCGGTTGTGCATGGTCCTTTTGGGTTGCCTTCACCATAGCAACTTGATGGATGATTTGTTAAGAGAGAGTAAATATTATAAGGAATAATATATGGTTATTTGATTAATATAAGTCATAGATTAATTGGAATTAATTTGGTGACTTAAAGAGATTAATTAAATAAGAGGGTATAAACTGTCAATTGTTTGATAGTTACACTTTAGACTATAAATCCTTATCCAAGATAGGATGGACGATTTCTAGGGCTTGGATAAGCAAAAAATCGTCCATAGGGTTATCAAGGAAAGGATATGGATTAACTTAAAGAGTAAGTTATCCAATTAGGGTTAAAGCTGTAATCCTTAAGGAGTCTACAAGTATAATAGACCCTAGGGGTGAGGGAATTCGACACACCATCTAAAGTAGAGATACTCTGGCCGAATTCCTCCCCTCTCCTCTCTCCTAAATCATCTTTCTTGCTATTGGTGTTTGTAAGCCATTAGATGAGTGATATTTGTGACTCTAGAAGCTCCAAGACAACAAGATCAACAAGGAATTCAAAGGTATGGTTCTAGATCTATTTCAATGTTGTTATTTAACCTAATTAGGCATTAGAAGTCTTGGATTCAAAGCATGTTTAATTAGAAAGCCTAGATCCGAGCATTAGGGTTTTGCATGCGCACATAGGAATGTTCTTATGGCTAAAACCCATCAGTTTCTATATCCATTATGTCCGATAGATATAGTAGATTCACTTCAAGGTTCTGGAAGTCGCTACAAAGTTCCCTAGGAACAAGGATGGACATGAGTACAGCCTACCATCCACAGACCGACGGAGAAAGTGAGAGACCTATCCAAACCGTGGAAGATATGTTGCGAGCCTGTGTGATTGACTTTAGAAAGGTATGGAATACTCATTTACCCCTTGTCAAGTTTCTTATAATAATAGTTATCACATGAGCATAAAGACTGCTCCATTTGAAGCCCTCTATGGCCGAAAGTGCAGATCCCCTCTATGTTGGGCTGAGGTGGGTGACACACAATTAGCTAAATGACGAGTTCCTAACAACACTCTCACAGGTCCGGAGATCATTCGGGAAACGACAGAGAAGATCATTCATATTCGTGAATGATTGAAAGCCTCTAGAGACTGATAGAAAAGCTAAGTATAGAAGAGAAGAAAACCTTCGGAATTCCAGGTTGGAGACCGCATCTTATTGAATGTCTCACCCAAGAAGGGATTGATACTCTTCAGAAAGCGGGGCAAGCTAAATCCAAGGTACATAGGGCCTTTTCGAGATTCTTGCTTGAATCGGTCTGGTAGCTTACAAACTCAACCTACCTCGCGAACTTAGTAATGTACAATCTACCTTCCACATCTCGAACATGAAAAAGTGCCTATCCAAAGAGACTCTTGTAATCCCTCTCAATGAGATCGAGATCAACGAGAGCCTCAACTTCATGGAAGAACTTGTAGAGATCATGGACGGAGAGGTCAAGAAAACAAATCAAAGTCGTATCCTAGTAGTGAAGGTTTGTTGGAATGCCAAGTGAGGACCTGAATTCACTTAGGAGCACGAGGATCAACTGAAATTGAAATATAATCAACTTTTCGCTTAGTTATTTGTAACTACTTAGTTGCTTAAACTCTAATTTCGCAATGAAATTCTCTCTAACGAGGGGATGATGTGACAACCCGAAATTTTTATCTTATTAAGTTATATAAATCAATCAAGTTCAGACTCGTGTTTGCTATCTTATAGCAAGGTTTAGTTTCAATTAGAGTGTTCTAAGCCTTGTACCTTCAAAGTTAGGGCTTAGAAATGAGTTCCACAAGTTCACCACTTCACAAAATGGCCAAACACTCCAACTTGAGGAGTGTACGGCCGTACACAGGGAGTGTACGGATGTACACCCCCTTCTGGTCGTACACTCTCATGTATAAATGAGAGTCTTAGCCTCCATTCAACTCTTTTCACACTCCTAAGCAAGGAAATCGACTTCTCTCTCAAGTATCATGCGATTTTCCTTCGAGATCTTCAAGTTGTAAGTGTTTCTTCCTTTGATTTGATGATCCTTTACCCTATCTAGTAAGGATCTATTATTTCATCCATGAAATTACTCATTTTGTTTAGATCTTCAAGTGTTCACCAAGAACACCTACTAAGTTTTGGACCTCAAACACCCCTAAAGGCTTCTCTATTGTAAGTACCACTCCTTATTCTTGTTACTTGTTAGCTTTACTCCATAGAAAACATCCAACCCATGATCATTAAGGAGTGTACGGCCGTACACACCCCATGCTGCCGTACACCCCTTTATTTAGTGATTAATTGCCTCAAAACTCATGTTTTATGTTATCACTTGATCAACAACACTTAGGGATGCAAGATAAAGCCTTGGAATATACTTTTGACCATTTTTACATGAATATCAAGGGTGTACAACCGTATACTCCCTGTGTGGCCATACACACACTTTTTAAGGCCCAGAATGGCATTAAACTCCCATTAAGGTTAAGTATTGGTCAAGACACACTCCTAGATGCTTAATAGGACATAAAATCACTCAATGGCATGTTTCACCATGAGTGTGCGGCCGTACACCCACTAGGGCGTACACTCTGGCCATAAACACACATGAAACAACCCATTTTGGTCGTACACTCACTAGTGTGGCCATACACCCATTATATGCAACCCTTGGTACTCCTAGCACTTGAATCTAGGTATTTTCTATGTCTTAGGGTGTCTTTCCTTGCATAATTAGTTGTTCAAACACTAATTATATACATATATGTGTCATTATACGCTTATTAGGATTGCTTGTGCTTATGTCTTTACTTGACACTAAGCATCCTACAAACCAATCTTTCATTCGTATCACTCACTGCAGGTGAGTTCGTGCCCCTTCACTTATATTTTAAATGAATTTAAAATTCTTTTATGGGGGAAATACAAGTTGAAACATTATAGTTATTATATCAATCACATGTGATTAATAACTATCAAACAGATGGATTAACTATACTTTTAACTATTTTATCAAACAAACTACTTCAAATCATTTTACAAGCTCTTTTATATGAAAAACTCCTTACTTAAACTCTTTCAAACATAAATATCATCAAAATCATATCTGTATAAATATATTTATATAAGTAGGATTGAAAGGACTTAGGATTGATAACTCGGCTTACTTCCTTTTCCTTGTTTAGTTGTGGACTTAGGGTATTTGGTTGTTTCTCTGATGGTCGTTTGAACCTTAGTTATACATTATGTATATGAATATGGATATTAAAGTTCTACATTCAGTTCAATACCTTTGGGTAACAAAGGTGTACAAACATGTTCATTTATACAAACAACTCTACTAGTAAACGATAATAGGTATATTTTAGGAATTCATTACTCGTTATTCCTAGTACAATGGAACATACAAGATTCAGTTCTTTCATGAGTCAATAAAAACTTACTATGATGAAAACTAAGAGAATATAATATTATGAGAAACGGAACGAACATACTATGATGAGAAACAAAGAGAACATACACTACACTAGTACAGACAGAACATACAATACACTAGGTCATACTATACAAACACTAGAATACTATAACATTAATGTGAGCCACTACTTCTTGACATGGCAAGCAATTTATGCTTCATGTTTTGCAACTGGAGTCTCCTGGAGGGAGATCATGAGTTGTTGTATAGATCTATACGGGATTGACTATCCTACACCTTGCTGCTAGCTACAGTGGGACTAGTAGGTCTACGGGTAACTAAGGTAATACCTTTTTGATGCCTTAGAGCGTCGTGTTTTACCAAGTTGATTAATCATGGTTACAACTATATCACATTTTGCATTAATTAAAACAATGGTTTTAAGGTAGTTAGTACAACGGTAGTAGCTATATACTAATACTACAAGTACATCATTATTATTTTCCCATTACATTAATATTGTGAGATTCTCATAGAAACGGTAATGTAAATTATATTTCTGGTAAATCATAGTCTAGCTTTGGGGAATATTACACACTTTTACAGACAAACAACATACAAAACATTCGAGCCTTGCTAGAAGGCTCCTTTTAGTAGAAAATATAGGATTTTCTAGGAGATACAAACATTTACAAACAGTTACAAACATTTACAAACACTTTATTACAAATAATGACACTAAAATACTTATGAAATCACCAGCTTTAATGCTGATCTACGCTTTCAAAATAACTTGTATTCTCAAGTCATCAGTAGATAGGTACCGATGCTAAGTTTTTAAGGGGATGGAGCACATTCAAGACTCATCTCTTATTTTGATTCTCATTTTTGGTGTCCTATAAACTTTACAAAACACACTAGTATTAAAATTATATTATTAATGCAATGGATGATGTTGTTGCTTGTTTACTATTTATGCATTGTTGTGATATTGTACATGACGTCCTCCGCCCCGGAACGTTACCGCCGTTCAGGTTTTGGGGTGTGACAAGGACCATCGTTCGAAATGTTAACAAATTTGAATAAACTTTTTTATGATCCTTTTCCAATGAAATATTAAGACCCTCCATGGAGATGTTGAACAAAAAATGAGACAGTGAATCTACATGACTGTCATACCCCCGGCCAGCAACAAAAATGTCAGGTTGTACGACATTAGAATTATAGATTTCAGGCCACATATATATATATTGAGTAATACACTAATATATTAAACAACGTCGGTATTTATTTATTAAAAAATATATATTACAAATTTTTTCGAGGTAAAGAAAGGTCACAAAAGCAAAGTACAAAATTAAATCACATAGACTTTGAGATGCATCGTCGTGGTTACCTCCTTCTTCAACCGGGTTCATTCTCTTGAGAATACATGTGGTTTTTGAAAGTTCAACATAATGTTGGTGAGTCCACGAGTTTTATTGTTATAAAACGTTACATGGTTATTTTAGTTATCTTGTTTATCCTAAACTCGCTTCCTCGAGTTTGTGTGTACTATCACTACTTACTTCAACTTGTCATTAGGATGTAGCTAGAAACCACACGTGGGAATGTCAATCTCATATAAATCTATACAAATCTCTCATACTAACTTAAGATTTAATGATTATAGGTTGGGGCTAGCTATAATTCTTTTAGTGTGTTGATGAATCATGTCTAATCTAACTCTCGTTTTG
Organism: Lactuca saligna; assembly: GCF_052625555.1. NCBI lineage: Eukaryota > Viridiplantae > Streptophyta > Magnoliopsida > Asterales > Asteraceae > Lactuca > Lactuca saligna. Next base: position 60,382,254 of record NC_136419.1, on the reverse strand, counting down.
AGGGTCTCCCCTAGTTAGTTGTGTTGTTACTCCTTGTTGTATATTAGCAAGTTACTTATTATATATTATTTGTCTTATATACAATTTGTGTATTGTGTAGCCGAGTATTTGGGCAGAGTACCCACTAAGTATTAAGCTTAACCGAAGGGTAACTATAATAATGACAAGAGTATTAACATTTCCTCGAAACTGGCCAACGTAACAACTAGGCATGATGTTTCTATCATAATGAATCGGTATAACAACTAGGCATAATATTAAAATTAAAAGTTGGGTAGAGTATCTATCGGGCATAATATCATCCCAATGTTACGAGCACAATTATCTAACTAAAATTAGTTATAATTATGTAATAATTGCATTTTAATATGTATTCCCCCTCCCCCTCCGGAAACGGTTTGGAAAATGAGGTCGTGAAGTCACCTATAAGTTATGATACCATTGTTGTAGGGTGGAAACCGAAATTCCAAACTTCGAGAGGCGCTCGGGAGCAGTGACACAATCATCGAGATAGAGAGAGAGAGAGAGAGAGAGAGAGAGATTTTGGGATGTGTTGAATAGAGACTATTGAAGCCTTCTATTTATATTAGGATTTAGCATGCATGTCAAGCCTTTATGCATGAGCCACAGAAGATTGTCACGTGTTTTCCTCTCCTTCGGTCACACTTTAACCAGTCGTATCAGGTTTCAGGTTGCCAGACGCACTACGTGTGTGATGGTAAAAATGAACCTTTGAAATTTCGTAACTCATGCATACGAACTCCATTTCAAAGAATCTTACATATACGTGTAGGTATCGACGTAATCTACAACTTGCCTTTTGGTCATATTGGCTAGTTTTGAATTTCAATTTTCACTAGTTTTTATTACCACTATGATTTATTAAAGATCATAACTCTTTTATGTGGTTTCCATTTTAAGCTTCCTTCCTCTCATAATTCCTACTTTGAGTAGTACTATGATTGTCTTGTTGGTGATTTTTTCTAAAGGTCAACCATTCTCCTTGTAATATTTGTCGTTGTAAATTCTTATGTACTCTAGATAGTTATTTATTATAAAAGTCATAACTTACTCATACCGAGTTGGATTTTTGCGAATTTTATATTTCTAGGATAACGGTAGCTTATATAAGCTAAAAATGCTAACTTGCTATTAAAGTGGCATGACTTTTCATGTACTCATTTTTGAGCCTAAAGGTTGTCATAATTAAGGATGAAAATTTAAATATATTGAAATATATTGGATGGTTACATGATTTTTCTTGATACAACGTCATTTTTTATCTTTAATTACTAACAGTGGTCAATGAAGTATTTTCTAGGGTGTCACATTATCCCCCATTAAAGGAAATTTCATCCCAAATTTTAACTAGTAGTCGGGCTATTTTCAAACAATTGAGGATACTTGCTTCCCATTTGATCTTTGTATTCCCATGTGTACTCCGATCCACGATTAGAGTTCCATCGTACCCTGACTATGGAAATGTGACTTTGTTTAAGCCTCTTGACTTCACAATCCATGATCTCGATTAGCCATTCGACATAGCTAAGTTTTGCATCAATTTGGATTTCATTAAGAGGGGTACAACTAGTGTGTACTAAGAGAGACATTACTTAAGGTTTGATAGGTGGAAAATGTTGTGACTCTGCTGCACTCTTGGGGAAACATGATTTGGTAGGCTATCAAGCCTATTTTATAAAGGATCTCAAAAGCTAATATGTACCTCAGGTTGATTTTTTGCCTTTTACCAAATCTTATAACTCCCTTCCAAGTAGATACTCTTATCATCACTCTATCTCCAACTTGATTTTCAAGTGGTTTTCATCAAAATTCAGCGTATTTATTTTGACGATCACGATCCATTTTCATCCGCTCCTTAATTTGTACGATCTTCTTAGTGGTTTCGTGAATAATTTATGGTCCAGTCAGCAAAGTGTTCCCTTCATGTTTCTTTTCTATTAGGGTATCACCGACGTCTTCCCAACATATCGGTTAATGACACTTTCTTCCATAAAGAACTTCAAAGGGTGCAACCTTTATGCTTGTGTAAGAGTTATTGTTATAAGAGAACTCAACCAACGATATGTGAGTATCCCAATCATCTATAAAGTCTATAACAAATGCTATTAACCTATCCTCTAGTGATTATATGGTTATTTTTCTTTGACCATCTGTTTGTGGGTGGTAGGCTATGCTCATATCGATTCAGGTTCCCAATGCCCGTTGCATAGTTTGCCAAAACCAGGACGTAAATCAGCTATCTCTATTCGAGATGATAGATGTCAGTATGTCGTGTAGTCAGACTGTCTCCTTGATGTAAGTGCTGGCTAGCATTTCCATTTTGTCTATCGCTTTGATCGGTAAGAAATGAGCAAACTTTTTCAGACGATCTATTACCACCCAAATAATGTTGTAACTACTATGTGTCTTGGGAAGTTTCTTGAAGAAGTCAATGATGACTTTCTCCCACTTCCACTCGACTATTTCTGGTTCTTACAGTAGACCCGAGGATTTTTGGTATTCTGCCTTGACCTTATCACATGATAGGCATTTGATCACGTAGGTGGCAAGTTCTGCTTTCAATTTCGGCCACCAATACCTCTTATTTATGTCAAGATACATCTTATCAGATCCTGGTTGAACTGAGTATCTTTTCCTGTAAGCTTTGCCCAGTAAAAGACTCCTGATTTCGCCAAATTTTGGAACCCAGATTCAGTTAATGAAACATAAAGTTCCATCTTCCTTGGAATCGAATTGTTACTCTATTCCTCATAGGCATTCATCTACCTTATTTTCTTCCTTAAGTTCCTCCATTTATGCTTCTTAGATCTAGGGAGGTAGTTTTGATTGAATGGTTACTATGACTGCTTTCACACTGCAAGGTTTGGCTCGTTCATTTTGTCTCATGGCACCAGCTACTACATTAGCCTTGCCTGGTTGGTATTGGATCTCACATTCTTAGTCCTTCAGTAGTTCTAGCCATCTTTGTTTACTCATGTTGAGTTCTTTATGGTTGCTGATGTGCTGAAGAATTTTTTTTCGGTAGATTTATATGATACACGTCGTGCCATAAGAATAGTGTTGTCAAAATTTCAAGGCGAAAATTATAACCCCCAATTCCAAGTCATGGGTGGTTTAATTATTTGCATGGGTCTTAAGCTGGCGTGGAGGATAAGCGATCACTTTATCTCTTTGCATAAGTATACATCCCATATCGTGATGCGTCACAATATGTCACACCCCAAAACCGGAACGGCGGAAATATCCTAGGGTGGATGACGTCATGAAAAGTATCACAACACATGCATTATAGCAATCAAAGTACAACAACCATTGCATTAATAGTAATAGTTTTACATGGTTTACATTATAATACATAAAAATAATACAAGTAATAATATAGGTGTAGTTTGGTACTAAACTGTCTTCGTCAAAAGCTCCGGGGATGTACCTGTCTAATGTTGACATGAGAATACAAGTTATTTGAAAAGCGAGTATCAGGATTTTTACAAATGCTGGTGAGTTCATAAGTATTTAGTGTCATTTTATTCAAATAACTTTAATAAAAGTGGTAGTTTTAGAGTATCCATTAAATTAGTGTATTTTCCAGAAAATCCTATAATTTCTTTAATAAAAGCAGTCTTCTAGCAAGACTGGACGGAGTTATGTGGTAAAAAGTAGTTTTCCCTTAATCGCTATCATTATCAAAATACAGAATTTGATTATTAAAATAAAGTATATTACAAAGTTGTTCAAGGTACAGATAGGTCACAAAAGCAAAGTACAAAAGTAAAGCACTTAGACTTCATGTTGCATCGCCTGGGTTACCTCCTTTTTCAACTGGGGTTCATTCTTCTAAGAATACATGTGGTTTTTAAAGGGTCATATAATGTTGTTGAGTCCACAGGTTTTATTTTTATAAAAAGTTGTGTGGTTATTTTATTTATCGTGTTTATCCTAAACTCACTTCCTTGAGTTTATGTGTACTATCACTACTTTATTAGGTTGTCTACAAGTAGTAGTAGTAGTAGTAGTAGCAGCAGTAGTAGTAGTAGTAGCAGTAGTAGTAGTACTAGTCATAGTAGTAGTAGTAGTAGTAGCAGTAGTACTAGTAGTCTATGATTGTTGATCCACAAAAATCATGAGGCTTCATTAGACGTCTCTAATGTGTTTAGAAATTTATGCCTTCTTCGACTTGTCGTCAGGTTGTAGCTAGAAACAACAAGGTGGAAGTGTCTCATCTAACTCTTGTTGTGGTGGGCCTCCTATGGTTGGTCGTGTAGTTACTCCTTGTTGTGTTTACATGAGTTACTTATTATATATATTATTTGTCTTATACATATATATAATTTGTGTTTTGTGTAGTTGAGTATTTTGGCAGAGTAACCACTAGGTGCTAAGTTTATCCAAAGGGTGACTATAATAACGACTACGTTATCAGTGTTACCAAGTAATTAACTAGCGTACCAACCAGGTGTGATGTTTTCTATCATTTTGAATTACTATAACAACCATGAATAGTATTAACCTTAAGAGTTAGGCAGCGTATCTATCAGACATAATATCATCCTAATGCTCTGAGCGTAATTATCTTACTAAACTTAGTAACAATTATGTAATAGTTGCATTTTAACGTGTATTCGTCCCCCCCCCCCCCCCCCCCCCATAACGTTTGGAAAATAGGTCTATGAACTCACATGTGAGTTATGATATCGTTGTGTAGGGTGGAAACCAAAATTCTGAACTTTGAGTTAGGGAGCGAGTTTAAGAGGTGTAAAATAGACACTGCCAAAGCTGGCTATTTATAGCAGGTTTTGGTGTGCACGTCCTACAATGTGTGCCACATCTTTGCGCGTGAGCGACAGGGGGCTACCACATGTCGTCCTCTCCTGGTGCGACATCACCCCGTATCCAGGCTTATCGGGTGTTAGGTTGCGTGTGGCACACTTTGTGCAGGCACATATGATCATAAAAATCAAAATTTGAAATTTTGTATTTCTTGCATACAAAACTCCATTTTTAACGACTCTTATATATCTGTATATGTATCGACGCATTCTACAACTTTCCTTTTGGTTGTTTTGTCTATTTTTGACTTTCGTTTTTCGACTAGTTTTTATTGCCATTATGATTTATAAAAATCATAACTCTCTTATACTATGATCGTCTTGATGGTGAATTTTTCAAAGGTTAACAATTCTCCTTGTAATTTTCGTCAATATAAATTCTTACTTATGGTGATACTTATTCACTATAAAAGTCATATCTTACTCATATTGAGTCAGATTTTTGTGACGCGACTTTTTGTACGGTATATACTTATTTACTATAAAAGTCATTATAAATTCTTTCTTACGGTAAATACTTATAAATTTTTTTATGGTAAATACTTATTTACTATAAAAGTCATATCTCATTGTGACACGATTTTTCTAGCATTCATTTTTTGAGCCTAAAGGTTATCGTAATTAAGGACAAAATTTTGAATATACTGAAATATATTGAATGGTTGCAAGATTGTCCTTATGAAATTGTCGTGTTTTATCATTAATTACTAATGGCGGCCGGTGAAATATTTTTAGGTTGTTACATTGACACACTCCTTTGGATATCTTGAACTCGTCCGTTGGAGGCCCGTTCACAATTAACGATGCCTTAGAGGAGTTTAAGCAGCCTCGAATCTATGAATGCCACTTAGTGTCAAACCCCATATGATCAAGAACAGAATCGAATTATTACTAATTAATTGAATCAAAAGCTTTTTCGAAGTCCACTTTAAATAATAGAATCTTCTTTTGGACTTTGTTAGCACATGAGTAGACTTCACTTATGATAAGAGGATTATCTAGAATGTTACGACCTTCGATGTAGGCTAACTAGACTTCACCAATGATACTTCCGATGACTAATTTGAGTCTATTGGAAAGAATCTTTGAATTGATTTTATATATGCAACCGATAAGACTTATCGGTCGAAACTATGCACTTGTTGTTGGATCTTTAATATTAGGAACTAATGTGATAAATGACGAGTTGCACCCACAAATTAAAGTACCAAATTCTTCAAAGTATTGAAGACAATTCAATAAATCAATAGTAATGGTATCCTAGATTTTTTTATGAAAGAAAATGTGAATCCATCATGCCTTGGGGCTTTTTTATTGCCACATGCACACACCCTCGTTTTGATTTTTGAATGTGTATAAAAAATATTTTTCAATTAAATATTACGATACTTTCTTTAATTAATGCATTTCATATCTAGTTATGCTATTAATTTTCATAATTAATAATTTTTACATTTGCCTAGGACATTGAAAAATTTCAATTCAAAATAATTTCATCTAATATTAACTTTTTTTCCTTTTGTTTCACGTAAATACTTCATTAATGACAATGTTATTGATTACATTAATAATGTGATTGTTGTATTTGGTATCAACATAGCTGTCAATTGATGTCCGAATGAAATCCTTCATAAACATGGACTGTTGGTTACTTCTTGAGTCCTATATTCTTGGAATGAAATTGCCTTTGCTATTTTTGCCCTTTGGTGTATGCCATCATTAATGGATATGAGTGAGATTTAAAATAATCAGCATTATTTTATCAGTCCATAGAATAATTTAATTTAAAAATCACTTTGAATTGCATCAGGTCATAATATATGAAGTATTTCCAACCTATACATGATCTATTTCCGTAATTATTAACAACAAGTAGATGTTTATAATTCAATTTTGTTAACAAATATTGGACTTTCTAAGTTATCTCAATAAAAATTTATACCCATTTTGTACCGTGAAAAAAAATGTTTTAAGCGACATTTGGTTTGTGAAAATCCACATGAATGATGAATTTATTTTATTTTATAAGTAAATTTGTTTGAGAAGAAATAATCCAACTTACAGTCTCCTAAACTCCTCCCAACTATTTTACCATCAAACCATTAGCAACCAATGTAGGGCATCAACGACCATCGTTTCGTCTTTGCCAACAGGCTTATATTGTTGGACCGATAAGAATTATGGGGTGATCGTGTCTGAAAGTCTCGTTATAGCTTGGCAATATTGGCTTTATGTAAAAAAATCGTGAAATAGTTGGTCGTTATTTTTGTTGTTTAATCTATTTTCTTTGAAATACAATTTCCATTAAATGTGTTTTCTATGTTTTTTCTTGTCAATGAATACTAAAAATTTGATGTAATTGTTTTTTAAAGGACTTGTTTTTTAAAGGACTTTTGACATAAATAACCATCAAAATATGACCTCCTATTCCTGGCTTGCCCATTTCTCTGCTTATGTGGCACAAATATATTGTAGGGATGAGTAAAAACCGAAACAGTAACCGAAAAAATTGAAAAAAACCGCATAAACCGAAACTGAAAAACCAAAACCGAAATGAAAATCGATGGTGCGGTGTTTAGTTTTGCAAAAACTGAAATTACTCGGTACGGTGCGGTTTCTAGTCTTGCAAAAACCGCAAAAATCCGAACCGTAGCGTGTGTGTGTGTGTATATATATATATATATATATATATATATATATATATATATATATATATATATATATATATATATATATATATATATATATATATATAAGTGTTGATATTTGTAAGAACTAGAAACTTTTAACAATTAAATTTTCTATAAATATAAATATCTATCTTGTCAATCACATGATAATTGTATATTTTTAAACATATATTTAATGATATTTACAATAACAAATAATTTTTATGATATTTTTTAACATTTGAATATACTTTGTACCAGTGATGATAGTATAATTTTTATAAATACATTAACTGATATTATAATATTTACCTGTAAAACAAATATTATATTTAATTTGTATTACATTCAATCATTAGAAATATGTTAGATGAATTGTTATATAATTTGATTTCAAACCAAGAGGTGGTGTATCGGTTCATCTCCAAGAAATGACTAACATTTCTCATCCGAATCAAAATAACTCGTTAAATTATCAGAGGTTTTGCAAAAAGGCAAAAAAAAATATAAAAAAAAACACATAAAAACCGAACGGTGTGATTTATAAATTTCTAAAAACCGAAACTACGGTTTTCGGATCAGTTTTGGCCAAAAACCGTACCGAACCGTACTATGCTCAACACTTAACTTTGGAAACACGAGAGACGATTTATGTATATGTTCTAAAACATGAAACAAATGCTAATCAAATAACCCAACGAGTTCACAACTCCCCTCCCTCTTCACTTTTCATTGTCGGCATTCCGCCTACGCCCTTCACCCACATCTCCCGCCAACCCATCACCTTAAGCCGACAAGAGTGCTTTCGATAAGTCCTCAATAGGTTGTATTTCTCATCAAGCTTTCAGATTATCCTTTGATAGCCAATCAATTCCTTCAAAAATAATAGTATTTGCATTTCACATTAACTAATTAATAAGCTTTTTATTATTTTTTACAAACAAAATTTGTATTTGCATAGCACTTTTTATTCTTATAACACTTATTTGTAATTTGAACTTTTAATATTGGAACTCTTTAATCTTTACTACTAAAAATATTAAGAAAAAGAAAAATGTCTGTTACCGCGTGTGAAGATATGTCCGTACTACCGGGGCCGAGTTTCATTTTGACATTCTTCCATGTCTGACCTTGACTTTTTGCGATATTTAAAATGTCCTAGTAGCATTTAGTTACTCTTGTATCCTTCTTATGATGTTTTTTGAGGTAACCTTTAAAAATTTAAATTCCAAATAATAATGGCTCTTTCGATCTTTGACATTTGATTGTATACGTGCATTGGTTAAAATGTTTTAGATTCACAAGAATTGACTTTATATTTAGAATAACATTCTTTAGTTGTTTTTTTCTTTTGAAATTTTAATAATTAATGCAGCATTTTAAACAACATAGATTTAGAAAGAACATAGATTTAGAAAGGGTTAAATACATAAATTAACAATTCATATTTTTATTATTTTATAAAAGAAAATCTTAGTATTTCTAAAAATAGATTGAATATAATAATATTATTTTTTTAAAACGTTCAAATCATTAAGCTAATAGTACAAGTAGTCATCAATAAAATAATATTAAATTTTAACCTGTGTTTTGAATCCTTATATTTCTCAACAAATTCTATCTCCTTCCCAAATTTTGGATAATTCAAAATTTGAAATCGTCAGAAAATACATGTTGATTCAAATATCCCTTCTGCAGATGTCTCTTTCTTAACAGGTTTTTATTTTAATCATTACTCGTAATTGATTTCATCATTTTTAACTTTTTGTATTTTTATCTTATAAATATATTGGGTGAAGGCTTTATTATATCAGGTTTGTTCCTAAAAAGATTTTTACTATGTTTCTTTAATGTGTTGGCTTTGCGAGTTCAAAAAACTCAACCAAGAGGACCAGTTAGAGCATTGTATTATCATTAGTTTGTATATTTTGGCATCTTACTTTTGCAATAAAGAATGGTTAAACACAAGATTTTTTGACATGATTAAGGTAGTTTGTATATTTTCATCTTGTTTAATCTAAAAATGAAACCTTTTTCATCATTGGTCCTTATAATATGAAGTTTCATCACATGGACTTCTTGATTACGGTGATTATTGTCTTTATTATAAGGTTTTATATAGATTTTGTTCAATATTTTAAGGTTTCGAGAACCTAAATCAATATGAATCCTTGAATTACATACTATCGTTGAAAATGTTTTAATTTGTGACAAAACTAGGTTTAAAATCACAATGAACAAGTTGACACCTGAGTATTTTGGCCTTCTCAAAGGCCTATTTATCGACTTTTGAATCACAACACCTGATATTCTAAAGGTTTATTTTTATAAACTATTATTTATATATTTTAGTGTTTTACTTAGTATGACATTCAATTAATAAAGGAATTAAGGAAAACGAAAAAAAAAGAGGACGATAAACAGTACAAGTGGTTTGGGTATATATAAATGGAAGTAATAACCATTTAGGGGTGTTTGGTAAAAAACTTATTGCTTATTAGTTTATTAGCATATAAGTTAATAAGTAAGTGTAGGGTAACTTATGAAAAAATGACATATTAGAGGCTCCCCATCGGAATAAGTTATTTTAATCCAAACACTTTTTTAATTTATAGTGATGTGGAACCTAATAAGTTGTTTTAAAAAAGCTTAGTCAAACACCCCCTTAATATGGTATGATAATGCTTTTGAAAAATAGATGTCATTTAATATTCATTTCTCGAAGTGAACGCAAAATGGTTTTAACTTTAAAGAGATCAAATTATTCGCCGCTCGCCGCTTTACGCGGGTGGACGGGTAGTGTGTGTGTGTGTATATATATATATATATATATATATATATATATATATATTACAAAGTAACTAAGAGTTACTTTTGTGCTGTTCATAGATTAGTCACACTATTTTGAACATTTGGCAACTTTAGTTCCTCTCCAACTTCCTCTAATGGAGGTGTCTTAATCAACTTGTCTCACCGTTTCTTTTTTGTTCTAGATTCCTCCACTGCTGAAAACCAATTGATCTTTAGAATAGAACACTACCTAAAACCAATTGATCTTTAATTTACCAAGGGTCGATCAACAATCAATGGTGGAAGTGGAACAACAACCACCTCCAATGAAATGCATAGAACTATATCGGATCACCATTTTCTTCTTCTTATCAAGCAAACCCTACCATCATCTTCACTTTAATAGTTCTTCACAATCGATCACACACTCTCATCTATCTATTTGTTTCCAGAAATCGCACCAGCGTTGTCCTTCCTTCCTTAATTGATTGAGACTTCTCTATAGAAATTGGTTTACTAAAGGTCGAATTGCAACCATATTCCTCAAATTTTGTCTTCTGCTTCTGCGTACGTTGTTTTTTTGTTCTTACAAGTTTGTGTTTTCTAATATATGTTGTCATGAACGCCACGAGCCGGATGTTGAAGACTCCGCTGAAGCCGTCGATGGTAATATTTCCCAACTGAAGCGTATATTGCGGGTGTGTGCCCATCAGTGGATTTGGATGATTTGGCAAAAAGAAGGCGTTTATGGCGAGGCTGATTTGTATAGGCTTTGCTTTTTCTGAATTGATTTGCTTTTCTTCCAATTTTTTTAAGTATATAAAGATTACATGATTATTAAATCAATTTGCTGCAAAATCTATGATGGAGCATGAGAGAAGAGTACTAGAAAAAAAAAAGTCACTCCGTATGAGCTCCTCTTCAAACTTACAGTGTCAAGAAAATCAAGAATTGGGAAAAAAAACTTCAAATTCTTGTCACAGCCACCTCTGCCACATTTTTGAATCAATAAAGATAGTAAGACCTGGCGAAATACTAGATTTTATAAATATACTTGTCATTTTTATTGGCCTTATAGGTGAAATCAGGTCTAGCACAACATTTTATGGCTTTCAACTAGGATATAGATTTTTTTTTGCCGTTTTATAAAAGTAGTGAAAGCTCAAGGCCAAGATGACAAAGAAGTGGCAACATATCGTATGTATCCTTCTACATTTCTTATGACTAGTTATTAATTAGCGAAGATTCATTTTTCTTATTTAGGGTACTTATTCACAAAGATTCATGCCAATATAAGATTTAAATATCATGACATACTTTACACACTGTTTTCCAAGTGACATTAGGATTAGTATGATGAGCTTAATTAAAAGGATTGCTCAAGCATTGGCTTCTCACCCTCCTTATGAAGTATCCATGTCAGATGTCAATATTAAAAACCTTCATAGTCAGGTTTACTTCGTCTCTTATTTCAACATGTTAATGGGACAAAACTTTGAAGTTTATGGTTACTCGTGATCCTTCATATGTGCAAAATGCAAGAATGCCTTCATCATATAATATAGTTTTTGTATATCAACAAGTATTGGAAACTGAAAATTCAACTATTTGAATGGATGCATTGTCGGATTGATAATTAGTTTTCAAGGTTCTGGACTTTTACCTCAATGTGTTTGCCTTAGCAAGCTAGTCTTTAAACATAATTTATATTTTACACAAGCAACAGTTAATGGAAAAAAAAATATACATATTGTAACAACGAGTTTCGGGTCATTTCATAATTTGGGGCCATGACACGAAGATTAGGTATCATAGGGCTTCGGGTTTTGGTAATGAGAGATTTAGACCCAGTTGGATGTAGTTAATGTAGATTGTGTGATCCTAGAGTTCATTTGTGCTTTGGAGTCATAGGGTAAAATGGGAAAGTAGTGTTTCAGACTTAATTATGAATTATGGATTTTAGTTATATGTGTTCTAAGTCAAAAGTAATTATATAGGGTTGCAGAGCTCCTCAATACCTTTCTGTGGATATAAAGATCGTTAAAGTCAGAGTTAAAACGAAGAAGGTATGATCGTTTAAAGTTTTGATGGTTTTGGGTTATGCTGGGTACGCTGGGCGTAGAGAGGGGAAGGCATCCTGAGTATGTTGGGCGCACCAGGAGTACGCAGGGCATACGTGATCAGTGCCAAAACCCTCTTTTCGCGGTTTGAGCCCTATTTAAATTCCTTAACTCTCCTAAAACCATTTCATTCTCAACCTCCACCTCTCCAACACCCCCTTCCATGAAACCCTAACGCTAGTTGAGAATTTTAGAAGATGGTGTTTATAAGTTCTTTGGAGTATGCATGGTGTACCTTGGAGAAGAAGGAATTTCTTGGAAAAGTTTTGGTTTCATTAGAGCTTGTAGATCTGGACTTTGTTCACCTTGATCTATCTTCTATAGGTATAAAGTTTGAATCTTGATGATGCTTTTGTTAGATCCAGCTACTTTGGATGTTATGAGATTTTGGGCATTTTAGTGAATAATCTTTAGATCTTGAAAGTTAGTGACCTTTTTATGGATAAAGTTGAAAGCTTTATCCATCTAAACGTCATTGTGATTCAGATATGAAGGTTGGAGACATGGACTTAATGGATTACGTTGAAAAATATGCAATTTTGGTTCCTTGATGCTTAAAGGCTAGATCTTGGTGGTTTGGACCATTCTTATTGATAAAGTTGGAAACTTTATCCACTATGGAACTTTTAAAATCCATAAAAATGTGATCTTGATCCTTCTATACCTTCTATGAAAGTGTCATGATGTCTTAATGGATTAATAAGTTAAGGTTTTGGCTTTTGGACCTTTTCTAGACATGGAAAGTTATAAAGGTGGAAACTTTATGACCTAGAATGATGTTGTGGGACTAGATCTAAGTGTTGGATGAAAGCACTTAAGAGATTAAGAACTTAATGGAAAAGTGCAATTTGGTCGAGTACATCGGGCGTACCTTAGAGTACGTTACGTGTACTCGTATGGGGTCCTGATTCTGGATGATGAGTACACCATGCGTACGAGATGAGTACGCTGGGGGTACTCGGCTTGAAGTTGACTTGTTGACTTTGACTTCCTTTGAACATTGACTTTTTGACCAAGTTTGAACTTTGATCAAACTTGAGGGTTTTGGGTTATTAATTAAGATTTTTTTCTGGTTATGATATTAGTGGATTCGCAGATGTGAGGAGTGCAGAAAAGGGATCGTGTTGTAGTGTTTTAGGGTTCTTTGATTCAAGTGAGTCATCTCCCGGTGCTCATGAGTCAAATGCACCAATGTCGGCTCACTAAATTGTGTATTTAGGGTGTTAGCTATCTTTGTGACTCTTGCAAGTTTGTATAAGCATGTGTGGTTGAATAGTTGTATATGTGGCGACCAGTTAGGTCTAGTTGTTATTATTGTGAAATATTGTTTATGTGTGACTGAGACAGTTGATAATCTCCAACATTGCTAATAACCGACCGGTTGTGCTATTAGCCTACTGGGACTGTTGATAGTCGCCAGGGCTGTTAATAACCCATAGTTGTTTATTTGGGTTGTGTTGTGTGTGGTATTTTAGGGATCTCACTAAGCTTTATGCTTATGATTTTTAGTTTACATGTTTAAGGTTTTCTTATATTAAAGGAGGGGCACGACTTGATTGCATCGCATCAATAGGGGAGTTGTGTACTTGATAACTTTTAATGATACTCTAATAAATATTTTAAAATCTTGTAATTGTGATTTGAATAAACACTTCAAGTTTTAATTGAAAATTTTGGGTTGAAATTTGGGGTGTTACAAGTTGGTATCAGAGCCTTGGTTTGAATGATTCATGAATACTCTCGGGTGTGAACATGAAATCAACCGAGCTCAAGTAAGTATTTCCCCAAATACCCTTGCATGTTATATGATTGATGTGAGTATATGAGGATTTGCTTAGTATTACATGGTAGGATGCCTGATTAGGAGAGATGCATTTATGCTTGTTGTGTGAGCTTGTTGTGTGAGCTGGTTGTGATGCATGTTGGTGACTAGAGATCTTTAGGAGCTTCTGAGGTAGGAATGTCTGTTTATGTGGTGCTTTTAATGCTAGATGCTCGATTATTGCTTGCTTTGTGCTATGTAGGACTCATAGTGATGTAAGTTATCTATCACATGAATATGTTAGGTTACATCCAGTAAGGATTAAATAATATTAGAATGGTAGACTTGTCCTTATTGTGCAGCTTTCGTTTGAGTTTAACCGTTGTAGGGTTGAGTCTTTCAGTCAAAGGATTATCTAAGCTTGGTTGCTTGTAATTGTATTCATGAAATAGTTACCTGACATTAGTTCAGCAGCTGGGTGATGCGCTGTTAACAGATTTTGGGAGGGTATTATTATGAGGAAGTGACTTAGAGGATTTGGAATGATTCTCAAGAAAGTACATATAGGTATGGAAGGTGGTATTGGGCACATACTACTGGAAGCATAAGATCCGTACTCGAATCAAGGAAAGTCCCAAAAATTCTAACGATCTATTTGAGGGTAGGAACATGGTTTGGCACCAATAATTTGTTGTAGGATTTTAGGTATTATTAGCTTTTTGGTTATGGATGTCCGGGAAGAAGGCAAGCCGATTGATTGTTTGGGTCGTAGTGGACATGTCAGTTGGGGTTGAATGGTGCACACCTAGATCAGTAATCGATTTGAAGTCTTAGGGGTGCTACTTGAGGTAGCATCAGTCTGAGTTGTGGAACTCAATGAGGGAGCTGTTGGGATGAGCAGCTCGAGGATTGCAGTCTTGAGATTTAGTGATCGGCTGATGGCTTATGATTTCATTTTCTTTGGCGAGCATTCTGTTCGTCCAATTTTTTCATGTGTAGATGAAGATTCATTTTCGTGGAGACTATAAAAGATGTGGACCAGGGGTATTCTTTCCTTGAGTTTAGTTAGAGCGTGTTTTGGCATGTTATTCCAAATGATCAGGAAAAATGAATCGGGAATGACAACTTTTGTTGTGTCTCAACTACGAGGATGATGCCTCATGTTTCATGATTGCGTGTCGCAATGGAGTGAATGCCAGGGAATCATAGGCGAAGTTTGTGGTAATCCAATTGTTCTTAGATAGAGAATCAATTCATTGAATGGGGTATTAGATTTATTGTTTGTGCATTTTCATGGGATACTTAATGATAGAAGCAGTTGGGTATGGGAAGTTTCCAAGGCCTCCATCTGAGATTCAAAATGTCTTTGAGTTGCTGGTTCTTTATCTAGGAGATTATCATGCGTTGTTTTATACAATCCAAGATTCGGGGATGATATGTATCTTACTGAGTTGGTTTGGGTAGGATTTGTTGGAAACGTTAGTTGGTGATAGTTCGAACCCTAGTGGCGGAGAACTCGGCATGCTATTTGAAAGATCATCGATTTGTTTGATTTTGCAATTTCAAAAGAATGGCCATAGGGATTTGCGGTCCGGATATGTGATGCTTGGTTCGATATGTCGTCATGACGGGGTGTAAAGCAAGTTAACCTTTTTTTAAAAGCTTAGGAATGCACGAGTTGTTTTTCCAGCAGGAAGTTGTTGGTCATGGAGCTCGTTGTAGTAAGTGTTTCTTTTTGGTTCACTGATGTTTAGGTCATGAACCGTTTGGGTCGCTCGGGTTGAATATCAGTGTTTGAAGGATTCATCTGCAGGGTATAGATTGATACCTATAAACTAGGATAAGTAGTGGTTGATCTGTCAATCAACTTTAGGGTTGGATATATGTGGTCCTGCAGGAGTTTAGTTCAATCGAAAACTTTGGTTTATCGGGTTGTTATTAGACTGGAGAATCTTTTATCTTTCTGCCTAATAGATTCTTCTCTTCATTTTGCTACCTTTAAAACTTTCAAAATTATTATAATTATGTTTAATCTTATAAACATAATCATATTTACTGATACATTAGTAAATTATGATGAATAGAGTTATCATCCCTTGTGGTCGATCTCAAGAGTCCATATCAACATGTACTAGATCCATCGATTATTCACTTGCCTTACACAAACATGTGAACAATGATTTATTCATAATATTCCAAAGAATAAAATTCTCATGCATCATGTAATTCGAATTGTATGAGTCCAAGATTTTGTCCACTTGAAATTTGGTGATGAGATTTCTTTTCAATTTGTCAAATCTGATAGTACCACAAGCGCAATATTATAAGAATCGAATCCACAATTAATATTGTTATTATTAGAAATATAATTCATACATTCACTATAAATCAAAAACTTAACTTTTATTGATGTAAGAAACTTGAACTTCTCCTTACCATGCACACACTGAAAACTATGTTTCTAGACACCTTCAAAAAGTAACAACAATATATTAAAATTTTCCTAACTCCTTAGTAGTAGCTCAAGATTCTGACCATCGAACCATGCAACAAAATTCCATTTCCCATGATCAGATATAGCTCCCTTGATGAAGCTTCATTCTTTCCTTTAGATCATGCAAAAACATCAAAATGCAATCATCACACCATTTATTAAGATTTTATGAATAAGAACTGATTAAAATAACATAATTACGATCTTTAAGATCCTTTAGGTATTTTGGGTAGTTTCACATCTAATGCCCTTTCATTTGGTAGTAGAAACAAATGGTCTCGTTGAGATCATCATATGGAATGATCTTAAAACAAGCCTTACTCTTTACCATATGATCAAACGGGTGACCTTCGTCGATCCGTTTCGATTGGGAAGAGAAATATTTTCTTCATGCCTAATGTTATTATTGTTAATGTCCATAGAATCCTTGGGATTAGATCTCTTAATTATTTCTCCTTTAGCAAGTATCAATACGTAGGTCAGAGTAGTTAAGGTTACGTCGAGATTCCTCATATGAAAATGCTTAACGACCTAGACCATATGACTTTGCAAGTGAAAAAAGAACCAAATCATTGGCTTTCTCCATCGAAAATATGACACCAATTCTTCCTAATTTGTTAATGTAAGATTTCATTTTTAGAACATTCACACACACATAGTCTCCATCTTCATGTTTTGCATGCCAATAAGGCTTGAGTAGTTTCATATCTTTCAACATATGGAAAACATGACGATGGGAGAATCACTGGAGGAGGAGGAGTTGGTAGAGTTGAAGGATGCTGATGTCCATTTCCACTATTTCCCAGAGTAGGGAAGATATTTTCACCGTGATCAGAATGTGGAAGACCATCTTCAGAAGAACGAGAAAAAACATTTCTAAAAGAACGAGGAAGACCATTTCTATCTTCATTAGACATCTAAAAATGGGAAAAAAGAGAATTTAAGTTACTTGATTTTAATACTTCAATATTAACCCAAAAATTGAATTAAGGTCAGGACTCATATTTTCACTTCAGTATGAAGAGGGATACCATAGTCATATCATGAAACTACTTTAGGTGGGTGAATCATTTCACTAGTTTCAATCACATGAAACTCCTAGATATCTTGAGATTTTATTGAAACATAAATGAAATTTTTAATCTTGGATTATGGTCTTAGCAATTGTGACTGAGATGCCGAGGAAGACAATTAAAATGTGAATAAGCATGCAAACCTACTCAAACACCCTCGATCGATTTATGATCTCCCATTTATATGCCAGTTAACCAAACAAGATTCGTTAACAATTATAAACATGATTTATTTCATCATTTTATCTTTATAGTCACACATACTCCACTAATGAACCATAAAGAAACGGTGTGCATCTTCATGGATTAGCATACAATTTTATATTTTATTAAAGTAATTAGAGTGAGATTTAAAGAGAATGTTCTGGTACATTATATCATTATACTTTTAATGTAATTATGTCCTATCAAACTCATTTATCTAATGACCATCCACCACACAAAGAAGCAGTGGGTGAAAAGAACATTCATTCAACGATCATTTTATAGGCTGCTTCCTTATACCTCTCTTACAGTGTGGCTTCGTGAATAAGGTCTACTATTAATTTGTCTGAATTTTGTTATACATATAGTATTTAATCATTTTAGATGTATAGAGTGTATTTTAAAACCTTCTTAAAACACAAGGTTTAAATATTAATTATCTGAATTAAACATTTAACTAATTAATCTTTAAACCAATTATGGTTTTAATATTGTCTTTTAATTAGTCATTCAATTAAATGTATTGTTAAAATCCATAAAGGATAATTCAAATTTAATTAACTTTTAATTAAAAATTACAATCATTAAACCAAATATTTAACATTGTCTTTTAATTGACCATATAATTAAATATATTATTGAAATCCATAAAGGATAATTCAGTTCAATTATATTATAGTTAAAAATTATTTTTTTCATATTTATCTCCTGAAACTACAAATTACGATTTTAATCATATCTAGTTCATTAAAAAACAAATTTTAACAATTTAAAAAGCACATAATCATTATAGTTAAACCTATATTCGGATTAGGAAGATAAAGGGCATGAAAAATGGAAAATAGAAAGGTGTGATGCATCTTTTCCGAATTTTTTTCATTCCATTCATCTCATGCATAATCAATTGTAAAAAAAAAAAGTTCTGATACCACTGATGGAATTTATATATTCTGAAATTTATGTACTTGTGGAAAAAACATTTAACAATTAAGGATACATGCAACCTATTGGATATATGTCTTAAAACATTGAAAGCAACATATGATGAACTAAAAGAATAGTAGGTTACAATTGAAAATCAGAAGATTAAGGTTGCATACCTTTGTATTTTTATAGTAAACAATACTTTTGAGTCCTTCCTTGAAGTTTAGAAAGCAAGAATCGAAAGTATGTTGCCTATAATTGCTCATACCCAAACCCTAGAATGTAAAGGAGAGAGGAGGAAAGAATTTTCAGCCATAACAACTCCTTGGAAAAGTTATGAACGAAATTGAGGCTCCTTGGGTTCTTATTTATGGTGTTCATGTCATTAGGGAAACCATAGATCTGAATAATAAAATAATACTATTTTATCTATTCAAATATGGTAAATCTTATTAGTTAAGATGGCTTCCAGAAAACGTCTATAACATTTGAAAACTATACACTCTATGGAGAGTTCTAGAATTTATCTTTCTTGCCTAATTATGAACAATTATAACTCCACAATTGGACCTTTAATTTATTATAATTAACTAGTAAATTAGTTCTAATTATTTCTAAATTATTTATTTTTGATTTCTTATTAATTGATAAATTAAAAAATCTATTATTTAATAATTGATCTCATAATAATATATTAATCATATAATAAATTAATAAATCGTTTATCTATTTTTAATTAATATATTAATCATATAATAAATTAACAAATAATTTTGTTCTCTCTCCTAATATCTTTTTTAGCTTATTTCTAGTTTTTGAGGGCAACCCAAAAATGACTTTGCTTTTAAATCATAAGAATGTACCAATCTAGTTAAGAGCTTAGACACCTTAATCCAACAGTAAAAGGTGCTTTGCCTCCAGTCATTTACAACTACATTTGTGGTTGTAAAATTGCATAAGAGATAAGGAATACTCTGAAGGAGAAGCTTCAAGGCAATGAACGAACCTTGAAAATCATAGTAACTCAATGTATCTTCAAGTTATCCAAATTCAACCAGAAAGAGTCGGAGTCAAATGAAACCTACTATGATCGATTCAACGATCTGATTTACAAATGTTCAAGGTTCAATGTTATTCGATATGTTCTAGAATTCAACATAACATTCACTCAAGGTGTGAGGATGGAATGGAAAAACATATGTCTTATGATCAAAACTCAAGAGAATTTTGATCCGTACTTTGTATATAACATATACAACATCTTGAAAGCACATGAAGCTGAAGTAAAGGAAATTGTAGATGAAAAGGTGTCACACCCCCAAACCAGGATGACAGAAACGTCCGAGGGTGGATAACTATCATGTACAATATCATAAATATTGTATACAAATGATTAAAGCAACAAAGCCAACATAGATATTATTGAAATAGTTACATCATTTGTGTGCATTACAAGTTTCAAAAGACAATTATAATATGTTGTCAAATGATTTGTTTTCACGCCTTAGCATCTCATCTTCAAAAGCTAGTGGTTACTTGGTTTACTAATTCCATGTGAATACAAGTTGTTTGAAAAGAGTATCAACAATTAAGTTGGTGAGTTCATTAGCATTTGTAAGTGTAACATGTAAACCTCTCATTGTAAAGTAATAGTGTTTGTTTTACTAGAAAATCCTATATTTTCCATAAAATGTATTGTAATCTTAAATGTACCAAGACCATGATGAAAAAGTATTTTCCATACTTAAAATAGTATTACACAGTTTTAATAACCTATATAAAACCATTTGAAGAAATTCTTTTCCGTAAACTAAAAGAGTCATTTCTTTATGTGAGTTTTTTAACCGTACTGATGATCGATGTTGGCCTGTCACGACGTTCTTCAGGTGTTGGAATGTTATGACGTTTGTCACCCCAGACCTGCCGGTCTAACTATAGCTAACAGTTTAGGTGTGACATTGTCAGTCTCATATATCTCATATAGATCTATACACAAGTATCACATTCTCCCTCTAGGAGATTCTTGTTATAATACAAGACTTTTGTTTGTACTTTGTAGTGTACCGTGAAGACCATATCTTACAAATTTGTTCAACGAGGTCACGTGTTTTTGTTCTGAAAATGTTTGTATATGTAAGTATCCCCTTTGTTGGGATAATAATGAAAACGACGTATTAAAATTATATATGAAATTATATAATTATACCCTTTGCTTAATGGGTTACAAAGGGGTAAAGTTTTGTAAGTCATATGTATATAGTTTATCATAGAAACAAAGTCGTACTAATACTTTGCCGTAATAATATACAGGTTTTATAGTAAAATTTTGTTTTTCACATCGTGTTGGGTCAAAAATATGGTTTATTCTTTACTTTTCTAGGAAAATGTATTTTTCAGTGTTTACGGTTTCGTTTACGGTCAGGTGGGTGTTTACAGCCGTAAACAGGTTTACGGTCGTAAACCCATTTATGGTCCATGTTCCCCATATTCATATAAATAGATGTTAGGTGGGTGAGGAGTGCATAAGTCGAGGGGAGCTTAATTGTGTGTATTCTAAGGTATGAGAGAAAGAAGAGAGAAGAGTTAGTGTGTGAACTATGTGTATGGAGTATCATTCTATTCAGTGAATACATAATAGATTCAAGTTATCCTTCTTCTTCTTCTTCTTCTTCTTCTTCTTCTTCTTCTTCGCTTCTATTTTGATCTGGCATCATCCAATTGATTGGGATTCCGCCACATCAATTGGATCTGATTGATACACAAGCAGATTTGGGGACTTACAATTAGTATCAGAGCTTGGATTGTATCAATCAATTTTGTCAGATCTGGAGCTTATCTATTCTTATTTTGGAAGTATTTTTGCTTTTTGGATAGATCTTGGCAAAATAAAGGGGGTTTGTTCTTCGTGTTTTTTTTTATAAAAACGAGTTTTTGATCGAGTTTTGGAGCAAAAATGGTGAAAACATCGTTTTTCTTTGCATATGAAGAGAGTTTACGGTCTTTGAAGGTTTTACGGTCCTCAATTTACGGTCCAAGTTTACGGTCCTCGGTTTACGATCCTCAGTTTACGATCCAAGTTTACAGTCCTCGGTTTACGGTCAGCATTTTCGGTTCGCACCTCGTCCTCGCATCCTCACACATGTTTGTTGCAACTTCGGTCTCCGCTAGCAGGAGTCTTTGCATCCGTGTACGCTTAAAAAAAGGAGAATCGATTTTAGGGGTGCAAGGAATCGAACTCGGGACCTCTAAATCTTCAAACACATGCCTTAACCAGTTGAGCTACAAGGCAACTTGTTAAACAGATTGCTTATTTAAACTTTATACACTTCGCAGCAAGCAGAAAATAATCAAAAGGAACTCGAGGGTTTCAAGATTCGAACCGAAGTCTCCTCCCAATCCCCCCTTGGTTTATAGCTTTCTTTTCTTAATTGATACCAATTGTAAGTCCTAAAATTTGCTTGTGTATCAATCAGATCCAATTGATGGTGCAGAATCCCAATCAATTGGATGATGCCAGATCAAAATAGAAGAGAAGAAGAAGAAGAAGAATAACTTGAATCTATGATGTATTCAGTGAATAAAATGATGCTCCATACACATAGTTCACAAACTAGCTCTTCTCTCTTCTTTCTCTCACACCTTAGAATACACACACTTAAGCTCCCCTCGACTTATGCACTCCTCACCCACCTAAAATCTATTTATACGAATATGTGGAACATGGGACGTAAATGGCATTACGACGCTAAACCTGTTTACGACAGTAAACACCCACTTGACCGTAAGCGAAACCTTAAACACTGAAAAATATATTTTCATTGAAAAGTAAAGTATAAACCGTATTTTTGACCCAACAATCTCCCACTTGGTTTATAGCTTTCTTTGCTTAATTGACTCAACAAGCTTCCCCTAAAAAGTAGCTGACTTTTCTTGTTAATCTTCATTGAGAGCTTGGCTTCAACATTAATCTTCAAATTCTTCACAACTTTAAGATGAACATATGAATCTTCAATAAATGACTTCATCTTGACCAGTTAGGATTTCTACAAAATTTAACATTGAATGCACATTGGGTGAGGAGGCTTCTTATAGAGATTCTTGAAAGATGGCGCTTTCAACTTGAGAATATTTAGGGAGAACAGAGAGAACGAATCTTTTGGATCACTTCAGCAAGTTCATAGATAGCAACATACTGATTGAGGAGACTTCAATGCAATCTGTCACATAATCTTCAAGAACAACTTCACCTTGCTTCTGGGGTTGAAAGATTGAATGTTGGAAGAATAATCTTCATTTTTTGCTCCTTCAAATGAGAATTCTTCGATGATCATGGATGAAGCCTTGGCTTAGAAAATCTTCGATACAGTCTCCGTGAGTCTCATCTACACTTGGATTCACTTTTCAAGACAAAACAAACCTAAAAGAAAACTTAACACACAAATTAAAATAGAAACAAAAATATTTTTTGGATTTTTGATTTTTCTAAATAAGAAATAAAATAAATATAAAAATATTTTTAGATTTTGAATTTTATGATTTTTGTTTGATATTTGAATTTTTTTAATTATCCCCCCAAATTTGTGCATAGAGAAAAACTATGAACAAATTTAACAAAAAGAAAATTATCTGGGATCAAAGTTGTGAGACAGCCTGAACTTGTTTATCAGTACCTTCACTTTCATGAATAGATCTAATCAATTTCTGGTATTGTGGTCCACTTAAACACTAAGAGTATCGATAAACTTTTCTAAATAAACCATTTAGTTGATGACGACCACGGGTATTGTTTTCCAATTAAATTAAACAGCGAGATCTACAGACAACCTCTAAATGGTTCAATTTTAGTTACACTAGAACATGTTTCATGCTTCCTTATATACCCTGGTTATCAAGAACTTCCTAAGGACTCCTTACTTTAGGTGAGTAAAAAATTATTAAGGAGGAAGTTAGATTTAGAAATAGGGGCATATGTTGTGTCCCAAGTAGGACGTATTTCAATAAATCAGAGGGGACAACATATAGCTAACTAGGATAGAAGGATTGAGAGGTAGAATGTTGTATATGCTATGTCCCAGGTAGGATCATCCAATCACGCAGAGGGGATAGCATATGGATAACAGATAGAAATATTTTCATAGATAAAAAGGTGTGTAGAAATAGAGTTGCATATGTTGCATTTCAGTTCGGATATTCCGATCGCGCAGAGGAAGCAACATATGACGGATATATAGAAAATAATTTCCTATAGACCTACTTTATCAGAACCCCCTAGTCGCCCTACGGAACCAGAATTAAGGACATAAGTCGCTACATTAAGAAAAATTCAAACCACTATTCTAGATGCGTATCAATTTAGTGTATCCTGTAGGTTCTCGTGTTTATCTCACTACTCAATCTACCTAAGCATCGTATGGTTAGTCTAAACAATCCTATCTAAATCCACACTTTCAAATCCTTCGTGCCTACCAGCACATTGATCACAAAGTCTAGACAATTCAGATTTAGTCCTTTACACATGTTTTAGACTACCCGTTATCACTTTCTTGACATCACTTCCCAAATAATGCCTACTAACGAAAAACTATAAGAAAATAAAAAATTGTCTTTGAAAAGAATCAGTTTAAGATAAACTCAAGAGTATAGAGAGCAAAACGCAAACCGTAATTCACCAATTGAATTTTCATCCAAAGGTCTGAGAACAGCACACGTAATCTCATAACATATCCGAAAATTCTTCATGTTGTTAAGCTCAAACCCCATGAGTGACTCCTTCCTTTCTTCCCTTCCCGTAAAGGACGCATACTCTCAAATAAATTCTTAGTGTTGTATAGTTGAGAGATGCCTCCTATCATGTGCCTGGAACAACCACTACCAACAAACCAAAATCTGATGATATGCCTTCATAGCTGCTCCAGCACAGAGCGGGATCAGTTGGTCTTTGGAACCCAGTCCATTTTGAAACTGGGTTGACCTTTGTCATCTTTGCAAGGTACTCTCTCCCATGACATATCCTGCTTATCACAAACAGAAGATGTAAAACTATTAGAATCATTGGAAGATTTGGTAGATTGAACTTTTGGTACCCATCTGTAGTCAGGTTTAACCCATTTCTTTTTCGACTCAATACTTGCTTTTGAATTTGAATATGATCTTCGAGATGAATCTGATTTTGTTTTCACTGGAGCATATCTTGAATTGGCCTTTTTGGCCGGCATACCCTTCTTGACTTTGGGATTTTGATTCTTGGCCTTTGGATTTTGATTCTTGCCCTTCTGCGCATTCTAGTCACCACTGCGCAATTGTGACCTTGAATGATTTCTTTTGTAGAATCTCCCACTTTACGCATTCTGCCAGCCTTGTGCGTAGTAGGGAACATATGCGTGATTTGGACAATTTCTGGAAATGTGACCAGTTGTTCCACAGTGAAAACATATCTTTTTCTTCATTGGGAAGTTGTTTCTTCCTGCCCTGGTAGCGTATCTTTGCCTTGTCTCTTGCTTTTCCCACACACAAAGTTGCAACAGGCCGTCGGTTTCGCTTATTTTGGTGGCCTGTATTTCTTAACAGTAGGTTTGTTAGGAATAACTGAGTTAGGACCAAGAGATTCAAAGTTCAAGGAGTCATTGGATCGTTCAATAATGTTCTCCTTGTTCTCATCCTCTACTACTTTACCTGCACAAGAAGTAGAAACATCAAAAACGTTCACTTGAATAGCCTCAATAGGCTCAGATGGTTCTATCTTAACTGAAGCTGGGATAAGGGTTTGACCATACTGAGCAGACATTTCTTCCTCATTGGTCTCAAGGGGTGGGTTATAGTTGTCATTAAAAGGCGGTGGAACACTATGATACCCTAGATCCTTGTTTTGATTATCTTTGAATTTTAATTTCTTTTCAATCATCAAGGCAACTACCTCACTTGACACATCATATTTTCTAAAATTAAAATCTACATTTTCAAATTTGTTTTTCAATGTGTCAATCTCGGCAGTCACATAAGCAAGTTGTCTCTTAATATAGTTATAATTTTCACATTTATTGCTAAATTCCTTTTGAAGTTCTCTAAAATCCTTAGTTTTAGCCTCTAGTTGTGCTTTTAATGGGTTTTTGACCTTTCCTTAGAGTATGTCCTTCATATCTAAGGTCCTCATTTTCCCTTTTTAGCAAATTAATTTGTTCGCGAAGAAATT
Organism: Lactuca saligna; assembly: GCF_052625555.1. Classification (NCBI taxonomy): domain Eukaryota; kingdom Viridiplantae; phylum Streptophyta; class Magnoliopsida; order Asterales; family Asteraceae; genus Lactuca; species Lactuca saligna. The sequence goes on along the minus strand of NC_136419.1, from coordinate 60,356,182 downwards.
TAATCGTAGCTTCACATGATGGAGTACATGAAACTTTATTTACTGGAATGGATGAGGAACTCAATTTTTATAAAAAATATGCCCTTTGACTAAAAACTCAAATTAAAAAAAAAAAGTCAAACTTGAAAAGCCAAATTTCAAAGTCAAACCGAAAAACTAAATTTGAAAATTTGAAAGTCAAACAAAAAAGTCAAAGGAAAGGTCAAACTTGAAATGTCTAAAGTCAAAAGTTAAAAATAAAAATTAAAAATTAAAAACTAAATTTTTTTTTTGGTTGAAAATGGAATTTTAAAATAAAGAAAATTGATTTTTGGGTTAAAAATGTAAAAACTACGAAAGAAGGGTCGAAATCAAGACACGTTATGAATTAAGTTGGGAAGAATTGTATCAACTTGCAGCTTCGAAGAGTTGGAAGGGGTACTGGTTGATTTTGGAGGAGACCCGGGTTCGAATATTGGAACCCTCGAATTCATTTTGATTATTGCTTGATGCGAAGGGTATAAAGTTTAGACGAGCAAGCTGTTAAACAAGTTGCCTTCTAGCTCAACTGGTTAAGGCGCGTCTTTGAATAGTTAGAGGTCACGAATTCGATTCCTTGTACCCCCAAAATTGATTCTCTTTGTTTTTTTAAGTGTATACGGATGCGAAGACTCCAGCTGGCCGAGACCTAAGCTGCAACAAACACGTGCGAGGATGCAAGCATGGGAGGACGAGGTGCGAACCGGTACACGGATGCGAAGACTCCAGCTGGCCGAGACCTAAGCTGCAACAAACACGTGCGAGGATGCAAGCATGCGAGGACGAGGTGCGAACCGTAAACCGACGACCATAAACACCGACCTAAACCCTTCAAAGACCGTAAACTCCCTTCAGATGCGAAGAAAAACAACGTTTTTCACCATTTTAGCTCCAAAACTCGATCAGAATCGTGTTTTTATCAAAAACACGAAGAGCAAACCCCTTTTATTTTGCCAAGATCTATCGAAAAACGCAAAAATCCTTCTAAAATAAGAATAAATAAGCTCCATAAACCCTTCAAAGACCGTAAACTCCCTTCAGATGCGAAGAAAAACAACGTTTTTCACCATTTTAGCTCCAAAACTCCATTAGAATCTTGTTTTTATCAAAAACACGAAGAGCAAACCCCCTTTATTTTGCCAAGATCTATCCAAAAACGCAAAAATCCTTCCAAAATAAGAACAAATAAGCTCCATATCTGAAAAAATTGATTGATACAATCCAAGCACTGATGCCAATTGTAAGTCCCCAAATCTGCTTGTGTATCAATCAGATCCAATTCATGGTGCAGAATCTCAATCAATTAGATGATGCTAGATCAAAATAGAAGAGAAGAAGAAGAAGAAGAATAACTTGAATCTATGATGTATTTAGTGAATAGAATGATGCTCCATACACATAGTTCACACACTAGCTCTTCTCTCTTCTTTCTCTCACACCTTAGGATACACACACTTAATCTCCCCTTGACTTATGAACTCCTCAACCACCTAACATCTATTTATATGAATATAGGGAACATGGGACGTAAATGGGTTTACGACAGTAAACCTGTTTACGGCCGTAAACACCCACCTGACCGTAAACGAAACCGTAAACACTGAAAAATATATTTTCCTAGAAAAGTGAAGTATAAACCATATTTTCGACCCAACATCAACTACCAATGTTGGAACCTGTCCAATATGTCATGTTTGTGGTGAATTAAGACATTTCAAGAGGGACTGTCCGACAGAGAAGAATGACGGGGGAGTAGGAGGAGTTTGACCCCAAAGGGTGCGAAGGCATCAAAGAACCCTGCTATATTGTTGGTACGCTTTGAAACCACAATAATTATTCATAATCATACTTATTCTCTTGTTCGAACCATATCACAACACTCATAAAAAACTCGAAACCCTATCAGGTAAACTATGATGGCTTAGTGTGTACATTAGTGTCACACCCCAAAACCGAGAACGGCGGAAAAGTTTTGGGGTGGAGGACGTCATGTAATGTATCACAACAATGCAAAGTAGTAAACAAGCAACAACATCATCCATTGCTTTAATAGTATAATTTTAATTACATTTGAGTTCTTTCATAGTATAATTCTACAAAATGAATATTCAAAAATAAAAGACGAGTCTTGATTGCTCCGTCTTCACAGAACCTGGTAGTTGTACCTGTCTATCCGTATCCTGGGAATACAAGTTATTTTGAAAGCGAGTATCAGCAATAATGCTAGTGAATTCATAAGTATTTATGTGACTTTGATTTGTAAAGCTGTAATTGAAAGAACTGTAAATGTTTTCGAAGGAAAGTTTGTACCAATGAACATGTTTGTAAATATCTGTAAACGTTTGAAAAAATCTAGAAAATCCCATATTTTCTACTAGTGTAAAATGTAGCCTTCTACCAAGACCCGACTGTTTTGAATGTTTGCTTCAGAAATCCAATATTTGTTTGTAAGTGAGTGGTAGTTTAAAAGTCCCAAAATGAACTACCATGATGTTTTTCAAGTCATAAAATAGTAGATTTGTGTACAATTATAATCGCTAAGATATATGAAAACTCTGTAAATCAACGTGTTTTTAATACTCCATGTGAGTTTTATAACCATACTATTGACACTGATGGCCTGTAACAACGTTCTTCAGGCGTTGGAATGTTATGACATTTGTCACCCCAGACCTGCCGGTCTATCTGTAGCTAACAGTTTAGGTGCGGGATTGTCAATCCCGTATAGATCTATACACAAGTATCACGCTCCCCCTCCAAGGGATTATGGTATATAATACAGGACTTAAAATGCATACATAAATGTACGTTGAAGCTTGAATATCTTCTTGATATGGCACTTGTAGTATATAAAATGTTACAAATATCTAGTATACTATCTCACGAAATTGTATTCCTTGAAATGGTATGTCTCGAAGTTGTATGCTTTTGTAATTGTATGTCTTAAGATTGTATATGATTGTATCTCTTCGCATAGTATGTAATGTATTTGTATAGACTCATGAATAGATTGAATCTTGTATGAATCCTGGTACTTGGAATGGTAAATAGTATATCTTAACTATACCTATTATAGTTACTAGTAGTGTGTGTGTATCATCGAAATATGCCTTTGTTACCCAAAGGTACTCAACCAACTGAATAGAAAACTTTTATGTCTATATCTGAATACATGATATATATATATATATATATATATATATATATATATACATATATATAACCATGCGTGTTTAGGTGTGCATTTGAAAAATAAAATATAAAAGAAGTTTTGTATAACTTTTGAGAAGTTTAATAAATAATAAGAAGTGGTGACTTGATGTCAATTTATAAAACGGTTTGAAAGTAGTTTGTTTGACAAGAATAATTTTAAGTATAAGAAGACCTTTGTTTGAAATACGATTTTAATGGTGTTTGAAAGGAAATAGAATGTATGTAAGATAGTTTGATAAGGAGTTTTTAACATGTAAAAATGTTTGTCATAAACTATTATAGTTTTTCCAAAAGTTCGTTTCATTTGTATAGTAAACCTTAGTGTGATGCTCACTTGTATTGTAATGTGTAACTTTTTGTGATGACATAAATGAACACATGTACTCAAGGTACAAATAAACCGTTTGATTCGTATACGTATAACCACCTATTTAATTTCAACGGATAATATGATATCGTGTTATGTTTTCCGTATGAAGGATTTCATACATATGTTTTACTTGATAAAAATGATTATTTAGTGAATCTTTGAGTTACACACGATAATAATCGTGTGTTTACTTGTATTCCCCCCCTTAAAAGTGTATATTAAAACAATATTGATAACACATTTAAAAATGTAGATTATAGGGGTATGAACTCACCCGTTAAGTTTGAAGAGAGAGGTTAGAGTTGAGCAGAGTTTAGACCGCGGAAAGTTGCGTCTTCGGGTTCTCGGGAATCTTTGCAGTGTAGATCCTTCGTCGGGGGCTCGAGTGCGGAAACCAAGGCAAAGAAATGGTCTCTGGAACTGGGAGAATGGCTGAGGAATTGTGAAGGTGTGCCAAAACCCGAAGCTCATGCTATCTATTTATAGTGCTGGAAACCCTTGTACGCGGCGCGTACTTCTGGAGTACGCGGGCCGTAGTCAGTACGCGGGGCGTACTTTGGTTACGCGGGGCGTAACAATACGTCATGGCTTACGACTCCTGGCTAGCTAGGCGTAGCTTGGGCGGGCCGATGGGACTCGACTCTGGGTCTAGTACGCGGGGCGTACTCCCAGAGAACGTGGGGCATAATCTGCCCTGTCTTCTTCTAAATTCTGTAACTTTCGCGTACGAGCTCCGTTTTTCGTGTTCTTTATATCCACGCGTAGGTGAGATTATGCTCTACAACTTTCATTTAGACTCCGTCAGCTAGTTTTGTCTTTATTTTTAATGATATATTTTTAATAGGCCGGGCCTCCTAAAGTTCGTTTAAAAACTCATAGGTTCTTTATTCGACGTCAGTTTTTGTTTGTCTTCTCATCCATTTGTTCCTATTGCGGAGATCTTCAACTCTCATTTGGATTGCGTTAGCTAATTTACACTCGATCTTAAATTCGAGTTTTTAGCCCTCTACTACTGTTACGAAACTTCGAAAATTCGTAACTTCTTCATACGAGGTCCAATTTGGGCGATCTTTTTATGCATGATCACGGTTTAACGTAATCTACGATTTTTGTTTAGATACCTAAGGCTAAAAATTATTGTATCGAAACTTTGCATTTTACGTCTATCAGCGTTGCTGGCTTTCGCCGGGAATTTTAGATTGGTCATAACTTCTTCGTTATAACTCGGATTTTTGTGTTCTTTATATGTACGAAAACCTTGATACGAGTCCTACCACTTTATTTACCCCAAATATGATTTTAGGAAAGTTAAATTTTTGGCTTAAATTTGATTGGCGTTACATTTTATTGTCTCAAAATATCGGGTTGTCACAATTAGGGTCATTTATAATTAAGATTTGTAGACTTAGAATGAGTGATTCCACCTCATTTCATGTTCCTTGTTTTGTTGTTGATTTAGGGCACGGTCACATAGTCAACTGTCTTTCTAATCTTAATTACACATGAGTTTTATATACCAAGCAGTTATAGAGAAACCTAGTATGGATCATTTCATGAAAGTTCATTATTTCAAATTATCAAATGTCACACCCCCAAACCAGACGGCGGAAATGTCTACGGGTAGAGGACTTCATTTGTAGTATCACAACATATGCATCATAGTAATCAAATTACAAACAACCATTGTATTTAAAAGAAATATAAGTATTTACATGTGTTCAATCATTGTATATTGACACCAAAATAGTTATACAAATGAATAAGAAATGACTCAAAATAGCTCCATCTTATCAAAAGCTCAGGGAGTACCTGTCTACTAGATAAGTACACAAGGTTTAAACTAAACTGTCATGAAAAGGATATAATTTGATCTTTTTTTAAACCAAAATGTGATGGCATGTTTGATGGGTTTTAGCCATATGAACATTCCTACGTGCACATACAAAACCCTAATGCTTGGATCTAGGTTTCTCTAATTGAACATGCATAAATCCAAGACTTATAATGATTATTCTAGCATAATAACAAAGATAAATCAGAGTTATAAGTTTACCTTGAATCACTTGTTTGATCTTCTTGTTCATGGAGCTTTAGAGTCACAATTGTCACTCCTCTAATGGCTTACAAACACCAACTAGCAAGAGGATGATTTAAGAGAGTGAGAAGAGACTTAGAAATCGGCCAGGGTTTCCTTAGGAACAAGGTGTGTCGATTTCCATGACCCCAAGGGTCTATTTATACTTGCAAGGCTCATAGGGTTTCACCCTTAAACCCTAATTGGATAACTTAAGCCCAAAGCAATCCTAATCCCTTTATGATAACCCTTTGGATGGATTTTAGGATTATCCTAATCCCTAAAATCGTCCACCATACCATCTATAAAGGATTACAGCCTAAAGTATAACTAGCACACATTTGACAGTTTAAGTCCTTCTATTTTAATTAATCTCTTTAAGTCACCAAAATTAATTCCTAATTAATTTATGACTTATATTAATCAAATAATAATAATATTATTCCTTATAATATTTCAACTCTCATTCTAAATCATCCTATCAAGTTGCTATGATGAAGGCAACCTAAAAGGACCATGCTCAATCGGGTCAAGTATTTACCAAATATAGTTGCAGCCTTAGACACTATTCCAACAGTCTCCCACTTGGATAAGTCTAGTAACTATATATACACCGATTAGCAATCGTAGCTTTCAAAGACGCTGTCAAACTCTGATCTAATCAATCTTGTCCTTTAGATAAGGGATCGTACAGAACTTTGTATAGATATCATGCTGACATTTATATGGAACCAATTGTCTAGCATTTGGTTTCTTGATCTCAGATTTATTTGACATAGAACTTAATCGAACATATCAATTTAGTTCTGACCGGGCCCGGCACATTAGTCAAATCAAATCATCGAGCGGCCGAGATATTGCTTTTACCTTCTTAGGATAAAAGTAATAGATAAACTTCGACTTATATGCATTTACTTATTCATTAACCAACTATAGACAACAATGCGTTTTATAGCATCAAGTTACTGATGCGGTTTCGCATTATCAATGTACAACCAATTAACAAATAACAAACCATATATCTAGGTTTTAAGACCATATGGTATTATCGTCTTGCGATCACCATTTTGTCACATTCCATAAGGTGATTCCAACAAGCGTGGGTTTGTTCCAATGCTGTGGGTTTGTTCCAATGCTCAAAACTAGTTCATAAGCACTCATGAACGTTGCAGCAAACTTTTGCTATGTCTAATACCATTTAGACAATCTACACACCAATTCATGACAATCTTCATTCATACCTACTTCCAACAAATGAATGATTGTGGACATTTGAATAATTCGATTATTCTTAATAAACTCAATTACTCTGGAAGTCAAAACATGCAAAGTGAAACAATAGTTAAATAGTTAACATAGGATAGTAACTTTACTTATAAATAATACTCTTTTATTTAATCATCAAATGTTAATTACATTTATCTATTATACGTTTCTAAAACTATCTAATCTATACTAATATCATCCTTCAGCCCAATGCTGCTAGCATGCTGCAAGTGCTTAACCCTGCTCAGTCCCTTCGTAAGCGGATCTGCTGGGTTATCTTCTGATGATATCCTCTTCACCACGAGTTGTCCTTCTTCTACACGATGTCTTATAAAATGATATTTTCTGTCGATATGTCGAGATCTACCTTGATCTCTTGGTTCCTTGGTCAAGGCAACTGCTCCTTCATTATCATAGAAAATCTCCGTGGCCTCCTTTATGGTAGGTACAACTCCAAGATCACTAATGAAGTTCTTCAACCATATTGCCTCTTTCGACGTTTCGCTCGCTGCAATCGACTCTGATTCGCACGTTGAATCAGCTACGGTTTCTTGTTTGGAACTTTTCCAAGTTACTGCTCCTCTATTCAGGGTAAAGACCCAGCCCGACTGTGAATGGTAGTTGTCCCTGTCGGTCTGAAAGCTGGCGTCACTATACCCTTGCACCTTCAAGTCATCACTCCCTCCGAGGACTAAAAACCATTCCTTGGTCCTTCGAAGGTACTTAAGGATATATTTTCTGTAACATCCCGGAATCGCGGGAGTAGAGTTGAAGGACCAAAAGTGTAAGTTTGGAGGGTGACTCGGCGAGTCCATGGGTAGACTCGGTGAGTCAGGTCGCGGCTGTGGTCGCGTGTCAAGTGGCCTACTCGGCGAGTCCTCAGGATGGACTCGGCGAGTAGGTGCTGTATGAAGAAAACCCTAATTTCCGGGGTTAAGCTCTATATAAAGAGCATAATACCCCTCCACAGCCTCCCTTATTCCCCCCTTGAGTTCCAGGAGCCCTAAGTTCGTGGAGAGATCATTTGTGGAGCAAATTAGAGCTTGGAGAAGTGTGGTTTGAGGAGATCTTGAAGGAGAAGTGGTTTGGATCAAAGGGCTTTGCTTGGATTCGAGTTTAGCAGCTATTGAGGCACCTTTTGGAGGTAATATCTTCGTCCTTAGGCTGTGCATTTCTAGTTCCATCATTTTGGGCTGTGTGGGGTGCTTGGTTGTGTGATATTTTGATGTTGGAGGATGGATCTGAGGTTGCTACCTCAGATCTGGAGTGGAGAAGACCTTAGGGGCATTAAAGCCTCTATCTTTATGTTGTTAATGAAGCTACCATGTCCCAAACCTTGGTTCTAAGGTGAAAATGGCTTAGATCTCGTTAGATTCACGTAAAGTTTGCCACTTTACGTGATGGATGGATTGTAGGAGGTTGGATCTATGTTTTGGATCAATTGCATGGCCTGAGATGCGTCTGTATGGATTCAGACCGGTGGTACTCGGCGAGTCACATGGGTGGACTCGACGAGTTGCTTGAAGATGGCCTGGAACTCGGTGAGTTGGAAGAACAACTCGGCGAGCAGGTTGAAGATGGCCTTGGACTCGGCGAGTCTTGTCGAGGAAGTCCCAATATTTCTGGTTGAGTCGATGAATCGGTGAGTCGAGGGATGACTCGGTGAGTTGGGTGCGAGTGGACTCAGAGTTGTTGCACTCGACGAGTCTTGGGGTGACTCGGCGAGTTGGGTCGCTAATTGAGGGAAGTTCTGAGCATAAGGACTCGACGAGTCATCGGGTTGACTCGACGAGTAGGGTCAGTCAGGGGTTGACTTTGACTTGTCCAGGGTTGACCAGTTGTCTTCTAGGGGTATTTTGGTAATTAAGGGTATTTATTGGGTTACTGTTTGATGTTCAGTGGAGGAGTTGTGTCAGAGTTCGGAGCAGCGGGATCTTACCTTTTCAGCCGTCAGTTTCGAGGTGAGTTATCCTCACTATATCAACAGGGTCTAAGGCACCAAGGCCGGCCCTTTATTGTATTGAGATTCAGTTACGTTTATCATGTTATTGTTGGTTGTGTCTGCATCCTGGTAGTTAGGGTGGTACATGCTAGGGGACCTTGTAAAGGTCAGTTCTCGATATACAGAGTAATGCTATGCTAGTGACCGGTTAGGTCGGTAGCCCGGTTAGGGTAATGATATGCTATGTGATCTGCTTACTCGATTTGTTGATTATGACTGTTATATGAATGTATGTTTTGTGCACGTGGTTGTTTGGACTAGAGATGGGTTGAGGCGGGTCCTGCTTTGTGCTGTAGGCCAAGATACCCAGGGCGGACCGGTTGTTCCGAAGGCCCAGTGAGCGGTCCGGATAGGCTGTAGGCCCCACGTGGGCGGATCAGACGTGCCGAGGCTCGAAGAGTGGACCAGGCCGACTGTAGGCCCGATGCGGGCGGACCAGTCACACTGTAGACTCAGAGAGTGGACCAGGTGGGTTGAAGGCCCGATGCGGGCGGACCAACCCCACTGTAGACTCGAAGGACATGACTAGACCCGGAGGATGGATCCGATGGACTGAAGGCCCGATACGGCGGACCAGTCACGGTAGACCCGATATGCATGATTGTTCTATGTCCTGTTATGTTATGTATGTTTTATATGTTTTGGACCGGAAGGTCGCGGCCTGGAAGGGCGTATACGTGGTTGGTATTTTGGGGGTATCTCACTAAGCTTTCGGGCTTACAGTTGTGGTTTAATGTTTTTCAGGTTCTTCAGGAGACTGTGGCAAGGCAAAGGCGCGATCGTACCGCTCCTCATGATTTCGTAACAACGTGATTCTGGGAATACTTAAATGAATTGTATTGAAAACCTTTTGTAAACATTTTAATGAAAATCGGGTTGTTTTGAAAATTTTAAATTGGTTGTGTTTTTCGGACGTCACATTTTCACTGCAATCTAATGGGCTCTGCCAGGATTCCCTTGATATCTACTAACCATGCTCAAAGCAAAGGCTACATCAGGGTGATTACAAGTCATAGCATACATGATTGAGCCAACTGCAGAAGCGTATGGTACTCGACTCATTTCTGCTATCTTGGCTTCGGTACTCGGACTTTGAGTCTTACTCAACTTGGCATTATATTGTATCGGTAATTCTCCCTTCTTCGAGTTCTCCATACTAAAACGTTTTAGTACCTTATCTAAGTAAGTGTTTTGACTAAGACCTATTAGTCTCTTACTTCGTTCTCTCACTATCCTTATTCCCAGAATATAGGAAGCCTCTCCGAGGTCCTTCATAGCGAAGCACTTCCCGAGCCAGGACTTAATCTGCTGTGGTGTCGGGACGTCGTTTCCTATGAGCAACATATCATCGACATACAAAACGAGAAAGCTAACTATACTCCCACTGGCTTTGACATATACACATGATTCATCTCCACTTCGTACAAATCCAAACTCTTCGACTTTCTCATCGAAGCAAAGATTCCATCTGCGAGACGCTTGCTTAAGTCCATAAATGGACTTCTCAAGTTTACACACTCTATTTGGATGCTTCAGATCGACAAAACCCTCTGGCTGAGCCATGTAAACATCCTCAGCCAACTTCTCATTAAGGAAAGCGGTTTTGACATCCATTTGCCAAATGTCATAATCATGAAATGCGGCAATTGCTAGCATCACTCTAATAGATTTTATCTTCGCAACTGGCGAGAAGGTTTCATCATAGTCAACTCTGGGAGTTTGAGTAAAACCCTTCGCAACCAATCGTGCTTTATATGTGTGTATGTTTCCATCCACGTGGGTCTTCTTCTTGAAGATCCATTTACACCCAACGGTCTTACGTTCGGGCACATAATCAACCAAATTCCAAACTTGGTTGTCATACATGGATTGGATCTCGCTGTCCATTGCCTCTTTCCACTTCACAGACTTCGGGCCTGCCATGGCTTCCTTATAGCTATTAGGTTCATCTAGATTTATTAGTGTACTATCACTAATATACGTGTCCCCTTTGGTAGTAATATGAAAACCATATAACTGGGGTTGAACTCTAACTCTTTCGGAACGTCTAAGAGGTAAGGACTCATCAATTGGTTCAACCGGAGTTTCCTCCTCGGGTTGAGTGCCAGCGGTAGAGGTTCCTTCATCTATCGACTCTCACTACAAGAAAAATAGCCTTTAATGACGCGCAAACAATGACACTCGCTGATTCACGTTACGCATTTTTGGGCGCCCTTAAAAATAATGTTAGACTTCCCAAATTTGAAGGATAGTGGACACGTATTTTTGTGCGCCCTTAAATTAGTGTATCAAGAAAAAAAATAAAAAACACGGAGGGCGCTTTATCTTAAACGTGCGTCTTCTGTAGGTCTCGCTTTATAATTTTAGTGAAACGCGCCTTGAGAAGATAACGGGGGGAAAACGAAACCCTAAAATTTTGAAAACCCGCTTTCTTTTCTAGCTTCTTTTCTTCATCTTCATAATCAACACTCCCCTCTTGTTTCTCTATTGTGAGAAGTGACGGAAAGAAGGGAGACTAGGATGGATCTACCGGTGATGATGAACGGAGGTGCTTTCCGGTCAATTTCGATGGTTGTTTCCCTCTTGCCCTAATCACGTCGTCGCCGCGAATCACACACCGCCAGGCAGTGGAAGATGATGATGAAGTTTTTCGTTGTTGTATGCCGCCCTCCCTCTCTGTCTCTAACTATCTCTGACCTTTCTTTATGAAGATGATGATGTTCATCTCCCTTCATCTTCTCGGTTTTCCATCAGGTAATTATCGGGTTCGCTCGTGATGCTAAACTTCAGAAAAGAGTTCTTCTCCGGTCTTAGCATGTTCCCGGGTAGTTGAACTTCTTTCATCTCTCGGAATCGATCTCAACCTCCTATTCAGCCCTCTACAGCCTTACTTGTAAGTCCACACCACACTTGTTCTTATCTTGTTCTGGAAAATCAAGAAACATTCAAAAAACCTTAGGGTTTCGCTTCTTATCATCGGTGAGGTCGCGTTTCTTCTTATCAGTACTAGGGTCTCGTTTCTTATCATCAGTGAGTCCTCGTTTCTTCTTATTAGTATCAGATTTCATCTTGGCGAGGGGCCAGATTGACGAGACCTGTGAGACTTCTGAGATTGCTCCATGTTCCCTGTGTGGCTGTGTGAGGATACATAGATTAATGGCTACGATAGGGGTTAGCAAAGCTCCTTATTTTTTCTCTACCAGGTATAATAATTGTTGCTTAAAATGGTTACTTTTTCTTATTCATCACTGTTAGGGCTTATTTCTTCTCTGGGACAAATTTGATTCTTTTTATGATTTGGGAACCAAAACACGCTAATGGTCTGATGATTCCTTAACCTATGAACATTCACATTTATCTGTTATAGTGAACATCAAATCTTGTGTTTGGATACAATAACAAGCAAATATACTTGCTGCTTATTTAAGTTCAAATATGGAGTGGACCAAACAACAAGACATTCTCAAAGATCTTTGTTCAGGGCATTGCAGTTACATTCAATTTACACACTTCAATGTGTTTCCCAGTGCACTATATACATATCTATCTCAGAGGTGATATTTTGTCATTATATCTTTCCTTGATATTGTAATTATTTGAACTTATTTATGCTTGCTTTGATATATCTTTTATAAAGACGTGAATGCCCTCCTCACGAGAATTCCATCCAACTAAGCAAACCCTTAAGTTTCTTTCTTCACTGATCCCGAATATTAGATATTTCACAACTTTAGATAACTTCACCTGATCATCATCCTTTCTGCTTTTATTTCTTATTCTTGAATGGACTTCAATTTCAATTTTTTCTCTTGCTATTGCAGACAGGTCACTCAACTTACCCTGGTTCACCTTTGGGACCAGATACTTATCATGAATATCAAATCTTACTTGTCATGGATTACGAGGAACTAAAGAAGAAAAACAATCAAAACTCTATATACAAAAATAGCAACAAACCTAAGGAGAATCCATTGATTGGAAATTTTGGAGATCTTATTTGCAAAAATCTTCAGGCCAATGTGTCACAATTCAAATGCTTGGGAGACTTGCAGGTTGCTTCTTCACACAACTGATTTTTTTTACCATTTATAAAACAGTAAAAATCATTTTCCGTTTTTTACCAAATTACAGCGGAAGGTACATTGTTCTTCATTGTTATTAACTTTCAGGTAATTAATTATATATTATATATATTATATAAACATGTACAGATTAGGATTATTTAGTAATTACTATTTTTGTGATCATTTAATTAATTAGGTGCCAGGTTCAACACATTATAATCTTGCTTCCTATTTTATAGCTTGAAGTTTGAAGAATATTATTATAATTTGGTGGTATATTAGGTGTTGTGTTTGCCTGAGAGTGAGAGTTAGCAGAGGTAGGAACCGTTGTGAAGCTTTCCGCTCCAAAACCCCAACTGGTGGTGCCGCCTTCAGCCGCTTTCTTGTTCTGGTGCCCATTGTTTCTTGTTCTAAAAGATTTGGATTTGTTTCTTGTTCTGGTGCCTTCAGCCGCTTGCTTGTTCAAGGTTATTAGCTAAAGTATGCCCTCAGTCTTATCATGTTAATTTATGACAAATACTTTTTCTTTTTGTTGTAAACTTCATGAAGTTATGTGTAAAGACCCGTTTATTTATTAAATCACTAAATAAAATGCTGAGCGAATAGTAGCCCTAAAATCGATAATTATATAGCAAGGTGTTTATCTCGAGAAGCTAGTTGTTATAATTTTAGAGATTTGGGGGTTAAAATGTAAGTTTCGATTTTATTTTGTAAGTAATTGAGAAGGCAGGGATCGCTTGTTATATTATTGGGATTTTTTTTATGAAAATATTATAAAGTCAGGGACCCCGTAGTAATTAGTGGAATTTAATTTAAAAGGATATAAGGTTGAGGGGCTGAAATTTCCATTATGGAAAATAAGTTAAAGGGACCGGGTATATAACCCATCCCTTCTTCTGGAACCCTAGAACACATTGCAGCCGCCACCTTCCTCCTCACCTTCAACCGTCGCTTTGAGATCTTCGAGCCACCATTGAAGTCAGTCGTCGGAGTCCATCCTCCCCCATGTTGGAGCGAGAGCACGTCCCTCGGAGGATTGCTTGCCGACGTGAGACACCGGACCTCGGTCGCCATCTCCTTCATCATTCTCTTCCTCCCATATTTTCTCCGATCGCCGCTCCTTTGCCGCTGTACTCGTTGCTGCTGCCTTGCGCAGTCGTCGATGAAGCTGGAACCGACGCCATCAATCGTCGTTTGCATTGTTGAACTCGACTGTGATCGTCTCCGCCGCTGCAATGCTTCTGTGAAGAAGACGAAGTCAGTGCCCTTCGCCACCTTCGTTCGCCGCCATTAGCCATCGCTGGTGCCGCCTTCTCAAATCTGTGTCGTCGCATTTAGCCACCAGGTGGGTGGTTGGGTTCTTTTTCGAGCAGGAGATATGGGTGTGTGTGGTTCGTATGCTGTCATGGCGTGTGAATCACCGTTCCATCGTGGTTGTGTGTAGGTGATGTCGATTGGTTGCTGTGAAGAACCACCATGGCAGTCGGCCATGGTGGCTGCCACCTCAAGGACCGACATAGCGGTTGTGCATGCTAATGTATGGGTTATTTTCGTGTGTGTGTTCGTTTAGTATAGTGTGTGTGTTTTTAGTGAGTTCCTTGTAAATTGTAAAAGAAAATGGAATAATGAGAAAGAAACCATAACCACCACCGTGAGGTGGTGGCTGCCGCCTCCTGTCGCCACCGACCGTCGTGTTGGGTGGCGGTGCGCTTTGCCTCTTGTGATTGATTCGTTTGGGCTTAGTGAAACCCTAATGGGCTCAAAGGAGCTCTAATGGACACAATGAAGCTTAATGGACTCTATTGGACCCAATAAAACCCTTATGGGCTTAATAATATTTTAGTGGGATTAATAGGCCCATAAAGCCCTAATTGACATAAAAGGCCAATAAATTAATAAATGAGCTAGTATTTGGGTTGGAAACCTTAATGCCATCAAAACCCTAATTTTGGGGAAATTAATCGAGACACACGAGAATTATGTAATAACTTGGAATATTAAATAATAAACCTTGGCAGAAATTAATCTAAGCAATAATGGACTTAATGGATTAAGTCCTTAATTGATTAAGTCCCTAGTGTGTTAAGTCCTTAGTGGGTTAAGTAAGAAACACTTAACCTTAGTTATCATTTGATGTGAAACCCTAATTTCACTTGGGCCTTGTATTGGGCCATCCGAGAATAATCAAATGGACTAGAGTAATTAGTTGGGCGTTAGGGTAAGGCCCATATGAAGAATGGGGCCCAATTTGGAAAATTGGGCCATAGATGGGCCACAGTTGGGGCCGAGAGGATTGTATGATATTGGGCCCTTAGAATGGGACATGTTGGACTAAACTGGACATTTGGGCCTTAAGGGAAGTCCATGTAGAGGTTTGGGCCCAATTTGGAAAATTAGGCCATATGTTGGGCTTTAATCCCTAGTTGACTTTGGGCCTATGGATTGGGCCTTGGGCTTGGGTAAGCCAAGCTAGGGGTAATGTAGTAATTACCCAAAGCATGTATTTTTAGTTGTGTGTTAGAACCCAATTATTAATTGGGTGTTATTTGGTGTTGACAGTTCGGGAATCTGTCAGCCAGCAGCTGGGGTGGAGTCTGCGGGACATCAGCAGTTTGGGATTGTGTCAACGGGACTTCAGCAGTGTGAGGTGAGTTTCCTTCCAGTAGGGACGGGTCTAAGGCCACAATGCCGGCCCGTCCAGTTAGTAGTAGTTTCCGGACTTCGGTCCGATGTAGTAGTTAGTATGTTTGATGCCTTCGTGGTTCAGACAGGATTTATGCGCTATGTGTTATGTGTTTTATGTTATGTGTTCCGGGCTACGGCCCGATGCAGTATGCAGTATATTTGTTATGTTAGATGATATGCTATGCTATGCTCAGTCAGTTCCGGACTTCGGTCCGATGCAGGGGACACAGTCCCAGTCAGTTCCGGACTTCGGTCCGATGCAGGGGACACGGTCCCAGTCAGTTCCGGACTTCGGTCCGATGCAGTCAGTTCCGGACTTCGGTCCGATGCAGTCAGCTCCGGACCTCGGTCCGATGCAGTCAGTTCCGGACCTCGGTCCGATGCAGTTAGTTCCGGACTTCGGTCCGATGCAGGGGACAAGGTCCCAGTCAGTTCCGGACTTCGGTCCGATGCAGTTTCCGGGCTTCGGCCCGATGCAGTGGGCAAGGCCCAATATGTGTTCATATGTTATTGTATGGTATGTGGTAATTTGGGGGAGCTCACTAAGCTTCGTGCTTACAGTTTCAGTTTTGGTTTCAGGTACTTCCGCAAGCAAAGGGAAGAGCTCGGGGTGACGGCATCGCATACACCACAGCTTTAGCTTTTAGCTTGGGATTGATTTAGTTTGTTTTGATTTGACGTAGTATGATACAGTTTTCCGCACGGTGTTTTTTTATTATGTTGGAATACATCACGCATGGTTTCATTATATGACACTCTGATTATGGTTTTGGTTATATCGAAAAACAAAATTTTTGGGTCGTTTCAAGTTGGTATCAGAGCCCTGGTTTGAGGGATTCGGATACACTTTCGGGTGTATCTGAACTCAAACTAAGGGAAATAAAAGATTTTAATAAAATAAAAATGTTTTACAAAAAGAATTTTGAAAACACTTAGAAAGAAAGAATTGTTTTAACAAAGATAGAGGTGTGTGCATGCGGTCAGCCGAGCTCAAGTAAGTACTCCCAATTTACCCATACAAGTTATGTTATGATCATCATTATCAGTTTCAGTTTCAGTTTCAGCTTCAGTAGAACAGCATGCTAGAATAAGACTAAGGATCTAGGATGATGCCTTATGTGCCTGTTTTATGTGTTTCAGCTGATAAGAATTGCATGCTAGTATTGAGTAGACAGTAGTAGGATAGCCTGTGTAGGTTATGCCTGATAGCATGAGCTTAGCATTGAATGCTAGTGCAGTTTCTTGTTATGAGAATTTTTTTGCCTAAGTATGTTTCCTTTATCCGAATGCTGCTTGCTTTGTGCTTTGTGGGACTCTGAGTGATGGGAGTTAGCCATTAGGTGAATACGTCACATCACATGTGATTAGGGTTGGATAATCTAAGAGTGCTAGATTTGGCCCTACTGCGCAGCTCTTGTCTGAGTCCAACCGTTGTAGGGACGAGGCTTTTACTCGAAGGATTATCCGAGCATCATCACATGTGATGGTATTCAGGTGGTGGCTAATTGGCATTACAAGGAGGCCTTCAGCAGCTGAGGATTGTTTGGGTAGAGTCATAGGTTCCCTAGGGCAAGCCTAGGATGAGAGTAGCAGAGATCAGTAGAAGAGTAAAAGGGGACATGGTGGAGTTGAGGTAACTCTTGAGGAAAGTACGGATAGATGTGGAAGGTAGTAGGGGCCCATACTACTGAAAGCAGAGGATCCGTACTCGATTCAAGAGGGGCCGAGGCGAAACCAAGGAACTAGTAGAGTATGTGAGAGATCCCTCAGCAGTAGTATGTAATTGGTCAGGGATTGTTATATTTTCAGCATGGTGGCGTTGCGCGAGACATCAGTTGGCAGTTCAGGTGCAGGGGAGGGGTCTGGCTCGGGCTTTAGAGCCGGATAGCTTGTCGATCGGATGAGGGATTCATTTCTGCAGAGATTATGCACAACATCATCGATCAGACTCCAATGATTTCCGGTTCAGTTAGAGAGGCTATTGTGGAGTTTATGGACAGTCATCTTGAGGCCGTAGGGGCCGGGTTAGTTTCAGGACAGACTGGGGCTCGTCTAGGCCCCGATTCTTATAGAGTTCTGGGATCCATCAGGGAAGGAGATCCCATTTCTAGTTCTGCTATTAGGAGGCAGGGGTGAGTGGGGCATTCTATCTCCAAGAGAAACCATTGTATGATTGGATAGTTGAGGAAGTTTCGCGAGCCATTCGCGAGGGTCTGCCAGACATGGTCGTGAGGATCATTGATAGATTGATAGCGAGGCTTCAGGATCAGACATCTGTTGTTCAGACAACAGACATGGTCGTTGGGGTAACGCAGGAGCGAGAGTCGGGCAAGGAGTCGGAAGGGAAGAGGAAAATGGATGAGACACAGGTTGCCACAGGTTCGAGTAAGAGGCCCAAGAGTTCAGATTTGAGGACGAGGAACTATCAGAGCCGCAGTCGACGCGGGAAGTGCGGAAGGACGCACATGGGTGCGTGTAGGCGTAGAAGTGGGGGCAATGTTGGATGTTTCAAGTGCGGCCGGATTGGTCATTTTAGCAGAGACTGTGTTGTCACCATCACCCAGAGACTTGATCCGTTGTGTTTCCATTGCAGTCAGGGGGCCACAAGAAGGCCCACTGTCCGAGTTGTATTCAGCAGGGCGGGCGCCAGCTCCTGCCCTTGGAGCTTCGAGTACCGTCAGTGGTTGTCAAGGCCGGGCAAGGGTGCCTACGGCTTGGATCCGAGTTTCTCCGGTAGATTTCAGCAGGGATTCGAGCAGCACTGAGTAATGGAGGTATGAAACTTTGTTTTGTCAGCTTACGTTATGATATATTGTTATGGTTCTGCATCATTATCGGTATGAGTATTTCATTTTGAGCGGTTTGATTGTGATCGAGTTATATGCCATCTGCATACCTTGGATTTTTGGTTAGTAGTCAAGGGTTGGGTTTTATCGAAAAGGGTACTTAGGGTGCAGTAAGTGTAGCATGCCTTGGAGGGACTCGGTATGTTCGCTAGTTCGGAGTTGTATAAGTTTTAGAATGGACAGGTTAGATCCCTAGCTATGGTAAGCCTGGGATTTCTCTTTTCTGAGCATTGAAGTGTAAGCAGGATCGAAGTGGGGGAGAATTCTTCGAGTGTACAAGGGTAAGAGCACGCAAATCTAGAACAAGTACGTGATTTCTGAGAAGGAAAAGAAGTGGTTCAGAGTTTGATGGATTGAATAGTTCAGGGTTGGGAGTTTGAGAAACTCCCCATCAGTCCGTGCGTGTAGATGGTAATGGTGAGAATGTGGTTCGGATTGCGGTGAAAGGGCCGCCTGTAAGACCCGTGTGAGTCGGAAAGGAGGATCTTGAGAACGGTTAGCAAGAGATGTTTCTGTGCTAGCAGTCAGATAGTAGTAGAGTGTTGTAAGCCTGCGGGGTAGCCATAGCATTCACTAGCAGTCAGATAGTAGTGGAGTGTTGTAAGTCTGCGGGGGTAGCCGTAGCATTCACTAGTAGTCAGATAGTAATAGAGTGTTGTAGGCCTGCGGGGGTAGTCGTAGCGTTCATTAGCAGCCAGATAGTATTTGGGAGTTGTGAATCCGCGGGTGTAGCCGTGGCTCTTATCAGATTGGTAGCAGCATGAGCGCGTTGTTGAACGCGGGAACGTAGTAATACCCACCCGTTCGGGTGCAGCAGTGGGAATATGGGAATCCACGGGTTAGATTCGGATTTCCCAAATGGTTCAGTTAGGGGTAAGTCAGCAAATTTTTGGCCATAGATCGTCACATCAGTTACGAGATCAGAGTAGCAGTGGACCGTTGGGACTCGGGTATGTTAAGGGCTACCGTCAGTCTGGGAACCATCATGTGTTAGCCATGGAATGGATGACGTTAGGATGTGATGTAAGGACCCGATCGGTTGGATCGGAAGGTTGTTAGAGCCACAGTGACAGGATAACTAGTGGAAACTAGTCCTTGAGGAAGATTTCATTCAGAAGTCGTGGAAGCAACTAAGTGAGGAGTCCCTTGACTCCACAATTGGACTTGAGTTTAGTGTTTCAGGCAGTTCAATGTTTCAGAAATTTCAGTGCTTTAAACAGTTCAGTGCCTCAAGAAGTAATGGTATTTTGAGATTTCATGTATGGATAGAGTCACAGATAGCTTGGGCTATGCTAAGTCACTCACAGCGGGATTATCAGGACGTTGGCTAGGTATAAGTGAATTACAGGGATAAGTAGATTTGTGATTCTGTTTCTAGTGCGAGTTACCAGGAGCTGAGTAGGCAGCTGAGAAATAAGTGGATTGAATTTAGCAATCATGAATCAGTAGAGCGGTCTGTCAGGGGTTCGGACCATCTCAAGACATCAGAATTTAGATGGAGTGCATGTAATCTTGTTGCGAAAAGTTCGTTCACGTGAGGGTTTTAGGGCCTTGCGAAGATTGGTCATGGCTACCCTAGGAGGGCTAGGGTATGCCAAGGATGGTGACCATTTTACTAGAGTGGTTAGGCATGAAGGGTATGGTAAGGAATGATTTCGAGGACGAAATCTAATTTAAGTGGGGAAGAGTTGTAAAGCCCCGTTTATTTATTAAATCACTAAATAAAATGCTGAGCGAATAGTAGCCCTAAAATCGATAATTATATAGCAAGGTGTTGATCTCGAGAAGCTAGTTGTTATAATTTTAGAGATTTGGGGGTTAAAATGTAAGTTTCGATTTTATTTTGTAAGTAATTGAGAAGGCAGGGATCGCTTGTTATATTATTGGGATTTTTTTTTATGAAAATATTATAAAGTCAGGGACCCCGTAGTAATTAGTGGAATTTAATTTAAAAGGATATAAGGTTGAGGGGCTGAAATTGCCATTATGGAAAATAAGTTAAAGGGACCGGGTATATAACCCATCCCTTCTTCTGGAACCCTAGAACACATTGCAGCCGCCACCTTCCTCCTCACCTTCAACCGTCGCTTTGAGATCTTCGAGCCACCATCGAAGTCAGTCGTCGGAGTCCATCCTCCCCCATGTTGGAGCGAGAGCACGTCCCTCGGAGGATTGCTTGCCGACGTGAGACACCGGACCTCGGTCGCCATCTCCTTCATCATTCTCTTCCTCCCATATTTTCTCCGATCGCCGCTCCTTTGCCGCTGTACTCGTTGCTGCTGCCTTGCGCAGTCGTCGATGAAGCTGGAACCGACGCCATCAATCGTCGTTTGCATTGTTGAACTCGACTATGATCGTCTCCGCCGCTGCAATGCTTCTGTGAAGAAGACGAAGTCAGTGCCCTTCGCCACCTTCGTTCGCCGCCGTTAGCCATCGCTGGTGCCGCCTTCTCAAATCTGTGTCGTCGCATTTAGCCACCAGGTGGGTGGTTGGGTTCTTTTTCGAGCAGGAGATATGGGTGTGTGTGGTTCGTATGCTGTCATGGCGTGTGAATCACCGTTCCATCGTGGTTGTGTGTAGGTGATGTCGATTGGTTGCTGTGAAGAACCACCATGGCAGTCGGCCATGGTGGCTACCACCTCAAGGACCGACATAGCGGTTGTGCATGCTAATGTATGGGTTATTTTTGTGTGTGTGTTCGTTTAGTATAGTGTGTGTGTTTTTAGTGAGTTCCTTGTAAATTGTAAAAGAAAATGGAATAATGAGAAAGAAACCATAACCACCACCGTGAGGTGGTGGCTGCCGCCTCCTGTCGCCACCGACCGTCGTGTCGGGTGGCGGTGCGCTTTGCCTCTTGTGATTGATTCGTTTGGGCTTAGTGAAACCCTAATGGGCTCAAAGGAGCTCTAATGGACATAATGAAGCTTAATGGACTCTATTGGACCCAATAAAACCCTTATGGGCTTAATAATATTTTAGTGGGATTAATAGGCCCATAAAGCCCTAATTGACATAAAAGGCCAATAAATTAATAAATGAGCTAGTATTTGGGTTGGAAACCTTAATGCCATCAAAACCCTAATTTTGGGGAAATTAATCGAGACACACAAGAATTATGTAATAACTTGGAATATTAAATAATAAACCTTGGCAGAAATTAATCTAAGCAATAATGGACTTAATGGATTAAGTCCTTAATTGATTAAGTCCCTAGTGTGTTAAGTCCTTAGTGGGTTAAGTAAGAAACACTTAACCTTAGTTATCATTTGATGTGAAACCCTAATTTCACTTGGGCCTTGTATTGGGCCATCCGAGAATAATCAAATGGACTAGAGTAATTAGTTGGGCGTTAGGGTAAGGCCCATATGAAGAATGGGGCCCAATTTGGAAAATTGGGCCATAGATGGGCCACAGTTGGGGCCGAGAGGATTGTATGATATTGGGCCCTTAGAATGGGACATGTTGGACTAAACTGGACATTTGGGCCTTAAGGGAAGTCCATGTAGAGGTTTGGGCCCAATTTGGAAAATTGGGCCATATGTTGGGCTTTAATCCCTAGTTGACTTTGGGCCTATGGATTGGGCCTTGGGCTTGGGTAAGCCAAGCTAGGGGTAATGTAGTAATTACCCAAAGCATGTATTTTTAGTTGTGTGTTAGAACCCAATTATTAATTGGGTGTTATTTGGTGTTGACAGTTCGGGAATCTGTCAGCCAGCAGCTGGGGTGGAGTCTGCGGGACATCAGCAGTTTGGGATTGTGTCAACGGGACTTCAGCAGTGTGAGGTGAGTTTCCTTCCAGTAGGGACGGGTCTAAGGCCACAATGCCGGCCCGTCCAGTTAGTAGTAGTTTCCGGACTTCGGTCCGATGTAGTAGTTAGTATGTTTGATGCCTTCGTGGTTCAGACAGGATTTATGCGCTATGTGTTATGTGTTTTATGTTATGTGTTCCGGGCTACGGCCCGATGCAGTATGTAGTATATTTGTTATGTTAGATGATATGCTATGCTATGCTCAGTCAGTTCCGGACTTCGGTCCGATGCAGGGGACACAGTCCCAGTCAGTTCCGGACTTCGGTCCGATGCAGTCAGCTCCGGACCTCGGTCCGATGCAGTCAGTTCCGGACTTTGGTCCGATGCAGTTAGTTCCGGACTTCGGTCCGATGCAGGGGACAAGGTCCCAGTCAGTTCCGGACTTCGGTCCGATGCAGTTTCCGGGCTTCGGCCCGATGCAGTGGGCAAGGCCCAATATGTGTTCATATGTTATTGTATGGTATGTGGTAATTTGGGGGAGCTCACTAAGCTTCGTGCTTACAGTTTCAGTTTTGGTTTCAGGTACTTCCGCAAGCAAAGGGAAGAGCTCGGGGTGACGGCATCGCATACACCACAGCTTTAGCTTTTAGCCTGGGATTGATTTAGTTTGTTTTGATTTGACGTAGTATGATACAGTTTTCCGCACGGTGTTTTTTTTTATTATGTTGGAATACATCACGCATGGTTTCATTATATGACACTCTGATTGTGGTTTTGGTTATATCGAAAAACAAAATTTTTGGGTCGTATTTTTGGGTCGTTTCATTATGAATTACTGTTCTTGACAGATGGGAAGAGAGACTCGAAGATCTCTTTAATGGTTGACCCTTTGACATGCTTGATGCTACACTCACAGACATCGTTCAAAAGTTCCCACTAGACATTAAGGTAATACCCTAAGGACTCGAGAACAAGATAATTGAACTACAAGTGTCGGTTGACCGCAAACCCAATAGCCATTGACCAACACAACTGTAAGTGCAAAAGTCAACCATGACTTTTCTAGCAATGAAAACACGATTACAATTGGTAGCAATATTTTACATAAAAAAAATGCAGAGTCTTGACAAAACTTTAAAACAATATTTTATATAAAAAATGAACTTGTGTTAAAATTATGTTTATTTATTATATGCAGAGTCTTGACAAAAGTTGTTTAGGTCCTTTGAGGAAAGCTTATTGCAGCTCTCTTAATCTACTTTTAAGGCATGAGGTATGTTCAACTAATTAGTATAATTCATACGTACAAATATAAATAAATATTAAAAAAGTTAAAAATTCTTTTTTTTAGGCACATGAATTTGCTAATGAGCTTAGAGCAATTACAAAAGCATCAAGAAATCCAACTGTTTTGCTCGAAGGTTCAACTGGTTCAAATCAAAATGTAAACAATGCATATACTTCCACTGCTTTGAATAATATGCCAAAATGCTCACCATATTTATCCCACTCCTTCTTGATGAGGTTATTAATATAATTCTTCATTTTTTTGGTTTATTTTAGATGAAAGTTTCTAAATCGATTTATTTCCTTCACATAGTTCCTTTTTTTTCACACTTCATGTGCTTTGGAGTTTCTGCACTCGCTCAACCAGGAAGTCCTACAAATGGCAATAAAACAAACGAGGACGATTTAGGCATTATGGACATCGATGATAATGATGACGACGACAACAACAACAACAAAAGTAAAAATAAAAAACAAAAATTTTCAATTCATTTCCATTTTCCACCTAATTTATATACTGTTGTTGACCTTTCATTTCCATTTTTCCACCTAATTTAACACTTCAGTTCAAGATTTGGTAACTTACCTGAGATCAACTATTGACATTTTGTTTCTTTGTGGACTAGTCCAGCAGGACTCATCACATGCATGACACATGGAACTACTAGTCCTCATAGTAATACAGTTTATGCCATAAGTGATGCTGCCCCCCAAGTCAGTTGAGCAGCACATAAGGTACATTTAATTCCTATTTTTATTTTTAAGTCCATGGTGTTAAATTAAACTAAGATGTTGCCCGGGGTATTGTTGCTTTTACAATGGACGACCCATCTGCATCAGCTTTTTATCTATTTATTTTTTCTATTATCATATCCTGTCACTTCTCCATGACATTATGTGTTTGTTATAGGATCAAGTTCCAGAGAATGATGACAAAGGAATTTCTAAGGATAAACCATTGTATGATCTATTTGTTTCTTTACTTTAATGAGTAAAATTAAAGTTCTAAAGATATTCATATTCCCCTTCATTCTTGATTTATATATCTACATGGTATAATTATTTTTAATTCTTCCTTTTGCAAAAAGGTATGCTTTTGATCAGTAGGAGGCTTTGCTCTCCTTGAAGAAGAGTGGCAAAATTGATGAATTATTATTACAAGTAAAGACAGCTGTCCATTGAGTATTGCATGGAGGTAATTACTATAATGCCCTTTTCTTATATTTACTTTGAAAATGTTAATTCTTACCTTTTGTCTATGTAGGATCCACCAGGAGCAGGAAAAACACAAATAGTTCTTGGGCTTCTTAGTGCCATATTACAAACCAGCTGAGTATATAAGTCTCTTAGTAACTTATGCAGGTAACAATATTGTTCATAGCTGGGCTGTTAATGTTCATGTTTGTTTTCATTTATGCAGGTAACAATCTTGTTGAAAGGACTTATGAATAAGATATTAATGGTAACAAGTTTAACACTCGAGTCCATACGATTAGATGTTAATGGTAACAAGTTGAACACGTGTCTTTGTTATACATACAAATTAAATGCAATGGATTGTATTTTTTGTATATGGTATTTTATTTTATATTATGCAATGGATTGTATTTTTTGTATATGGTATTTTATTTCTATTATGAGAAATTAAATGCAAATTTAATTTATAAATTAATAAATACAAATATATTATTTAAAAAAAAAATTAAAATTACGATACGCAAACATGTGTGTCATCTTCATTTATGACATGGCCTTTCTTGACTGGTGCTTCCTTGATACACATTGCGTGTCATAAACACGCACGTCTTAAGGTTACGACACGCAAATGCGTGTCGTCTTCCTTTATGACAGGGCCTTCCTTGATACGCAATGCGTGTCATAACCGCGCGTCGTAAATGCACGTCGTAAATGCGCGTCGTCTATAGACGACGCGCAAAAGCGCGTCATCACTCTTTATGACAGGGCCTTCCTTGACGCGCATTTGCGCGTCGTCTGAGCGTTTTACGACGCGCAATGAGCGTCGTAAAAGGCATTTTTTCTAGTAGTGTCTTGAATCTCTTCAAGCTCGATTTGCCTCCCACTGTCTCCTTGGCTTATGAGTTCTCGCTCTCAGAAAACTCCTCTCCTCGCAACAAAGACAACATTGTCCTTCGGTCTATAGAAGAGATTTCCAAAGGATTTCTGCGGGTAGCCGATGAAAATACATCGCTCACTACGAGGTTCGAGTTTGTGGTGAGTATCTCGTCTTACGAAAGCCTCGCAACCCCAAATCTTGATATGTGCTAACGAGGGAGCTTTCCATGTATACATCTCGTGAGGTGTTGTGGCAACCTTCTTAGTAGGGACTCGGTTAAGGATATGGGCGGCAGTCTCTAAGGCATACCCCCAGAAGGAGATTGATAGCGAAGCACGACTCATCATAGAGCGGACCATTTCCAACAACGTTCGATTACGCCTTTCTGCCACACCATTCAATTGTGGTGTCCTAGGTGGCGTCAATTGCGAAACTATTCCACACTCTTTTAGATAGTCGTGGAATTCAAGTCTTAGGTACTCTCCCCCTCGATCAGATAGAAGCATCTTGATTTTCCTGCCTAATTGATTCTCCATTTCATTTTTGAACTCTTTGAACTTTTCGAATGTTTCTTGTAACATCCGGATTTTACCAGGTATAATGTAAGTTTAATTGTGTTATATTGTGAGAGGGACTCGGCGAGTTGGGGCTCAGACTCGCCGAGTAGGGACGCGGGATTGATCGAGGGTGCACACTTGGACTCGGCGAGTCCAGGGTATGGACTCGGCGAGTCTGCGCTGTGTTATGAAACCCTAAATCTCCGGGTTTGTGGCCTATTTAAGGGGCCTTATGGCCGTCATTTGCGCTCACCCAACCCCCAGAGAGTGTCCCTAGAGTTCTTGAGCGTTTGTGAAGGAAAGAGAGCCAATCTTGATCTTGTGTGTGTTGTTTAGCAAGAAGAAGGAGGCCCTAGGCAAGAGGAAGCAAAGGAGGTTGCTATTTCGTGGATTTGGAGCTTGGATCATCACTCTAGAGGTATTAATTTCGGACCATTTTCTGTTTGGTGAAACTTGATGCAAGTTAGG
Organism: Lactuca saligna; assembly: GCF_052625555.1. Lineage (NCBI taxonomy): Eukaryota > Viridiplantae > Streptophyta > Magnoliopsida > Asterales > Asteraceae > Lactuca > Lactuca saligna. The sequence continues at coordinate 60,329,509 of NC_136419.1, read as the reverse complement.
GCTTAATATGATCATTTATGGGGTGATTTGGTGCCCCTTTGGTTCCCTCTTTGAGTTGAGACCATGGATCTGGATCCATAGAGGTCCAGAGGGCCTCACTCATCAAGCTTTATGGGTGGAAATGGAGTCCTTGGCCTTGTGTTGAAGTAGTAGAGTCAAAAACATCATTTGTGATCATGTAGAGGTTATTTATGCATCAAGATTGTGACTTTACGTGCTAAATAAGCATGGGGGACTGGATCTATGGATTAGTGGACTGGATCTGGCCTTTAGAGCAAGATTGAGTCAGTGCATGGCACGGACTCGCCGAGTCCGAAGAACAGACTCGGCGAGTAGCTTGAATGTTGCACGACCACTCAGCGAGTGGCCTCGCCGAGTTGGGATGAGTGAACTCGGTGGGTCAAGGGGGAGTCAGGATGGACAGGTGGACCGAGTCAAACCGGACTCGCCGAGTTGTTCTTGAGACTCGGCGAGTTGAGTCGTGGTGGCCCCACAACTCGTGCCAAGTGGAAACTCGTCGAGTTGGGAGGGGATGCTCGACGTGTCAAGAGAGGATTCCAGGGAAATCGGTGAATGCGCTCAGACTCGCCGAGTCGCTATAGTGCACTTGCCGAGTCCGGTCAAGTTGACCGTTGACCAGCGTTGACCTAGATTGTCTTGTTATGGTATGGTCAACCCTAGTTGGGAAAGTGTTACTTAGAGATGTATTGTGCTATAGGGGGACTTCAGCTCGGCAGATCGAGTGTTTAGCGATTTCAGGGTTACGGTTTACCGAGACACGCGAGGTGAGTCTTCTCACTATACTTTACCTTGAGTAGGTAACCAGAGTTATGTGATAGAGTATTTGTATGCTATGTATGTTATGTGTTGTGCTGCATTACTTTTATGTGTTTGATGCTGTGCATGTTTACAGAGTTAGAACCGGAAGATTCACAGAGTTAGAACCTGAGGGTTCACAGAGTTTGGGTGTACGGACCCACGGAGTTATAGCCTCGAGTGGCTAATATGTGTTATATGTAGTATTTTGGGAAACTCACTAAGCCTTGTGCTTACAGTGTTGATGTTATTTGTTTCAGGTACTAGTGACGACCGTGGGAAGGCGCCGGCTTGATCCGTACACACACGTTTGGAGGTTGACATTTTGATCTTGGGATTTTATACTATTTTGCTGAACAATTAAAAGGGGTGTTTCTATGAATATTGATGGAATTATGTTTTAAAAAAAAATTGTTTGAAAAATTCAGTGTTACAAATTGGTATCAGAGCCTTGGTTTAAGGGATTCGGGTACACCTTCGGGGGTATTTGAACTCAAACTGAGGAAATAAAGAGATATTTTCAAAATAAAAACCAAAATTTTCTAAGAGTAAAGGGTTTTCCAGGAAGAAACGTGTGTACGATCAGTCAGCGCCCGAACGGTGAATTCCCAAAATATCTTTTGTTATGTAATAACTATTATTGTGATGTGTGTGCATGCTAGAGTAGGCTAGGTATTGCTAATAGGGCTAGAGTGGCCTGTTTTGTGATGCCTTAGCTTAGGGAATGGTGAGCTGCTATGAGACGCTGAGAGTAATTAGGTAGCAGCTAGGGTTTTGTGTGAGATCTGTTCAGAGAGATTTAAGTATAATAGAGTACTTGGGGACTGGGATCCGAAGAGGACGATTTGGGGTGTGTACCGAGACGGTGCGGACAGTAGTATTGGGCCCGTACTACTAAAAGCACCAGAGCGGTACACAATTCAAATAAGAATCTGGGGATGCCAAGAATCAAGGAGGGGTGGATTGTTGAATGTAAGAGTGTTCGAGTGAATTCTAATTATCGCATGTTGTATTTCAGAGGTTGATCATGGTGAGGACACGACACATGCCGGAGGATGCTGGATCTAGTGATGAGGACATTCGACAGATCATTCATGAGGAGGTGGCTGTGGTCATCAGAGCCGAGATACCAGAGATGTTCGGGTCCATTAAGACCGCTTTGATTGAGACGTTTGACGAGCGCTATGCCGCTCTTTCTGAGGCTGCGGTTGCAGCAGCTACCGCAGCGATTTCTGCGGCAAGACCCCAGGGAGGTGATGCGATGTTGTTCAGGGAGTTCAGCAACACCAAGCCACCAGAGTTTGATGGTACGCAGGACCCGGTGGCAGCTATGAGGTGGATATCTGATATGGAGGGATGCTTCTTCACTTGCTCGTCCCCTGAGCATTTGAAGGTTCGGTTCGCGCTGAACCAGCTTCGCTTGGGAGCGAAGGACTGGTGGAAGTTTGTGACTGCGCATTTCACACCGACTGAGCTTTCGGCAGTGACCTGGGAGAGGTTCACTTCCATGTTCCGAGATGAGTATGTTCCTCAGGTGGAGAGGGAACGTCTGGCTCAGGAGTTTCTGACCCTCAAGCAGGGTACCGAGTCAGTTACAGCGATTACGAGGATGTTTCAGGAGAGGGCGATGTTTTGCCCTGAGCACGTGTCCACCGAGCAGGCACGTATGAGCCGTTATCTGAGCATTTTGAGGCGGGATATTCGGGAGTTCGCTGCGAACTCCTCGTACCGGAAATTTGCCGAGCTTCAGGCAAATGCTCGGAAGAGGGAGATTGAGCTTGAGACTCAGGCCAGGGAGGAGGCGGAGTCTATGGGGAGGGATCGGCGGCCGGCACAGTCCCAGCCGGCAGCCAAGCGGGCCAAGCCCGCTGATCCCAGACCCGGGAGCCAGAAGGGCCGCACTTGTGGGAAGTGCGGCAAGGGTCACGATGGCGCCTGTCGGGCAGGGTCTTGCTACAAATGTGGCAAGGAGGGGCATATGGCTAAGGACTGCCCCAAGGGATTTGCAGTGTGCTTCCACTGCAATCAGACTGGACACCGGAAGGCGGAGTGTCCGCTGCTGCGCGGGGCATCTCAGGGATCTGCTCCCGCCGCCATCAGAGCTGCTGCTGCAGAGAGTCGGCCCGTGAAGGCCGAGGCACCAAGGGCTCGGGGGAGAGCCTTCCAGCTGACTGCGGAAGAGGTCCGCGCTGCACCCGACGTTGTGGCTGGTATGTTTCCTTTTCATTATTGTTTATGGTGTTGAGATATTATGCTTATATCATGCTATGCTTAGGTACCTTCCTTGTGAATTCTGTACCTGCTTTAGTGTTATTTGACTCGGGTGCGAGTCGATCTTTTGTGTCCTTGGCATTTAGTCAGCGTATCAGTGTTAGTCGTGGAGTATTGAGTCGGCCCCTGCGGGTTTCCATAGCCGCCGACAGAGTGATTTGTGCTACAGAGGTCTTCCGGGGATGTGTATTGGAGATATTCGGGGTCGAGTTTCCGATCGACCTGATTCCGATTGCGATGGGTGATGTCTGTGTTATAGTGGGCATGGATTGGTTGAGCCGATTCGGTGCGGTTATCGATTGCGAGCAACAGCTGGTGACTATACGAGATCCTAGTGGGGGAGTTCTTTCAGTATACGGCGAGGGTACACGTTCTGGATCAGCCTTTTGTTCGGCTGCTAGGGCGAGGCAGTGTTTACAGCAGGGTTGTAAGGGTTATGTAGCGTATGTGATGGATACGCGAGTGATCTCCGAGAGACCGAGCTCTGTGGAGGAAGTTCCGGTGGTGCGGGAGTTTCCAGATGTATTTCCCGAAGAGTTACCAGGTGTGCCTCCCGCGAGGCAAGTGGAGTTTGGCATCGATTTGGTTCCGGGGGCCGCGCCTATTGCTAAGGTGCCGTATCGCCTTGCGCCTCCGGAGATGCAGGAGTTATCCTCGCAACTTCAGGAGTTGCTGGGGAAGGGGTTTATTCGGACGAGTAGCTCGTCGTGGGGAGCACCCATCTTGTTTGTGAAGAAGAAGGATGGCTCGCATCGCATGTGTATTGATTACTGGGAATTGAATAAGCTGACGGTCAAGAACCGTTACCCGCTACCGAGGATCGACGATTTATTCGATCAGCTACAGGGAGCATCTTGGTTCTCCAAGATTGATTTGAGGTCGGGCTATCATCAGGTGAGAGTGCGGGACGAGGACGTTCAGAAGACAGCATTCAGGACGCGTTATGGGCATTATGAGTTTGTGGTGATGCCTTTTGGGCTCACTAATGCCCCGGCTGTGTTCATGGACCTCATGAACAGGGTATGTCGGCCGATGTTGGATCGGTCGGTGATTGTTTTCATTGATGATATTCTGGTATATTCGAGATCTAGTGAGCAGCACGAGGAGCATCTGAGGGAGGTGCTTGGGGTTTTGAGAGCGGAGAAACTTTACGCAAAGTTCTCCAAGTGCGATTTCGGGTTACGGGAGGTCCAGTTTCTGGGACATCTCGTTAACCAGAAGGGGATATTGGTCGATCCGGCCAAGGTTGACGCAGTGATGAAGTGGGAGGTGCCGAGGTCACCTTCTGAGATACGGAGTTTCCTCGGGTTGGCAGGGTATTATCGGAGATTTATTAAGGATTTCTCCAAGATTGCGGTTCCACTCACCAGATTGACCCGGAAGGGTGTGGCATTTGCATGGGGTCCCGAGCAGCAGACCTCCTTTGAGACGCTTCGCCAGAGGTTGTGTGAAGCTCCAGTATTAGCCCTTCCGGAAGGTATGGAAGGTTTTGTGGTATTCTGCGATGCATCGATCCTAGGATTGGGAGCGGTATTGATGTAGAAGGGTCATGTGATAGCTTATGCATCGAGGCAGTTGAAGCCTCACGAGACGAGGTACCCCACACATGATTTGGAGCTGGGGGCAGTGGTGTTCGCCCTCAAGATTTGGCGGCACTACTTGTATGGAGTTCGTTGTACGATTTACACGGACCATAAGAGTTTGAAGTACTTGATGGATCAGCCTAACCTAAATATGCGGAAGAGGAGATGGTTAGACGTGGTCAAGGATTATGATTGTGAGATCTTGTACCACCCGGACAAGGCTAATGTGGTAGCCGACGCGTTGAGTCGCAGGGCGGAGAGTACTCCCCTGCGGGATGTATGTTTGAGATTGACCGTGATAGCTCCAGTTCTGGACGCCATTCGTGGGGCTCAGGCCGAGGCCGTGCGTCCGGAGATGCAGAAGAGAGAGCGGGTTGCTGGGATGGTTTCTGAGTTTATATCGGATAGTCGAGGCCTTATGACTTATCAGGGCAGGATTTGGGTACCGTTTGTGGGCGGTACCCGTACCACATTGTTGGAGGAGGCTCATAGATCGAAATTTTCGATCCACCCCGGGGCCACGAAGATGTATTTGGACCTAAGGAAGGAGTATTGGTGGCCCTGTATGAAGAGGGATGTAGCATGGTTTGTCGAGAGGTGTTTGACCTGTCGAAGGGTAAAGGCCGAACACCAGAGACCGCATGGAAAGTTGCAGCCATTGGAGGTTCCCGAGTGGAAGTGGGAACAGATCACTATGGACTTTATCACCAAATTGCCGAGGACTGCCAGAGGAGTTGATGCAATTTGGGTGATTGTGGATAGATTGACAAAGAGCGCTCACTTTCTTGCCATCAGTGAGAGTTCTTCAGCAGAGAAGTTGGCGGAGGTTTACGTGAGGGAGGTTGTATCTCGGCATAGGGTGCCGATCTCGATTATTTCAGACCGCGATGTGCGTTTCACTTCCCGTTTTTGGAAGAAATTTCATGAGGAGTTGGGTACTAAGTTTCATTTTAGTACCGCATACCACCCCCAGACCGACGGTCAGAGTGAGCGGACGATACAGACGCTCGAGGACATGCTTCGAGCTTGTGTATTGGATTTTGGGGGTAGTTGGGACTCGTATTTGCCTCTAGCGGAGTTTTCCTACAATAACAGCTATCATTCGAGCATTGGTATGCCGCCCTTTGAGCTGTTATATGGTAGGAGGTGTCGGACTCCCATATGTTGGGGAGAGGTTGGGCAAAGGGTAATGGGCAGTACAGAGATCGTGAATCAGACGACAGAGCAGATACAGCTGGTCAGGCAGAGGTTATTGACCGCTCAGAGCCGGCAGAAGAGTTACGCGGATGGACGCCGGTCCGAGTTGGAATTTCAGGTCGGCGACTTTGTTCTCCTGAAGGTCTCTCCTTGGAAAGGAGTGATCCGGTTCAGGAAGAGGGGCAAATTGGGACCCCGGTTTATTGGCCCGTTTCGTGTGATCGCCAGGGTAGGCCGGGTAGCCTATCGGCTGGAGTTACCAGCAGAGTTGGGACAGATTCACAACACTTTTCATGTATCGCAGTTGAGGAAATGTATAGCCGATGAGTCGGCAGTGGTTCCACTTGAGGATATTCAGGTTGATGCGAGCCTGAATTATGCGGAGAGACCAGTGGCTATTAGGGATCGGAAGATCAAGGTTTTGAGGAACAAGGAGGTACCTCTGGTATTGGTTCAGTGGCAACATCGGAAGGGATCAGAGATGACCTGGGAGCCGGAGGGTATGATGCGGGAGCAGCATCCGGAGCTGTTTTAGTGCGGGACTTCAAGGGCGAAGTCCAGTTCTAGTGGGGGAGAGTTGTAACATCCGGATTTTACCAGGTATAATGTAAGTTTAATTGTGTTATATTGTGAGAGGGACTCGGCGAGTTGGGGCTCAGACTCGCCGAGTAGGGACACGGGATTGATCGAGGGTGCGCACTTGGACTCGGCGAGTCCAGGGTATGGACTCGGCGAGTCTGCACTGTGTTATGAAACCCTAAATCTCCGGGTTTGTGGCCTATTTAAGGGGCCTTATGGCCGTCATTTGCGCTCACCCAACCCCCAGAGAGTGTCCCTAGAGTTCTTGAGCGTTTGTGAAGGAAAGAGAGCCAATCTTGATCTTGTGTGTGTTGTTTAGCAAGAAGAAGGAGGCCCTAGGCAAGAGGAAGAAAAGGAGGTTGCTATTTCGTGGATTTGGAGCTTGGATCATCACTCTAGAGGTATTAATTTCGGACCATTTTCTGTTTGGTGAAACTTGATGCAAGCTAGGGCTTAATATGATCATTTATGGGGTGATTTGGTGCCCCTTTGGTTCCCTCTTTGAGTTGAGACCATGGATCTGGATCCATAGAGGTCCAGAGGGCCTCACTCATCAAGCTTTATGGGTGGAAATGGAGTCCTTGGCCTTGTGTTGAAGTAGTAGAGTCAAAAACATCATTTGTGATCATGTAGAGGTTATTTATGCATCAAGATTGTGACTTTACGTGCTAAATAAGCATGGGGGGACTGGATCTATGGATTAGTGGACTGGATCTGGCCTTTAGAGCAAGATTGAGTCAGTGCATGGCACGGACTCGCCGAGTCCGAAGAACAGACTCGGCGAGTAGCTTGAATGTTGCACGACCACTCAGCGAGTGGCCTCGCCGAGTTGGGATGAGTGAACTCGGTGGGTCAAGGGGGAGTCAGGATGGACAGGTGGACCGAGTCAAACCGGACTCGCCGAGTTGTTCTTGAGACTCGGCGAGTTGAGTCGTGGTGGCCCCACAACTCGTGCCAGGTGGAAACTCGTCGAGTTGGGAGGGGATGCTCGACGTGTCAAGAGAGGATTCCAGGGAAATCGGTGAATGCGCTCAGACTCGCCGAGTCGCTATAGTGCACTCGCCGAGTCCGGTCAAGTTGACCGTTGACCAGCGTTGACCTAGATTGTCTTGTTATGGTATGGTCAACCCTAGTTGGGAAAGTGTTACTTAGAGATGTATTGTGCTATAGGGGGACTTCAGCTCGGCAGATCGAGTGTTTAGCGATTTCAGGGTTACGGTTTACCGAGACACGCGAGGTGAGTCTTCTCACTATACTTTACCTTGAGTAGGTAACCAGAGTTATGTGATAGAGTATTTGTATGCTATGTATGTTATGTGTTGTGCTGCATTACTTTTATGTGTTTGATGCTGTGCATGTTTACAGAGTTAGAACCGGAAGGTTCACAGAGTTAGAACCTGAGGGTTCACAGAGTTTGGGTGTACGGACCCACGGAGTTATAGCCTCGAGTGGCTAATATGTGTTATATGTAGTATTTTGGGAAACTCACTAAGCCTTGTGCTTACAGTGTTGATGTTATTTGTTTCAGGTACTAGTGACGACCGTGGGAAGGCGCCGGCTTGATCCGTACACACACGTTTGGAGCTTGACATTTTGATCTTGGGATTTTGTACTATTTTGCTGAACAATTAAAAGGGGTGTTTCTATGAATATTGATGGAATTATGTTTTAAAAAAAAAATTGTTTGAAAAATTCAGTGTTACATTTCTGACTTTTGCTTGATTAAGTAGATATACCCATATCTACTATAGTCATCGGTAACAGTCACATAGAAGCGGTTTCCATCCTTTGTGGTTGATCTAAACGGTCCACATACATGGTTATGTATTAGGTCCAATAAACCCTCACCCCTTTCACATGTGCTAGTGAAGGGTGACTTAGTCATCTTTCCAAGTAAACAAGATTCGCATGTGTCATGTTCCCTAAGGTCGAATGACTCCAACACTCCATCCTTTTGGACTTGGGCTATGCGCTTTTTGCTGACATGTCCAAGAAGACAATGCCACAAGGATGCTCTATCCATACTATTGGAAGAATCCATTCATAAAACATCATTTCCTAGATTATCTACAATCATAACAGTTTCATAAATTCCATTACATGGTATTGCTTCAAAATATAAGACACCATTTAGATAAGCACAAATAAAACCATTCTCATTATTAAAAGAAAATCTAAATCCTTGTCTAAACAAACCATGAAATGAAATGATGTTTCTTGCCATTTCTGGCGAATAGCAACAATTGTTCAAATCCAAAGATAAACCATTCCTAAGCACTAGAGAATACACTCCAATCTTGGTCACAGGTGACGATCTTCTGTTCCCCATGATTAGATTTATTCTTCCATGCTCCAAATCCCTGTTTCTTCTTAGTCCCTGCAATTCAGAACAAATGTGGTAACCACAACCGGTATCGAGCACCCAAGAAATAGCATGCGATGAATCATTAGATTTAATTATGTATATACGTGCGAAATATGGCTTGATCTTTCCTTCCTTGATGGCTTGCAGGTACTCTGGGCAACTTATTTTCCAATGCCCTATTCTGTGGCAATGGTGGCACTCTGCCTCCTTTGGGTTAGAAGTAGGCTTGGTGGGATCAACTTTTGTCCCACTAGAGGAGGAACCATCTCGGGACTTTCCCTTGCGGTAGCTCTGAGACGGAGCCTTCCTCTTCTTGTCTCTTCCTTGCCCAATGGCCAAAACAGGAGCATCGGGTGGATTGGGAGTAGGTGCAACACACTTGTCCTTGATATTGCTCTCAACAACCCTAAGGAGACCTTGGAGCTTGCTTAGTGTGACCTCTTCCTTGTTCATATGGTAGGTCATCCTAAATTGATTGTAACATGGTAGCAAAGAGTGAAGCACCATGTCGATTGCCAAGTCTTCCCCAAAGTCAACATTTAACTTGCGAAGTCGATCGATATACCTTTGCATCTTTTGCAGGTGCTAGGTAAGAGATTCTCCATGACCCATTTTGGCGGAAATCATGTTAGTGAAAATCTCGTAACACTCTTGTCTCGCGTTTTGATGGTATCTTTCCAACAAGTCTTGGTGCATTTCGTACGGATACATGTCCTCGTAGGACTTTTGGAATTCGGCATTCATGGTGGCTATCATGATGCAATGTACCTTCGTTGCATCGCACTCGTGAGTTTCAAAAGTAACCATTTCAGCCGGAGTAGCGATTTCAGGATTGATCTTCTCGACCTTCTCATCGAGGACATACTCCTTGTCCTCGTAGCGAGTAATCATGCGAATGTATCTTATCCATTCGCTAAAGTTCGTTCCATCCAAAAGTTACCTTTTGGCAAGGGCTCATCAATGTGAACGAGCTTGCAACAGCATTGTTTGCGTTTGACATCTACAAATAGAAACAGACAAAGATAGATTATAATTTGGATCCCTAATTATCACCCAATAAGAAAAATTAGGGCTAGGATCCAACAACAATATTTACATATTAGAAAAGGGATGCCGTAATCTAACATGTAAACAATTTGAAGGTAAGTGAATGACGATTCACTAATTCTCCACCATAAAAACATAACTTTGACTCTTAGTGTAATGAGAATTCCTAGATTTGGATGAGATTCATTGAAACTTTTCAATGGCATGTTTAAATCTCGATATGCCCCTCTCTTTTGTGACTGGGATATCGAGGATCACAAAGTGGGTGTGAATTACCATGCAAATTGACATGGTGCCTTCATTGTAACGATCACCTATTCGATGTGCCGGTAAACCACACACACCCCATCGAACTATGATAAACAATGAATCACCCTTTACCACCTTTTCTTAGAACCAATTAGTGTGTCGGTAAACCACACACGCTCCACTAGCTTCATAGCAAGGGTGCAAAGTGTAATTTCATGGGATTGCATCAATTCACTTTTCCTAAAGTAACTAGGATTACACTACTAGAAAAATAGCCTTTTATGATGCTCATTGCCCGTCGTAAAAGGCTCAGACGACGCGCAAATGCGCATCAAGGAAGGCCCTGTCATAAAGAGAGATGACGCACTTTTGCGCGTCGTCTATAGACGACGCACATGTACGACACGTAATTACGACGTGCGTTTACGACACGCAATGCGTATCAAGGAAGGCCCTGTCATAAAGGAAGACGACACGCATCCGCGTGTTGTAACCTTACGACACGCATGTTAATGACACGCAATTCGTATCAAGAAAGGCCATGTCATAAATGAAGATGACACCCATTTTTGCGTATCATAATTTTAAATGTTTTAAAAAAATATTATTTATAGATTTACTAATTTTCATATTAAATAATACATTAAAAATCTCATAATACAAAATAAAATACCATAAATAACAAAGATAATTCATTTCACTAATATGTCAAATATAAATAATTATTCCAAAAGTGAGTAAATGTTATAAAAAATGAATTCATTTATATACAATTGCATCATCTAGCTTACTATGTGCCAACAACTCTCTATGTGTTTACTTTTGCTTCAGTCTTGTTTCCTCCGAAGCTTCTAGCCATGCCAAAATATGATATCTTGAGTCTCGTTTCAAGAACCAAAATCACCTTGAATCACTACTATTAAGGAACACCTTCTTGTTTCTACTTCTTTTCATATCCATAATCCACAAGAATCACCCCAGCTAGAGACTCTATCACATCTCAAAGTACCTATTTACAATAATACCCCCAAACAAAAAGTAAACTACATGCAAAAAAAAGTATTATAAAGTTATAAAAAGAACACTAACCTTAGGAAAACTTGTCTCGAACTCCCATTCGAAAGTACTTTTCAAGAACAACTGGTCAAATTCATGAACATCTGCATTTGGCATACTATGAAATAAATACATCTTTTTCATATTCAGAGCAATCATCCACAACTCCTGGCTTGTTTCTGAAAAAATAAAAACAATAATAATCATAACATTTCTGATGTAAATTATATTTTTATCCAAAAAGTTTAGTTGGTTTTTTTTTATAATTTTGGTCTTTATTATGATGTGTGCTAACAACTTTGGTCCTTGAGTTGTTAAATAGAACTCTGAGATATTGATTTTCTTTTCAAAATGACCATTTTGCCCTTTGACTAAAATATATATAAAAAAACAAAATTAGCATACCCACAAGGACCAAATTGGTAACTTTCCACAAATTTTTAAATAACGCTTAATACAATTTATATTGCTTTCTCAATTTTGGTCCAAGGGCAAAATGGTCACTTTGAATAAACTAACAGCTTTAACAATCTAAGGACCAAAAAAATTACAAAATTACAAAATAAAAAATAAAAAATGAACGTTCAAGAGAAAAATTTGGGACTAAAACAACAAAAATCAACTAAGCTCAAGGACCAAATGTATAAACTACTCTAAACTCTTTATAATATTAGACTGAATTAGTGGTCCTTGTGTATAGTTGACTTATGAAATTTTGGTTCCAAAAAGTTATTTTGCAAGATTGGTCATTTGATGAGATTATTGTAATAATTTTGATCTTTTTGTTAAGTAAATGACTAATTTAGTCCCACGTAATAGCTAACTTTGGCAATTTTTCCCCGAAACAGTTATTTTACTTGCAATAGGGACCACATTTGTTGCAAACCCTCAAACAAGAACCAAAAATGTAAAAGAAGACTTTCAGTGACCATAATTGATAATAAATTAGTGTTACTCACGGAACAAACATGTAATATACTCAAAAATTAATCGTAACAACAAAAAAGTAATAGAACCTTTGTCTTTGTCCGTGTTATGTCTGCTTTTCTGGAGAGCATTTCTACCTGTAAAAAGTTGTCTAGCAGCAAAAACCATTTCTTCTTCATGTCTCAAGTCAATGACATGTCTGTAATTTTAAACAAACTACTTTTACCATTTTACCCTTCGCCAAAATCAACAGGCTTTTGCAACTTTGTGATGTTGTGATAAATAAGTACTCTCAACACAATCAATTGAAATTGCTTTGTTAGAATTATATGGAAAAAAACATATTGAAGTGCAATGTTCATTATTTAATACCCATAATAGCTATTTTATGATAAGATCTTAAAAAATTTGTATTTCCAACCTTTTGCTAAGTCTACATCACAGCTTCCATATGATACCAAGGCTCAAGAAACTGAGTCATAGGGTTCAGCTATTGCTGCAGCTATAATATTACCCGGTCGCCTATCATAAGATGTATGACATCACCCACAACAATATCAAATATTGAAATCATCATCCTCCTTCCACCTCTTACAACCTTATAGTATCATATCTTTATTTATCAACAAAGAAAAATATGATTGTATGAAAAGATCAATACATTGATTAAAAACCCACCTGACACTGTATGTTGTGCTTCTCCTCATTCAAGTTTTGAAATTTAAGTGAACTCATGCATGCTGACGATGAGCTTGATCTTCAAACAAAACCAGCTAAACAGGGACAAAAGCTATGATAACAACTTTAATTTGACTATAATACCCTTCAATCTTTTGATAAATACCCTTCAATCTTGATATCAATGCAAACAAAACCAACTAAAAAGGGACAAAAGCTATGATAACAACTTTATTATGATAACTTTAATTTGACTATAATACCCTTCAGCTATAGTTTACCAACTCCGTTTTTAACAGGACTTGCTCATATAAACCAATCTTCATCACATGCAAAACTTGTCAATCTCTAATTTGATATGGGTAACCTGTAGTTATGAAAACAACTCCACCATGGCATTGCTCAAAATTTACGAGAATTTTAAATATATATATATATATATATATATATATATATATATAATCATTAAATAGTACAAACGGTTTGATCATGTAAAAGCAAATTGTTTGAAATCAAAGGTCAAAGTAGGTCTCCTTTCAAAAAGCTTCTCCATTGTTTGAAACTGTTTCTCAAATATGAGGTTGTTTTCATCCCTGTATGTTCCATCACTTCTCCAAACAAGAAAAAACCATATGTCATCCATCTAACGTCTCTAAAACTGATAATTATGGTGTTCATAATAGAAAACTAGAACACTAGAAAGTGAATCAATGGTGAAAAGCGGAGAATGTAGATGACGGTTTAACAGGGATATCCAAAATCGATTTTAGAATTTCATACCAATTGATTTCAAAAACGATTTCATGAATCGATCCAAAGCAATTCCGCTAACTGATTTCCACAAACCTACCAAATTGATTTCATGAAATTGATTGGAGCATCGAATGAACAGAAAGAGGTCCAGTGTTGGTGGAAGGAGATAAGATGTGCGATAAATTGATTGAACAGGATGGAGAATATTCATCTAGTATAAGGGAAAAGTGAGTAAATATTTCTAGTCAGCGACTTTGCAAGTATGATTCGGTTAGAGACTCATGGACCGAGTAAACAGACATGGCTAATCCCACCGCTATTCCACCAATGTAGAAGTAGGCAGCAACGGCGACCACCGTAGAAGAGGGGAGGAGAAAGAATACCGATAAGAAAAGGAAGAGGAAGAAAAGAAAATTTGTATGTACCATAGGTTTCTTGAGAGCAAAAGTGGTCTGAGGGTTGCGTTTTTCCCTGATTGGCTCCTAATTACCATAAAGGGTTTGGGTTATGCTATTTATTTGAATCCCCTGGTTTAAGAATGTTGTATTTTACACAACATAAAATCTCTCTCTAGCTCCACCATCATTGGTGTAATTGTGAAACAACCCATGAAACCATCCTCTATTGTAGCATATTTGGCCGGTACTTATTTAATTGTGTGTCGATGTTAATGAATGAACCTGTAAGAAAACACAATTTAGGTGAGAATCAAGAAAGCTCCATATATCATTCTCAAAGTTCTTTTTCCGGCTGCTATTAATTTGAGAGAAGAAGCAGGAGATAGACAATCCATGTTGAATAACTTACCTGAAGTGGATTTCAAGACTCTTTCCATGCCAAGTTTTGAGATTACATCTGACTTTTGCTACTGATTAATCGAATTGATCCCTAGGTTTGTGTTCCGCCTGAAGGTGAAGACTTTTGATACGAAATCGGAACCTACCTCCACCTTTGTATTGGTTGAATCTTGGAAGAAACTGAAAACCGATTCACGATCGACTATGAGAACGTGGGTGTAAGCGAAGGCCCTTGGGATTCTTGTTGCTAATTCAAAGACCAACATTGATGGTAGAAGGTGGAGGCATTAGTAGAGGGAACAATCTAAACAGAGAGGAGATCGAACCATTTAGTGTGAGGTTCGATTTAGAATAAATCCCAAACCCTTAACCTTAAACATGATGTGATTTTCTTCGTCTACGTCAATTCCTTGGGCTCACATAATCGGACGATGGTGGTAAATGAAGCATTCTTCGAGAAGGAAGGTGCATCGCCACAGTTTGAGGCTAGAATAGGCAATGAGGATTGGAGGTAGTGGATGTGGATGAGGGGTGGAGACGAGGGAGAAAAAGGTGGAGGTTTAAAAAATTTGGGGATTTCATTTTCCCTCCGAGACGCGCATTACATAAAAAAATATAAAATGACATTCACAGACGACGCCCAAGTGCCTTCCGTTTTTTAATATTTTCCATGAGACACTAATTTAAGGTCACTCAGTAATGCGCGACCTAAATCCTTAAAGTTTTTGAAGAGATGACACTTTTTTAATGTCGCTCTCTAATGCGTAACATAAATCAAAGAGCGTCGTGTTTTACGCGTCGTAAAAGTGTATATTTCTTGTAGTGTTGGGAATTTTGAAAAAAAAATGTAGTTACTCTGTATTTCATATTATACTTTTAATGAGGATATGAGGTTGCCCTATCCTACCCGTTCGGCTAACGACCCTCCACAGATCAAGCAAGCGGCGGGTGTGAGTGTACAAGCATTAAGTGCCATTTTATAGGCATCAACCTTATACCCACCTTATAGACCGGCTTTGTGAATGAGGCCTGCTGACGGTAAGACTAGCATTTTAATTTTACATATATATATATATATATATATATATATATATATATATATATATATATATATATATATATATATCTTGTAATACTATAGTAGTATAGAGTTGAATTTTAAACTTGTAAAATTCTAGGGTTTGTAATTTTAATTGTCCAAATTAAACTTTTAATCAAAAACATAAATTTCAAAACTTGAGGGCAGGTTTTAAACTTTTCAAAACATAGAGGATCAAATAACAAATAATCTAAATTAACATTTAATCACATAATTATCCATATTTGATTTATTTAATTATTTCTTGCAAAACAATTTACCAATTTAATTAAAATAATTAGTCAATTATCACATAAGGAAACTAATATTTAATTAATTGATAAATATCTTCAATTAGGTCAAGGATATACTCAAACATATCAAAAAATCACATTTATATTGACCTAATATGATTAAGGTAAGTTTCAAAAGGATAAACAGCAAGAAATCCCAAAATTAGCTCTTTCTGACGCTCGAACTCGCCGAGTACCACAGTGGAATCGCCGAGTTGAGGCCTACTCGCCGAGTCCACAATGGGACTCACCGAGTTCATCAGGAAGGAACAGAAAAAATCGAATTTTGCAAGCATCAAACAAGTAGCCAATGCATCAATTCAATAGAAACCAATATAGGCTCTGATACCACTGATGGGTTTTAGCCATATGAACATTCCTATGTGCACATACAAAACCCTAATGCTTAAATCTAGGTTTCTCTAATTGAACATGCATGAATCCAAGACTTATAATGATTATTCTAGCATAATAACAAAGATAAATCAGAGTTATAAGTTTACCTTGAATCACTTGTTTTATCTTCTTATTCTTGGAGATTTAGAGTCACAATTGTCACTCCTCTAATGGCTTACAAACACCAACTAGCAAGAGGATGATTTGAGAGAGTGAGAAGAGACTTAGAAATCGGTCATGGTTTCCTTAGGAACAAGGTGTGTCGATTTCCATGACCCTAAGGGTCTATTTATACTTGTAAGGCTCCTAGGGTTTCACCCTTAAACCCTAATTGGATAACTTAAGCCCAAAGCAATCCTAATCCCTTTATGATAACCCTTTGGACAGATTTGAGGATTATCCTAATCCATAAAATCGTCCACCATACCATCCATAAAGGATTACAGCCTAAAGTATAACTATCACACATTTGACAGTTTAAGTTATTCTATTTAATAAATATCTTTAAGTCACCAAATTAAATCCTAATTAATTTACGACTTATATTAATCAAATAATAATAATACTATTGCTTATAATATTTCAACTCTCATTATAAATCATCCTATCAAGTTGCTATGGTGAAGGCAACCCAAAAGGACCATGCTCAATCGGGTCAAGTATTTACCAAATATAGTTGCAACCTTAGACACTATTCCAACAGTTTCAGGACCTAGTAATATACTTGCTATGTTACACTATTGTAACCAGAGTCTCCTGGAAGGAGAGCGTGCATTGCGTGTATAGATCTATATGTGACTGACAATCCCACACCTCGCTGCTAGCTATAGTGGGACCTATCAGTCTACAGGTGAGAAATGTGACATATTTAGTTTCGATGCCAAACGTTCTTTATTTATATTTTACTCTATCAGTATGGTTACAACCTTATCATATTTCAACCCTAATTAACCACTTTAATAATAGGGTGGTTATTACATTAGTAGTGTATTTTTAAGAAATACTACTGCATCAACCTGAGGCAGATCTCTATTAGGGCTAGGGGGCTGTGCCCCCCCACCCCCTTGTTTTTTTTTTTTTTTTAATTTTTTAATTTTTATAATTAGCCCCTCTACTTTATATATATATATATATATATATATATATATATATATATATATATATATATATATATATATATATATATATATATATATTAGGCCCAAAAATATAAAATTTTGGCTGTGGCCCCTCTGCTCATCGATTTTTATACATATTATATTTCTGCACCCCCCCCCCCCCAAATCAATAGTTGAAGCTCCGCCCCTGGCATCAACCATTTTCTGTGACATCCCCAAAATCACAGCCAGAAAAGACCGGTTTGTTTATACTTTATTTCAAAATCAGAGTTATCTTTTAATAAAAGGGTTGCGGAATTTGTCCCAAAACAATAATATGATACAGATTTACCAAAAGCATTTCCATAGAAATATATTTCATTAAAAGACTCGGGATGTCATGTTCGTACAGATCAAAAGTATAAACAGTACAATATAAGCCTTACTACATTATTTCATATCTACAGGCCTATATCCGTAATCCCTCGTCCAAAACATCACACCTATGCTCATGCGCCACTACCTGTAATACATAAAACTGAGTGGGTCAGGCTTGGGAGCCTGGTGAGCACATAGGGTTTTCAACCCATAATAAATAAGTTTATTAATTTCATCAATCAACAATAACCCGATTACCCGTTCCCGTTATCCTCACTTTACGTCCCTAAACACCTTTCATAAGGGACCTAGCCTAAGGATCATCATCGGGACGGACACTACTGCTAAGGGGATTCCTCGGCAATAAATGTCCTAATAGGCAACCATGTGGGGGATGGAGTACACCGGTGAACACATCGTTCACAACACCTACAGGTTGCGAGCCTGCTAGTGTTCCACTGGACTGTCTAGAAGAGTCCGTGGTCGTCATCTATACTCCGCTAGATGACCGGATCAACAACAACAACATCGAGACCTCTCATCATTTTATCACACATCACCTATTACATCTACCCATGTTTTACCCCAACATTTTTGTAGATATAAAATACATATACAGTTTAAATCATTTAAAACTTGTATAAAAACATTCATCCAGCATAGATAACAAGTATACAGATAATATGCACACATAGCACGTAATATATAAAATACTTCATATCTATGTGTAAGATGAAAGTAACTATGCACTCACTTGAAAAGGTGGTGATTCCGAACTCAGACATCGCTTTGCTTCTTAAATAGAATTTTCTTCGATGAAACCTAGTATTATTACCACTAGAGTTTAGTCTATTATTCGCCGAGACTAATTAATAGTCTAGCTACTATTATTATTATACAAGCGTTAAAAAAAATACTTATATAACCCATAATAATAGCCCAAATATTTATTATAAGTTCATAATAACAATACTAATTTTAAATATAAGCTATATTAAAATAAGGTAAGCATAACTTACTTACAAGGGGGTTTTAGCTAGGAGTCGGGCTCTGCAGGGGCAGAACTTCGTCGCTGAATCTTTCTAAGAAAGATACGTGCAGCGCTTCAGCGCTTACCTTACTATACTAAACTACAGAAAGAGAAGTCGAATCACGAGGGACCGAAATGCTCGGGGGATAAGGAGAGAAAGACTCTTGAATCAAGAGAATTGTGCAAGAAATATGAGAGCCCAAGGCTCTTATTTATACTAATTGAATTTTCAAAAACTACCCTCCATAATTACTTAATGACCTTTTAGTTATATAAACAATTAAACACCCCTCTATAATACTATTTTAAATGGATTTAATGATATTTGTACTAAACTAATGTCGAAAGAACTCAACATTAGTCTTATAATGACCGCATCGTCGAGACCTTTCTAATGATATATACATATTTATATATGTGTGTACGTATACATGATTTATACTTTACTTTAATACGTAAATATGCTATTAGAATTTGTAACTCGTTCATATGAACTCCGTTTTTGACGTTCTTTATATCCACGCGTAGGTGGAGACGTACTCTACAACTTTCGTTTAGACTCCGTCGGCTAATTTTGACTTTATTTTTAAAGTTATATTTTTAACAGGCCGGGACAAGATTGGTCTGTTTAAAATTTCATAACTTCTTCATACGAAGTCAGATTTGGGCGTTCTTTTTATCGATGTTATTAGTTTAACATATTCTACAAATTTTGTTTAGATCGCTAAGGCTAAATCTCGCTCTATCATAAATTCACTATTTACGCTTCCCGGTATCGTGCCGGTTCTGTCGTGAAACTTCGACGGATCATAACTTCTTCGTTATAACTCGGATTTCGGCGTTCCTTATATGCACGGAAACCTTGAGACATATTCTACAACTTTATGTAGAGATATCAGGATTATCTCACACTTTAATTTTGACGCTCAGTTTTATTCTTTATTAATTATACATTTATAATTAAATAATAAACACATAAACACACATAATTCACATAATACTCAAATATTTTACCTTTATTACTTCAAAAAGAGTTACAAGAGTTGACCTAGACTATTACATTGACAAAAATGGTTAGCCTTGAAACCTGGGCGTTTCAATTCTCTCCCCTTTAGGATGATTCCGTCCCGGAATCATGCATCAGCAAACAGATGTGGATAGCGACTTATCATGTCAACCTCTGTTTCCCAAGTGAGATTCGGCCCATTCGAATGTTTCCATCGGACTAGCACCAAGTCGACCATTTTGCTTCGTAACTTCTTAGTCTTACGGTCAACAATTGCCTCAGGCTCTTCGATCAGCCTTTTACTTTCATCCATCCTTAACTCTGAGATTGGAATTATGTCAGGAACATCTCCCGTGAATTTCCTTAAATAACACACATGGAAGGTGTTATGAATACCATTGAGTTCTTCGGGCAATTCCAGCTTGTAAGCTTGGTTCCCAATCTTCTGAAGAACTTTGAACGGTCCAATAAACCTTGGAGTCAACTTTCCTCGTTTCCCAAATCGTATAAGTCCCTTCCACGGTGAGACTTTAAGCAAAACGGAATCCCCAACTTCGAAAGTTATCGGTCGTCTTTTCTTGTCAGCATAGCTCTTCTGATGATCTTGTGCTGCTAACATCCTTTCCCTTATCACCTTCAACTTCTCAGCAGTCTCATGGACCATATCGGGGCCCATAAACTGCTTATCTCCGGCTTCAAGCCAACAAGACGGCGTATGACACTTCTGTCCATACAAGGCTTGATAAGGTGCCATCTTGATGCTCGAGTGAAAACTATTGTTGTAGGAAAATTCTATTAGAGGTAAGTGTTCGTCCCAATTCCCTTGGAATTCGAGGGTACATGCTCTCAGCATATCTTCCAACGTCTGAATCGTTCTTTTGCTCTGACCATCAGTTTGCGGATGGTAAGCAGTACTCAAACACAACTTTGTACCCAACTCCTCTTGTAGACTCCTCCAAAACCTCGACATGAAACGACTATCACGATCTGACACAATCGTAAGAGAGACACCGTGAAGTCTTACAATTTCCTTCACGTAAGCGTTTGCGAGCTTATCCATAGACCACTTCTCGTTGGCGGCTATGAAGTGTGCACTCCTGGTGAAATGATCCATGACTACCCAAATCATGTCGTGTCCGTTCTTCGTTCTGGGCAGTTTAGTCACAAAATTCATGGTGATGTCTTCCCATTTACCCATGGGTACAGGTAAAGGTTCTAAACTCCCATACGGTTTTTGATGTTGTGCCTTAACCCTCACACATGTTACGCACTCGGCCACATACTTCGCAACATCGAGCTTCATCGTTGGCCACCAGTAATAGGGTTTTAGGTCCCTATACATTTTAGTGCTACCGGGATGAATCGAGTACATGGTCTTGTGCGCTTCTTCCATTAGAAGATCTCTTATTCCTCCTGTCTTAGGTACCCAAATTCGATCTTGGAATACCTTCAGTCCTCGACTGTTTGTACCGAACACTAACGTTTTTCCCAAACGTTCTTCCTTTCGGTCATTCTTCTCTAAGGCTTCTTCTTGAGCTTTCCTGATACTTTCCACAATCATCGAGACGACTTCAATTCTTAAGGCTCTTGGTCTTTTCCTTTCAAGGTTGACTTTCCGACTGAGAGCATCAGCAACAATATTTGCTTTACCTGGGTGGTAAAGTATCTCACAGTCGTAGTCCTTGAGAAGTTCTAGCAAGCGTCGTTGCCTCATGTTCAACTCCTTCTGGTTAAAGAGATACTGGAGACTCTTATGATCAGTGAAGAGCTTGCACTTCGTGCCATAGAGGTAATGCCTCCATATTTTTAAGGCGAATACTACCGCTGCCAACTCCAGATCATGAGTGGGGTAGTTCTTTTCATGCTCTTTCAATTGTCGAGATGGGTATGCTATCACCTTTTGTCTTTGGGTCAGAACACAACCCAACCCGATTCCAGATGCATCACTGTAAACCGCGAAATCTTCGACTCCATCGGGTAGAGAAAGTATCGGCGCTTCACATAACTTCTTCTTTAGCTTCTCGAACGCCTCATCGTGCTTCTCACTCCACATATACGTAGCTCCTTTATGAGTAAAAGCTGTTAATGGAGCAACTATCGAAGAAAAGTCTTGGATAAATCGTCCGTAATATCCGACTAATCCTAGAAAGCTTCGAATCTCCGTGGGACTCTTCGGACGTTCCCACTTCATTACAGCCTCGATCTTGGCAGGGTCAACCATTATTCCTTCTTGGTTAACAACATGACCCAAGAATTGGACTTCCCGTATCCAAAAGTCGCATTTGGAGAACTTTTCAAAAAGCTTCTCCTTCTTTAACACCTCCAACACTTCTCGTAGATGCTTGCCATGCTCCTCCTGGCTTTTCGAGTAGATGAGAATGTCGTCGATGAACACTATCACAGATTTATCAAGGAATGGTTTACAAACCCTATTCATCAAATCCATGAATGCTGCAGGGGCATTGGTTAGTCCGAATGACATAACCAAGAACTCGTAGTGTCCATATCTTGTTCTGAATGCAGTCTTTTCAATATCTTGCTCTCTCACCTTCAGCTGATGATATCCTGACCTAAGATCGATCTTTGAGAAGTAGCTCGAACCTTGCAGCTGATCGAATAGGTCATCAATCCTCAGCAATGGATACTTGTTCTTCACCGTTGCCTTATTCAGCTCTCGATAGTCTATGCACATCCTCATGCTTCCATCCTTCTTCTTCACGAATAACACCGGAGCTCCCTAGGGTGATGAACTAGGTCGAATGAAACCGCTGTCCAACAACTCCTGAAGTTGCGTCATAAGCTCCTTCATCTCCGTCGGTGCTAATCGGTAAGGTGCCTTTGCTATTAGTGTTGTTCCTGGTAATAAGTCTATACGAAACTCCACTTGCCTATCAGGTGGTAATCCGGGAAGATCTTCGGGAAAGACTTCCGGATAATTGCACACAACCGGTATATTCTGCACCTCTTTCTTTTCCTTCTTAGCATCGATTACTAATGCCAAGTATGATGCACATGCTTTGGACAAACATTTCCTGGCTTTCATCAGGGAGATGATTCCAGAACTCACTCTGCGTTTGTCCCCGTACACCATAAATGATTCCTTTCCGGGTGGGTTTATCCTAACTATCTTCTTTCGGCATAATATCTCGGCATCGTTGGCGCTAAGCCAATCCATACCCAAAACGATGTCGAAACCGTTTAACTCTATGGGTAATAGTTCCTCATGGAATTCGTTTCCGTTTAGGTCAATGACGATGTTCCTAATACGATTACTAACAGGTACGAATTTGCCGCTGGCAACTTCTACAATTAGGGCGTTATCAAGTTTTTCTATAGGTAATGCTAATTTCGCACTAAATTTATGCGACACAAAGGAGTAGTTGGCTCCGGAATCAAACAATATATTTGCAGGCAAACCATTTACAAGAAAGGTACCTGAAGCGACGTCTGTTGCCTCCTTTGCAGCCTCGAGTGTCATCTGGAAGGCTCTCGCCTTCGGCTTCGGTGGTATGTTGGGTCTTCCTGCCTCCTTCTTCTTCGGGCAGTCCTTCAAAATGTGCCCTTCTTCATTACACCCATTACAGGCCTTCTAGTTAAGGGTGCATTCATTGGCATAGTGCCCAGGCTTTCCGCATTTGTAACAAGTGACCCCTCCATCACACTTCCCAAAGTGCTTCTTCTTGCACTTGTCACACCACTTTGCTTCTGATCCTCCTCCTCTCAAACCAGATTTCGAGAATCTACTCTTCTTGTTGGACTTCGAGGATCCCTCGAACTTCCGTTTCTCACCGACCTCAGCCCTTTCCAGACCTCTTTCCTTTTGTTGGGTCTCCACATTCTTAGCTGCTCGAACAGCTGATTTCAGAGTGGTTGCCATCTTGACTGTTGGGCCATAGTCAGCCGGCAGTCCGTTTGCGAATTTCTCAATTTTAGAAAGTTCGGTTGGTACTAGGTATGGAAACAACTTCATCTTTTCCGTAAATGCAGCAGCATAGTCATCGATGCTCATTCTCCCATTCTTCAAAATTTGGAACTTATTGTTCAGATCAATCAGGTCTATCTCTGAACAGTACTGCGCCTTCAGTTGTTCCAAGAACTCATCCCATGACATTTTCAGGGCTTCTCCTCGTGGCATCGTATCTACTAATAGCTTCCACCAGCTCAAGACTCCAGTTTTCAATTGTCTCACAGCGAAGACAGTCTTCTACTTCTCGTTGCAGTCGCAGCTCTCAAACACCATCTCCATCTCGGAGATCCAGTCCATAATCTCAATAGGCTTTGGGCTTCCTGAGAGACTTGGTGGTTTTGCACCCAAGAAATTTTTGTACATCCGTCCATCCTTGTTGTTTCTCCCTTTTGGGCCATCCCTTTGCTCGCCTTGAGTCCCTATTTGACTCACTTGACGGCTATAGTTCCCTTCCTCAGATGGCTCGGGAACTGGCTCCGTCGGTTCAACATGTATGGTAGGTTCGTCTCTATTCTCGTGGAGCATCCGTCTCATTTCTTCCCTTTGTTCAGCTAGCATAGCCTGAATCATGGCTTGAACTCCAGCCATGGTAACTGGCTTAGGTGCAACTTCTTCAACAATAGGTATTTGCTGAACCACTGGGGGTTGGTTCCTACCTCCATTCGCGTTCACGTTTCCGCTACGGGTCCTTGCCATCTTGATCTATACACCGAATAAGGTGAATTTAGATCTTTATTTAGGAGAGACGTCTTAAATCGTCCTTATCACTCCGAAACGTTTACATGCTAGTTCTAATATCGTAGTCGTACGTTTAGAATCCTAAACACATAAGGTTTCCAGATCCGGTCGGCAACAGACCATAGATCCGAACAAAATAACAGCATATCATGCATAAATCATTTAGCACATAAAAGCATTCTAGGCACAATTCCTAAAATAAGCTAGTGCTCACACCTCACAATCATCGCTTAGCATTCTAAGTTTAAGTCTAGAAATCCTACAAATTCCTAGTTCGCTTAAACTAATGCTCTGATACCAACTGTGACATCCCCAAAATCACGGCCAGAAAAGACCGGTTTGTTTATACTTTATTTCAAAATCAGACTTATCTTTTAATAAAAGGGTTGCGGAATTTGTCCCAAAACAATAGTATGATAAAGATTTATCAAAAGCATTTCCATAGAAATGTATTTCATTAAAAGACTCGGGATGTCATGTTCGTACAGATCAAAAGTATAAACAGTACAATATAAGCCTTACTACATTATTTCATATCTACAGGCCTATATCCGTAATCCCTTGTCCAAAACATCACACCTATGCTCATGCGCCACTACCTGTAATACATAAAACTGAGTGGGTCAGGCTTGGGAGCCTGGTGAGCACATAGGGTTTTCAACCCATAATAAATAAGTTTATTAATTTCATCAATCAACAATAACCCGATTACCCGTTCCCGTTATCCTCACTTTACGTCCCTAAACACCTATCATAAGGGACCTAGCCTAAGGATCATCATCATGACGGACACTACTGCTAAGGGGATTCCTCGGCAATAAATGTCCTAATAGGCAACCATGTGGGGGATGGAGTACACCGGTGAACACATCGTTCACAACACCTACAGGTTGCGAGCCTGCTAGTGTTCCACTGGATTGTCTAGAAGAGTCCATGGTCGTCATCTATACTCCGCTAGATGACCGGATCAACAACAACAACATCGAGACCTCTCATCATTTTATCACACATCACCTATTACATCTACCCATGTTTTACCCCAACATTTTTGTAGATATAAAATACATATACAGTTTAAATCATTTAAAACTTGTATAAAAACATTCATCCAGCATAGATAACAAGTATACAAATAATATGCACACATAGCACGTAATATATAAAATACTTCATATCTATGTGTAAGATGAAAGTAACTATGCACTCACTTGAAAAGGTGGTGATTCCGAACTCAGACATCGCTTTGCTTCTTAAATAGAATTTTCTTCGATGAAACCTAGTATTATTACCACTAGAGTTTAGTCTATTATTCGCCGAGAGTAATTAATAGTCTAGCTATTATTATTATTATATAAGCGTTAAAAAAAATACTTATATAACCCATAATAATAGCCCAAATATTTATTATAAATTCATAATAACAATACTAATTTTAAATATAAGCTATATTAAAATAAGGTAAGCATAACTTACTTAAAAGGGGGTTTTAGCTAGGAGTCGGGATCTGCAGGGGCAGAACTTCGTCGCCGAATCTTTCTTAGAAAGATTCGTGCAGCGCTTCAGCGCTCACCTTACTATACTAAACTACAGAAAGAGAAGTCGAATCACGAGGGACCGAAATGCTCGGGGGATAAGGAGAGAAAGACTCTTGAATCAAGAGAATGGTGCAAGAAATATGAGAGCCCAAGGCTCTTATTTATACTAATTGAATTTTCAAAAACTACCCTCCATAATTACTTAATGACCTTTTAGTTATATAAACAACTAAACACCCCTCTATAATACTATTTTAAATGGATTTAATGATATTTGTACTAAACTAATGTCGAAAGAACTCAACATTAGTCTTATAATGACCGCATCGTCGAGACCTTTCTAATGATATATACATATGTATATATGTGTGTACGTATACATGATTTATACTTTACTTTAATACGTAAATATGCTATTATAATTTGTAACTCGTTCATACGAACTCCGTTTTTGACGTTCTTTATATCCACGCGTAGGTGGAGACGTACTCTACAACTTTCGTTTAGACTCCGTCGGCTAATTTTGACTTTATTTTTAAAGTTATATTTTTAACAGGCCGGGACAAGATTGATCTGTTTAAAATCTCATAACTTCTTCATACGAAGTCAGATTTGGGCGTTCTTTTTATCGATGTTATTAGTTTAGCATATTCTACAACTTTTGTGTAGATCGCTAAGGCTAAATCTCGCTCTATCATAAATTCACTATTTACGCTTCCCGGTATCGTGGCGGTTCTGTCGTGAAACTTCGACGGGTCATAACTTCTTCGGTATAACTCGGATTTCGGCGTTCCTTATATGCACGGAAACCTTGAGACATATTCTACAACTTTATGTAGAGATATCGGGATTATCTCACACTTTAATTTTGATGCTCAGTTTTATTCTTTATTAATTATACATTTATAATTAAATAATAAACACATAAACACACATAATTCACATAATACTCAAATATTTTACCTTTATTACTTCAAAAAGAGTTACAAGAGTTGACCTAGACTATTACATTGACAAAAATGCTTAGCCTTGAAACCCGGGCGTTACATTTTCCTCTACCAAAATAGAAAAAAATTATTCTTATAATTTTATGGTGAGTTAAAATTACGTCATACCATGTTTTAAGTACAATAATACTTAAACGAAATGGTTTTATGGGATTAAAACTACTTTTCAGTTGTATAACAGGAAATATAGGATTTTCTTGAACGTAATCAGTCACTTTCCTGAAACTAATACTTATGAAATCACTAGCTTCAATTCTGAACTTCTATTTCAAAATAATTTGTATTCTTAGGAATTTAGTACACAGCTACACTCCCGGAGCTTTTGAGAATACAACTTAGTACCGTGTTGCGTATTTTGTCTTTTACTGTAGCTACTTTTAATGTTGATTATCTAATGTATGAATACTTATGTATAAACTTATACATTATGAATGCAATAGTTGTTTTACTTTGATTACTATAATGCATGTGTTGTGATACTTGATATGACGTCCTCCACCCCTGAACGTTTCCGTCATTCCGGTTTGGGGGTGTGACACTTTTCATCTTCTCATTCTGAGATCCTCGCTTGGCATTCCAATGAATCTTCGCTATTAGTGTTTGACCTTGTTCTTTTGATTTTCCATCCTATGATCTCCACATGCTCCTCTTCGGGGTGTGGGTTCTTGTTTACCTTGATCTCGTCGAGTGGGATTGCAAGAGCTTTGGCTGTCAGACACTTATTAAGGTTGAGGACGTGGAATGTGGGATGTATGATGTTGAATTTTATGGTAATCAAAGGCTATAGGTTACCAGAACTATCCTGGCGGGGATCTCGAATGATCTTCTAAAGACTGTGTTCCTGGTGTTCTAGAAGTATTGTTCCTAGGCCATAAGGATTGGCACTATTGTTACCAAGGTTGAGGTTGCGTGTGGTGCAGGTGGCCTTATGAATCCTAGGCTACCTCAGGAGTTCTCTTCCTACAGAATCCTGAATTAGGGGTTGTCGGCCATTACTTGATTCCTAGAGTTAAGTGAGTGGACTGTTGATTCAAAATAAGGGATATCGATCCTTGACGATGGGTTTTTGCTTGACTCATAGTGTTCATAATCCACTTTTCCCCCTCAAGAGTCGGATGGGCATTTTCGTGAGGTTAGAGGCTTGGTCTGATAATTTCCTGACTTATTAGGTCGTTCTATTGATCAAACAATATTGGTTCCTGTGTTGATGCTAAGGGGTATTGGGGTTTGGTTACTTGAATGGTTCAAAGAGTCGAGTCGATTCCAACTCAATTTAGCACATGGGTGATGTTTCCAAAAGAACTTTAGGAATATCTGGGGGAGGTTGTAAACCTCTGGGATTCCCTTGATGTGTTTTATTTCTTGTTTCTCATCTTTATTGTGGGGCTAGGACGAAGCGTGTTATCTCTCACGTAAGTACTCGCGAGCCTAGATGCTAGAGATGGTCCGAGGATTTGTAGTTATGAGTTGAAAGAGTTTTGTTAATCGATCAATAAGGCGAAAGGTCTCTTTATAGTGCTTGAAACTACTATAGAGAGGATCGAGCCAGTTCATGATAAGTGACGACGTTGGACTTCTTACATTAACAAATGTTATGTCGATTTGGAAGGGAGATGACTGTTTAGAACGATAGCGTATTCTACGTATATATCTTTGATGCTTCCGGTTTGTCTTTATTAGTATTACTACAAAATTTTCATAATTTATTCCTTACAAGGTTCTTCTATAATCGCTTGGCGTATACAAGTCAAGTATATTTAAGATCGAGAATACAGCCGACTGAGTGACCCTGCCCTAAATCCACAATCTAACAAGAAATATGAAATAAGGCGGATTTACTCACTCTAAGCCTGCATGATTTTAACTATGTATGACCCTAATGTCTACACTAAGCTATCATAGCTCACCTGTAAGGATCCATAGTTTTTATATGATTGACGTTTTTTTATTCGGTTGAGGAAACAATTTGTGATTTTTAATTTATTTGATAAAGATTTTTGTGTGGACAACATGTTATCACATCCAAAAGGTGTTACCTTATCATCCTACTCATACAAATGTGGTATAACACCAAATGTGGAAATAAGTAACACCAAATAACATGTGATAACATCCCATATTTTATATTTCTTATTATTTTTATTATTTTTTATTTTTTTAATTAATATTTTTCCAATTTGATATTTTCTTTTGTTATTTTATTTATTTCATAATAATTATAAAAAACATATAATTTTATAAAACATTTAATTTAATTAACTCCTAAATAAAAAATAACATTTTAAAACTAAAAATGACATTACAAAGAAAAAAAACATTTAACAAAAACATATGATCATCCTAAGTTTAAAAACATAAACCGATTCACTGTTTGTCATCAAAATACCTTCGCTCTCTCTTTGACTTCATTTTTCGGACCATTCCCACTTATTTCGTTGGCATATTATCCTCGATAGTGCAGAGAATTACCAAATCCTTCGTCATGTGATCTTCCTCGGCTTGTTGATGTCGGAACTTCAATGCTCATGTTGCAAATCATATCCTTTAATTGTGATGTAGTTGTGGATGTTAAATTTCTGTTTCAGTTTCGCGTACTCTTGAAGTCTACTTTCTCTTTCCACCGCATGTCTTTGACCCTGCGTCTTGTTGTTGCGCCCTATCGGTCATTGAGATGGGGAGAAATATTTGATTTCGTTGAGGTCGTCAGAGAGCTCATCGGTGTCGATATTCAGGTCAATGTTTGTGCGTGCGTCGAAAACGTCGACCGAACCCGAGCCACGAGACCTCTTAGATTGTTGTTCTGATGATGTTGGTGTTTTAAACCATTTTGGGTCGTACTTAACAATCTCCCAAAAAATTTCATACTCAAAAGCATGACCCATTTGGACATGATATTGCTTCATCACCGCTTTAAAAACATCGGAATTGGTCGCAACCCTTTGCTCGTGCGAGGAATGTTTGTTGTAGATGGAATTGAACTTGTTGCATTTGTTATGATATGAGTCCACTTGTCACTCAACATATCGTTATTGCGATATGTGTCATTCTTCTTCAAAATTGCGGCAAATTGTCGATCATAACTTCCCAAAAAGCAACTTTTCTCATATCGTATCCCTTAGTTTGGTTTTTTGATATCCCGCACCACGACACCACCAACGCATACTCTTCCTCTGCTATCCATCATGTTGGAGGTTCTTCTTCCGATTGCTCTACCGCAACCTCTTTCTCTTTCCTTCTTGCTCTCCCTTTCTTGGTCGATGGTTTTCGACTATCGCCAACTTGTGGCTCGGGAACCGTTTGTTGCGTGGGTAGTTCTTTTGTGGTTGTTTGTGGCATGGAAGAAAATGCGTTGAAAAGGTTTTATGCGGAGAATTGTAGTGGAGGTGAGGCGGAATTGAACAGGTTGTCGAAAAATAGTAGTTGTTGTCAGCTTTGTGAGTTTAGGATGTTCACGTACGCCTCATATTGTGCAAAACCGAGAGAAAGGAATGTGTTTGTGTGTTTGAGAATGAGTATTTGAGTTTTGATTCATAGTCCGGTGAATGTGAATTTTGTTGAGTTGTTTGTGTGTGTGTGTATACACACACACACACACACACACACATATATATATATATATATATATATATATATATATATATATGTGTGTGTGTGTGTGTGTGTTAAATGAAAATTTTTAATTATTTTAATTGTTTTTTGCTTTGTAATCGTTTCACCAAAAATTCAAGCAAAAATCGATGTTAGCTCATGTTGCCACCATAACGTGGTTATCATAGCGTGCAATAAGACGCTCTGGGAGAGGTGTTAAAGCCGTTATGATGCTGTCTTTTGTGTGCCAGATCACAAGAACACGGTTGCCCATACCAAGAGGTCTACGAAGGTTTTAACTTGTATTTTAGTAGTATTGACTTTATTGTTAGAGTCTCTTCATAAACGGTTGTAAGTTGTGTTTTAAGGGTCTTAACCTCAAATACTTTGTTTTAGATGGTTGTATTTGTTTCATACATCTACATCGATAAAACTAAACTAATGAAATGTTAATATTTGACCTTTATGTGTTTATAATTTTTTGATGGGTTTCAAATTTGATGTATTCTATAAGATAGATATATAATTGAAAAACAGATAAAGTTCTACTATATATTAGGTAATTTTAAGGTTTAATTTGAACTTTTATTTTTGAATGGAAAACTTCTAATTATTTTATATTTTTATCCAAATTAACAAAACAGTCTATTATTTTTTTTCAACAAAAAATTACAAATTGTGGTATAAAACTTGATAATGGAGATATTTCTATTTAAAAAATAAATGTTATGATGGAATAAAAATATTAATACTTTATCCATGATTTCGTGTATATATAATCAATACAAGAGGAATAATTATTGATTATTTCCCAAATATTTCGTATCTTCTCAAAATTAATTCCTTTTCTTTTGTCATTAACTACGTCACATAATATAGAATCTCCGTTTTTCGTTCATTAAAAATTCTGTAAGAATTCAGGAACCAAACACGCGTAATATCTTTTCGCAAAATATTCCTTTCCTGTTGTATATCTATTGAAGATTAATAGTACTTGCATAAAAATCCAGAAACGCCTCTTGACCGGGTTTTCTCGTTGACTTAAGAAATGGCGTCTATTGATCAATATATCGAATCATTTACTTAAAACTAGTGGCAACTAAAGAATTCGGTTGAAGGAATCTCTCGTGTCTTCGGCTTCTCATATTGCTTCACATGACCTTTTTAAGACCATTTACTAAATCTAACTTTTATTATATTAAATCAAAATTCAATTGGCAATGAAGTGAAACCTTTTAATAGAAAATTGGGTTGCTAAATAGGTTGTTATCTCTTCGGGAAGGGATCAAAGTTAGGTTTGTTGGATGTTATGACATATTATCATATAGGATGTTGAATATCACCGCCCGCTATATCAAACCGCATTCAAAAAAAATAAAATAAAAAAAATCAAAATTCAATTAGTTTAAGAAAATCAGTAATCCAACCAATATCCTTAATTACTTTGCAACTATTAGCAAAAAGTTAACATTTAGCTAAACAGAAACATCACAACCTAATAGGAGATAAACTCGGCTTCAATTCGTAACTCATCTTCAGTTTCGGCCTTCGCAATAAAAAAAAAAAGTCATTTTTTCACAATGAAATCCAATATGGGTTATGCCGTCTTAGCTTTCCTCTCCACCTGATTTGGTTTCATTTATGTTTAAAAACTTATATATATATATATATATATATATATATATATATATATATATATATATATATATATATATATATATATATATATATATATATATATCCGGTAAGAAATTTTTTTTGGTAAGAAGTTAAGAAGTTTTTTTCTACATATTTTTTTGACGAACAAAAAAATTAAATCACTAGATGATTCATTTGTAAGATGATTCATAAAAAAAAA
The DNA here is from genome assembly GCF_052625555.1 of Lactuca saligna. Lineage (NCBI taxonomy): Eukaryota > Viridiplantae > Streptophyta > Magnoliopsida > Asterales > Asteraceae > Lactuca > Lactuca saligna. Next base: position 60,297,220 of record NC_136419.1, on the reverse strand, counting down.
TTCTCAAAAAAACATCTATATGATTCATTTTTAAGTAAATTAAGAAAAAATCCACTTTTATGACAATTTTAGTGAATAACAACAAAATCATTATATAAATGAATCATGGAGATGTTTTTTTTTAAATTTTTTCTTGTGAATCATCTTACAAATGAATCATCTAATGATTCATTTTGTTTTTTCGCGAAAAAAATATGTAGAAAAAAAAACTTCTTACCTTCCTACCATTAATTTCCTTCTTATTTGATCTTGACTATATATATATATATATATATATATATATATATATATATATATATATATATATATATATATATATATATATATATATATAGGGAAGGCTGAAACCGAAGCCGGATTTGTCTCGTATTAGGTTTCGATGACTATTTTTTGCTAAAGACTAATTTTTGGCTAATAAATGCAATGTATTTAAGGATATTTGCTAGTTTATATATATTATTTTTATGGCAATCCAGTAAACTAGTCAAATTTGTTGAATAACCATAAAGTGTAGAATGTTGCATTTGTTACTCGGTTTTAATCGGTTCACCCATATTGTTCATCAGATTTGCTATTGTGATTCCGTTATTTACATCACTTCGGACACTTACTGTAGAATAGGCATTTCAAAATACACCTTCTTCTCTACGTGGAGTTTTGGACTTGTAGGAGTGCATATTTCATACTAAAGGATTAGCAAAGGATGTCATCTAACTGTTGGGGATTCGGGGGCAGCGCCCCCGGGTCAGAAGCCGGTTTGACGACTAGTCGGGGATCCCGAGTTTCCAAAGGGGCAATGCCCCTTTGGAACACATGAAGTATTCATCCCAGGTATGTGTTCGGTTCTGCAAGTTAGTTAGGTTGAAGTTTAACTTGTTAATAATTCCTTTGATAAATGTATGTGCAGATATATGGAAAGGAGTTACCTACGTGATTGTGAAGTGTAGCCGCATTTCAAGAGGTTGTGGACTTGACCTTGATACGATCATGAGAGGATTGGGACACACGGCTTTATAATAGTGTCAAGTTGTATTTTGCTAGAAATTCAATAAACTAGTATGTATTTTACTTTCTGGTATTCAAATGGGTTGACGGGTTCAATTCTTAGAACACCATGATTCTCGAGTATTTGCAATTCTATGATACTAAGTGGAAAATCAATCGTTACGATATTTTCATTATGTACTAGTTTGCTTTGTTGGTGATAAGGTTATGTTTGTTCAATGGTTACACTAAAATGGGGGAGGATTATTGGTGATTTTAGTGTCACCATGTCATTTTAAGTAACTGGAACTAACATATGAGCTAAGGGGCTTCATGGTTTGTACTCTAAGACATGTACGGGGTTGTGCGGAGTGGACGTATGTATAAGATCGAGTTAGAATCCGGTTCGATGACTAGTCGGGGTCCGGGGTTTTCAAAGGGGCAGCGCCCCTAGCGGGGTTCAAGGGGCAGATCCCCTGGCTGGGATGATTATGGTAAAACTAACGAAATTCGTTAGTTTTGGTAACCCTAATCTGGATTAATATTACTTGATTTCAAAGCAAGTAATGACGGCCCAACCCTAATGAAACCCTAATCGTGTTTAGTATATAAACAACTCTTCCTTTTTAGAAGACGGTTGTTCTTTAGCTCTCGTTTTTCATCATACATTCACAGAACCCTTTAGCATAATAGCTTACGTTTTCTGTGCCTAGAAACGTAGGTGTCCGCTTGGATTATCCTAGACTGAATTTCTTGTAACCCAGGCATAGGGTAGAAATATTAGTTCAGAAAGTGATATCACGATCCAAGCTGGTATCCAGACCTCCGCCGCAAACCCTAAATTTCCCAATATTCGAGCTGATATTTTCTGTTTCTGGAGATGGGTGACTCAATCCGCGAGATGAGCACTAAGTTTGCCAAGTTGGAGAAGTTTGAAGTTGTCGATTTCAGGCGCTGGAAGAAAAAATGCACTTCATGCTGACCACTCTGAAAGCAGCATACGTGCTGACTACTCCAAGACCAACAGAGCCTGAGGAAGGTGTTGTTGAGACGGGTGAAGAGACAAGAAAGAGACAAAAATGGGATAATGATGACTACATCTGCAAAGGTAACATTCTGAACGGTATGTCTGATGCTTTATTTGAAATCCATAGTGAATCCTTGTGTGCCAATGAGTTGTGGGTTACTCTTGAACTGTAATACATTACTGAGGATGCTTCTATCAAGAAGTTTCTGGTTAGTGAATTTAATAACTATAAGATGGAAGATTCAAGGTCTGTCACTGAGTAGTACGATGAACTCCTTGGCATATATGGACAGTTTAAACTGCACGAAATGAATATGGATGAATCCATGGCTGTAATAGACATCAAGAGTGGTGCAAGAACATCAAGATTGGAGCAATAACATCAGCATAGAGACACATGCACATGCATGGCGCAACAACAAGCCTCATTACGCAAGAGTGAACATGATGGTGCAAGTGGAGTGCCATGATGGCACAAGAACAACACTCTTGGCCCATCCCTTTATCGTATGGCGAAACAAGGATCCCTTTGTCACACCCTGTTAAAGCGGAAACATCATAAACATCATGTGCAAATTCATACTGACGTCTAATTTAGATCATTGATCATTCCCTGCAAAGCATGCAAAAACGAGGTTCAACTATAAAATAGTTGGTGAGTTCACGGGTTATAAAGGTACATCATTTTAGTAGGAAAATATAGATTTTTAAACAAAAGTTTCATCTCAAAATGAGTGTTGAATGCCAAAGCACTCCGTTCACAACCAAGCCTAACGACCGTTCATGCCACATTCCATTATGTCTATGGTTTCCATGATGTCACTTCACGAAAATAGGCACTCACGGTTCTCGGCGAGTGGGGGTCATCTACCCCAAATAACTTTATGCATAAGACCGCCGGATCGAATACGAGTTAATAGGTTGTATCAGTTCTCCAAGGACATATCATACAAAGTTCATAACTTAGAGTTCATATGACCAAGTTCATAGTAAAAGTTCAATAACAACATCATTCTAAGTTCAACGAGTTCATAAAACATAGCTCAATAAGTTCATAAAACAAGGCTAAACAAGTTCACAAAAATAGAATTCAACAAGTTCATCAAACAAATTTCCACAAATTCATAAAATAGTATGGATGGCTCATAAAACACTAGCATGCTTTCCACCCCAAAATATGAAAACAATAAAAAGTGGGGGTTGTGAATACTCACTAGGGAGAGTTTACGATTTTAGCTTCATGGTTCGGTGTTGTAGAGATCGATTTGTACTAGTGTCCTATGGAAAAATAGTTTCTAGTGATATACAATTCACTAAACCATTATCTAAGAACTACCTATCCAACTAGTGGTGTCATAAAGTGCCCAAAGTTTTTTTGGTTCATTATTGGTATTATTGAATTTACGGTGGTTTGTGTTCAAAAATCCATTAATACATGAAAATGAATTCCAAAAATTGTATAAAATTTATATTCCGGTTCGAACAGAGTGTCTAGAAATTTTATAGAGATTTTTGGAGGTCATTTGTTATTTATTTGCTATTTAAATCTAAATAATAGGAAAAAATAAAAGTAAATAGAAAAAAGTTTCAATCGAGTAAATTAATTTTTACAAGTTCTCATAATGCTACCAAAGTTGGAAAAAAATATTGATTCAAGCCCTTAAGTCATATGACACAATTTTGTAAATCTATTCTCTAATTCAATGAAAAATGTGAATAAAATACCACACATTGACCAAATGGCATACTAATTTATATGGGATCCTTATTTTGGGAATGAGTCAGTTCTGTAATTTTTCATATTTTTGTCTCATCTGTAATGATTTTTTGGAATTTATGGCCATTAAATTCTTATTTTTGTAGAAAAATAAGGATTTTGTTTAAGCACTTGGGGTTTCACAAAACATCTATCAAAAATATGAACTTTCATAAAACAATTTGGTTTAAAATAATTTCATAACTAAATGGGGATTCAACAACAACAGGTTTTGAAATGTAGCACTAACTAGTGCATCAGTTCCAAATGTAGCTGGAAGTTCAAGAATTTGTATAGAAACTTATATAGGGTTTTAATTCCTAAAACTTTAGGCCTTCTATGATGGATATGTTATGTTTCAAAAATATTTTCCCCCATATTTATTATGGGGTTTAAGACCTTTGATCATGTAATGCAAAACTAGTGGTCACTGAAAAAGTGTTGTTTGTGCAACTGTTTTGAAAAAATCGCTAAAAATCAAATTCTTAATGGTTTATAGTATGGCTAGTTAGGTTAGAAAGCTAACCGTGGGAACTAATGCTTAGAAAATTAATATCATGATTTGGTCAAGATATGAGTGAGTTATGACCTTTTGAAGCCGAGTTAACAACTCTGACAAAATGTTGAAGAGTAAAACTCATGAAAACATAGTTCAAACTTTTATTTTACCTAATGATATCAGTTTCTTTTGCTTATATTGACAAGAGATCATTATATTAAATATTTTGTAGAAATACTTGTTTCTAACCATTTGATTGTACATGCACCCAAACTAGATGAGACTAAACTTTTGAAAAATTGGTTTTTGGTGCTAGACAAGGCTTGCTTGTGCTCACCTTTGCTTTTGACTTATGTTTGACCACGGATCATTTTTACTTATAGAACATGCAACTTGTTTTTGGTATGGGTCTTCAAGATATGTATCATAATCACTTACCCTTTGATGTGAAGCTTCAAAAACACCCAAAATATTTATGGAAGTTCGTGGTTGAGGGACTGCTTTCTAAAGAGAGAAAATGAGGTTTCTAGAGAGAAGGAAGAGGGAAAGTTAGATTTTTTCTCTCTAGATAGACCATCTCTCTCGTCATCTCTTTTGGGTCTATACTACACCAAAATCATCCACAAAAGTACAGGAGAGTAGGTCAACGTATTTGTAATGGAGTGACTAAATCTCTCCTAGAGATTTTTAATATATGTTCACATTTTCTCTCTCATATTAACATCCAAAATTTGGTCTCGAATTTTGCAATGAGTGACAGAGAATGGGTAAGAGGTTGTGTATGGTCGAAGTTTTGGGGATGAGAGAGGTTTATTATGAGGCTTTTCTTGTTAAGGGTACCATCTTACAGCCTTCCCTTAAGTTTTATAAAAATTGAGCTTTAACTTTTATAAAAACTCTAAGTATTTTCATAAATTTCCAAGAGCTTATTTCCTGGTTTTTATTGAACTATTTGTTTTAAAAAATAAATTCATAAACTTGAATCATCTTGAATTAAGTTACAAAAATGATAACTTATGATTTTGAGTTTTATAAAATCAAGTTTTTATATTTAAAATAAATGAAATAAAGGTTCATAACATACGAATGTAGGATTAGACAATCTTTGGATTATATTTTTGGTTCATAATTAAAATTATGATGTGTGGATATTATTTCCAACTTGTAATTAAATCGAATTCTGATTTAAATAAATTGAGTTTTGATAAGATATCAAACTAGTTAAGCATGTTATATGTTCTAATTAAGAAATTAGGGTATTCTACATACTCGTGAGCTTCGATCTCCCAAAGATGGTTCTGTGTCTTCTTTTGAGAATGAACTTTGGCACTTTACAACCTAGTTGGAGTATTCACATATCAATGTTATTGCTTAGTAAAAACTAACTTACACTACTTGTTCCAATGGATCTATTGAGTCATGTTCTATGTCAACTTGTTGCATGTAAAGCCAAGTTATGTGCACGCATGGAAATGACAAGGTTCTAGATCAGTCCCGACCTAAGTTTTGATGGTTGTCACTGTCTCCCCTAGTTGTGGGAATTTCGTCCCAAAATTCAATTGGCGATACCACCGGTTCATACATAGAAAATTGTTGAGGATATTTGTTCTACATGAAATACTGTCGTTCCCATGTAACTTAGGTCCATGCTTAGAATTCCAACAAACTTTCACAATCGAGATTCTGCTTTGTTTAAGTTGCTTAACTTCCTGATTGATGATTTCTATGGGTTCATCCACGAATTTTATTTTATTTAATTTGGAGGTCCTCGGGAGGTACGTTAAGGGATTCCTCCGCCAAGTACTTTTTGAGGTTCAACACATGGAATATGACGTGTATCGCACTAAATTCTTCTGTTATCATGAGCTTCTATGTCACTGGACCAATCATTTGAATAATATTGAAGGGTCCTACATAATGAGGAATTATTTTCCCTCTTTTTTCGAAGCATACAATTCTGTTCCATGGCGATACTTTTAAAAGTACTTTATATCCCACTTGAAATTTGAAGGGCTTCCTATGCTTATCATCATTGCTCTTCTTATGATCGCAAGAACCTTCTAGTCTATCATGTATTATCATGATTTTATTAGTGGTTTCTTGAAATATATCAAGCTCATTAATTGGTATCGCCAATTCCAACCAACAAAGTGGTGATCTACACTTAATCCCGTATATTGCTTTGTAGGGGAGCACATTTAACACTGGAGTGATAGTTATAGTTATAGGATAACTCAACTAATCGTAAATGGGTGTTCTAGATACCTCCTAAATTGATCATATGGGCTCGGAGTATGTCTTCCAAAGTGTGGATAATTCAATTGCTTTTAAATACATCTGAGGATGGTAAGTAGTACTTATGTTGAATCATGTACCGAGGCTTTCTAAAGTGATTACCAACACAAGGAGACTCTCTATCCAAAATAATGGAAATAGGTACTCCATGACCTACTACAATATCGTCTAGATAAATCAAGGTAGGATTTTCCATTCAGTAATCTTATCGAATTGGAAGGAAGTGTGTAGATTATGCCAATAGATCCACCACTACCCAAATTGGATCATGCCCTTTAACAGTACTTGTAAATCTCCAATAAAATAAATTATAGATACCACACATCGGTTTGAGTACCTTGTATACATTCCAAGTGGATTGGAAGCATCGGGACCATCAAGCACTTGGAGTGCAAAAATTACTAATGGTGAAGGATGTGTATACATCCTTGCCAGTGTGGAGACAACCCAAATTTTGATACGAGCATTGTTCAAAATTCATGAAACATCCTCTACTACAAACAACGCACACTTGATTCGTTGGTTGTGGAACATAAATGTGAAAGGGTAGCTCTGTGACGATTCTTATGAGTAAGCACAACTTAATTATCTCAAGACTAGCCTTTGTTGATGTTGGTTGAGAAGATGTAGTCTTGTAATTTCTATTATTATCATTTACTTGATAATTTGCCTAGTATCAGGGCAATAGTTAGCAACTCTATTAGGGTTGGATAGCTAAATTAGTTTAAATCATTCATAATTAGATCCTTGATAAGGACATGTATAGATAGAGTTCCAAGGGAAACATCAAGTTGGGAAGAAGATGTTAACTGAACAATTGGAAAGGCATCTCATGTTAGAACTCTAACTATGACTAGAGCTTCAGATGTAAGAGTATGAAAGAAGTGAATGTTGCAAATGATTCTCATGATGATCATTTTATTTACTGTAGTAATGACTCAATAGAATTCTAATTAATAGAACATAAGGTGTCTCTTCCTTCTATTCATTCCATAAGTTCCATGAAGTATCCCAAGAACTACAACATGATAGTTTGAGTAGCACACAATATGAGCTAAGGTGTCATTATCATAAGGGATGCAGTCCCCAAACCAACCTTTGGCATAATTTAGAACTTATGGATAGTCAATTTCTTTCTAGCCCTGAAGAGAATGTCAATATAGGTATACAAACTCAACAGTGAGCGTCACCAAGCTATTTATGGTTGTTAGCCATGTAAAGCAACATAAAGAAGCTTAGTGGTTTTTAGAGATCATAAACAAGGTATGATCTATATGGAGGAAGCTTCTAGTACTGAAGTACGTGCTAATTACGAAGTTGATCATAATAGATAGTGTAAGAATACTTTACTAAATAGAGAGAGTGATTCATAAAGGGTTAATAAGGATGCATGAACATGAATGGAAGTAAACACTCCAAGTTTGACATGAGTGATGCTTGAAATTTTGTAAGGAAACTAATTAAGTTGTTGTTAAAAGCGCATAGTGAGTTTTTTGAAAATGATGCAAGGTTTGATACTTTGTTTTTCTTATCACATAGAAAGTTTCCTTGAGTGAAAGAAATAATAGGCTTGTTTCAAGAAGCTAAGTGTATAATGTCCAAAAACTAATGCTCCTCGTTTAAAATTAAACATGATTTATAAAATCTCTCATAAAAATAGATAAATACATTTGGCATGCCAATTAATAATACTTAAGAACATAATGGTAGTAATTTTCTGTAAAATATTAAAGTTTTAAAATTTTCAAATTTTGGAAACTTTGATGATTTATAATACAAAAAGTCACATGAAAGAGTTAATTAAGAGATGTTTTGAAATTGATGTTTTGGTAATGTAATATAAACGTATTCGGACCAAAAGGTTCTAGAATGAAATGCATAAACTTGAGAAATCATATTTTGGAAAAATGAAATACATAAATGAGAAAATTGTCAAAAATGTCAAATATGATTATTATGCCTTTACGAAGCATACATGAATACTGAAATGGAAATCCAATATTAATGGAATGAGTAGGAATGAAGCCAAAGATAAAGTGTTGAGTAATGATTATGCACTAGTAGGGCCTGAAGTCTCATTCGTATTTATAAGAGGAGTCAAGTGATTCACTTGAGTCAACAGTCTTCTAATGAGCTATGCTAGATTTGCAAGCTACTCATTGCGTTTGCCTCATGTTTGAGCATCTTCACTCTGGGATATGTTGAAGTCCTTTGGGGTCAGTAAAGATAGTTTGTTTGGTTTCATATAAGTATTGTATCTAGATTTTAAGGGTGAATACCAAGGTTCCTTGAAGTGTATGCAATAATCTCATCCTTTTACATCAATGTGAAATCTTGGGATTGGTGCGATGTGTCACAATATTTGGTATAACCAAACCTTGAGACTTCACTAGTGAAGGACCCCACAAATCTGAGTGAACATACTCCATGATTTCCTTTCTTGCATGTTGACTGGCACTAAGCTTCACTTTGTAATGCTTTCCCGTGACACAAGATTCACAAAATTTTATCTTTCTAGTACTCTCTTCACCTAGAAGTCCTTGTTTACATAGAACTAAAAAGCCTTTCTCACGCATGTGCCCCAACCTGCGATGCCACAACTCTATCTTGTCATCACATTCAGTATTGAGAGATAGCCACCGTTCCCATAATCGTATTGCCTTTTAGGATATAAATCCCTCCATGATTCATCTTCCCTTTCATTATAATAAGAGAACCTTTGATCACTTTTACGTACTCACCTTCACCAGCGTACCTTATCCCATTCTTAGCCAGTGCACCAAGTGAAATTAGATTCTTCCAAAGTTGTGGAACATAACAACAATCTAACTTACTGACCGTGCCATTGTGTATCTTGATCTACACTGTGCCACTACCTTTGATATTGCTCAACCAATCATCACCCATCTTTACTGTGCCTTCCCACTCTTTGAAAGATTCGAACCAGTCACGATTATATGTTATTTGATAGGATGCTCCAAAATCTAAGACTCAAGAATTAGCAGAACTTGACGTACATACAATTAGTACATCACCAACGTTCCCTTCATCATAACTTTCCTGAATCAGAACAACAATGTTATTGCTGCTTGATTCACTCTTATACTTCCCATTCTTCAGTTGCAGACGATTTTTATTGAAGTTCCCCTTCTCCTAACGATTATAACACTTGGCATTCGATGAACCTTTAGACTTCGATTTAGAACATGATCTCCCTCTATTTCCCATTTCCTCTCTTTTGTCCTTCCTCTCCCTGTAAAAAAATAGAACTAGACATCTTCTCTCCACTTGAAACTTTTCTTTTCAGTTCCTTAGACATCAAAGAGTCCTTCACACCATTTACATTGATCTTTGTCCTACCATAGAGCATATTATCAACGAAATTCTCATATGAGTTAGGAAGAGAACATATGAGAATGAGCACCTGATCTTCATCTTCAATCTTCACATCAACACCTTGTAAATCCAAGATAATGTGATTGAATTTATCTAGATGACCCTTCACTTGGGTACTTTCAGATGTTCAGAGATTGTACAACCTTTGCTTATGATACAATATGTTCGTCAGTGAGTTGTTCTGGTACTTGTCATAAAGTTTATGCCAGAGCCCAAAGTCAGTTGTTTAATCTACGACCTCCCTCATTACTTCATTTGTTAAGATCAATAGAATGGCACTATGTTTCTTAGTCAGAATATCCACCTTCTTCTCAACCTCCATGTCCTTTGGCAGTTTTACCTCTCCATTTAGTGTCACGGCACATCCTTGTTGAACTAAAAGAGCCCTCATATTCAACTTCCATAAAGTGAAGTCATTTGAACCATTGAACTTCTGAAAATCAAACTTGTGAGTCGACATCTTCAATCATAAGAATACAAATCGCAACTCTGATACCACTTGTTATGAAGTAAAGTGGATAACTAGAAAAAGTATAAGCGTATAAGACACAATATTTACAAGTACAATTACATAGAGATTTACCTATAACTCTAAAATTCAACATACAAAATGACCTAGCATGCATCCCTATTTATACTTGAGGGATCAGACCTAAAACCCTAATAGTCTAAGCCCATTGGCCCATCAGCCCATGAAAGTTGTCAACCAATCACAATCCGCCATGCAACATCTTCTTGAACATTCTTGAGCATTATCATCTTCTAGGCATACTTGGATGAACATGACACAACAAAGGAATGAACATGGCGTGTCATGTATGAAGATGGTCCATGATGGCGCAACAAATTCTCCATGATGCAATATCATGTCCATATGGTGCAACACGGAGTATGGGTGGCGCAACAGGAATCAACATGAAAAAAAAAGGAATCAATATGGCTCCAAACCTCTTCCAGTAGCTCCAAACCCCCTTCTATATGATCCATTCCTTTGTCACTTGAATTGTTCCTTTGTCTGATGATCCTTTAATTTCTTGGAAGATTCGTTCCTTTGTCACATGCTCCTTGAACCCTAAGTGCTCCAATGAGGTCCAAGTGCTCCAAATGATCAATGAGCATGATCCAAATGCTTCAAATGCTCGATTGAAATTTAACAATAGAAATTCAAGTTGAAATAGTATGCTAATTTTTTAAATAGCATGACAGTATATACGAAACAATTACCACTACAACATACAAACTTGAATTAGTTAGAAAATTAAAGGCTAGGTTACAGCCTACCCCATTATAGGCTGTGCTTTTAAGGTGAATTTTTTTGGGTCGTGGGTTGATGTGTTGGTGTGTATTTTGTGTACTAGTTTTAAATATATAAATCCAAATCTATCACATGTTAAATAATACACACACTAGGCAGTGAACCTAATCATATAATAGTATGGTTATGGTACGGAAATAGTGACAAACACTATGGAAATGGGAATGATGTAGATCAAATAAAATCTTAATTAAATTAACAATAGTAAAGTAAAATAAATGGTTTTTGTTTAAAATAATTAAACTTAGTTTAACACTCAGATGAAGTAAACGGAAGTAAAAAACTTATTTAACACAATATATTTTGAGTACTTCAACTTGAATAAAAATCCCCACAGATTCTATGTTTTATTTATTATAAGTGCAATGGATTAATGAATTGGTAACCAAATTGTAATATGAGTAGTTATCTTGGTAGGATCCATTAGTACTAACAATTAATGAACAGCTAACACAATGGTCATGTAATTAGTGAATACATAATATGACTAGTTATCTTGGTAGGATCTATTAGTACTAACAAATAATGAACAATTAATGAGCAACTAACAATTAATGAACAACTAACCAAATTGTAATATGATTAGTTATCTTGGTAGGATCTATTAGTACTAACAATCAATGAACAACTAACAGATTGGGTTGCATTTCACCAGAACAATCTGATAGGATGGATATTTGAGAAAGAGGTTACTCGCGATTTATTAATATATTATAAGTATAATATATTAATTGTGAAATCATGTTATTTAATTAGGATTGATCAAGAATTAATTTAGTGATCAAAAGTGACTAAATAAATTCACGGGGACTGATTATGTAAACCAGTGATACATATGGTTTGGGCTATTGATCCGTGATGTGCTAAGTTTATGTAAGTGTCCATGAAAAGTTAGCCCACATAAGTTATGGATCATAATCCAATTGTATGGATTAAGGTTTACACATGACTCTTGGAATCCTATACTACATATATGTTACCTCTTAGCCTAAAATCGGATGCAGTAGTGTTCTTGGAGTTCATATAGCCGATTTTAGTGTCTAGAACCTCTTTGTCAAGTCCTCCAATTGTTGGTGGTGTTTTGTGAAGAATTTGAAGCATCACACTTGAGGTTCTAAGATCTTAAAGCCCAAAGACAACAGGCTACAACAAGAGGTAAACTATCTAACTAGTTTTATGATTTAATTATCATATTTTGTATGCTAGTTTAGGCTTCATGTTTTGGAAAACAATATTTCATGTATAACTAGAGAAAACTTAGATCCAAAGCATTAGGGTTGTATGTGCACCTTAAGATTGTTATAGTGCTCAAAACTAATCAGTGGTATCAGAGCCAAATATAGTTTTCTGTTATATTGGTGAATGATTAATTTTTCAAAGATGAAAAGGTTACATTTCTGTCCTCTGACTGATGAACTCAACTAGTCCAATGATCTGACTCGATGCGTTCACTCACAGGCAGGAAACTTGATGAGTCTAGTTCATGCACTCAACGAATAAAAGCTTCTGCTTGTAGAGTTTTAAACCTTTTGGCCGGAATTGGATTAGGATCATCACCACAAACTGTTTTGTATCTTATATTTTGTTTTTCGATATGGTGATGATTATTCTCATCCAATTAAAAGATAATTGTCAAAATTTTAAGATATTTTTTAGTTTATATGATAAGATAAATACTTGAAAATTGTTGACTTGATATTATCACGCCTTATGAGTTTAATTAGATCAATTATAAATTTTATGATTATTTTATTGGTTCAAATTGATCTAAATGTTTTTTTTTAATGAAATCCATAACTTATCCTTAAGTTACGGAACATGAAAACTCTCATCATAAAATTAACATTAAACTAATAAGTTATGGAAACCAAAAGTTTTGAAGAGTTTCAAAACTTGCCCTCAAGTTTTGGAATTTGTAAAGTCTCACTTATGAAACATTTAATTCCAAACATTATAATTTTATAAGTATAAAATTCAAACCTTATACTATTATAATATTAAAAGTTTAATAATTATATATATATATATATATATATATATATATATATATATATATATATATATATGTATGTATGTATGTATGTATAAGACAAGTCAGTCTTACCGTTAGTACCACCTCATTCACGAAACCGGTCTATAAGAGGGGGGGGGGTGGTTATAAGGATACTGCCCATAAAATGGTGGTTTAATGGGTGCCCACTCTCATCCATCGCTTCCTTGACTGGTGGAGGTCATTATCCGAATGGGCACGATAGGACATTAATTCTCATTAAAAGTATAATGATAATTATAAAGTAACTAAATGTTTTACAAAATTCCGAATCTTAGTTACTTTAGGGAAAATGTGAAAATGATGCTATTCCATGAAATTGCACTTGCACCTTGCCAAATCGTTAATGGAGCGTGTATGGTTAACTAGCACATTAACTTGGACTAGTAAGGGTGGAAAAGGGTAGCTTGATGTTTGTCATTGATCAATGGAGCGTGTGTGGTTAAGCGACACATTGATTAGGTGATAAATGACATCGAGAGAAGCAAGTATATTTGAATGGTTATTCACGTCTTGTTTTTGATCCTCGATATCCTAGCCACAAACTTGACGGGCATAATCGAGATTTAAACATGCCATTGAAAAGCTCAATGATTCTAAATTAGTTTAGGAATTTCAATCCAATTAAAACTTAATAATCAATTTTGTTTTTCATGGTGGAAATTGGTAAATCGTTATTTACCTACCTTCAAACATTTTGCAATTGGATTACGACATCCATCTTCTAAATTGTAAAATATTGTGTTAGGTCCTAGCCTGGATATTTCATTTGGGTGTTATATTAAGGATTCTTATCTAATCTAAACTTTGTCTTTGTTTTTCAGATGTTTTCCAATACCACTTCTAGCACAAACCCTTCGGGATCTTTTTCCCTCATGAACTTGTGTGGGAAGGTCATCTTTGATGGTTCGAACTTCAATGATTGTATTCGAAACATTAGGATGGTCACTCGTTACGAGGACAAAGAATATGTCCTCGACAAGAGCACAAGGAGATTGATGAAGTCACTGCTACTCCTGAAGAGGTTGTTGAGTACAGGGCACATGAGAAGGATGCCACAAAGGTGTCTTGTATCACGCTTGCCACTATGACAGATGAGCTTTAAAAGTCCTATGAGGACTACTAACCTTTTGAGATGCACCAAGACTTCATGGAAATATACCATCAAAGTGGTCGTCAGGAAAGGTATGAAATAATTGCCTCCATGATTACAACAAAGATGAAGGATTAAGAGTCCATCACGACCCACTTGTAGAAAATACAAAGGTTTGTGGACCGCTTGCTGAAGTTGAATGTCAACTTCGATGAAGAGTTGGCCCTAGATATTATTCTACACTAATTTCCTCCTTGTTATGATCAATTTCGTATGACTTATCATATCAACAAGGAGGAGGTCACACTTAGCAAGCTTCAAGGCCTTTTGAGAACTACTGAAAGTAGTCTCAAAGGTAAATCTGTTATAACCACTCCTACAGCTGCTACCCCTGTACAAGTAATTGGACATGGGAAAGGGAAGGAGAGGAAGGCTCCTTCTAAGAGCCACAAGGGAAAGTCTCATGATGGATCCTCTTCTAGTGGGACTAAAGCTAGTCTTGCTAATCCTTCTACCAATCCAAAAGAAGCATAGTGCTTCTACTGTTATGATAAAGGGAACTGGAAGCAAAGCTGCCCCAAATACTTGCAAGATGTCAAAGATGGGAAGATAATGTTGGATAAGGTGTCTAAGTCCATAACTTATTTGGTATATACTTGACCCGACCAGCATGGTCCATTTGGGTTGCATCTCATCCAAACTATTATGGATAGTTTTATGAGAGTTATACACATATGTTTATTAATATATTATGGGTTATAATATATTAATATGAAGTTATGTTATTTAATTAGTTTTAGTCTTAAATTAATTATGAATTAATTTAGAGATTAAAAGGAATACTAATTAGATTATGGGCTATTTGTTTTATATAGTGTGGGCTAATACTCATTTGTTAATGGGCTAGGCTTATGTAGAAGTCCATGGATGATCCATGGAGCTTTTAACCCATGGATCCTTGGAAAGGAAAAGACATGGGTTATTAGGGTTTCACCCTAACCATGCACACTATATAAGCATGCTTATGGAGCATGAAATGGAGACTAAGAGAAAACTAGTGAACTAGTGTGTGTGTGTGTGTGCATGTGTGTGGCCGATTTTATACAAGGGTGTATACTCTCTCAAAGTTTTCCAAGAGTTTGTGGTGTTTGTGATTCCATTTGAGGCATTCACACTATTGGTGCTTGGCCCTCAAACTCCTTAGAACCAAACTCACCAAAAGGTATGTAATCTCTTCTAACTCTTTTATGTTGAAATGTTCCCCATTCCATGTTAGATAGGTTATAAACCTTGGAAAATTATTATTTTGCATGTATTTAGACAAACATAGATCCAAGGTTTATTAGGGTTGCATGCACACTTAGGAAGTGTTAGATTGCTCAAAACCCAACAGTGGTATCAGAGCCTAGGCTTGCTTGTTTGATACTTGATGCAAAATAGTGATAAAAGTCGAAATCGTTGCTGTCTTCATGGTGGACTCGCCGAGTCCATTGGGGGGACTCGACGAGTCCAAGGAAAAGTTCAACTTACTCGACGAGTCAGTTCATGCACTCGACGAGTAGGATCGAAAGAGTGCAGATTCTCGACTTTTGTTGCTGGAAATGGAATAGAAACATTACCCTAAATTGTTTTGGTGTTATAAAACTTATTTTAGTTGGTGTAATGGTTGTTCTAATCCATTTACAATAGCATATATCAAAATTCCATGATTTTATGTGTGCATATAATTCTTGAATTTTTGATGATCATGTTCATGTTCTTATGAATTTAGAAAATGATAGGAATTATTTGCTGAATTTTTTAGAATTAATTCTTGATCATTTATGAGTTTTAATGGAGTCCATAATTTGTCCTCAAGTTATGGATTTCCAAATGTCACTCTTATTTAACAAACACTTAAAACACATAAGTTACATGAAAATGAAGAGTCTTCATTTTTTATGAACCTTTAATTCATAAGTTATGAAATGAAGAGTTTTGCAAAGTTACAAAACTTGCCCTCAAGTTTTGGAATTTGTAAAGTTTCACACACTTTAATAAACTTTAATTCCAACACTTAGAGTTTTAATAGTTAAAATTCAACTCTTATACTATTTATAACATTAATGGTTAATTATTATATATATATATATATATATATATATATATATATATATATATATATATGTATAAGAATAAGTCGTTTTACTGTTAGTAGGTCTCATTCACGAAGCCGGTCTATAAGGTGGGTATAAGGTTGTTGCCTATAAAATGGCGACTTAATGGGTGTATACTCTCACCCACCGCTTGCTTGATCGGTGGAGGGTCGTTAGCCGAACGGGTAGAACAATGACTTTAAATCCTCATTAAAAGTATAATGAATATTATAAAATAACTAAACTCTTTTAATTCCCAATCTTAGTTATTTTAGGAAAATGTGAACATGGTGCTAGTCCATGGAATTCACACTTTGTACCTTACCAAGTCGTTGGTGGAGCGTGTGTGGTTAACCGGCACATTGATTAGGTGATAATATTAAGAGTACCAAGTGAATTAGCATGGTTATTCACACCTTGTTTTGTGATCCTCGGCATCCCAGTCACAAAACTTGAAGGGCACAATCGAGATTGAAACATGCCATTGAAAAGTTCAATGAATCTCAAAAGAATCTAGGAATTTCAAATCCAATTAAACCTAATAAATCATTTCGTTTTCATGGTGGAAATTGGTGAATTGCCATTCACCTACCTTTAAAATATATTATTACTTAGATTACGACATCCCTCTTCTAAGTGTAATATATTGTGATTGGATCCTAGCCTTAATATTACATTTGGGTGTCTTATTAAGGATCCTAAATATCTAATCTAAACTTACTTTCTTCTTTCAGATGTCTTCCAACACTAATGCTTCAGGCTCTAACCCAACTGGTTCTTTCTCTCTCATGAATCTTTGTGGGAGGGTCATCTTTGATGGTTCCAACTTCATGGATTGGATTAGGAACATCAGGATGGTTACTCGTTACGAGGACAAGGAATATGTCCTCGATAAGGAGTTAAAAGAACTTGATGAGTCTACTGCTACTCCTGAGGAGATCGCTGAATTTAGGACTCATGAGAGAGATGCTACTAAGGTGGCATGTATCATGATGGCCACGATGACAGCCGAGCTCCAAAGTCATATGAAGATTTATACCCTTTTGAGATGAACCAAGACCTAATGGAAAGGTACCATCAGAGTGCTCGTCAGGAGCGGTATGAAATAATCTCCTCCATAATAACTACCCGCATGAAGGTCGGTGAATCCGTCACGGGCCACATGCAAAAGATGCAAAGGTATGTGGACCGTTTGCTGAAGCTGAATGTTAACATCCCTGAGGAGTTGGCAATTGACATCATTTTGCACTCCTTGCCTTCTTGTTATGATCATTTTCGAATGACATATCATATGAACAAGGAGGAAGTTACCCTCAGCAAGCTTCAAGGACTCCTGAAGACCGCTGAAACCGGTCTTAAGGGTAAAGCGGTTGTTACCTCTACTACTCCTACTCCAACATCTACCCCTGTTTTAGCTATTGGGCAAGGCAAAGGGAAGAAGAGGAAGCACCCTTCGAAGGGTACCAAGGGAAAGTCTCTTGAAGGCTCCTCATCAAAGACCAAGAGCGGTTCTGCGACTCCTTCTGCCGTTCCCAAGGATGCTGAATGCTTTTATTGCCATGAAAAGGCACACTGGAAGCGAAACTGCCCTAAGTACTTGCAGGATCTAAAGGATGGGAAAGTGAAACCCACCCATGCAGCTATTTACACTATATTGTCTAATTACTCAACATATTCTAACTCTTGGGTGCTTGATACAGGATGTGGTATTCACATATGTTCTGATATGCAGGGCCTAAGAAGAAGTGAGGATGTGGAGCACGGAAAGATAAACTTGATCATGGGGAATAGGAAGGCTTCACTTGTTTCCAAGATTGGAGTTTATACTTTGTTGCTTAATAATGGGTTAAAATTAGATTTGAATAAATGTGTGTACTCATCTGAAATGGCGAGGAATATTATTTCTTTTCATGCTTTGTACAAACAAGGTTTTACCTTTTCGTTTGATAATGAATGTGGTGGTATTAATGCTTTCTTTAATAATGTGTTTTATTTTAAAGCATTACCTTGTGATGGTGTGTATGAAACTGTGTCAATTGTAGACAACTTAGGAAATAATGTGTTGTATATTTATTCTTCTACTAGCCTAGATAAAGCATCATTGTGGCATTGTCGTCTTGGACATGTAAACAAGAAACGCATAGGCCAACTCCAAAAGAGTGGAGTCTTGGAATCATTTGACCTTAAATCGGATGATAATTGTGAATTTTGTCTACTTGGAAAGATGACAAAATCACCCTTCCCTGGAACTTGTGAGAGGGGTGAGGGTTTGTTGGACCTAATACATACTGATGTATGTGGGCCATTCAAAACCGCCACAAGGGATGCTAATCGGTATTATGTGACTTTTATTGATGATTATAGTAGATATGGGTATGTCTACTTAATCAAACATAAGTCAGAAACCTTTGAAAGGTTTAAGGAATTCAAACAGGAAGTAGAAAATCAATTGGGCAGGAACATTAAGATGCTTCGATCCGATCGAGGTGGTGAGTATCTTAGTACCGAGTTCCTTGACTATCTTAAGGAGCGTGGGATTGTCTCACAATTGACTCCTCCCAGGACACCACAGCTGAATGGTGTAGCTGAGAGGCGTAATCGAACCTTGTTAGACATGGTTCGCTCTATGATGAGTCGAGTTTCGTTACCAATCTCTTTTTGGGGGTATGCCTTAGAGACTGCCACCCATATCCTTAATCTAGTCCCTACAAAGAAGGTTACTAAAACACCTCATGAGATGTGGACGGGGAAGGTTCCCAATTTGGACCACATCAAAATTTGGGGTTGCGAAGCTTTCGTGAGGCGTGAAACTCATGATAAGCTTGAACCCCGAAGTGAAAGGTGTATTTTCATCGGCTACCCACAGAAATCCTTCGGTTACCTCTTCTACAGACCCAGTGAGAATGTGGTCTTTGTAGCACGAAGAGGGATCTTTCGCGAGAAAGAATTTATAAGCCAAGGAGACAGTGGGAGGCAGATTGATCTTGAAGAAATTCAAGAATCAATTGGTGAAGGAACCTCAGACACTAGCAATCAACCTGAGGAGGAAACTCCTGTTGATCCAGCTGACGAGTCTGTACCTCCGAGGCGTTCCACATGGGTTAGGAACACACCTTCGTTTTATTATGGCTTCCATATTACTACGGAAGGTGATACGTTTATTAGTGATAGTACACTGGTAAATTTGGATGAACCCAGCAGTGTTAAGGAAGCCATGGCAGGCCCGGAGTCTGCTAAATGGAAGGAGGCTATGGACAGCGAGATACAGTTCATGTATGACAATCAAGTTTGGAACTTGGTTGACAATGTACCAGGCCGTAAAACAGTCGGGTGCAAATGGATCTTCAAGAAGAAGACAGACATGGAAGGAAAAGTGCATACTTATAAGGCTCGACTGGTTACGAAGGGTTTTACTCAAACTCAAGGTATTGATTATGATGAAACCTTCTCGTCGGTAGCAAAGATTAAGTCTATTAGGGTTATGTTAGCCATTGCAGCATTTCATGATTATGAAATATGGCAAATGGATGTCAAAACCGCTTTCCTTAATGGAAAGTTGGCTGAGGATGTGTACATGAATTAGCCATTGCAGTATTTCATGATTATGAAATATGCAGAGTACCCTAATAGAGTATGTAAGCTTGAGAAATCCATTTATGGATTAAAACAAGCATCTCGTAGCTGGAATCTTTGTTTTGATGAGAAGGTAAAAGAGTTTGGCTTCTCAAGAAGCGAAGATGAGTCTTGCGTGTATGTCAGAGCTAGTGGGAGTATAGTTAGCTTCTTGGTACTGTATGTAGATGACATACTACTCATAGGAAATGACATCCCAACCTTGCAGGAGGTTAAGTCCTGGCTTGGGAAGTGCTTTGCTATGAAGGACCTAGGGGAGGCTACCTATATCCTAGGGATAAGGATATTAAGAGAAAAGAGTAGAAGACTAATTAGACTTAGTCAGAGTACCTACTTGGATAAGGTGTTGAAAAGGTTCAACATGGAGAATTCCAAGAAAGGAGATTTACCGATCCAAAGCAATACCAAACTGAGTAAGACTCAGAGTCCGAGTACAGAGGCAGAGATAGCTGAGATGAGCCAATTACTGTATGCTTCTACAGTTGGCTCGATCATGTATGCTATGACTTGTACCCGTCCTGATGTGGCATTTGCTTTGAGCATGGTCAGCAGGTATCAGGGGAACCCTGGCAAGGCTCATTGGACCGCGGTAAAGAACATTCTTAAGTACCTGCGGAGGACTAAGGATTGGATCCTTACCCTTGGTGGCAGTGATGACTTGAAAATATTGGGGTATAGTGATGCTGGTTTTCAGACTGATAGGGATAATTTCCGCTCTCAGTCGGGCTGGATCTTTACCTTAAATGGAGGGGCAATTTCTTGGAAGAGTTCCAAGCAGGAGACGGTGGCTGATTCGACTTGTGAATCAGAGTATATAGCAGCGAGTGAAGCAGCGAAGGAGGCGATATGGCTAAAGAACTTCATCGGAGACCTTGGAGTTGTACCATCTATTAAGGAACCTATAGAGATTTTCTGTGACAACAATGGTGCGGTTATCTTAGCCAAGGAACCAAGAGATCATGGCAGATCCCGACACATTGACAGAAAATATCACTTCATAAGACACAAGATTGAAGAAGGACTCCTTGTGACAAGGAGGATATCGTCGGATGAGAATCCTGCAGATTCCCTTACGAAGGGACTGACGAGGGTTAAGCATTTTCAGCATGCAAGACGCATCGGGGTAAGGGACGATATTAGTTTTACAGATTAGATAGTTTTCCTGAAACTTGTAAAATGTAATCGACGTTTGATGATGAATAAAATTTGTGATTTATTTATGAGTAAAGTGTTACTATCATTGTCAATTATTTACTATTGTTTCATTTTTGCATGTTTTGACTTCCAGAATAATTAATTTATTCAAACCTCCACAATCGATCATACGTCGGAAGTAGGTATGAATCAAGATTGTCATGAATTGGGTTTGTAGATGCCTTAAAGGTGTTTAGACATGGCAATGGTTGCTGCAACATTCATGAGTACTCATAAGTTATGAGTATTGGTATAAACCCATGCTCACTTGTATCACTTCATGGAATTTATCTCGAGTGATCGTGAGACGATAACATCATATAAATCTTTAAACCTAGAGATATGAGTTGTTACCTATGAGTTGGTTGTGCATTGATTGCACGTAAACGCATCAGTAACTTGATGTTATAAAACGTGCCTTTGTGTACAATTCAATAAGTAGTAGAACAAGCATATAAGTCGAAGTTTATCTGTTCCTTCTAGAAATAGAAGCGATATCTGGGCCCCTCGATGATTTTGTGTTGACCCATGTACTAGGCCTGGTCAGAACTAAACCGATGTGTTCAGTGAAGTTCTTCGTCAAACAAATCGGAAAATCGAGAAACAACTGCTAAACAATAAGCAAGACATAGTTCCATGTGTTTGTCCGGCTGATATCATGAGAACAGAGGATTATGTGATCACTTATCTAAAATGGCGCTTCATAGTTCGACAGAGTCTTCATAGTTCGAGGGAGTTTTCGAGAGCTATGATTCCTGGTTGGTTCCTGAAGTTATAGGCAAATACAATTATTAGACTTATCCAAGTGGTAGTCTGTTGGATAAGGTGTCTAAGTCCATAACTTATTTGGTATATACTTGACCCGACCGGCATGGTCCATTTGGGTTGCATCTCATCCAAACTATTATGGATAATTTTATGACAGTTATACACATATGTTTATTAATATATTATGGGTTATAATATATTAATATGAAGTTACATTATTTAATTAGTTTTAGTCTTAAATTAATTATGAATTAATTTAGAGATTAAAAGGAATACTAATTAGATTATGGGCTATTTGTTTTATATAGTGTGGGCAAATACTCATTTGTTAATGGGCTAGGATTATGTGGAAGTCCATGGATGATCCATGGAGCTTTTAACCCATGGATCCTTGGAAAGGAAAAGACATGGGTTATTAGGGTTTCACCCTAACCATGCACACTATATAAGCATGCTTATGGAGCATGAAATGGAGCCTAAGAGAAAACTAGTGAACTAGTGTGTGTGTGTGCATGTGTGTGGCCGATTTTATACAAGGGTGTATACTCACTCAAAGTTTTCCAAGAGTTTGTGGTGTTTTTGATTCCATTTGAGGCATTCACACTATTGGTGCTTGGCCCTCAAACTCCTTAGAAACAAACTCACCAAAAGGTATGTAATCTCTTCTAACTCTTTTATGTTGAAATGTTGCCCATGCCATGTTAGATAGGTTATAAACCTTGGAAAATTATTATTTTGCATGTATTTAGACAAACATAGATCCAAGGTTTACTAGGCTTGCATGCACACTTAGGAAGTGTTAGATTGCTCAAAACCCAACAGATAAAGCCCACCCATGCATGTATAAACATTATTCTTTCTAATAACTCATCACATTCCAGTTCTTAGGTCATTGATACAGGTTGTGGTTTCCATATTTGTTCTGATTTACAGGGTCGAACAAGAAGTAGGGATATGGAACATGGGAAGATGAACTTGATCATGGGGAATAGGAAAATGTCGTCAGTCACCAAGATTAGAGTTTATTCTTTATTGCTTAGATATGGGTTAGAATTAGATTTGAATAATTGTTGTTGCTTGTCCGATATGGCGAGAAACATTATTTCCTTCTTTGGTTTGTACAAACAAGGTTTTAGATTTTTATTTGATAATGAAATTGGTTCTATTAATGCTTTTTAATAACGATATATTTTATATTAAAGCATTTCCTTGTAATAGTGTATATGAAACTGTGATGGTTGTAGACAACTTAGGAAATGATGTATTGCACATTGATTCGTCTAATATTTTGGAGAAGGCACACTTGTGGCATTGTTGTCTTAGACATCTCAACAAGATGTGCATAGGCCAACTCCACAAGGCTGGTGTGATGGAGTCATTCGAATTGAAGTCGGATGACACTTGCAAATCTTGTTTTCTTGGAAAGATGACCAAGTCACCCTTCAATGATACTTATGAAAAAGGGTGAGGGTCTTTTGGATCTCATACATACCGATGTGTGTGGACCCTTCAGATCTACCACAAAGGATGCTAACCAGTTCTATGTGACTTTTTACTGATGATTACAGCTAATATGGCTATATCTACTTAATCAAGCATAACTCAGAAACCTTTGAAAAGTTCAAAGAGTTTAAACAAGAAGTGAAGAAACAGTTGGGCAGGAAGATAAAGATGCTTCGATCCGATGGAGGTGGTGAGTATCATAGTATCAAGTTCCTAGACTATCTTAAGGAATGTGGAATTGTTTCACAATTAACGCCACCTAGGACACCACAACTTAATATTTTGGTTGAGAGGCACAATTGAACCTTCTTGGACATGGTTGGTTCCATGATAAGTTGAGATTTGTTACCTATCTCGTTCTGGGCCTTAGAGACTACTGCCCATATCCTTAATCTAGTCCAAACTAAAAAGGTTTCCAAAATACCTCACAAGATGTGGACAGGGAAGGTTCCCTCGTTTGTACACATCAAGGTTTGGGGTTGCGAGGCTTTCGTGAGATGTGAGACTCATGATAAGCTCAAACCTCGTAGTGAGTGTTGTATTTTCATCGGCTACCCACAGAAGTCCTTTGGATATCTCTTCTACAAATCGAGTGATAATGTTTTCTTTGTTGTGAGGAGAGGGGTTTTCTGATATATATATATATATATATATATATATATATATATATATATATATATATATATATATATATATATATATATATAGAGAGAGAGAGAGAGCTCATAGGCCAAGAGGACAGTGGGAGGCAAATCGACCTTGAAGTGCTTCAAGGGTTAAGTGATAAAGGAACCTCAAACACTAGCACTCAACTAGAGGAAGAAACTCATGTTCAACCAGTTGACGAGTTCGTAACTCTGAGCCATTTTATTAGAGTCAGTGTTACACCTGTGTTATATGGTTTCCATATTACTACATATGGTGATACATTTATCAGTGATAGCACACTGGTAAATTTGGATGAACCTAACAATTACAAGGAAGCCATGGTAGGCCAGAGTCTGCTAAATGGAAAAAGGCAATGTACATTGAGATTCATTCCATGTACGACAATCAAGTTTGGAACTTGGTTGACAATGTAACAGGTCGTAAGACAGTTGGGTGGGAATGGATATTCAAGAAGATGACCAACATGGATGGGAAAGTACAAACATATAAGGCGTGATTGGTTATGAAGGGCTTTACTCAAACTCATGGAGTTGATTATGAAGAGATATTCTCACCAGTAGCAAAGATCAAATCTATAAGGGTTATGCTAGCCATAGTTGCATTTCATGATTATGAAATATGGAAAATGGATGTCAAAACCGCTTTCCTTAATGGGAATTTGGATGAAAATGTTTACATGAGTTAGCTAGAAGGTTTTTTCAATGCAAAGTACCCTAAGAGAGTGTGTAAGCTTGACAAATCCATTTATGGATGGAAACAAGCATCTCACAGATGGAGTCTTTGTTTCAATCAGAAAGCTAAAGGTTTGGATTTTTGAGAAGTGAGGATGAGTCCTGTGTATATGTCAAAGCTAGGGGGAGTATAGTTAGCTTTCTAGTGTTGTATGTGGATGACATACTTATCATACGAAATGATATTCCATCCTTGTAAGAGGTTAAGTCCTTGCTAGGGAAGTATTTAGCTATGAAGGACCTTGGCGAAGCTGCCTATATTCTAGGGATAAGGATATTGAGAAATAGGAGTAAAAGACTAATTGAACATAGTCAAAGTTCCTACTTGGACAAGGTGTTGAAGCATTTCAATATGGAGAATTCCAAGAAAGGTGACTTACCTATCTAGAGTAATACAAAACTGAGTAAGACTTAGAGTTCAAGTACAGAGGTTGAGATTGCAGATATGAGTCGAGTACCATATGTTTCCTCAGTTGGCTCGATCATGTATGCTATGACTTGTACTCGTCTTGATGTGGCCTTCGCTTTGAGCATGATCAGCAGATATCAAGGGAATCCTGGTAAAGCTCACTAGACTGGGGTAAAGAAAATTCTTAAGTACATGTGGGGGACTAATGAATGGGTCCTTATCCTCGGTGGGAGTGATGACTTGAGAGTGATAGGTTATAGTGACACTAGCTTTTAGACCGATAGATATAATTTCTGCTCTCATTCGGGTTGGGTATTTACCCTAAATGGAGGAGAAATAACTTGGAAAAGTTCCAAACAGGAGACTGCAGCTGATTCAACTTGCGAGTCAGAGTGCATAGCAAAAAGCGAAGCATTGAAGGAGGCGATATGGCTGAAAAACTTCATCGGAGACCTTGGAGTTGTAAAGCTATAAAGGAGCCTATAGAGATTTTTTGTGATAACGAGAGTGCGGTTGCCTTAGCTAAGGAACCAAGGGATCATTGCAGATCTACGGACATCGATAGAAAATATCACTTCATAAAACATCGGACAGAACATGGACTCCTCGTAGTATTTGCAGCATGCGAGGAGAATTCGGCTGAAGGAAAATATTAGTTTTAATGATTAGATAGCTATTTAGAAACTTGTAATATATCAAATGTAATTGACATTTGATGATTAAATAAAAGGAGTTTTATTTATAAGTAAAGTTGCTATCTTGTGTCAATTGTTTACTATTGTTTCATTTTGCTTGTTTTGACTTCCAGAATAATAAGATTATTCAAACTATCCACAATCGATCATACTTTGGAAGAAGGTATTGAGGCAAGACTGACATAAATTTGATTGTAGATTGTCTAAAGTGCTTAGACATAGCAATAGTTTACTACAATATTCATGAGTGCTGATAAGGTCTGAGTGTTGGATTAAACCAACGTTCACACGAATCACTTTATGGAATTTATCATGAGTGATTGTGAGAGGATAATATCATATAGTTTTCAAACAGATATACATGAGTTGTTGTCTATGAGTTGGTTGTACATTGATAGTGCGAAAACACATTAGTAACTTGATGTGATAAAACGTGTTATTGTGTACGATTTATCGAGTAGTTAGTACAAGCATATAAGTCGAAGTTTATTTGTTCCTTTTAGTCCTTGGAGGATTAAAAGCAATATCTTGGGGCCCTCGATGATTTTGTTTTGACTTATGTTCCGGGCCTGGTCAGGACTCAATTGATGTGTTCAATTAAATTCCATGGCAAATAAATCGGAATCGGGAAACAAACTACTGGACAATAAGTGTGACTATGTTCCATGTATTTGTCGGATGTTATCTTGAAGAATAAAGGATTATATGATCCCTTATCTAAAAGGTGTTTTCAAGTTCGAAAGTGGCTTTTAAGAGCTACGATTGCTAGTCGGTTAGCTAAGTCGTACTTGCAGTTATAGTTATTAGACTTATCCAAGTGGGAGACTGCTGGACTAGATGTCTAAGCTCATAACTATAATTGGTATGTACTTGACCTGAGAGTAGCATGCTCCATTTGGGATGCATTTCACCAGAACAATCTGATAGGGTGGATATTTGAGAAATACGTTACTTGTGATTTATTAATATATTATAAGTATAATAGATTAATTGTGAAATCATATTATTTAATTAGTATTGATCAAGAATTAATTTCCAATTAATTTAGTTATCAAAAGATACTTACTAAATTTACTGGGATGAATTATATAAATCAGTATTACATATGGTTTGGGCTATTGATGCATGATGGGCTAAGTTTATGTATGTGTCCATGAAGAGTTAACCCACACAAGTTATGGATCATAAGAAAAGTGTACAGATTAGAGTTTACACATGACTCTTGGAATCCTACACTATATATATATATATATACATATATATATATATATATATATATATATATATATATATATATATATATTATATCACCCCTTAGCCTAATATTGGATGCAATAGTGTTCTTGGAGTTCATATAGCCGATTTTAGTGTCTAAAACCTCTCTATCAAGTCCTCCAATTATTAGTGGTGTTTTGGGAAGAATTCGAGGTCTCACACTTCAGGTGCTAAGCTCTTAAAGGCCAAAGACAACAAGCTACAACAAGAGGTAAACTACTTAACTAGTTTTATTATTCAATTATCATATATTGTATCCTAGTTTAAACTTCATGCTTTGGAAAACAATATTACATGTATAACTAGAGAAAACTTATATCCGAAGCATTAGGGTTGTATGTCCACCTTAATGTTGTTATAGTGCTAAAAACCCATCAGGTTTGACAATATTTCCCATAGGATTCCATATACATGGGAGGAACCTGATTGATATCTGGTAGATGATGGACTTGGATTAATTGGTATATTTTCCTACTAATGATTACTTGGTGGTTATCAAAAAACTTTATGAAAAATTAGTGTTCAATGTGGGTTAAAGATTTTTTTATCATGTTATGGTTCCCTCAAATTTAGTATTGGGACTGTTGTTATCCTCTGACGCAGTCAACCTCTAAATCAACTAGATTTGACTCAATCAGCAACTATCAAACAAAATAATTTCTAACACAATCAAAGTTAACAATTAATCTTACCTAACGTTAGGATTGGATGGATCTCTAGTCATAACATTTTAGTGGTAATAAATCTGTTAAGATTAAAGTTAAAGTAATTAGATGGGTCCTTATAACTACACATAACTCAACAATATGCAATGAAAATCATAAGTTTAACATGAAAGCTAAAACGATCAATCAAATACAAGTATTAATCAAAATCATTAACCCTACTAACAAAATCTAATCATATTAACGAGGGTTCATCTACATCTAGGGAAAGTATGAGGGTTTTTTTTACCATAATTAGTAACTAAAACAGAGAAAACATCATTAAATGATTGCAAGACACGAAAATCAAGCGAACCCGAAGTGAAATATCAATGCTTTTTTTAATCTTTGCTCTAACTGACTCTCTAACTTCAAAATTTGATCCTAAAGGGTTTCTAGAAGTCTAAATTGACTTATAACTTGTTTCCTTGGATTGCCAATGGTTGTACACCGATTAGTGATTGAAAAATCATGTATTTATTCATTTGTGACACGACGACTTGATAGTGTCCAAACTGTGATGTGCTGGACGGGATTCCGTATTGCACACAAATTCATAGATAGATATTAGATGTGTTTTTGGTTTTTTTTTGTGTGGTGTGATTTTCAGTTGCCTTCCTTGTTTTCTTTGTTTTTCGTCTGTTTCAGTTTTGTTGTCTTCTTTTTGCATCCCAACTAGGTTTTTTATCTATAAATAAGCATTTGAAAAATATTAATTATTATTTATCTTTAAATATAACATTTTATTAAAATATGTTAATATAATGACAAAAAATATATAGTTAAATAAGGACATATTAGTTTCGATGGGTTTAGAATGTCAACTATTAAAATGTCATTACTTACTATGCAAGGTGGTAGTCACCTATCTTCCATCTAATGTTGATGAATTACTATTCCTGATAGGGGACTATCAATTTTATTTCGATCAGAGAACTTTCTAGCTTGTTATCGACATACCGTTTGGGGAGTCTTTTTCTACTTGTTTATCATCCGCAAAGTTAAGACGTCATGTGTTTTTGTTTTTACCAACTTTAGAATTTGTGAAAGTTGTTGAGTTCTAACATGTCTCTATTAACTCACTTAGTTTCTATATAAATGATGTAATTATTATGGGTGAGAAAGAAATTGGTGAGTATTTCTGAAGTGCTTTCTATTTGGTTGATTTCCATATCTACTGTGTTAGTTTCATTAAGTTTGTAGAATTTATGTTTTTGTCGTGTTTCGAAACTTATTATCGATAATGCTTTTATCTTTACCAGTATCAATTAATATCGAAGCCTAAACATTGTTGATATGAAATGTACCAATAACCATAGGCGGTTCTTGGAGAACATCTCCAACAGTGATCATAAGTACGCTTCCTTTGCCACCGTGATTCTTCAGTTTTGGACAGTCCTTTATAAAATGCACATGCTAATTACATTCATAACAATTACAACTTCCTCCTGCCATAGTGGTTGGGGTTTTTTTGTAGTACCTCGAGATGTGACCTCTCATGTTACACTTGTTGCAAATTATCTCCCTGCAATTTCCGACATGATGGAAATTGCACTTTTCATAGTGATATAAAGTTCTAGTAACACTCATGTTGGATAAGGTGTCTAAGTCCATAACTATTTCTGGTATGTACTTGACCCGACCCGGCATGGACCGTTTGGGTTGCATGGCACCATGCAATTGGATAGACTAAATGAGAGAAATAACACTTGTGGTTTATTAATATATTATAAGATCAAATATATTAATAGTATTATTTAATTAGTTTGATCAAGAATTAATTTAGAATTAATTAACTGATCAAAAGATAACTAATTAAATATATGGGTTGATTATGTAAATCATCCATAACTTGTATAGTGGGCTAAGAGGCTCCATGGATTATCAAGTTGGGTTCCACCCATAGGATGCTCCATGGGAGTTAGAAACCTATAGTTCATGGAAATCAAAAGCCATGACACATTAGGGTTTACATGGTGTAACCCTAGAAGTGTCAACACTATAGAAAGAACATATTCTCCACCAAAATCGGCTACACTTAAGAAACAAGAGGGCTAGACCGATTTTAGAAGTGTGTATTCTCTCTAAAGTCATTACAAAAGCATTTTGTGTTGTGTGAAGCATTTGAGGCATCACACTTGGGGTGCTAGGCTCACAAGGTTTCAAGGATCATAAACAACAACAAGGTATGTTATTCTATCTTTCATTCAAGTTAAAAAAATTGTTCCCCATGTATGCTAGATAAGAATATAACCATGGAATTCAACTTTGCATGATAATTAGACAAACATAGATCCAAGGTTATTAGGGTTGCATGTACATTAGGAAGTATTAGAGTGCTCAAAACCCATCAGTGGTATCAGAGCCTAGGCTTGTTTATTGATTTTGTGTGCAAACTATTGAAAAAAAAATCGTTTTTCTGTGTTCTGCTCGTATGAAATCGCCGAGTCCATGAACAAATGCAAGCTACTCGTCGAGTTTGTTCTTGCACTCGACGAGTAGAGGCTGCAGTCTTCAGAAATTTGACTTTTGTTGCTGGAAATGGACTAGAAACATAACCCTAAACTGTTTTGGTACTTGAAAACTTGTTTTAGATGGTGTAATGTTTATGCCAATCCATTTGCATTGGCAATTATCAAAATTACAACCTTTTAAGTGTAATTTTTTGATTCTTGAAATGTTCATATTCATATTCTTGAACTTATGAAGATTAGATAATCATAGGAATTGCTTGTAACCTTCATGGTAGTTTAATTCATGATCATAAAGTGTTTTAATGGAGTCCATTACTTGTCCTCAAGTTATGGTAAACCACAAGTCACACTTTTATTAAAGCCATTAAAAGAACACTAGAGTTATAAAAATGAAGAGTCTTCATTTTTATTACTCAATTAAATTCATAAGTTATAAGAAATGAAAAGTTTTGAAAGTTTACAAAACTTGCCCTCAAGTTTTGGAACAAGTAAAGTCTTGATTAAAACTTTAGTTCCAACCCTTATAATTTTAAAATTTAAAATTCAACCCTTATACTTTATAATATTATAAGTTAATAGTATATATAGGCAACAACCTTATACCCCCCTTATAGACCAACGATCAAGGAAGTGGTGGGTGAGAGTGGACACCCACTAAGTTGCCATTTTATAAGCAACAACCTTATACCCCCTTATAGACCGGCTTCGTGAATGAGGCGTAGCGGTAAGACGACTTGATCTTATATATATAAGATCAAATCGTCTTACCGCTAGTACGCCTCATTCATGAAGCCAGTCTATACGGGGGGGGGGGGGGGGGGGGGGGGGATAAGGTTGTCGCCTATAAAATGGCAACTTAATGGGTGTCCACTCTCACCCACCACTTCCTTGATCAGTGGAGGGTCATTAGCCGAACGGGTAGGACAAGGACTTATAAATTCTCATTAAACGTATGATGGATATTATAAAGTAACTAAATGTTTTATTAAATTCCCAATCTTAGTTACTTTAGGAAAAATGTGAATAACGTGCTAATCCATGAAATTACACTGTACACTTTGTTTAAGTCGTTGGTGGAGCGCGTGTGGTTAACCGGCACACTAACTTGGACTTAACAAGGTAAGTAAAGGGTGACTTAAGGTTTATCATAGTATCGGTGGAGCGTGTGTGATTTACCGACACATCGATTGAGTGATAAACTTTAAGTGTATCAAGTAATTTGCATGGTTACTTCACACCTCATTTTGTGATCCTCGGTATCCTAGTCACAAAACTTGGAGGGCACACTCGAGATTGAAACATACCTTTGAAAAGTTCATTGAATATCAAAAGAATCTAGGAATTTCTAAGAACCAATCAAAAACCTAATATTTAATATTTCGTTTTTCATGGTGGAAATTGGTGAATCGTCATTCACCTACCTTTGAAATATGTTATAGCTTGGATTACGGCATACCTCTTCTAAGTTATAATATATTGTGATTGGATCCTAGCCTTAATATTAAATTTTGGTGTTTTATTAAGAAATCTCTTAATATCTAAATTAATCGTGTTCTCTTCTTGTAGATGTCTTGAAACAACGCTTCTTCTGGCTCTAATCCTAATGGCTCCTTTACCCTTATGAACTTGTGTGGGAAAGTCACTTTTGATGGATCCAACTTCAATGAATGGATCAGAAACATCAGGATGATTACCTGCTACGATGACAAAGAATATGTCCTCGATAAGGAGCTTAAGGAGATTGATGAGACCACTGCGACTCCACAGGAGATCGCTGACATGAAACGGATGTTGGATTAGTGTCTAAGTCCATAACTGTTTTGGTATGTACTTGACCCGATTATGAGCATGGTCCTTTTGGGTTGCCTTCACTATAGCAATATGTAGGATGATTTAAGAAGAGAAAGGTTTAAATATGATTTATTAATATATTATGAGAATAATATATTAAAGGAGAAATCATATTGTTTAATTAATATTGGTCAAGAATTAATTAAGAATTAATTTTGTGGCTAAAAAGAGATTAATTAAACTTAGGGGACTGAAGTTGTAATTATAAGATAATTATAACTGGGCTATGGATCACCTAATAATATATAGGTTGAACGAATTCTATGGGAAGCCCATTAGAAATCGTCCAAGGGATATGATTAAGGAGTCCATGGGCTGCTTAGGGCCTAAGCAGTCAGATTAGGGTTTCCTAGTTGTAAACCCTAATAGCCTACATGTATAAAAGGGACCCTTAATCCCCAAAAACGTGGACAACACTTCCATTAGGGTTTCCAGCCGTCTTTGGTGCCTCTTGTTCTTCTACTCTTCATCCAAGTTGCATATGGTGTTTGTGACTCCATTAGAGGTACTACACTTGTGGTACTTGCTTTCAAGAGCTAAGGAAATTCAAGGAACTAGTTGTTATTGCTATATAACAACAAAAGGTATGTATTCTAGTTTTATATATGAATTTCGAAAATTATAGTAGCATGCCAGGTTTCTTTTTGTGTTCATAAAGTTGTATAACTAATAGTGAAAACATAGATCCAATACTAGGGTTGCATGCACACATAGGATTGTTTGTATAAAACCCAACAACGGATGCTACCAAAGTAGCATTCATCATGATGGCCACCATGACAGCGGAACTCCAAAAGTCCTATGAGGACTTTTACCCTTTTGAAATGCACCAAGATCTGATGGAAAGATACCATCAAAGTGCACGACAAGAGAGGTATGAAATCATCTGCTCCATGATAACAACCATGATGAAGGACGGAGAGTCCGTCACGAGCCACATGCAGAAAATGCAAAGATATGTGGATTGGTTGCTGAAGCTTAATGTGAACTTCCCCGAGGAGATTGCAATAGATATCATTTTGCACTCCTTACCATTGTGCTATGATCAATTCCGCATGACATATCACATGAATAAGGAAGAGGTCACACTCAGTAAACTTCAGGGACTCCTCAAGACCGCAGAAATAGGTCTTAAGGGTAAGTTGGTTGTTAACACTCCTACTCCAAACTCCGCCCCTGTCTTGGCAATCGGGAAATGTCGAGGGAAGAAGAGAAAGAGCTCTTCGAAGGGTACCAAGGATAGGACCCTTGATGGCTCTTCTTCAAATGGAACCAAGAAAGGTTTCATCACTCCTTCTTCTGACCCAAAAGAGGCTGAATGCTTCTATTGCCATGAAAAGTCACATTGGAAGCAGAACTGCCCAAAGTACCAGCAATATGTGAAGGATGGGAAAGTTAAACCCAACCATGTAGGTATTTACACTATCTTATCTAATAACTCACCCCATTCTAACTCTTGGGTCCTTGATACCGGTTGTGGTATTCATAAATGTTCTGATTTGCAGGGACTAAGAAGAAGTGAGAATGTGGAGCAAAGAAGAATAAACTTAATCATGGGGAATAGGAAAGCTCTATCTGTCACCAAGATTGGAGTTTATACTTTATCTCTAAGTACTGGGTTTAGTTTAGATATGAATAAATGTTGTGTTTCACCAGAAATGGCAAGAAACATTATTTCCTTTCATGCATTATATAGACAAGATTTTACCTTTTCATTTGATAATGAAGTTGGTTCGATTAATGCTTTCTTTAATAATGTTATTTATTTTAAAGCGTTACCTTGTGATGATGTGTATGAAACTGTATCTGTGGTTGATAACTTAGGAAATAATGTGTTGTGTATTGATTCTATTAATGATAATAACTTGGATAAAGCATCATTATAGCATTGTTGTCTTCCACATATAAGAAAGAAACGCATAGGCCAACTCTAAAAGGATGGAGTCTTGGAGTCATTTGACCTAAGGTCAGATGATAGTTGTGAATCATGCTTACTTGTAAAAATAACGAAGTCACCCTTCATAGGTTCTCGTGAGAAGGGTGAAGGTTTGTTGGATCTTGTACACATGGATGTGTGTGGGCCCTTCAAACACACCACACGAGATGCTAATCGTTATTATTTGACTTTTTACTGATGATTACAATAGATATGGATTTGTCTACTTAATCAAGCATCAGTCAGAGACTTTCGAAAGGTTTAAAGAGTTTAAACAGGATTTTCGAGAATCAATAGGGCAGGAAGATTAAGATACGTCGATCCAATCGAGGTGGTGAGTATCTTAGTTCAGAGTTCCTCGACTATCTTAGGGAATGTGGGAATGTCTCACAATCGACACCTCCCAGGACACCATAGTTGAATGGTGTGACTGAGAGGCGTAGTGGAACCTTGTTGGACATGGTTCGTTCCATGATGAGTTGAGCTTCCTTACCAAACTCATTTTGGGGGCATGCCTTAGAGATTGCCGCCCATATACTTAATCTGGTCCCTACAAAGAAAGTTTCCAAAACTCCTCATGAGATGTGGACTGGTAAAGTACCCAAACTAGACCACATCAAGATTTAGGGTTGCGAGGCTTTCGTGAGATGCGAGACTCATGATAAGCACGAACCTCGAAGCGAGAGGTGTATTTTCATCGGCTACCCATAGCAATCCTTTTGTTACCTCTTCTACAGACCTAGTGAAAATGTGATCTTTGTAGCTAGGAGGGCATTCTTTTGAGAAATAGAGAGTTCATAAGGAAAGGAAACATTGGGAGGCAAGCTGATCTTGATGAAATTCAAGAGTCAAGCGGTGAAGGAACTTCAAACCCTAACACTCAACTTGAGGAGGAAACTCTTGCTGAGCAAATTGACAAATCTTTACCTCTGAGGTGCTCCACAAGGGTTAGGAATGCACCGAAGCAATACGATGGATTCCATATTACTGCGGAAGGTGATACACTTATCAGTGATGAGACACTGATAGGTCTGGATGAACCTAACAATTACACAGAAGCCATGGCAGGCCCTGAGTCAGCCAAGTGGAAAGAGGCAATAGATAGCGAGATACAGTCCATGTACGCCAATCAAGTTTGGAACTTGGTTGAGAATGTACCAGGTCGTAAGACTGTAGGGTGAAAATGAATCTTCAAGAAGAAGACCGACATGGATGGTAATGTACACACTTATAAGGCATGACTGGTTGCAAAGGGTTTCTCACAAACTCCGGGAGTTGATTATGATGAGACCTTTTCTCCAGTGGCCAAGATTAAGTCTATTAGGGTTCTGTTAGCCATAGCCGCATTTCATGACTATGAAATATGGCAAATGGATGTCAAAAACGCTTTCCTTAATGGAAAGTTGGTTGAGGATGTTTACATGAGTCAGCCAGAGGGTTTTGTCGATACAGAGTACCCTAATAGAGTGTGTAAGCTTGAGAAATCCATTTATGGGTTAAAGCAAGCACCTCGAAGATGGAATATTTGCTTTGATGAGAATGTCAAAGAATTTGGGTTTTCTAGGAGTGAAGATGAATCTTGTGTGTATGTCAAAGATATTGGAAGTATAGTTAGCTTTTTGGTATTGTATGTGGATGGCATACTAATCATAGGAAATGACAACCCAACTCTGCAGGAAGTTAAGTCCTAGATTGGGAAGTGTTTCTCTATGATGGACCTAGGAGAATCTGGCTATATTCTAGGGATAAGGATCTTGAGAGACCGGAGTAAAAGACTAATTGGACTTAGTCAGAGTACCTACTTGGATAAGGTGCTGAAGAGTTTTAGCATGCAGGACTCCAAGAAAGGAGAGTTACCCATACAGAGTAACCCCAGATTGAGTAAGACACAAATCCCTAGTACTGAGGCTGAGATAGAAGAAATGAGTTGAATACCTTATGCTTCGGTTGTAGGATCGATCATGTATGCTATAACGTGTACTCGACCTGATGCAGCCTTTTCCTTGAGCATGGTTAGCAGGTATCAGGAGAACCCTGTCAAGGCACACTGGACTGTGGTAAAGAATATCCTCAAGTACCTACGGAGGACTAACGACTGGGTCCTTACCCTCGGTGGGAGTGAAGACTTGAGAGTTGTAGGGTATAGTGATGCTAGCTTTCAGACTGATAGGGATAATTTCCGCTCTCAGTCAGGCTGGGTCTTTACCCTAAATGGAGGAGCAATTTCTTGGAAGAGTTCCAAACAAAAGATAGTGGATGATTCAAATGAATCAGAGTATATAGTAGCTAGCGAGGAAACAAAGGAGGCGATATGGCTGAAGAACTTCATTGAAGACCTTGGAGTTGTACCAGCTATTAAGGAGCCAATGGAAATTTTCTGTGATAGTGAAAGTGCTGTTGCCTTAGACATGGAACCAAGGGATCACGGGAGATCCAGACACATCGATAGAAAAAACCATTTCATGATTGGTTGCAGAGGTCTAAGGTGTTGGACATGGCTACAACAATCATGAGTGCTCATAAGGTCCGAGCATTGGACTCAACCCACGCTCACTAGAATCACTTCATGGAATTTATCTCGAGTGATCGTGAGACGGTAATATCATATAAGTCTTTAAACCTAGAGATATGATTTGTTACTTATGAGTTGGTTTTGATTGTACGAAAACGCATTGGTAACTCGATGTTATAAAACGTGCTCTTGTGTATAATTCAATGAGTGGTAGAACAAACATAGGAGTCGAAGAAATACATACTCGTCACCACATCTGGTGCTGTGTGAGCCTCCTCGGTTGTTAAATAAAATGCCCTGCTCCGAACAACTGGCTCCTCCACCTTGCCCTGGTTGCTATCAATGATCCTCAGATTCGCCGAAATAGGTGCTACTACTGGTCCTCCTAATGCTTAATTCAGTAAATTTTCCTTCTTATAGCCCCTCTGATTGTAATGGAAGCAAATCAAATCTAATACCTAGGTGGTGGTAATGGTAGTATAATCCCTAACAAAGTGCCCTGTCTTGCCGCACTTGTAGCAGCCCGAACCACCTGCCCTGCAGACTTTGTCATGTGCCTTGCCGCACTTTCTACAGTGACCCGAGCCTTTTGGAACTTCGACCTAGAATCAAATCCCTTGGGTTTCTTCGACAAAACCCCAATCGTCACCACATCTGGGCCCAATACTACCTTCCACACCAACCTATAGTCAGCCCAAGTCCTCTTCCTATGATCTTAGTTCACAAGTACCGTAACTCTCATGAATAACTGACTACCGTCTCAATAAACCTCTCTTATGCTCATCTAGGTTTCTCTCCAATATTATCTCTCGACTCAGAACTCTCTCTCTCTCTCTCTCTCTCTCTCTCTCTAAGTGATTCCTGCTAGAAACTGTTACTCGATACATACTGAAGGCACATAACCAATAGCAACGACTCCTAGGCTAAGGCATCACAAATCAGGAAACTCTAGCCCTAAATATGAATTACTTAGTCTATCCTCTAGTATGCATCACTAATATCTCATAAATATATCATAACATAAATAAGTAAGGATATTTTGAGGAATCACCATTCGTGCACTGGCTGATTGTACACACTGCTCCAACTCGTTTTCTCTTAAAACTCTTTCTCATTTTAGAAAAATCATTTCTTTTGAAAATTTTTCTGAAATCCTCAATTTGAGTTTAGATATACCTAAAGGTACACCCGGATCTTTCAAACCAAGGCTCTGATATCAACTTGTAACACCGTAAATTTTCAAACAGAAGTTTCATTTTTAAACACATAAAAACTAATAATATATTTCTCAAAAACATAATTGTTTCAAGCGTCAACACAAATCCACAATAATAATGTCACTATCCCAGAATCATCCACATAATCTCGTATCAGTGTGTACAATCAAGTCGTTGCCTTCCCGACCTGAAACATAAAACACATAACATGGTAAGCACAAAGCTTAGTAACTTCCCCTAAATACTCCACATGTCATTAGCCTCTCATGGCTATGCTCGAATAAGACCTTCCAGTCAATGTATCTCAGTGGGACCCTTCGTTCCCATAACTCCGATGGACTCTCCGTTCCTAACTCAGTAAACTTAGTATAATACACACATAAATCACAAAGACATAATGCAAGATACCAAAATACTCAATATAAGCACATAAGACCCTCCGATCACACAAAGATTACCACTCTAGGTAAGTATAGTGAGAAGACTCACCTCGTAATCAAACAAGTAAATAATCTTGTACACAAATCTCGAACTAGCCTTCGCCTAATCACATAAGATAATTATCTCTAATTAACATTTAAATCGTGAATCAAAATAAATTAAGTTATCGTTTCTTTCAAACTCTTGAAAAAGGTAAGAGACCATTTTACCCCTCCATGGCCCCCATAATCCCTGCCTTGACCAAACCATAAAGTCAACAGAAGTTAACACTCGAGTCAACTATCCATGTTGACCTAACTCGCCGAGTGCATCTATGTGACTCGTCGAGTCCCCTTTGTTCCTCAAAACATCGTGAAAATCAAGCTTAACTCGTCGAGTTGTCTCATCAACAAGCAGAGTTACCATTGTCCAGAATCGTCGAGGAAAACCCGAATCGACTCGTCGAGTCAACTCATTGGCTCAGCGAGTCCATTTATTATGTATTCTCATTCACACGTTTTAAATCAGATCCACCACTCCAAAACTCTATATGTAGTCTCCTAAGGTTTGAATGTCATGTAAAGCTTCGATCTTTACGTTCATGCATGGCATATTTGCTCCATGATGCCAATACAAGCTCCAACAAGGGTTAGATGCACAAGATCTTGTCTCTAGCTCAATAAAATTTGGGTCTTTGGACTCACAAGATCTTCTACCCTCCAGATCTGAGATTTCAACCTCAAATCATGCTCAAAGGACACAAATGGCACAAAAAGGAGGGGAGAATATCCTAGAAACTCCCTAAACCAAGATCTCATAAGGAAATGATCAAGTTAGCATCTTTTTACCTCCAACTAAAGCAAAACCCTGATAAACCTCTAGATCCAAAGCCTCCTCTTGATCCAATCTTTGATACTCTCCACCTCTCCTTTACGAATGCACTAATAATCACAAGATTAGCTTCTCTCTCACTCCCTAGCTCAAGTGGATGATTAGGGTTTCTCTCAAGGATGTAAGGTGACTGGTGAGTCGGAAATAGGGGCTTAAGGCCCCTTAAATAGGTCGCAAACCCGGGGATTTAGGGTTTCCTCACATAGCGCTAACTCGGCGAGTCGACTCTATGACTCGTCGAGTTGGTCATTAAACCCACGCCACGCGACCAATCCAACCCTACTCAACGAGTCAGGCCCACAACTCGTCGAGTAACTCATTCAATCCCATATATATATATATATATATATATATATATATATATATATATATATATATATATATATATATATATATGTAATACATGGGAGTCAGGATGTTACATAACATAAGGTGGGACTTATATTAATGATTGTTTTAAGCCAGAGATATTGGCATTCCATGCAAGATGTATACCCTCAGTTATATCTGTGGTATTACATTGAAATACAAACCCACCATGTTGAGAGAATAAAGAGGGTTCAAGCTTATTTATGGTTTCAGTATCAAAATCTTCAAAATTGACTTTTCGGGTAATTATCATGTTTTATTTATAGATATGTCTTTATAATTATGCATGGAGTTGTGGGTTAGCTTTGTCCCCATAAGCTTTGAATTCCTTAAATGGTAACTGGAACTTGATGCTTGAGCTTGTGCATAGTGAGTGTAACTGGTGTCAAGCTTTTGTTGGGATTGGATTTTGGTCATGACTGTGAGAGATGTCTTAAAACAACTGATTTTTGATGCTGGGTCAGGTTGTACAAGGCTGCAAAAGGATTGTAGTATCATTTTTCCGTAATATGAATCAAAGAATGATGTATTCTTGATCTTGTACATTGACAAAAGAAATATGACATACGTGAGTGTATCGACGTGGTTTCTTATATTGACAAAAGGAATAGGACTTACGTGAGTGTATCGATGTGGTTTCGGATAAAGAATAAGTTTTGTTAGAATTGATGGAAGATCAAGATGACTTGAAATAAATTGAAGTTATCTTGTATATATGAATCGATAAAAACACAGAATAAGAATACAAAGAATTAAAAAACAAAAACTAATTTTATTTATAAATGTTTAAGCACACAATATATCGAAAGGATAACTAAACCAACTCATGCAATTATGAACACATGCTATGTATGAATTGTCTCCGAGAGATAACATAAAACTTATAAATGTTTTTGATTAATAGACATTGTGAATCTAAACAAATCTCTCGTGTTAGGAGAATCTTTCATAATTATATGTAGGTCTTCAAATACGTAATGGATGGCAAAAAAGTAATTTTATAATAAATTACCATAGTAAAACAAATTCTATTAAATCAAATGACATTTTCCATAAAAAAAAGATTGTCATAAAGATGGTTTGTGTAACTTTGAATTTTCATGGACGAAAATCGCAAAAACTACTTACCATAGGGATCATACTTGATATTGTCTAGAAAAATAAATATCGGTAAATATGACATGAATATGGCTAAACTTTTGAAAACGAAAGCAAAAAAGTAAATATTTATATAGACAAATTTGACTTGGTCAACTTACTAATGTG
Organism: Lactuca saligna; assembly: GCF_052625555.1. NCBI lineage: Eukaryota > Viridiplantae > Streptophyta > Magnoliopsida > Asterales > Asteraceae > Lactuca > Lactuca saligna. Next base: position 60,256,153 of record NC_136419.1, on the reverse strand, counting down.
AACGTGTGAAATTTGCATGCCACCTTCTTGGACCATTTCTTTGTTTTATAAAATATCTGGATGTTTTTTTTTCAATGCATAAAAGAATAGCATTCACACTCGTTTGGTGGTTGCATGCATGTAGTTGGCTACGACAGAAAGGTGGTCAACTGGTCATAGTTTGGTATTACGTTATATAGTTTAATAACTCTCGATTATGTTTCTTTGGTATACTCTACTGCATGTTCGTACTTAAACAGATGAAATTTATTTTTATAAATAAGAGAAACACTAACCAAAATAAGAATTATTAACATCTAAAATGAAAAATCCAATTGCGAATACTTCATGTTTGTTATTACTTTGATTCAAGGGTTTTTTTTTTTTTTTCTATAAAAATGTTTAATAATCACATTTAAATGGTTAAAAAAAAAATAACAATAAATAATAAAAAAAACAATGATGCAAAAGAATTCATGTTAATTACCAAATATTTAAAATGATTAAGTAAATGGTTTAGTGATTACCCGCTGACCATAAAATTTAAGAAATATCAAAAAAAATCTTTCACCCATATTCTCAACATGACGTTCATCCATAGTTCTTGTCTTCTTGGAATGTCATATGAATTTTTTAGTTTACGTTATGAAAATACTAGACGAATTCCAGCGCGCTGTGCAGCGAATATTAAAAATATATTGTTAAAATATTGAAAAATATATGTTTAAAATGATTATGCTGTTGACATTAACTTTGAGATAATATTTTTACACTAATATATATATATATATATATATATATATATATATATATATATATATATATATATATATTATTTTGAACAATAATATTCATTACACAATAATATTCATTCACATCAACATACAATCCTCATTAATAGTATTAAATATAATTATCTGTTTAGTATTATTTTTAACAATTATTATAATTGATTAATTCTTATACGATCATTTTCTAATTTCAATAATGATGTTTATTTAAAATACAATTTATTTATAGTTAAATGTAATTTATAATTTGATGTTATTATCATATAAAATTGTTATTCATTAATTTTAAACAAATTATATTAATAATAATAAGTTAAAGAAAGATTTGTAAGAAACACTTAATATTATTATTAAAATGTGAAACATACACTAAATAATAAAGTGATAAGATAGACAATTTGTATTTCAAAAGAGACTTGCATTGATAATATGACATATTCATGTAATTTGATTTCAGTATTTATAATTATTGCTTATTAATTATAAAACAACTTGTTATTATTAATAAGTTAAAATAACTTTTTAAAAAACACTTATTATTATAATTAAAATGTTAAACATATACTAAAATATAAAGTAATAAGATAGACAATTTACAATTTAAAAAGACTTACATGGATAATATGAATAATATGACATATCTATGATTTTTAGTTAATTATTCTTTTGAAGCAACATGAACATACATATATATATATATACAATAGTTAATTATATATATATATATATATATATATATATATATATATATATATATATATATATATATATATATACACATCACCTTTATAACATATGATCGATAACATAAATCTAATCTAATTTACATTAAAATTTCAACCACAACATACAATAATATTCTTAAAATAATAGTTAAATCAAGAAAATACAAAAAATAATTAGTATATAAAAAACTTACAAATTAAAATTTTCAATATAATAACATGGCTCGAAAAATTGTTCAAAGCCCTCAAGCCAACACAAAAAACTTTAAACTTGTTTTCTTTGTGAATTTTGTATGAGATTTGTATTTGTATCTACTCAAAAAGATTAACCTTTTTATAGAAGAGTATTCATTAAGTGTTTATTAAATATATTATATAAATTATAAAACATTTGAATTGTTGATTATTATTAAAAGACTTTTGAATGGTATTCATTAAAATATGAAGTTTCAAATGAATGAGGTGTTTGCAAATTTTATAGGGGTTTCAAATGCATGAGGTTCAAGAAAAAATATTAGCTTTATAAGTATGTATAATTATGAATATAGTAGACCATAGTCGTTTTGAGTAGTAGCCAAAAGGTAAATGTGTCGGCATAAGTATAAACCATGCATAGAACCAAACGAAATCTATGGAATCATCGATATGTAAAAGAAATATGTTGTCTTCAATTTTTTAATCACATGTTTTGTTGGTATGAAACTTTAAGGATGGATTAGAACTGTGGCATGATATCCCTATTCTTATAAAAGAATAGTTTTACTCTCCATTTGATATGTGTCACCTTATTAGCTTTCTAATTAATGCATATTTTATTCATTTTTTGTCATGTGTCATCCTATTATTCCTTCTAATTTATGCGTGCCATTTGTCAACATAATGATTCTCCATTTCAAATTTCAAATTTTGAACTTTTCACCCTAATTTAGTTAAATTAATAACAATAGAATAAAAATTAATACAACTTATAAAATGATATAATTCACATATTTATTTAAATCAATGATTATAATTCTATATAATTAAAAAATCTCTTAATTACTACTATATTTAAAATAATTTATTTGAAATAACTGATTAATAATTTTAAGTTTTACTTTAAAAGTTTAATAAATTTTATAACCTTGGTTTCCACGGGTTATAAACTAGTAAAGGTTATAAAGACATAACCATGTACATGACTTAAACATTCGAATTCACAAAGAAAGGGTAATAATAAATATATTTGGGTTATAAGTCATTTGATTGATTAGTAATCATATAACATATAATGAAGCATACTATTATCATCATTATGACTAGTAAATTGTATTATTATATATTTATGGTTAAAAATGGTAACAATCTCCTGCTTAGGTTATAAATGTTGAAATTTTATAATAAATATTTTAGGCTTAATACTATTCATTTTCATTTTATTTCTTCTAAAAATACATTATCATTTTAATAATAAATATAAAAGTCAACACTGTATTCAACATATATCTAATAGATGACTAAACAATGATGATAACAATACCTATACCCTAACAACTTATCCTAATGACTGACGTATGATGTAAGATTTCACATGTCAATTAGAAGGGTAAAAAAAACTAAAAAAAAAAAAATTAAAAAAAAAAAAACAAAATTCGCTATATATCTAACACCCAACTTTTAATACAAGGTATATCGAAAACATTTTGTTTTTAATTCATAAATCATAGTAAATTCGATTTATATTCGTATCAACAAAAGAGTACAAGTAGTTCCCAAAATGATTGTTTGCATTAGTAATAAGATGATCTGAGCCGAGCGCTACCACATTCACATCTTTCTACCCGGTCTACATGAAACTGAAAGACATATAACAACAAAAGATAAGCTACAACGAACTTAGTGAGTAACAATGCCAATAAAACATAAATTAACTATATCAATAATAAATCGACACAATTGTCAAAGTGCCTTCCAAACGACTCAATAAACACTCGTGTTTAATGCTATTACTGTAACATCCCACTTTTATAGTTTTACATTGCTTAGTTTTCAAAATATTTCATAACATATAATCATTTTTTATTAAAAAAATGGCCACAAATAAAATCTTTTTTCTCAAATTATAAATACATTTGGGTGTTACCAAATACATATCAACACAAACAATAAAAAACAAATAAGAATTTAAACAAAAATCATTACAAGGTGTCGATAAAAACCCTAGTCCAACTACTTCTAGTGTGCTTTTGTAACGTCTTAAATTTCAAAACAATTTCTTCATTTTAAAATCAAAGGAAACCATATCATTCATTTAGAAAAGTAAATATTCAATTGTTTCAATAAAAAATACATTAGAGTATTAATATTATAATGCAGAACATATTGGGAACACAACAGCAGATGCGATGCAACCAAATCGTACTCTTCCCATACGGTAAAAAAACATGCAACATTTGAACTTAAAACCGTAAACACAAAGTTAGTGATTTCCATAGAATACAACATATTACATAATATTATACATAATAGTAATTATCTATTTTAGCCAATAGATATGTTTCGACCCATGTGAACTTTATGGTCCACCCAATTACAATCACTTTGCAACAACCATTAAAAGTTGGTCACCGATCGTCGATAACAAATGTGGCGAATGTCAATGTAATAGAAATAATATATAATGTATAGTTATTTTTGATAAAATTATAATATTATACATTAAAATGCATAAGAAAAATGAGTTAAAACATCCAATTGTAGAAAATATAGGCATGCAAATTTTGCATTATTTTTATAAATATAAGCATAATCCAAAGTACACATCAATATGATTCCGAAAACATAAAAATCACAAAATCCTACTTAATATAAAAAAGTTATAATTTTTCTAAATTTTACACTAAACCGAACATATAAATGTGTATAATAGAAAGTTAGAAAAAAATTGGTTGAGTTATAGCCAAAACAACGTAGAATGATAGGGCTCGTGCATACGAATCTGTGAACATAAAGAATGTCGAGAACGAATTTCGTATGAGAGAGTCATAATTTTCACAAAATCTTTTACAATGCAACCCTCAAAAAAGCATAAATTAAAAATAGAGGGTGATTTATCTATTGATGAAAGACCCACACTTTCATATGATTGAGACAACGGCTGATGTGTGTAAAACGAACTAGTTTTAATCCTACTTATAAAATTTAAATTAATCACATAAAAGGCAGTGGACCTGTCTATTGGTGGTATAGTTCTAGTAAGCAAGGTATCGAACTCATGGAACGACAATTTAAACTAATTACTAAAATTATCTAATAGCAACTAACAAATAATAAAAAAAAGGGTTTTCTCTAGTTTTAATACACTAGAAACTTACTAACTAATACTTAAACTAATTAACTAAAAACTAGATAAGCAAAGATTCGACTAAATTCAATAATGAATGAGAATTCTGTTTAGGTTCAACTCAATTGATCCTATGGTTGATTTTATGGTAATAGTGCAATGGATTAATTCTTCTATTAGCTTCCGATTCATGTGATTAGGTTCACATTCGCTACACTAATCCTTAGAAAACAAACTAACTCAAATAGTGGCCAGTTATCTAAATTAATTTAATTCCCTTGGTTATTTATTTGGATTAATTAAGACTTGTAATGGTTAACTAATTTGGCCCTTTAGTTAACCTCTTGTTGATGGTTCATCACACAAGCTCACACGTAAATTTACCTATTTTCTTATTAATTCTAGTTTCATATTCGCTAATCCTAGTCATATAATAAAGTGTTCGCATAAATTATATGAGGTAAACAATTAAAAAATGTTCATGCAACTTAACTATCTTCCTATTAACAGAAAAATAGTTATCATTCACATGTAAGGTTCTTTAACAAGATTAAATTAACAAAATCACCAATATTAATTTAATCCTACCATAAATCAAATCATAGTCTCAACATTGTCTCCCCAAACAGAAGTTAAAAGGATTTAGCTCATGATTGAGGCAATTGAAAGCATAAAAACAAAATCTATATGTCTATACATGATGAAAAACAATAGATTGAATTAAGAATAATGAAAATTGCCCCTAATCTCCTTCGGAATCGGATTTAGGGTTGGATCTCCGTTCTCTAGGTCTTCTCTGAATTTAATTTGCAGCTTTTCTCCCTAAGGGTCCTCTCCATTCTTTTTTATCGATCTGAAAAGTTGTATTTATAAATTCGACCCGACTCGCCGAGTCCATGACCGACTCGTCGAGTCCATCACTTAATCCCCATGTACGGATATAACTTGGGGATAAGTCGTTAGTGCACTCATTCTCACTGGTATCCATCTTGACGGTAAATGTTTCAGTTATTAGACGAGGGCTATGTTTACGAAGATATTTGAATGAATGACTAATAAAACTTTCTTGACACTAGATTCGAAAAGGATGCGAGCATATGAATTGTCGACAAGAAATGTACCCGCGACGATGGTGGGATCAGCGGCTGCTTCCTCTTGCTTCATAGCTAAAACCATCTCGGTGTTGTTGAAGTTGTTGGTGGTTGTTTCTTTTGGGCAGTTACGCTTGAAATGCCTGATTTCTCCACAACCAAAACAGGCCCGGTGAGTACTCGATCTGGAAGCTTGATTGATTAGTTGAACTGGTGTTTTGCTGTTTCGAGCGGAGTGGCCCTTTTTGCCACATCTTTTGCAGATCAACTCACGGCATGGGCCAGGGATACGATGGTGATAACTGCACCTGTTGCACCAAGGGTAGTTACCCGCATACCTAATGGTAGGCGCTTGAACTATAGACACAGCAATACCAGTAGTGGCAGCTTGAACTGCCACGGTTTCATGCCTCTTGGAGGATCCTTGGGAACTCTGACCCTTTCGCTTCTTCCAGATAACCTTCTTACTCTTATCACACTCATTCTGATTCTCCTGAACATTTTAATGGTTTTGGGGGTAGGTGTTACTTCTTGGTCCACCGAACCTGTCAAGGTACAAATATGTCACTGCTGCCGTCACCACGGCAGAAACAGCCAACTAGAACATCACAGGGTCGAATTGAGAAGGAGGTGGTGACAGAGGGTTGTTGTTACTTGAGTTGGGTTCTTTCCTTGAAGACATTTCGAGCTAAAATGATTAGGAAATTAGAGGATGGTAAGTCCTCTAAATTAAATCAAGAGATATGAAACAAGGGATATCTCTTTATGACAGACATATCTATTAAGCGGTAAAGCAGGAATCAATTATCAAGACAGATAAACTATCACTAAAGGAATGATCGAGGGGCAACGCTTGAATGAGAATTTTCTACAACAAAGTTGGATCTAGAAATACTCCCATAGTATTTCATGATTCACTGATACGACAGCTCGTTGTTTGGGATATTTGGGTAAGTTTTAGGCATGCTGAACACCACAGTCACTCCCAGGCGCATGTTGGTCGGGTCTCGAATGAATATAGTTGATCAGGCTATATTGACCCTAGACACGACTACATAACTGCCCAGGTTTAACCACAGTGTACAACACCCATTAACTTATGCTTTGTTCTACATGTAGTTACGGATCTCGGTGGTTAGGTATACTTGTATGTTTTTTAAAATACTTATATTTTGAAGTATACTTTAACTTCAGAGCACTTAGGCCCCTTAATGTTTATAGTCTTATACGATGTAAGGTTTGGTATACTTAGTTCACTATAAATAAGGGCTCTGATACCAATCTATCACACCCCAAAACCCAGGGCGGAAACGTTCCGGGGCGGAGGTGACCTCATGTGAATATCATAACCAATGTACATAGTAAGCAAAGTAAACACAAAACATTACATTACATAGATTTAATTACATCAGTTTGAAAGTTCAGTAATACAAGTTTCGTAGATACATAAGTTTAAACAAAAGAAAGACGTGACTTCATACGCTCCGCCTTCTGCAAAAGAACGCGGGATACCTGTCTAAGGAGAACCTGAGAATACAAGCATTTTAAAAATCAACATAAAGCTGGTGAGTTCATAAGCGGTTTCTTTTATGAAAATGAACAATATTCCTTTTGTTTTCTGAAAAAGTGGTTATCCAAGAAAATCCCATATTTTCTTAAAAGTAATGTTTAGTTTTCTGTTATGTTACACAATTCTGGTTATGAATAGTTATTACCCCAGGAAAATCCTATATTTTCCTAAAAGTTGGTTACCAATCCTAAATGTAATATAAAAGATGTATACTGAAAACCTGATTATCCTTGTGAAGTGTGTGTTAGTTTACCAACCCAAAATGTAATGTAAAAGATGTATACTGAAAACTTGATTATCCTTGTGAAATGTATGTTAGTTTTAACACATATATAAAACTATCAACATAGTAAACTAATTCTTAAGGTTATTAATTTACTATATCCATTATTACTAAAAAGTAAATCTTTGTTATCCAAATTGCGAGTTCTATAACCATACTATAGACTAGATATGGCAAAGGAAGGCCAATATTATTCATGACTTTTGTCACCCTTGAACCTTTTAGTTCGGCTGTAGCTAGTAGCCAGGTGCGGGGTAGTCACCCTTGAACCTTGAACCTTCTTGTTAGAGGGGCGGTCCTCCACTCGCGTATCTCTGTGGAGTGTTCTCCGAGGATGTGTCTCTAATTTATAGGAATAACAAATCTACAAGTAATAATGCGGAATATCCTATTTAAGTTCTATCTACAAAGACGATCCTCCACTCGCGTATCTCTGTGGAGTGTTACCGAGGACAAAACAATATACTAAGTTTCATGTTCAAAGTTCAAAGGTTATGTTTTTAACTATTATAATGTTGAAAACCATTTGTGAAAAATATAAAGCACAACAATTTATAACGTTTTTCACAAATACTACGATAATGTGATCTGCAAGTTCAAACGGTTATCTGTTATGATTGTCAGTGTTAAAAGCATATGTAATATGAAACATAACACATATAAAAAAAGTTTTGAGTACAAGTATTACTTGTACTTTGGTTGTATCCCCCCCCCCCCCCTGAAAACAGTGAAAAACATTGAAAAAGGGTAGGGGTATGAACTCACCGGACGACGAATGTGTCGACTAGGAGGCTAAAAGTCGGATCGAGGCTTGAAAACGTGCGAGGTTCCTATGTAATATTAAATGATACAAAAATGTATCTAATTAGACTTTAAATCACTAATTAGTTGAGGATATACACTTCTAGTCGCGAAAACACTTCAAATTAAGTGGTTGGAGTGACCCGGTTGACATTTTTGGACATATATGGCTTGGGTATGGAAGAGTAAACTCTTAGAAGATTTTTTGGCCCTAAACACCACATCCTCATGAGTTTACGGCCGTAAACTCATGAGTAGTGTTCTTAAGTGCTAAATGGCCTTATATCATTTTAAGGGTGATGCTAGGTTTGGTTCTAGGGCATTTGAAAGGAATTTAACCAATCATATGGAACATTTGATGAGTTTATGGTAGTAAACTATGAATTTATGGTCGTAAACTCTCTCTCACTCAATTCTTATGTGCTTTGATGGTCATAGGTTAATCATAAGTGATTCTACTCATTTTTACAAGCCAAGGGGTGAATTTAGGGCACCATTTAACCCATTTATAGGAGTTTACGACCCAGGAACCCATTCTTGGAGGGTTTACAGCCATGAACACCTAAGGTAAGGGTTTTCATTAAGTTTAAGGCTTCTAATCTGTTTGTGGTTGCTTCTAGTTATTAGTTCAACGTTTAGGAGGTGTGTAAGTTGCATTTTAACACCTAAAAAGGAGTTTACTACCCATTAAAGGGTGTTTACGACCCAAGCATGTTCTTGGGCAGTAAACTCATGTTTACTCCCCGAATGTTGAGTTTAAGTTGTTCTAACTCCAATCTAATAAGTCCTTAAGCCATATCTAAGCTCCAATGGTGGTTTTGGAAGGGTTTTAAGGCTCAAAAACCCCTTTTATATGTGTTCACGGACCAAGAGTGTTCCAGGGCTGTAAACACATGTTTATGGTCCTAAATCATGATTTGAGCAGGAAAATGAAGGCTAAGGATGTTATAGTAGAAGCTAGGTAGTTACCTTGGTGATTTGAAGCTTGAAATGAGTGATTTTTGGACCTAGATCTTGGATTGAGGAGAGAGGTTAGAGAGAGTGAAAAGGATTAAAATGAGGCTTAAACCACTTTAAATATGGTTTGGATTTGAGACATGGTGGAATTCTACCCGATACTGATGTTAACCGAGGCTTTTGGTCGCACCCGATTAAGTTGTCGTCACCTGATATGGTCGAAACTAAATTTTTTCTAATTTCTAGTTTGTGATGTTTTCATGTGTTTCTAACATGTTTGGATACTTACAAGGTCAAAATAAAAGTCTTAACTTAATTGACCTAATCCAAAAACGAAATTGGAACAATTCGCTTAAGACGAGTTTTATGGACGGAACAGGTTGTGGCGATGGAACAACTTCGGGTTGTCACATACTCCTGCTTCTTTTTGCTTCCGAGCATTCCTTTTGGACTGAAAACACAATTCAAATACTTTTAAGTATCTTTTGTCCATAACATGCAAATAAATAGCTAATAAATGATAAAAATCAATATTAAATACAGGGCTAAATATGCACATATCAAAATACCCCACACTTGACTTTTGCTTGCCCCGAAGAAAAAGTGAAATTTTAGCACACTAAAATCACAGAAGACAATCCCAATCAAACCCAACCATTATGCCAAAACCGCAACGCATGCATTTGTGTCTAAAATTTTTCCTAAGGAACCCCTCATACTCTAAATAGTCACAATCCTCATAAACACTCGCCTACTTCTTTTGAACAACGCTCATTTTATGCATCCGTCCGAATCCATCCGCAAAAACCTTTTTAACCTCAAGGTATTTTTGGTTGATCAACCCAAGCATACACAATCTAAAAAATTACAATCTATGATACCACATTGGAGCTCTTTAGAATTCTTCACTTCTTTGACAATTTGATTTTCGATTTCTTTGAATTCATCATCTTCTTTGATTGGATTTTTGGTATCTTCAACTTTTGATTTTTTTCAGAATTTTTGATCTTTCTTTGATCTTGACTTTGATTTCTCCAAAAATTCTTCCAAATTTTGTTGTAATTATCTCTCTCTTTTTTTTACATGTACTCACTTTTTCTTTTTCTTTTTTTTTTTCACCGAAAACCTACATGCTTAAGCAAGGGCACTCAACTTCAACCCTTATTGGTTAAGGTATTAGTCTTAGTGTGTAATGACTACATCAGTTTTCCTGGATACATTTCTGGTATATGATGCTAAACATATTGCATCATTCAAACTAAGGAAGGTTGTGTTTTTGTCCCATGATTTCACTAGCATGGAATCCTATTGCTTTTTACCAAAATTTTCTAAGTTAAGTCCTAGTAATTTAATGCAATTTTTTTTAACAATTAAGCCTAAATTAGGATTCTAAATTAACTAATGTAATGTAACCAACCCCCTGCCCCACACTTAATTCACGCAATGTCCCCATTGCATGTTATGCATGAGAAATAACATAAAAATAAAGAGGGAATTGGAACAAACTCCCCTGGGATAGTAGTGGCGAGGCCGATCTTCTTCAGTTTACTTTATACATGGGAACAACTCATCTATGCCTTGGGTGTCATGTCATGTGTGGTTGAAAGCTCCAAAAGTGCAGGAAAAACTTTCAGAAATTTCCAGAAATCACTCTTCAAAATAAGAACCAAACACCGTGGGATATAAGCATCAAGTCAGCAACGAAGTAGTGAAAGTCGTATCAAATCGTCGAGTCAGTGGGCAGACTCGGCGAGTTGTAGCGGGAAAGTGCAGAAATCATGGTTTTACTCTTGGACTCGTCGAGTCAGTAGATGCACTCGGCGATTCAACCGCTAGGTGAAAATACTTCTCTTCCTGCTCCAGGTCTGTTTGTATAGACTCCAATGACTTCAGATTTGGATTAATTCTAATAATCCTCTTCAGTAATAAGACTCATTTTAATGACCCGACTCAAAACTTGGACTTAATTAACCCATTCTCTTAGACTTGAAACTCCTATAACTCTCGAGACCCTTTAGACTTGACCCATTCCAAATTCTGAAAAGAAAACTAAAAACAACCCATGAGAACATAAATTAAATAAATCCTAAGGTACTTAAAATTCAAACAACCAAAACCAAACTAAACACAAATAAAAATAAACTAGTCTTCATCCTCTTCCTCATCATCATCCCCTCCATGCATAGCTCCACTTCCTCCAACTCCACTACGCCTCGCGCTAATGACCTCGTCCCAAGATGGAATGTAGGGGAAGTTACCCCCATCAATGTGTGGAATATGAAGATGATCAAAAAGCCGTACGTGGGATTCGTTGCTAAAATTTATACCCCTCACCATTAGATCTTGAAGCTTCCTCATCTCGACATTGTACCAATCTATTGGCACTTCGTCATGATCAACCGGACTCACCGGCAGTTCCTCTTTCACTTCCCACTCATGCCTCCTCACTCGCCAACCCGGCTCCATGGGGACCAATTACTACATCATCATGGGGTATGATAAAATGTCCTCCACCAATATCCTTGACAATCCTTACCCTTCTGAAAAGTATGGTACTAAAAGGAGGGGTTGGAACCTCCGTTAACATCCCCATGCTCCTGCACCCATTAATCCATAGGAATGAGCCAAACGGGTCACAAACGTCCCACCGTTAATCTTTGATGTTTTGTGGTCCTTAACCGCCCCTTTGCTTAAATAAGTGGCCAAACACCATGGAATGTTATAGAAATTATTTGGTGTGATGATGCACGAAAGGTAGAAAACATCAAGGTTTGGAACCTTGTCATCATCTTTCCTTTGGTTAATTGTGCTGGGTATTAGGCGGTGGATAAGCGGTGGGTGGGTGATCAGATGCTACCCTCTTGGGCAGATTTAGGAATATAAACCTTGTTGGCGATAGTGTTCCACCAACTTGAGCTTGTAAAGCCATCCGGGAACACCTTGTGAGAGTGTTCCAAAAATGTACCAAAAGCAGCTGTATTGACCAATTGTTGGTCATAAATTCCCAAATGCCAAGCAAGTTCTACCACGGAGCATTGGCGAAACTCGCCACCAAGACAAAAAGTGAGGCTCCCGGCGTTATAACAATCTTCTCCTCCTCAGAAAGTAATCATGGAAAGAACTCCCAACAAAGCTCTTGAAATATCGGCTCCTTGATCCGGAAATGCCGGCTCCATCCATCACATCTTATAGAAGCACCATTTTGGACAAAAGTTTTCATCAAATAAGGTTCCAATTCTTCTTTGTAATGAACCTCTCCAAGCCATCCCCAGTTTATGACATTAGGCATGTAGATGTCTTTCCTCCCGATTTTAGCGAGAGTTTTCTTCCATCTAGTCATGATTGATTTGGATTCAACCCTTGGGAAATCTAACCAATGGTGATCCCCTTGGCTACCTAGAGAAGTCTAACCCCTAAAAAACATGGTTCCTGCACAACAAATAACAAACAATCCAGAAAACACAGAAACACATTAAAACAAAATAAATCTGAGACTGAACTCGTCGAGTCCATGAACAGACTCAGTGAGTATAATGAACTACTCGAGTCAGTCGGCGGGTCTGATGAACTTTCAACCATAAAAACTCAAAATTAGTCCAAAGGTTTTTCCAGGAATGTGTATAAGGCATATTAGTGCAAGAACATTCATCCAAAACACCAAAATTAAGTCAAAATCAAAACCCTAAAAACTCTAGATATCAAAAAACAGGTGTTCTATCAAACTGATACTTCCAAACATCTAAAAATCATGACTTTAACACCAATATAGAAGAAATTAAGTACCTTGCTTGATGAAATTCGAAAAATTGGGAGAAAATTGGAAGAAATTGATGAATTCTTGAGAGAGAAAGAGGTGCACATCGAGTGTATCGGATGAGATGTGTTCCAAATTAAGGTTAAAACCCTAGTTTTACCAGATGTAAAAATGTTATTATTATTTTTTCTAGTAAATAAAGTCGACTCGTCGAGTCATGGTCAGACTCGGCGATTCAGGTCGCGAATTAAAGTTATCCGAATTGTGAATAGACTCGTCGAGTTAGGGTCCCAACTCGCCGAGTCACTTGCAATATTTTTTAAAAATATATGATTTTGACATCTCTTCGTAAAAATAGTCAATCCACCCCACACTCAGACCATGTTTACCCTAAAGCAATCATTTTTAATGATTTAGAAGATGAATATAGAAAAATCCTAAGAAAATCAAACAAAAACTAAAATGAAAATGATAAAGGAAAAAGAAAGCAAACTCTCATAACGTGTTGCCTCCTGCCAAGTGCTTCTTTTTTAGAAGTCTTTAGCTGGACTACTTCCCGCTCTACATTTCTTCGTTGTTCTTCATCGGGATGCCATGCTTAATCTTTTGTTGCTTATATTTCGTTTTGTAAACATGTATTTTCCTCTTGTATGCTCTTCTTAATTCGTCTTTCTTCTTCTTTTGAGCAATATTTTCAGATTCACTCCTAGGCCTTTTTCCACACTAGTTTTTAGTCACCCCTTTACTTCAACCCATCTCTAGCACTTTTTCTTTATCAACCTCGAATTCTCGTTCAATTTCTACTTCATCATCTCTCGAATTGAAGGATTCTTCCTCACTCTCGTCCCTCACTAAAGAGACCGGTGGTTCAAATGTGAACACTTCATAAATAGTAGAGATGTGGGCACGAGGCTTTGTTCTTTTAATTGTAGGCGACAATATTTCCTGATTAGCAATTTGTGACTCAAGGGACGAATTAGTCAAATCATCAGCCCTTGCACTCTCCTTTTCTCCCATGCTTGCCTCCTCGTCAAGTCGAATTTCTTCATCTTTTTGTATCATCGTATCAAGGTAAGCTACTTGAGTGTTTTGGAAGTCATAATAATTTTTAACAATTTCTCCTTCTGCTGTTGGACCTTCCAAACGATCATGAAAAATTTTCATGTTTAGGACAGGAGAAGGACTTTTAAATAGCAGGTCAAGGTTGTCCACATTACTGAACTTTTCGACTGGACTCGTCGAGTCTGTCATTGTGACTCAGCGAGTCTGTGCGTACTCCACAACTTCCATTGTTTCTTATAGATCAGTTTCCTCCAACAACTTCTCTATCTCCTCTAAATCTTTTTCAGCATCAAATTTTTTTTTCAGAAAATAGTGGAAATTTATTTGGATTTTCTTCTTGTAAAAGTGCAAGCTCTTTTTCTACTAATTCGTCATCCAAATCAATGGACGAAACTTCTTCTTTTCTTGTTTCTTCTTGCTTAATATCTTGTGTAGCCTTAAACACTGTCGATTCATTTCCTAACCTTAATGTTAGTTTGGACTCGCATATATATACTAATGCACATGCGGTGTTCAAAAATGGTCTCCCCAAAATAATTGGAACTTTGGGGTCTTCTTCCATGTCAAGTACTACAAAATCACAGGGAATACAAATTTGTCAACCTTTATGAGAAGATATTCACAAAAACCTTTTGGACGAATGATTGTCTTATCTGCTAGATGGATCTTCATATTAATAGGCTTTGGCTCTAACAAATTCAACTTCTTAAAGAAATAATATGACATTAGATTAATACTTGCACCCGAATCGGTCAATGCTTGAGTAGAAATTATGTTTCCAAATTGACAAGGAATCGAGATACTTCCCAGATCGCCCTTCTTTTTAGGTAGCTCATTTAACATTAACTCAACGACTTCAACCATATCTTTTCTAGCAGAAAAGAGACCCTTTAGCAAGTTTACATATTTAGGTGTTTGAAGTATCGTTTCAACAAATGGAATGTTGACTTGAAGGGCTTTAACATGTTCCATGAAAGTTCTGCACTCTTTAACCTTTTCATCAGGTATGGCTCGAATTGGATATGGCAAATGTGGCCTGTAATGCTTTAAGGGAATAGCAGTTTTGTCATCAAACCATGGACTCATCGAGTCCATTAGAGGGACTCGGCGAGTCGTGTCGGATTTAGCTGAACTCGAGTCTTTTGTCTTTTCTGCTTGCACCTTTGTTGAGGCCTTTTGTGCAGGAGTCAGAGGAGTGAAAATTTCCCCAAAACTAGTTGTTATAGCATTTACATTCTCCATTCTTGGATTATTCTCGGTTTTACTTGGAAGTTCACCCACTTGTATTTGGTTAACCTGTTGAGCTAGCTACCCTATCTGCTTCTCGATGTTATGAATGGATGCTTGCTGGTTCCATAATATGGTTCTTGTTTCTTGTATTGTAGCATCGTGATCATTGTGTCTTTTCTCAGAAGTAGCTACAATTTGTTAGAATCTTTTCCAAGTTGGGTTTCCTATCTTGCACCAGTTCCTCTTTTTGGTACATACCCCTTGATTGTTGTCTAAACATCTCCTCCTTTGCCTTTTTCTATTCATCATAGGGTAGCCATTCTTTCTTCGATTTCTGCCAAACATAATCAAACCTATCACCACTTGAATAGCATACTTGTGCCTTTTTATTTCCATTCTCGTCCAAGTCGCAATCTCTCGTAAGGTGAGGTCCATTGCAATTTTCTTAACCCACCCGAATAGCATGAATTGTTTGATCCATTTTATCCATTCTTCTATCCATGCTTTTCAACATCGCCATCATTTCTGCCATGTCTTCAGAAGCATAATTCACATCTCCCCTAGTTGGATTATTCCTAGGATTAAGATATTCTCTAGAGTGCTTAGAGAATTCTTTAATTAATTGTTTAATCACCGGGGGTGCCTTCTTTGTGAGCAGGCCTTGCCAGTCAAGTAATTGCCTTGTTGTCACATTGACTCCATCATAGAAAATGGAGACTTCTTGTTGACTATTAACATCCTCATGTGGGCAATTCCTTGGTAAACTTTTGTACCTCTCCCAAGCCTCATAAAGTGATTCTCCAGCTTGTTGTTCGAAGTTGGCTATGGCTTTCTTTAACTTAGATATCTTTGAGGGTGGGAAAAATTGTTCAATAAACTCTTCTTTCATCTTGGCCCATGTAGTGATGGATCGGGGGGGAAGTGACTTGAGCCAATCCTTTGCAGCACCCTTGAATGTAACTAGAAGCATACGAAGCAGCTGGGTTTCGTGAGGCACGTTTGGAACATTAAAATAATCAACTACATCATTGAGTTCATCCAATTGTTTGTAGGCATCTTCGTGGTCTTTTCTGTAGAAGGAGAGCTCTTTGAGTTGAGCTAGTATGTGACCCTTAAGCTCAAAAGTGGCTGTTGCGGGAATTGCGGGTTGCACAAGTCCCATGTCGGTATCATCTCGTATCCTCTTCTTCCATTCTCCCATGGGGACTTCGTCGATGTTAGTCATGGGAATAGCTAATTCGTCATCGGAATCGGAATCGTGCCCGAATGTGGGGTCTTCTTCTCCTTCGATTTCGTACTCGGTGTCTTCTTTGATTGGGTCATCCCTTGCTAAAGAGGTGGTGGATTCCCCGATAACAGCACCAAAAACTTGATGTGTGTAAAACGGACTAGTTTTAATCCTACTTATAAAATTTAAGTTAATCACAAAAAAGGCAGTGGACCTGTCTATTGGTGGTATAGTTTTAGTAAGTAGGGTATCAAACTCAGGGAACGACAATTTAAACTAATTACTAAAATTATCTAATAGCAACTAACAAATAATAAAAGAGAGGGTTTTCTCAAGTTTTGCAAGACTAGAAACTTACTAACTAATACTTAAACTAATTAACTAAAAACTAAATAAGTAAACATTCGACTAAATTCAATAATGAATGAGACTTCTGTTTAGGTTCAACTCAATTGATCATATGGTTGATTTTATGGTAATAGTGCAACGGATTAATCGTTCTAGTGGCTATCGATTTAGGTGATTAGGTTCACATTCGGTACACTAATCCTTAGAAAACAAACTAACTCAAACAGTGGCCAGTTATCTAAATTAACTTAATTCCCTCGATTATTTATTCGGGTTAATTAAGACTTGTAATGGTTAACTAATTTGGCCCTTTTTCTTGCTGAAAACGGATTTAAGATTCCTTAGTGGTGAGTTCTTCGGTTTTTCGGGATCTCCAATTGTTATGCCTTTGTTTCTTTTAAGTGTTGCTTTTGGATCGTCAGAAGTTGGGATCAGTGGTGTGGCTACTCCCCTGGTCATAAACGTTCTGCAAACAAAAAGAAAGACACGCGTAAAAAGAACACAAAAAAAAATTAAAAACGAAAATTTTCTATTCAGCGATGGACTTGTCGAGTCTGTTTGATGGGACTCGGTGAGTCGAGTGCAAAAACAGCAAAAAAATTTCAACAAAATTTCCTAAAAACTACTAACTAAAATTCAATCCTAGTGCTAAATCTGATAAAAACAGTAACTTTGTGCAAGAAAAATCTCACACAAAGAATCGATAACAATAGTAATCAACTCAAAGTTGGAACCGTTTCCCGGCAACGACACTAAACACTTGATGTGTGTACAACGAACTGGTTTTAATCCTACTTATAAAATTTAAATTAATCACACAAAAGGCAGTGGACCTGTCTATTGGTGGTATAGTTCTAGTAAACAGGGTATCGAACTCAGGGAACGACAATTTAAACTAATTACTAAAATTATCTAATAGCAACTAACAAATAATAAAAGAGAGGGTTTTCTCTAGTTTTACAAGACTAGAAACTTACTAACTAATAGTTAAACTAATTAACTAAAAAGTAGATAACCAAAGATTCAACTAAATTAAATAATGAAGAAGAGTTCTGTTTAGATTCAACTAAATTATAGGGGTTTCAAATGCATGAGGTTCAAGAAAAAACGTTAGCTTTATATGTATGTATAATTATGAATATAGCAGACCATAGTCGTTTTGAGTAGTAGCCAAAAGGTAAATGTGTCGGCATAAGTATAAACCATGCATAGAACCAAAGGAAATCTATGGAATCATCAATATGTACAAGAAATATGTTGTCTTCAATTTTTTAATCACATTTTTTGTTAGTATGAAACTTTAAGGATGGATTAGAACCGCTGCATGATATCCCTATTCTAATAAAAGAATAGTTTTATTCTCCATTTGACATGTATCACCTTATTAGCTTCCTAATTAATGCATATTTTATTCATTTTTTTTCATGTTTCATCCTATTATTCCTTCTAATTAATGCGTGCTATTTGTCAACATAATGATTCTCCATTTCAAATTTCAAAATTTGAACTTTTCACCCTAATTAAGTTAAATTAATAACAATAGAATAAAAATTAATACAAATTATAAAATGATATATTTCACATATTTATTTAAATTAATGATTATAATTCTATATAACTAAAAAAATCTCTTAAGTACTAATATATTTAAAATAATTTATTTAAAATAACTGATTAATAATTTTAAGTTTTACTTTAAAAGTTTAATAAATTTTATAATCGTGGTTTCCACGTTTATAAACTAGTAAAGGTTGTAAAGACATAACCATGTACATGACTTAAACCTTCGAAGTCACAAAGAAAGGGTAATAATAAATATAGTTGGGCTATGAGTCATTTGATTCATTAGTAATCATATAACATATAATGAAGCATACAATTATCATCATTATGACTAGTAAATTGTATGATTATATATTTATGGTTAAAAATGGTAACAATCTCCTGCTTAGGTTATAAATGTTGAAATTTTATAATAAATATTTTAGGCTTAATGTTATTCATTTTCATTTTATTTCTTTTAAAACAATATAATCATTTTAATAATAAATATAAAAGTCAACACAATATTCAACATATATCTAATAGATGACTAAACAATGATGATAACAATACATATACCCTAACGACTTATCCTAATGAGTGTAAGATTTCACATGGCAACTAGAAGTGTCAAAAAAAAAAAAAAAAAAAAAAAAAAAAAAAAAAAAAAAAACCAATTAAATTCACTATATATCTAACACCCAACTTTTAATACAAAGTATATGGAAAACATTTTGTTTTTAATTCGTAAATCATAGTAAATGCGACGTATATTCGTATCAACAAAAAAGTACAAGTAGTACCCAAAATGATTGTTTGCGTTAGTAACAAGATGATCTGAGCCGAGCGCTACCACATTCACATCTTTCTAGCCGGTCTACGTGAAACTGAAAGACATATAACAACAAAAGATAAGCTACAACGAACTTAATGAATAACAATGCCAATAAAACACAAATTAATTATATCAATAATAAATCGACACAATTGTCACAGTGCCTTCCAAACGACTCAATATACACTCGTGTTCAATGCTATTACTGTAACATCCCACTTTTATTGTTTTACATTGCTTGGTTTTCAAAATATTTCATAACACATAATCATTTTTTATTAAACAAATGGCCACAAATAAAATCTTTTTGCTCAAATTATAAATGCATTTGGGTGTTAGCAAATTCATATCAACACAGACAATAAAAAACAAATAAGAATTTAAATAAAAATCATTACAAGGTGTCGATAAAAACCCCAGTCCAACTACATTCTAGTGTGGTTTTGTAACGTCTTAAATTTCAAAACAATTTCTTCATTTTAAAATCAAAGGAAACCATGTCATTCATTCATAAAAGTAAATATTCAATTGTTTCAATAAAAAATACATTAGAGTATTAATATTATAATGCAGAACATATTGGGAACATAACAACAGATGTGATGCAACCAAATCGTACTCTTCCCATATGGTAAAAAAACATGCAACATTTGAACTTAAAACCGTAAACACAAAGTTAGTAATTTCCACAAGATAAAACATATTACATAATATTATACATAATAGTAATGATCTATTTTAGCCAATAGATATGTTTCAACCCATGTGAACGTTATGGTCCACCCAATTACAATCACTTTGTAACAACCATTAAAAGTTGGTCACCGGTCGTCGATAACAAACGTTGCGAATGTCAATGTAATACAAATAATATATAATGTATAATTATTTTTGATAAAATTATAATATTATAAATGCATAAGAAAAATGAGTTAAAACATCCAATTGTGGAAAATATAGGGGTGCAAATTTTGCATTATTTTTATAAATATAAGCATAATCCAAAGTACAAGTCAACACGATTCCGAAAACATAAAAATCACAAAATACGACTTAATATAAAAAAAGTTATAATTTTTCTAAGTTTTACACTAAACCGAACATATAAATGTGTATAATAGAAAGTTAGAGAAAAATTGGTTGAGTTATAGCCAAAACAACGTAAAAAAGAATGATAGGGATCGTGCATATGAATCTGTTGTTGGATTAATGTTTAAGCCCATAACTATAATTGGTAAGACTTGACCTAACCCAGCATGCTCCATTTGGGTTGCATTGCATCATGCACTTGGATAGACTATAATGAGAGAAATAAGACACTTATGGTTATTAATATATTATAAGTTCTAGTATATTAATAATAAGAATAATAAGATTATTTAATTATTATTGATCAAGAATTAATCTAGGATTAATTAAGTGATCAAAAGAAGACTAATTAAATATATGGGCTGATTGCACAAATCATTCATACTTATATAGTGGGCTAATGCTCTATGGATTATCTAGTTGGGCTAAAACCCATATGATGCTCCATGGATGCTCCATGGTGTTTTTGTACCCATGGATCATGGAAATAAAAGGCCATGTCAATTAGGGTTTACATGGTGTAACCCTAACTATATAAGCATCTTATTCTTGACCAAAATCGGCCGCTAGAGAGAGTAAGAAAGGGCTAGCCGATTTTCATGAAGTGTAGAATTATCTCAAGTTATTCCAAGTGTATTTGGTGTTGTGTGAACCATTTGAGGTGTCACACTTGGGGCACTAGGCACTCAAGCTTCATGAAGACTTTCTACATCAAAGAGATATGTATTCTATCTTGTTATATTCATTGTTATGTATGCTAGATTAGGATAATATCTTGGATGTTCATATTTGCATGTATAATAGAGAAAACATAGATCCAAGGTATTTAGGGTTGCATGTACACTTAGGAGTGTTAGAATGATCATAACCCAACAGTGGTATCAGAGACTAGGCTTGTTTTCTTGTTATACTTGCAAATGGAGCTGAAAAATCGAGTTTTGATGTTGTCTGCCTAGCAGACTCGCCGAGTCCATGAATGGACTCCCCGAGTCCAAGGCAAAAAGAATCCAACTCGCCAAGTTGGTTCATGCACTCGACGAGTTGGAACCCCAGACAGCATAAAGTCGACTTTTTTGGTTGGAATTGGACTAGGAACATTACCCTAAGATGGTTTTGGACTTATAAACTTGTTTTTTGACGTGGTAATGTTCATGCTAATCCAATTTCAAAGATAATTATCAATAGATTCATGTTTTGTATTAGTTTAAGGTTTAGACTAATTACATGAAAAAGTTTGATTTGAATTATCTTGTTCTTATGAGTTGCTTAGATTAATAGAAAAGTTGAGTGAAATAGTTGTTTTCAATCCAAATTAATCTAAGAGTTGATTCTAAAATGTGTTTTTGTAACTTGTCCTCAAGTTATATGAAAAGTCACATTTAAGTTTCATAAAACTCATAAAAGTTGGCAAAGGTTACAAAATGAAGATTCTAGTTCTAATTAATTGGTGTTATGACTCCATAATTTGTCTTCAAGTTATGGAGGACCAAGAGTCTCTTCATTAAACAATAAATAAAAAAAGTGTAACCTTAATTAATTCCATAAGTTATAAAATAAAGAAAAGTTAATTCGCTTATTAGTTTAAAGTCTTCCATAACTTGTCCTCAAGTTATGGAACTTGAAGAGTTTTTGGATTAAAACTACTTTAAACACATAAGTTATGGAATTAATTAGTTTTGAATAGTTTTAAAACTTGCCCTCAAGTTTTGGAATTTGAAAAGTGTTCACTTATGAATACTTTAAATCCATGTTAGCCCTTAGAATTTTAAAAGTTAAAATTCAACCCTTATACTTTATAATATTATAAGTTAATAATATGTATGTATAAGAGTAAAGTCAGTCTTACCGCTAGTATGCCTCATTCACGAAGCCGGTCTATAAGGTGGGTATAAGGTTGTTGCCTATAAAATGGCAACTTAATGGGTGTCCACTCTCACCCACCGCTTGCTTGACTGGTGGAGGGTCGTTAGCCAAACGGGTTTGACAGGACTAGAATTCTCCCTTCATTAAAAGTACTAATGATAAATACTAAGTAACTAAACTCTTAGAAATACCCAATCTTAGTTACTTAGGAAAATGTGAATAAGGTGCTAATCCATGAAATTACACTTTGCACTTTGTTTAAGTCGGTTAGTGGAGCGTGTGTGGTTAACCGGCACACTAAATCGTATTTAACAAAGTAGGCAAAGGGTAACTTAATGTTTATCATAGTATCGATGGAGCGTGTGTGGTTAACCGGCACATCGATTGAGGGGTAAACACTTAAGGGTACCACGTAATTTGCATGGTTACTTCACACCTTGTTTTGTGATCCTCGGCATCCCAGTCACAAAACCTAAAGGGCACACTCGAGATTGAAACATGCCATTGAACAGTTCAATGAATCTCAATTATCTAGGAGTTTCAAAACCAATTAAAACCTAATTATACATTTCGTTTATCTTGGTGGAAATTGGTGAATCGTCATTCACCTATCTTCAAATATTTTATAGCTTGGATTACGGCATCCCTCTTCTAAGTTATAAAATAGTTTGTTGGGTCCTAGCCTTAATATTTCATATTGGGTGTAATATTAAGGACTTTAAATCAACTATCTTGAATATCTCCCAAAAGATGTCTGGTTTAGACATTTATGATCTTCCCAAATCTCTTGAAACAGGCTTTCCTAAATGAAGATGATGTCCCATGGAAATCATACTTCTTTCACCTCCTCCAATTATTCTCCCTAACCCACAAGTTCTTGAAAAGTTTAAGGTCACTCGAGCCCTATTGGCAAGTAAAGGTCAAGGTGTGGTCACATCTTGGAGATGTAGTCACATATTGACAAACCGGGAGAGTTGGGTGTCAAAGTCTTGAGAAAGTTGGTGGTTCAATCACTTTCTAAGTCACATAGTGAGTTCCTTTGGGACACCTATGAAACGGACTATGACAAGACCCTTAATGATCTTATCTATTTGTTAAGATCAACTTCCTTAAAACTTGATGGACATTGACAATAGTGACACAGGAAATCCAGAAAAGCATTCTCTTCCCAATGGAAAGGGATCGTCCATGGTCAACTCGGTTGACCAAATGGTAAAGAGAAAAGCTAAGTTTATGATAGTCCCGTGTACCATTATCAATCGGGTCCATATGTTTATATTGCCAAAGGAATGGGCATTAGTTGCGAAGCTGCCAAATTTACCTAAGGATGTTAAAGTCAATAAGTTTGACTCTACTTCAGGTAAAGTCCACTATCTAACTCTGCTAAGTTTCTATTCTGAGATTCTTGATACATGATGTGACTGGGTCACATGGTGATGTTTTAAGAATCAAAGAAAAGTGAAGAAACTTAAAGAAAGAATATGTTGAATCTGATCGCATAGATTGATTTCTATCGCGTAGTTTGAAGGTCGGATTCTTGAGCTACTTATTAGGAGTTATGAGATATTGCTTAAGAATAAATAACAACAATTTTTCATATGGATTGTAAGGATAAGTTTTTCCGCAAAGTTTTAAAATAAAAGGAAATTTTTGATTTTATTTATTTTAAAATGTCCTTACAATGGCATTTGAGGGAAAATTGTTGCTTATATGATGCCATTAATAGCAAGAGTGGAAATATGAAATCGATTCATTCATTTGTGGTAATGTCTAAATTTACCAAATAAGGAAAGATTCTCATCACGCAAGTTACAATTGGACCGGAACTTGGAATCATGCAAGTTGTATAACATGATGAATGAGAAATTTCAAGTATTGGAAAATTAAGACTAACTACTTATTCACATGGATGTGTGAGTCAAGTAATGAATTAAGGGATCGAGTACATAGTCATGTGCACTGATTAAGTCCACCACAAAAGATTGATAAGAGTATTTGCCATAGTTTACTAAAGCTCAGTAAATATGATTATACTTACAAGCTTAAGTGTAACTCTGAGACATTGGAAAATGTTCCAATGTATGGCAGAGCGAATAAGAAGAATCAAATTAGGCAGAAGGATAAAAGTTTCTCAAATCTGAAAAGATGGGTGTAACAGCCCGAAATCCAGGTATTCTTCTTTTGGCCTTGCATCTTGGTTAAGTTGATAATCTAGGGTTTTCATGGTAGGCGAGTACGCTGGGCGTACAAGGTGTACGTTGCGCGTACTCGCGCGCCTCATTTGGACGCATTCCCCCTCAGGTACGCTGGGCGTACCCAAGGTTACGCCCGACGTAAATTATTCAGATCCAAACCCTAATTTCCTTTGGAGGGTCTATGAAAGGAATGTGTGGCTGGACTTCTCAGCCACCATCCCTCAGAGTGAAACCCTAAAAAGAGTGTACATTCGTTCTTTAGCCATTGTGTGTGTATTCTAAGCTTGGTGGTGCTATTCCAAGGTTACAAAGGAGAAGAAGAGCTTGTTGGAGAGGCTAGAAGTGGTGCTCAAGTGTAGATCTGAGCTTTTCAAGGGTTAAAGCTTCATTTTCAGGTAAAAAGTTCGGATCTTGTCACTTGGTTCATGTTATATGCTTAAGGTGTCATTTTCTAGGGTTTAAGTCCCAAAGGTGGAGACTTTTTGTGCAAATGGCCTCCATAGGCTTAGATACTTCATATTTCTGATCTATTGGAGTTGTATACTCATAAAAATGGCATCTTAGACGTGGGTGTTGCACCATGCATGAGATCTAGGTCCTTGAGTTGGAATAGAATGTTGTTATGTGATGTTGGAGCCTTTACAGCCATGCCAAGGCTTAAAGGTCTCGACTTTATGGGTTTAGACAAACAAAAAGAGTTGGATCTAGAAGTTGGAGTAATGGCTTAACCGATTAAGACCAGAAATGAAGAATCGCTGATTCTGATGGTTACGCTGGGCGTCACTTCCAGTACGCGCAGCGTACTGGGTGGAGACCCCAATCCAGGGGGGGTTGGCGATGTACGCCCCGCGTACATCTAGCAGTACGTCCTGCGTACTCTCAGGGTTGACTTTTGTTGACTTTTAGAGTTTTGGTCAACATGAGGACTTTAGGTCAAGGAAGGGTAAAATGGTCTTTTACCCTCTGAGGAATGATGATAAGGGGTAAAGTTTTAGTGGTGGAAGTCTTTGTGTATTTAATGATATTTTTATGTTTAGGCGAGGTAGAGCCGTCGTTTGGATTCGGTGATAGCGAGGATGCGAGATCTTAGACTTTCCACGAGGTGAGTTTTCTTACTTGACTGTACCCGGAAGGGTTGACTGTGTGACCGGAAGGTCGGATATGCTATGAGATTTATGTATTATGTGTGATAAGTTATTCGTTATATGTTCCATGTATGATATGCTTGATAGGGGTCGGAAGGCATTATATTATGGGTTCGAAGGAAAATATGTTATGGGCCGGAAGGCGTTGTGATGTGGACCGTAAGGTCGACGTGGGTAGTACCGGAAGGTTTACCTAGTTGGGACGGAAGTCCCCTGAGACACATGGACCGAAAGGTCAGGGCCTGGAAAGGCGTATGTGCGTAAGTTGTATTTTGGGGAACTCACTAAGCATTTATGCTTACAGTTGTTGTGTTATGTGTTTCAGGTACTAGCGAGGACCGTGGGAAGGCACCGGCGTGATCGTACACATTATCAGGGGAAAACTATTTTTATGATCTTTGGGATGTATTCTATTGTGACAATATTGTTTACGTTTGAATTTGAAGTATTAACCGATGTTTTGATGTTTACAAAAATGAAAATTTGGTTTTAAAATTTGCGTCGTTACAAGTTGATATCAGAGCCTTGGTTTGAGGGATTCGGATACACCTTCGAGGGTAACTGAACTCAAACCGGGGATTTGAGAAATTTTTTATTAATAAAATCAATAAAAATTTGATAAGAGATTTTGAAACAACCAAAGAAGAAGAAGTGTGTACGCTCAGCCAGCGCCCGAACGGTAAACTCCCCAAAATACTCTTACAATATGTGTTACGAGATATGATATGATATGATACACATGCTAGTAGACTAGGTATTCATATTAGGACTAGAGTGGCCTGATTTGTGATGCCTTAGTCTAGGGAAATCTGCTGCTATGAGGTGCTTTGAGAGCGAGTGGGTAGCTAGTGCATGGCAAGAATAGAGTACTCATGATCCGGGTTTTGGGGAGGAGGACTTGGGGTGAATGCTGATGCGGTGTAGTTGGTAGTATTGGGCCCATACTACTGAAGACACCGGGTCAGTGGGCAACCCAAGTACGAATCCCTGGGTATCGGAGACTGAGTAGGGTTGCATTATCGAGTGCGATTATGCTCGATAGAGTCTCTGATATTTCTATGTTGTATTTCAGAGGCATCATGGTTGGACCACGCCACAGACCTGGTACGAGCAGTGTGAGTGACGAGGAGCTTCGTCAGATGATTCATGAGGAGGTGGCTGTAGCGATCCGGGCTGAGATTCCGGAGATGTTTGGGTCTATTAAGACCACACTGACGGAGACTTTTGATGAGCGGTACGCCGCGGTGACTGAGGCCGCAGCCGCTGCAGCTACCAAAGCTGTGGCTGCTGCCAGACCACATGGAAGTGACTCGTTGCTGTTCCGGGAGTTCAGCAACACGAAGCCACCCGAGTTTGACGGGACGCAGGATCCGATCGCTGCGATGAGATGGATTGCTGATATTGAGGGATGCTTCTACACTTGTTCATATCCGGAGCATCTGAGGGTACGGTTCGCCTTGAATCAGCTCCGCCTGGGAGCAAAGGATTGGTGGAAGTTCGTGACAGCGAACTTCATTCTGGCGGAGGTTTCAGTTATGACTTGGGAGAGGTTTACTACTATGTTCAGAGATGAGTACGTTCCCCCGGTGGAGAGGGAACGGTTGGTTCAGGAGTTCTTGACCCTCAAGCAGGGTAATGATTCTTTCACGGTGATCACACGGAAGTTTCATGAGAGGGTGATGTTTTGCCCAGAGCAGGTGTCCAAGGAGCAGGCTCGGATGAGCCGGTATTTGGGTGTGCTGAGGAGGGATATCCGGGAGTTCGTGTCGAACTCGTCATACCAGACTTTTGCTGAGCTTCAGGCGAATGCCAGGAAGCGTGAGATCGAGTTGGAGACCCAGGCCAGGGAGGTGGCCGAGTCTCAACGGGTGGATCGGCGGCCAGCTCAGTCTCAGCCGGTAGCCAAGCGGACCAAGTCCACTGATTCGAGGTCGGGAGGTCAGAAGGGCCGCACTTGCGGAAAGTGCGGCAAGGGTCACGAGGGGGCATGTCGAACGGGTGCTTGCTACAAGTGTGGCAAGGAGGGGCACATTGCTAGGGATTGCCCCAAGGGATTTATGGTTTGCTTTCATTGCAACCAGACCGGCCACCGGAAGGCCGAGTGCCCCTAGCTTCGCCAGGGTTCTACGCCTGCTGCCAGGGTTACCGAGACTCGGCCAATGAAGGCCAAGGCTCCGAAGGCTCATGGAAGAGCTTTCCAGTTGACTGCAAAGGGGGTCCGTGCGGCGCCTAATGTCATAGCTGGTATGTATTCTTTCGCGTATTTACTTTTATTCTAAGATATTGTGCTTATATTATGATATGCGTAGGTACTTTTCTTGTGAATTCTGTACCTGCTTTGGTATTATTTGACTCGGGTGCGAGTTGGTTTTTTGTATCGTTGGCTTTTAGCTAGCACATCGGTATTGATCGGGAGGTGATGAGTCGACCCCTGCGAGTTTCTATAGCGGATGAGAAAGCGGTATACGCCACTGATGTGATTCAAGGATGTGTGATCGAGATTTTTGGGGTCAAATTCCCTATAGACTTGGTTCCTATAGCGATGGGGGATGTCTGCGTCATCGTGGGCATGGATTGGTTGAGTAAATTTGGGGAAGTCATTGACTGCGAGAGACAGCTGGTGACTATTCGAGACCCTAGTGGGGGAGTGCTTACTGTGTATGGCGAGGGGACCCGATGCGGGTTGGCGTTTTGTTCGGCTGCCAGGGCGAGGCAGAGTTTGCAGCAGGGTTGCAATTGATTCATAGCCTACGTGATGGATACTCGAGTGGTCGCGGGGAGGCCCAATTCGGTTGACGATGTTCCTGTAGTATGCGAGTTTTCGGATGTGTTCCCTGAAGAGTTACCAGGTGTGCCTCCGGAAAGGTAAGTGGAGTTCCGTATCGATTTGGTTCCGGGAGCGGCGCCCATCGCCAAGGCGCCTTATCGTCTCGCTCCACTAGAAATGCAGGAGTTATCCTCGCATCTTCAGGAGCTGTTGGGGAAGGGGTTTATTCGACCGAGTAGCTCACCTTGGGGAGCACCGATTTTGTTCGTCAAGAAAAAGGATGGTTCACACCGGATATGTATCGATTACTGGGAGTTGAACAAGTTGACGGTTAAGAACCGGTATCCGTTACCTAGGATCGACGATCTGTTCGATCAGTTGCAGGGGGCATCTTGGTTCTGCAAGACAGACTTGAGGTCGGGTTATCATTAGATGAGGGTTCGAGATGAAGATATTCAGAAGACTGCTTTCAGAACTCGTTATGGACATTATGAGTTTGTGGTGATGCCTTTTGGGCTCACCAATGCCCCGGCTGCGCTCATGGATCTTATGAACCGGGTGTGCCGGTCGATGCTGGATCGGTCGGTGATCGTATTCATTGATGATATTTTGGTATATTCGAGGTCTAGGGAGCAGTATGAGGAGTATTTGAGGGAAATTCTTGGGGTATTGAGATCGGAGAGGCTGTATGCCAAATTCTCCAAGTGTGATTTTTGGGCGTCACTTCCAGTACGCACAGCGTACTGGGTGGAGACCCCGATCCAGGGGGGTTGGCGATGTACGCCCCGCGTACTCTCAGGGTTGACTTTTGTTGACTATTAGGGTTTTGGTCAACATGAGGACTTTAGGTCAAGGAAGGGTAAAATGGACTTTTACCCTCTGAGGAATGATGATAAGGGGTAAAGTTTTAGTGGTGGAAGTCTTTGTGTACTAAATGATATTTTTATGTTTACGCGAGGTAGAGCCGTCGTTTGGATTCGGTGATAGCGAGGACGCGAGATCTTAGACTTTCCACGAGGTGAGTTTTCTCACTATGCTGTACCCGGAAGGGTTGACTATGTGACCGGAAGGTCGGATATGCTATGAGATATATGTATTATGTGTGATAAGTTATTCGTTATATGTGCCATGTATGATATGCTTGATATGGGCCGGAAGGCGAATATGTTATGGGCCGGAAGGCGTTGTGATGTGGACCTTAAGGTCGACGTGGGTAGGACCAGAAGGTTTACCTAGTCGGAACGGAAGTCCCCTGAGACACATGGACCGGAAGGTCAGGGCCTGGAAAGGTGTGTGTGCGTAAGTTGTATTTTGGGGAACTCACAAAGCATTTATGCTTACAGTTGTTGTGTTATGTATTTCAGGTACTAGCGAGGATCGTGGGAAGGCGCCGGCGTGATCGTACACATTATCGGGGGAAAACTATTTTTATGTTCTTTAGGATGTATTCTGTTGTGACAATATTATTTACGTTTGAATTTGAAATATTAATCGATGTTTTGATGTTTACAAAAATGAAAAATTGGTTTTAAAATTTACGTCGTTACAATGGGAGAGTACTTTAGTATCAGTTTTGTGATCATCTTGATGATTAAGAAACCATAGCACAATTAGTTCTCTAAGGAAATCTTAGTGCATTCTTATGACTAAGAAGAGGAATCCTGAATTGTTGAAATGGTTAAATCAAGAAGATGAGTCATACTTCGTTCCAATACAAGTCTTAGAGTCATACTCCAAGATTGTAATTTGAGTGACATCTCTTAAAGAAGGTTTAAAAACACTTATCAAATGTAAGAGTAAAAGTTTCCTACTCTTGTACATTTGACATTGGTAAGTTGTGATATTTTTGATAAAACAAAGACCAACTAAGGCCTATTCTGTGAAGTGTTTGTTTTGATTAGAATCCGCACTATCTCTTCGATGTTTGACAAGGGAGTCTTATAGGTAAAGAGGACAGTGGGAGTCTTAAAGGTCTTGAAAATCTCAAGAACTAATCAAGAATGAAACCTGAAGTTCCTCACTAGCACACGACTTGAGGTTCATAACCTATCATGTTAACTTATTCTATGCCCATTCCAGTTAAAGTTGGCTTTGCATATGAGTTCTTAGAGTTCTCAATTTGTTGCACAACAACTTGGAAGCAATGGCAGGCCCTTGAGCTGCCAGGTGGCAAGAAGTTAAGATTGAGTTCAGTCCAGATGAGTTTAGATTTGTCATTATCCTTGTCTTGTGACTATGGTTTTGACAATTCACATGGATAAGAACACATACACCATTAAATCTAAGTGTCATAAGGTTTCTCTCCGATTCATGAAAATGATGGTGAGGAAACACTTTCATTAAGTAGATTTTAGCTAGATAGCAATTGTGATATTTGCATTCTCAAAGTCGTTAGTGGAGCGTGTGTGGTTTACCGACACACTAACCTGGACTTGAGAGAAGTGGCAAAAATGTCTAACCATTATGATAACGACATCCCTCTTCATAATTGTTTAGACACAAAAGTGTGCTATCTAAAGGAAGGTGTATGATTTTGATAAAGTTTTATCAAAACAATCTAGTATAAGAAATCTGAACTTTGGTAAGAAAGTCAGCTAATTTCTGAGTACATGTCAAAGCTAGTGGGACCATAAGTGTTATGCTAATAATCATCATGTTAGTGGGAGCATGATAATTA
The DNA here is from genome assembly GCF_052625555.1 of Lactuca saligna. Taxonomy (NCBI): domain Eukaryota; kingdom Viridiplantae; phylum Streptophyta; class Magnoliopsida; order Asterales; family Asteraceae; genus Lactuca; species Lactuca saligna. The sequence goes on along the minus strand of NC_136419.1, from coordinate 60,224,899 downwards.
TGATAAAGTATTGCAAGTTAGCAATGTTAATTATAGAAAACAAAAGGTTTCAATTGGGAAAGAGTTGTTTTACTATAATTAAGGGAGAGGAAATTATACTTCATCTCAAATCTATAAGCTTAGATCATGAGGCTTTAATCATTTAGTCAAGCATATATATATATGAATTTCATGTTGGAATGGCCCAACATAACGAAATTCTGTATATGGGTCCATTATTTGCGTTCTTAAATTCGATTATGATTACGACATCCCTTTTCATAATCTAAATTATGAGAACTTGGCAAATAGAAATGGAAATGTTATAGCAAAAGACTGGTTTAGTGTTTATGTGAGACATCATGAATCGTGTCCCATATGCTTCGGATATTGGATCGATTACATGTGCTATATTCATCCTTTCTAAAATTTTCCAAATGCCTGGGGCATTTAGAAGGGAAAAGGTTTAGAACTGGAAATGACTAAAAGGATTAAACAATTGTTGAGGGTAATCTAAGGTTTACCAAAGATTGGTTGCTGAGGGACAGTTGGAAGTATAGTGATAATTCTGGAAGGATCATATTGACATAATATGTAAGGAGGCAACTCTTGTTCAGAAGTGATAGTCAAAATGAAATATGGAAATGTTTCAAAGTTAGAAATTATTTAATCTTTGTAAGATTAGGAAACTTAATGCAAGAAGGATGTTTCTAAGGAGCTGATCTCCTTTGGAATGCTCTGTAATGGTTGTTGTCAAGTCTTTCTGACTTTGTGCATAATCATTACAAGAGGATCAATGCATATAAGTTTAGAATCTAACAGATTTCAATAAATGACATGAATTTGGAATTCTTGTATTTGCAGTAAGGATTTGGGAGTGTGAAAAGAGAATCATTGAAGTTATGTTCAATGGATCTAGTTCACAAAGTAAAGATCATAGACAAACATAGTATGCATACTTGGTGTATGGCATGACTAGTGTTTAGAAAACATAATGTACATGCTTGGAGCATGGGACAACTACTGTTTTAAATTCAAGAATAAAGTTGATAGCTGAAACAATATACAATGAATAATGTGTAATCATATGGTGATAAATAAAAGGTGTTTTACTTATGTTTATAGGTTTTGATACCATATTGGATTCAATTATTATTGTGTTTCACTTTGCATGTTTTGACTTCCCGAATAAACTGGGTTATCCTTCCGTAATGACTAAGTTATTCAAACCATCCACAGTCGGTCATATGTTGGAAGTAGATTTGAATCAAGATTATCATGGGTTGGCTTGTAGAGGTCTAAGATGTTCAACAAAGGGCTACAACACTCATGAGTGCTCATAAGTTCTGAGTATTGGATTCAACCCGGGCTCATTGGAATCACTTCTTGGATTTTATCACGAGTGATCATGAGACGATAATATCTTATATTCTTCAAACCTAGAGATATGAGTTGTTACTATGAGTTGGTTGTACATTGATTGCACGAAAATGCATTCGGTAACTCGGTGCTATAAAACATGCCTTTGTGTATGATTCAACAAGTAGTAGAACAATCCATATGACTCGAAGTTTATCCATTCCTTTTACCTTCGGGATAAAAGCGATATCTGTGGGCCCCTCGATGATTTGATGATGAAAAATGGAAGTGCTCGGCCGGGCCACGACCGATTTGATTTGTTCAATTAATCAGTCGTCATAAATCGGAAATCGGGAAACAAGAAATGGACAGAGAGAATGATTGTAATCCATGTCTCGGTCCATATGATATCTAGAATGGAGGAATATATGATCCCTTATCTAATGGACAAGTCATTGACAAAGGTCAGAGTTCATCTACAAGGTCAAACTTCGACAGAAGCTTTTGAGAGCTACGATTGCCGGTCAGTTCTTGAAGTCATACGCAATAATAGTTTTAGACTTATCCAAGTGGGAAACTATTAGATTAATGTCTAAGTCCATAACTATAATTGGTAAGACTTGACCCGACCCAACATGGTCCATTTGGGTTGCATGGCATCATGCACTTGGATAGACTATAATGAGAGAAATAAGACACTTATGGTTATTAATATATTATAAGTTCTAGTATATTAATAATAAGAATAATAAGATTATTTAATTAGTATTGATCAAGAATTAATCTAGGATTAATTAAGTGATCAAAAGAAGACTAATTAAATATATGGGTTGATTGTACAAATCATCCATACTTATATAGTGGGCTAATGCTCCATGGATTATCTAGTTGTGCTAAAACCCATATGATGCTCCATGGTGTTTTTGTACCCATGGATCATGGAAATGAAAGGCCATGTCAATTAGGGTTTACATGGTGTAACCCTAACTATATAAGCATCTTATTCTTGACCAAAATCGGCCGCTAGAGAGAGTAAGGAAGGGCTAGCCGATTTTCATGAAGTGTAGAATTCTCTCAAGTTATTCCAAGTGTATTTGGTGTTGTGTGAACCATTTGAGGTGTCACACTTGGGGCACTAGGCACTCAAACTTCATGAAGACTTTCTACATCAAAGAGGTATGTATTCTATCTTGTTATATTCATTGTTATGTATGCTAGATTAGGATAATACCTTGGATGTTCATATTTGCATGTATAATAGAGAAAACATATATACAAGGTATTTAGGGTTTCATGTATACTTAGGAGTGTTAGAATGCTCATGACCCAACATCTGTGAACATAAAGAATGTCGAGAACGAATTTCGTATGAGAGAGTCATAATTTTCACAAAATCTTTTACAATGCAACCCTCAACAAAATATAAATTAAAAATAGAGTGTGATTTATCTATTGATGAAAGACCCACACTTTCATATGATTGAGAGAACCGCTGATGTGTGTAAAACGAACTAGTTTTAATCCTACTTATAAAATTTAAATTAATCACACAAAAGGCAGTGGACCTGTCTATTGGTGGTATAGTTCTAGTATGCAGGGTATCAAACTCAGGGAACGGCAATTTAAACTAATTACTAAAATTATCTAATAGCAACTAACAAATAATAAAAGAGAGGGTTTTCTCTAGTTTTACAAGACTAGAAACTTACTAACTAATACTTTAACTAATTAACAAAAAACTAGATAAGCAAAGATTCGACTAAATTAAATAATGAATGAGACTTCTATTTAGGTTCAACTCAATTGATCCTATGGTTGATTTTATGGTAATAGTGCAATGGATTAATTCTTCTATTAGCTACCGATTCAGGTGATTAGGTTCACATTCGCTACCCTAATCCTTAGAAAACAAACTAACTCAAATAGTGGCCAGTTGTCTAAATTAATTTAATTCCCTTGGTTATTTATTTGGATTAATTAAGACTTGTAATGGGTAACTAATTTGGCCCTTTAGTTAACCTCTTGTTGATGGTTCATCACACAAGCTCACACGTAAATTTACCGATTTTTTTATTAATTCTAGTTTCACATTCGCTAATCCTAGTCATATAATAAAGTGTTCGCATAAATTATATGAGGTAAACAATTAAGAAATGTTCATGCAACTTAATTATCTTCCTATTAATAGAAAAATAATTATCATTCACACGTAAGGTTCTTTAACAAGCTTAAATTAACAAAATCACGAATATTAAATTAATCCCACCATAAATCAAGCCATAGTCTCAACATTTTCTCCCCAAACAGATGTTAAAAGGTTTTAGCTCATGATTGAGGCAATTGAAAGCATAAAACCAAAATCTATATGTCTATACATGATGAAAAACAATAGATTAAATTAAGAATAATGAAAATTGCCTTTAATCTCCTTCGGAATCAGATTTAGGGTTTGATCTTCGTTCTCTAAGTCTTCTTTGATTTTAATTTGCTGCTTTTGTCCCCAAGGGTTCTCTCTATTCTTTTTTATCATTCCGAAAAGTAATATTTATAAATTCGACCCGACTCACCGAGTCCATTACCGATTCGTCAAGTCCATCACTTAATCCCTGTGTATGGCAAATTAAGGATTCTTCAGCTTCGTGATCTTCGTAGCGACTCGTCGAGTCGATGCTAGACTCGCCGAGTTCCTTCCATTTTTTGTTCTTTTCTTCTTCTAATCATTCCAAAAATTCTCGATGGTTACTCCTACTTCTTTTTGCTTCCGAGCATTCCTTTTGGACTGAAAACACAATTCAAACACTTTTATGTATCTTTTTTCCATATTATGAAAATAAATAGCTAATAAATGATAAAAATCAATATTAAATACAGGGCTAAATATGCATATATCAACCACTTTCATTAAAACTTAAAACTACATCATATTACTCCAAAACATGTTACATAATTATTCATAAATGATATTTTATATTGATAATTTGATTACAAAAGACTGTATACAAACCAACTAAGTTTTTATATATTACAACTACCCAGAATATTATAATTTTATGCATACATGATCACTAAATATAAAAGTACTAATATAAAATATTATAAATCTTCCAACATTATATGACTATACTGGATCCTTATTACATGCAATAGTTAAACACTGAGAGGGATAAGCAGTGACGCTTAGTGAGTTCATTAATAGATACAATATAACGTTATGCCACATATATACTTCAATACGGTAGAAGCAAAAAGGAACAAGGAACAACAAATGTATATGGGAATCATGTGACAAAATTTCCATAATAATAAATGATTTGATTGATATACAATAAATGAGACAACAATTTCCATCCTTGATATACATCAATAAAGCTTCGGCCCAAATGACACAGAAGACATACACTTTCTGATTTAAACATTTTGGTAGATATTAGGCTTTTAGCCCTATCTATCCTTCTGACAATGCCATAGGGGTAGCAGTCATTCTTTTATGAGGTATGCTCTACACGGACATGGGTTACATACCAATACCATCGTGAATCTAAGTCCTTTCACTGATCACATGGTCATAGGTACAACTTTTGCTACCATAATAGCATGAAATAATAACATGAGATAATAGCACGGAAAAGCACATAGCACATACAACACATAACACCCAATTTTTCCTATATATTGAACTTACTGTGAATTAACCTGAGGCCAAAATAGTAATTTGGGCAGCACTTCGTTACTGTAATTAGCTTTCTTCGATGAAAACCAGGAGCTTTCTTGAAAATTGGGCCTTGTGAGGGTTGAGCTTCAAATCGAAAAGATAAATTTCTCAGGCTCTTCGGGCACTTTGGAACATATTTCGGGTGGTGGGTATGATCTCGGGGCTTCGGGGGATGCTAAGTAGCTTAAAAGAGAGTTTAGGAGTGAAAAATGTGAGAAGGTCAAACCAAAACCGGGAGATCTCGCACCCTCCTATTTATAGGTGCGAGGCTCGGATCTTCGGTCGAAGGGGGGAAGAAGCATGTGGCAGCAGCAAAAGCAAGTGGCAGGTGCAAGGAAGCAACACACGATGATACTGAGACCGAGACCGAGATAGGTCAAAGGCACGCAACAAATTCTTATTGGATCGAGCCTTCGGTGCAAGGGAGAGCAACACGGGTCGGACACATGGCACATGCATGCAAGGGTGACGTGGTCGAACCCTGGCCATGCGAAATTCCTCGCTTTTAGTGATTTACTCGAATTTTGTGTCCCAAACTGCAAAAATCCTTAACTTTCGCATACAAGCTCCGTTTTCGACGTTCTTTTTATACACGTGTAGGTGAAATTATGCTCTACAACTATCGTTCTAAAACATTAAGAATCCCATGTATATGCATTAGATTTAAGTCTGACCATCCCAACATATCACCAATTTTCTACCTAGCACAATTGAACTAACCACATACCTTGCCTAAAAATTCCCAGCAAACAACTCATTTCAAGAAGCAATCACAAATACAATATGTATCATTCTCATAGTCGAGACACACCATAAATAATAGAAGTTTTTGGTCCCAAATTACCTCTCTTTATTACATGGAAAAAATCAACTAGAACCTCAACTAATTGATTTCCAAAGAAAGCAGAACCTCAATCCCTTTTTTTTCAGCCTCAAGTGATATGAATCTCTTTTCCACATCTAAAATATCTCGAGGAAAACATAACACAAGAATCCCCTTGTGTATTCCTAAAATTTTTGTGGTATCTACGTAGACCATTGAAACATATAGCCAAATCCTAAATCTCTCACTTCGGTGGTGCCTATAACTAGACCCGCACAATAATCATGTGTTAGGTCTACATCCCAAATCTGAAATTATATGCCTACTCTCCCTTTCCATCGAACACAGAAGGTTGGAAGAACATAACTATGTCATAGAAAATGACATTGTAAGCCATCGGACAACCACCAAGAATCGGGTTGCAATCCTTGAGTTGATTATCATAATCAATTCCTACTTGAGTCTCATGAATCAAACTAGCAGTACATCGTATATTATGTTTCCACAACTTGTAACCTGAATATAATCCAAGATATACATGTACTTTGTAGGTTATGTTTTCTAAACATGTACCATGAACACGCAACAAATATTCTTAACTTAAAAAATGCTAATATTCCTTTAAAACATGAGAATTATCATCATAGAGTATTTACCCTATGTTAATTTAAACATAAAAGAGAATATTAGAATTGGTATTCATGTGAATCATCATAAACCATGCATAGATTTAAGATATGAGATTTACATCGTATTTTGCTATACTTGATGATCATCATTCCTTGTTTGGAAGTGCTAATATCTTGTTGTGTATTCTTAATTTGCTCATAACTTAAATCAAATAGATCGGAGTTGAGATGAGAGAATATTCTAGATCTAAATTGAAATTTTTTGATGTGCAAAATGATATGTAGCTCTTATAAAAAGGCTAAATAGGTAGTCAAACGAAGTTCGTTTAGTGTGAGCCACTGTCGAACTGAAGAGGATGATGTTGGCTTCGTGGTCTCAAAATATCAGCCAAAATGGTCTGCTCACACTATCTCATGTGACTAAACATTGAGAGGGGTCACATTTATAACACTTGAGCATAATTTTTGTTTTCTTCCCTATTTCAACCCATTTCTATTAGTCATAAGTTTCTCAAACAAAATTGGTTTTTGACGATCTTTATATCTATGTAGTTATTTAACATTTTGCTACTTTTTAGCCATTTTAATTTGGTCATAACTTCTTGATCTTTACTCCAAAATATTTGATTCACTTTTCTACATTTTCATTATTTCATATAGTAAAAATCTCATCTTGAATAAATTCCACTAAATCAAATTAATACTTCAGATATAAGTCTTCAAAGCTAATGCCTTCATCATTTCATGAAATTTTTGTTTAACTTTACAATCTTGTAGATTTCATATACAAAATCCTTTTATCCAGATCCATTTTTATCTTGTTTCATTTCCATTATAGTGCAATTTACTTTCTTACCTTTTCTCATTATAGAGTCTACAAGGGTGGATTTCATGGTGTGAAATTTGATAATCACTTTTGACTATATATACACATTTGCAACTCATTCCATCTATTTTTTGTTAAATAATAAACATCCAAATTTTCTGGATGTTACAATTATGAAATTTCCTTAATACTCATGGCAGCTAACATCAAATCTAATGACCTTTCCTTAATAGTATCATAATTATAAAACTATCACCTTATCAAGCTAACGTTTTTTTGTGGCATTACAGTTACGCTAGTTTCCACTATCCTCCTATCATAATCTACAAGTATAGTCTTACAGATACAAAGTCCACCATTGACTTTTATTTCTCTAAGATAGTATAACGGTCACCGAAGCTACCACTGGTCTTTAATAAAGACATACAAGTATAGTGTTATAGGCACCTAGTTTGCTACTAACTTGCATTTCTCGATAGATTTTAATACAATCACTAAAACGACCACCAATCTTCAATAACTACATACAAGTATAGCGTCATAAACACAAATTCCTTTATTGACTTGTATTTCTCAAAATCAGGTATTATAGTTACAAAGACTACCAACTTTTTCAAATATCAATATACGAGAATAACATTATGGACACTGAGTCATCCTCTGACTAGTATTCCACCAGTTATGGTATTATGGTTGGCAAAACTACCATTAAATTGGTTAATGGTATTAAAATAACCAAGACTATCACAACCAACAGTTTCCAATACTATGGTATTTCGATCACCAAGACTACCAATAAATCTAATAACTCGCATTTGGTATATTACGGTCACCGAAATACAAAGTTCTTCTAGAACTTAACAATACGTTCACCAAGACTTACTAGGTTACACTCTCCACCACAGTTTATAATGCATATCTCAATACAATAAAATTCATATTCTAACAATCATACTTAGATCGTATCCAAAATATAGGAAAACTCTGGCTAGTAGAAATTAGAACTAAACTAGCTATTTAATTTGAATAACATAGCTTATCCTTAGTTCAAGTAATTAAGTTCATTACCTCACACAATATTATCATGCTATCAAATCTAATCATACCAGTTCAATACTACTATTTACCATACTTAGTTCTTGTATGTTCTTGTTCAATTAGTGAAGACTAACAAGCATTATGGCCTCATACACTATGCTACTTCAAATTCATCACTTTTCCAAAGCTATCTGGATAATATATAACGTTCATTAGAACATTTCTAAACTCATCATTATATCATTAACGATGATCCATTATTCTGAATACTAACTAAATGTGGTAACCATATGTTACAAAAAACTAGCCAAGTTACCAAATATAACTCATAGGAATTAACATTGTAAGACATTAGCCTAATCAATAATCCTTGTGAACTAGGTTTATAACCCTTACCGACTAAATTAAGAATTTCAACATGGAATTCATGCATTAAACTTATCACCAAATTTGTATAAACAATTAAGCACCATATCACAGTTCTTATCGCATATTTGACATCTAGTAACATCTTATTCCATACCTACATAAATATAATCAACTAATAACGAGACAAAGAGTATACCTTTAACCCACTCAACTACTTGTATCCTCATCAAAATGTAAATATTTCGTTCTTTGTGTTTCATTCCATCTATACCATTTTTTTCTTTGTATTTTTCAAAAATATCATCCAAGTAAAATGTTTGATTTTTATAATTTTGGACTAGACATGAAAAAAGATCATAAACCATTGTCATGCTCAAGCCTCAATACTACACTCCTGATGTTTATCCATAGATCAGCCACGATATTGGTCACGCCACCATCATGGATGCATTGTGTCCATTCTTCTTCACCAGTTTTTCCATGTTGTGCTCTCCTTCTCCACATATCTCGTCCCACCATTACACATATTAAGTAATTATACAACTCAACGCATGCACTTTGAACATATTCATCAACATCCAAGATTTGGTCGTTTAAAGATCATTTTAAAAATGAAGAACATATTGATTGCTAAAGAAACGTATAAGACCTCTAAGAAGAGTCTCAAATATTTCATAACTACATTGATTCCTAAATTATATCACCATTTTCATTCCTCAAACATAATCGAATGAAAACTCTATAAGAGGAGTTAATTCTTAATATATTCCTTAATATGAAAATTATCAAACATCTATATGTAATAAAACCCTAATGAAAGGGATTACAATCGACCATCCACAAAGGGATCAAAGTATGCATACAATCCCTAACCGAGGGCATTACATTTCTTTCTTGACTATCATTAGATTCTCCCGGTCTGTAATCATTCTTAACCAATAGTATTTCACTTCTATAAATTGTAGTTTCTAACCCTCTTTCAACTAGTAGGATTTACTTACCATGTACTCGACTTATGACTTAAATCCAAGCCATGAGTAAAAAACACGTATGGCTTATACTGGAACTTATTAATGCTCAAAATCAAATTTTCTGATGAGTTTTGGTAAAACTACCAAATTTTATTGCTAATATTCTTTATATACTCAACTAGAAGCTCATCTTCTACCTATGTTAATGGCCATCTCTTTAATCCTATCTTTTTATAATATGAAATATTTGACATTTCTTTCCTCTAAATCAAAATCTTGTATTGATACTTCACTTACTTCCTTGTATTCCTTACTCTTTAGGTTAACCTGAATATCTCATTAGTACTGACCTTTGAGGTTGGTATCGTCCAATCATCTTTTCACTTGCCTTAGATAACACTACTTGTTAGATCGAACCAACACCGTGAAATCCAGATCAGCTATGTGGAAGGTCTGATCTGTCATACTTAGACATTCTTACATTAAATACCATTTTCATCATTATAAAAAAGTTAATGTGTCACAACTAGAAATTTTAGACCCAGTGAAGCCTAAACCCTAACCAAACACAAGTGATACTATATTTTAATCCTTGTTGAATCGTATTATCAATAGCCTTAGGGCTTGTGAATTGAGCTAACAAAGAAGAATGGATTGAAACCTAAGCTAAATTAGGGTGTTATAAATGAACATAAGTTGAAAGACTAAGGGTTTAAACCTTAAATAAACCTCATATATGTGTTTTTGCCCAAAGTAATTAAAAGGAAATAGGGTTAACGGTTTTCGAATTGATTCAAGATGGTGTTTACGGATGGGAATTCTTTCCAAATGGTTTTTTCGGTTTGTTTGATCCAAAAACACATACTTGGAAAATGTTAGATCCGAAAACACTTGCTTTTAGGATGATAGATCCGAAAACTCTTCATGGTGAAAATTTAACACCAAAAAAACTCTTTCCCTTTTGACCTTAGAAACGAAAAGTCATTACTAATAGTTATTAGATCCGAAAACCCTCTTTATATATATATATATATATATATATATATATATTTAATTCATCTGAAAACACCCATAATATCTAGAGATTTTGCTAATTCAGTTTCCCAATACGATATGGTTCAGTTAGAAATGAAAACTTCAAATCAGCTCCTTATATTACTTCCTATTTAAGATATAAACATTGAGATACTTATATTAAACCTCATTTCTCTCATACTCAAGTTCAAATAACTCAAGATGTACAATTCCCAGAGAGTTTTCTTCTTCAAGTTACTTCCTTAGCATCGTTGTAAGTTCTTTCATTATGTGTTTATTCAACACATTAGCTATTAATTCACATATTAACATATTAATATGTGTTTAAAACCGTTAGGATTAAGACATCCTTCTCGCATACTAGCTCAAAGTCAACGTTTTAGCTCATTATCTAAATCGCGACCACACATAAGGTGAGTTCATACCCCTACGCTTTTCAATAAATTTTTCCATGTTTTTAGGGGGAAGACAAGTAAAACACAAGAAACTTGTGTTAATATACAAATCATCGTTTTATGTTTTATTACGTTTAGGTATCTTTTACATATAAATACCAAATTTGTAAACGGTTACACATAAATTACGTTAAAACAAAATGGGCATCATTTTCAACGAAATCATATATGCTAAAATATAATATGTATAGCTTGGAAAACATTTACATTATTTTACCCTTTCGAGACCAAGAAATGATTATATAAAAATATGATTACTTTTATATTTAAAACGATTACGAAAAAGGTAACAATTTTACATACGAACGATATCATTTCAAAAATACGTAAACTCATTGGGAATTGTGAGACATTGTCTTCGTTATATCTACCAAGGTATACATGGAGTCCTGTTTTATAACCCAAGTCTCCTCCTGAAGAGTGTGATACTTGTGCATAGATCTATACAGGACTGATGACCTCGTACCCTGGCTGTCAGCTACAGCACGACCGACGGGTTATGGGTGACAAATATCAAACCTAACGACACTTGAAGAACGTCGCGGCAAGAAAATCATTCGTTAGCACGGTTATGAGAACTCACATGATAAACGACAATACGTTATTTTAACAAATATTAACAATATACTTATTTTTACACGAAAACACTGCTCTTCAAACGGTTTTCTAAACAAATAAAACTACATGTCATTCACTTAAGTATGGTAATTTACTTACACTTTTCGATCTTGGTTCACGTCAGACTACAGCTTAGCTACAGTTTTCAGTTTAGTTACAGTTTTCAGTTCACTTTAAGTTCACATTTCATTTACAATTTTCAGTTCAGTTTACAGTTCACAATTCAGTTTACGGTTCACAGTTTAGTTACAGTTTACAGTTCACAATTCAGTTTTATGGAAAATATAGGATTTTCCGGGATAAACACAATTACTTTTACAAAAAACAGCTAACAGTTCAGTTTTATGGAAAATATAGGATTTTCTGAGATAATCACAATTATTTTTAGAAAGAAGCAGCTCACAGTTCAGTTTTATAGAAAATATAGGATTTTTTGGATATACCCACTTACGTTTTCAAGGAACAAAATAATCTACCTTTACATATCAAATGCTTATGAACTTACCAACGTAAATGTGGACACTTTTTCAAAACTACATGTATTCTCAGGAAAATAGTAGGCAAGTACACATACACGGTCTGAGAAGATAGAGGATATTAGCTTCAAGTCTTTGTTTTGTTATTTACTTTTGGATTCAATCAAGTTGTGATTCAAATACAATGTAAACACTTTATTATTAATATAATGGATGTTGCTTTGATTGCTAATATTGATTTTTATGATATTGTACATGACGTCCTCCGCCCCTGAACATTTATGCCGTTCCGGTTTGGGGTGTGACAGATTGGTATTAGAACATTGTTTAGAGTGAACTAATTATATCAACCCATATAAGATATAGAACTACAAATACAAGGGGACTAGAACACTCTAACAAAGATTTATACTTTTAATACAATAATATTTTATAAAAGTATAGACACATACATATATACTAAAACAGATCACAAGAAAAACAATACAAAAGTCCACCGAATGTTGAACACTGCAGTCAAACCTAGACAGTTATGTAATCATATTTGGGATAAATATAGTCTGATCAACTATATTTATTTGATATACAACCAACATGTGTTTGGGAGTGATAATGTTTTTGCAACAAGTCTAAAAATTATGAACCATATATACAAGGATCTCTAGAACAAAACATAAAGTTAAAATAATGTAGGAGGACCCAGTAAGGATCACCATAAAAACTTTTAATATTCTTTAGATACCCCTATTCTTGTACAAATGACATACCCAGACACCACAACCTCATTGCAACAATCAACCGAAGAGTCGAATAAAACCCAGGAGAGGTTCATGTAGAGGATTCTGGTAAGGAATCATACGAAGGGAAAGGGGATGAGAACTTCACTTAATGAACGTTACCTTATCAGGAACAGACACAGGAGCCTTGCAAGGACATTCAAGTTTAGACTCTCCATAACGAAGTAATGGAAAACAGTGTTAACACCCGAAGCATGATGGAGCGAAGATGAAATATACCTACGGAAAATAAGAACACTATATGGATACCATGGCTACAAATAGATCTGGAAAACAATACGAATCACCTACACCCTTTAGAGAAAGAAATAGCCACTATAGGATAACAAATCTTTACAGCTAAAACTAGGGCGGTCACAACAGAACAGAGAACAGAGGAAACCACTCGCGAGAAGTACGAGGTAACAAAGCACCTTATCCGTCACACTAATATTTAATAAAGTAAAATAACCCAGCGAGTTAGTGATTACACTACTCACATGATGTGTTAGGATTATCGCCTCTTTCATCATAACTTGTAAACAGTAAAATCAAGTTAGATACACCATTTCAAAACCAATAAAACCCGAACCAACTTAAGGTTTTGACACCTACATTTCATTTTGATAAACTTAAACATTTGTACAATACCTACTATCTACCCTTGACCATAAAAACATCACAGGGATGTTAGTCGAAACATTAATAACCATATAGAAGAACACAAAATTTACATGGGTATATAAATAGATATAATACTACTAGAAATGACCACCGTTACTTATGAACTTATTCACACCTTGTACGAGAATCATGCCTTCATAAGGAAGTAACCAGCCAACCAGCGAAACAACAATTCTACATATAGACTTTGTCACTTTTCAAGTCACGGTCACGACCACCGTAACAGCCGTGATGCCAAAATTCAACTCAAATGGAGAGGAAAATGGTGTCGGCAATCCAATTGTAGTAACAACCAAAGGCTACAACGAGTGTCTGCCTGTAAGAGCATCCCAACCCACAAACCTAAGAACATGAAACGAAAACCCTAGAACAAAAGAAAGGGAATCTCAACTCAAGGAACTGCCAAAAGACAGCTGACAATGGTAGTTCATATCGTCACTGACCCTACTAACTCAACACCAACAAAACTATATGTTGGAAAACTTCCAAACTACAAAAAGTGTAGCTACCATCATAATGGAGTCTGCCGAGTGTTGCATTGCATTAAGTGCAACAAAAATGGACATATCGCCAGCTTCTGTAGGACTCCGATTCAACACATCACTTCAATCACCAATATCGGTATAAGTCCAGTATGTCATACATGTGGTGAAACGAGACAATTCAATAAGAATTGTCCAATAGAAAGGAATGACGGAGGAGAAAGAGGAACCTAACAACAACACATGAAGAAGCAACAAGGAACCTTACTAAAATTATCGATACATTTGCAAACAATAATTCCGAATTTTCACTAGAACCGATGCCAATTAAAAATTAATTTTAAATTACTCTCTCATCCGAACAAAACATATCGTTCATATAAAAAACAAAGATCCTTGCAGTTGAGCTATGATAGCTTAGTGTATATATTTGGGTCATATATAATTAAGATTTCATAGGCTTAGAGTGCATGATTCCATCTTATTTCTTGCTCCTTGTCTAGTTGTGGATTTAGGGTAGAGTCACTCAGTCGACTGTCTTCCTAATATTACTTATACATGACTTCTATACACCGAGCGATTATAGAGGGGCCTAGTAAGGATTATATTATGAAATTTCATCATTGTCAATTATTAGAACACTAGTAATGCTAGTACTCACTAAATTCGGTACAAAATGTTCGCAGTAGTAATAACAAGGATAAAACTGAAAGCACTGAAAACATACACATAGATGCACTATCGTTCTAACAAACAGTCTTTCCAAATCAGCTTAATACCTAAGATATTCCAACGACGTCATTCGACATGGATTAGTTTGGTCCTCATCATACCAATTTCTTGTGCTACAAAAAGACCATTCACCTTAAACAACGGACTACCGAAACCCTTTTTCAATCGATACCGATAAATCCGAAACAACCTACGAAATGTATCTCGCTTCAAAAACTCCAAAGTACCCATGCTTGGAGTACCAAATCTTCCATAACATTCCTGAAGTATTCTCATTAGATCTATACAAGAATACCACTCATATAGCAAGTCAAGCTCAAGAATGGAAACTAAGGAAGAATACTGTTTAACCTATCACTGTTAAATGTAAACGCGAGGGTGGTATGTAATTAAGATTATACTAACTCAGGATTTGTGTTTCCTCCCTATCTCCTGTTCCATGTCTGGTTGTGGACTTGAGGCAAAGCCACCCATCGAACTACTTATCAATCTTAATTATATACAACTTGTATGCACGAGGTGATGATTGATTTACCAGGTTTGAGTCTTACCATGAACTTCATGATGAAGCTCCCAGGACTATGAGTGAGCATTCTCCCATTCGGATGAGCATAAAAAAGTAAACCGAACCTATACACTCCATACCAATCTAGAAAGCAAACGCAATAGTGAACATCCATCGAGATACCAAGCAAGGATCAAAATTCACTTATGGACAAGAAGATCATATGGAACAGAAGTACCCACCTCTCTCCCTAGTTCATGAGTAACCACTTAGGATTTGACTTTTGGGATGAAATTCCCTCTAATGGGGGGATGATGTCACAACTCGAAATTTTAGACCCAGTGAAGCGTAAACCCTAACCAAACACAAGTGATACTACATTGAAATCCTTGTTGCATTGGATCATCTATAGCCTTACGGGCTTATGAATTGAGCTAAAAAAGAAGTATGGATTGAAACCTAAGCTAAATTAGGGTGTTATACATGAGCATAAGTTGAAAGACTAAGGGTTTAAACCACAAATAAACCTCATATAGGTGCTTTCGCCCAAAGTAATTAAAAGGAAATAGGGTTTACGGTTTTGGAATTGATTCAAGAAGGTGTTTACGTATGGGAATTGTATCCAAATGGTGCTTTTGGTTTGCTTGATCGAAAAACACATACTTTGAAGAGGTTAGATCCGAAAACACTTGCTTTTAGGATGATAGATCTGAAAGCTTTTCATGGTGAAACTATAGGACCGAAAACACACTTTGAAGCCCATTAAGGACACGAAAACACTTTCCCTTTTGACCTTGGAAATGAAAACTCATTAATAGGTGTTATTAGATCTAAAAATCCTCTTTATATATATAATGCATCTGAAAACACCCATAATATCTAGATATTTTGCTAATTCAGCTTCCCAATACGATATGGTTCAGTTACCAATGAAAACTTCAAATCACTTCCTCATATTACTTCCTATTTAAGATATAAACATTGAGTACTTATTCGTTTGTCACTTCTAGAGAACAAAAACCCTCACAAAATACTCTCAATATATTAAACCTCATTTCTCTCAAACTCAAGCTCAAATAACTCAAGATTTACAATTCCTAATGAGCTTCCTTCTTCAAGATACTTCCTTAGCATCGTTGTAAGTTCTTTCATCATGTGTTTATTCAACACTTTAGCTATTAATTCACATATTCACACTTTAATATATGTTTAAAACCATTAATATTATGACATTAATATGTGTATAAAACCATTAATATTACGACAACCTTCTTGTATACTATGCTTTTCAATAACCTTTTTACATGTTATTAGGGGCGGATACAAGTAAAACACCAGAGACTTGTGTTAATATACAAATCATTATTTTATATTTTATTACGTTTAAGTATCTTTTACGTAGAAATATCAAATTTTTAAACGGTTACATGCCAAATACGTTAAAACAAAACGAGGATCATTTTCAACGAAATAATACATGTTAAACTATAATAGGTATAGTTTGGAAAACATTCTCATTATTTTACCCTTTTGGGACCAAGAAATGATTATATAAAAATAAGATTGTTTTTATATTTTAAAACTATTATGAAAAATGTAACAATTTTACATACAAACAATTTCATTTCAAAAATACATAAACTCGTTGGAAATTTGTGACACGTCGTCTTCGTTATATCTACCAAGGTATACATGGAAGTATTGTTTTATAACCCGAGTCTCCTCCTTGAGTGTGTGATACTAGTGTATAGATCTATATGAGATTGATGACCCCACACCCTGGCTGTTAGCTACAACACGACCGGTAGGTTATGGGTGACAAATATCAAACATAAAGACGGTTGAAGAATGTCACAGCAGGCAAATCGTTCATTAGCACAGTTACGAGAACTCACATGATAAACGACAATACGTTATTTAAAGTGAAATTAATAATACACTTATTTTTACGCGAAAACACTGCTCCTCAAACGGTTTTATAAAAAAATAAAACTACATGTCATTAACTTACGTAAGGTAATTTACTTACACTTTTCGCTTTTGGTTCATATTAGAATACAGTTCAGTTACAGTTTTCAGTTCAGTTACAGTTTACACTTCAGTTTACAGTTTATAGTTCTGTTTTATGGAAAATATAGGATTTTCCGGGAAAAAGACAATTATTTTTACGAACAAACAATTCACAGTTCAATTTTATGGAAAATATAGGATTTTTCAGGATAAACACAATTATTTTTACAAACAAACAGCTCACAATTCAGTTTTATGGAAAATATTGGATTTTCTGGATAAACCCACTTACATTTTCAAGGAACAAAATAATGTACTTTTACATATTAAATTCTTATGAACTCACCAATATAAATGTTGACACTTTTTTAAAACTACTTGTATTCTCAGGAAAATAGTAGGTAGGTACACACACAGGGTCCGAGAAGATGGAGCATAGTAGCTTCAAGTCTTTGCTTTGTTATTTACTTTTAGAGTCAATCAAGTTGTTATTCGAATACAATGTAAGCACTTTATTATTAATACAATGGTTGTTGTTGCTTTGATTGTTATTATTTATTTTTATGACACTGTACATGACATCCTCCGCCCCCGAAAGTTTACGTCGTTCCGGTTTGGGGGTGTGACAAAATGCTCCATCGTGACCTGTCCGTATTTATCATAAATTCAAAGTCCTTTGCCTCTAGCTATATGTGACTATGATTTGTGTTTTAAGAGTGGAATAACCAATATCTTTTATAATTTCTTAGATCACAACATACAATCTAGACACGATGAACAAATTGCAATTCGTCAGGATGGAAACGAATATAATCTTGATGATTCCTTAAATTTCTACTAGTTTCTAAATAGCTTTTTCCAGATGATTCAATTCGACCCTTTATTTCATTGATACATTACACCCTAAAGAAATAATTGATAATTGGATACATTCATTTAAGGGACTATATTGGTATGGTTTGATGGATTGATCGTTATAGCTCTTAACATTACATAGAGATAAAATTCAAATCACATGTAATTGCATAAAAGTACCCAAAAGTGATAAACTCATTTCACCTGAAAACCCTTAACACTAACAGAAGATGTGGTGGATTTTCTTATATCAAAGGTAATGTTCTTTTAAGGAATCATACATCCAAACTACATAAGTTAATACCTTTTTTTTGCAATAGGTGGATGAACTAATTAGAGGAATTAAAGAAAAGAGAATTATGTGGTCGTCATAGAAAGGTACAAAATCTTTTTCATTAGTCTATTAATTAGGTATATGCTTAAAATATACTGAAATTTAATATGATTAGTATGCAGGATTCTGGAAATAGGATCGCCACATGGTATGATCCATAAATCTTTTCTTTGTAAATCTCTATGTCGTCTAGGAAGATTTGCATCACTTGTTGAGTTGAGTTGCCAACTTGTTGAGTTGAGTTGAGTTCCACATTTTTTGGTTTTTAACCGAAGGATCAGAAAATATGAAGGACAAGCGACTGAGGTCTTTGGTGAACGACTTCAACACTTTCACTAACATTCCAGATGAATATGTTGCCTCAACATAAAATTCGTACAGAATTATGGTGAACAACATGTCAACACATGGAGTTGTGTGAACTCCTCTCAAATACAATCTGAATTTCATCAATAGCCTTGGAAAAGGATAGGGAAATTTTAAATTTTTTCTTCAAACAAATGAATCTCTGAAGAAACTTAATCTATATCAATTGTTTGACAAACTACAAGGTTACTAAATTAATGTTTATAAAATATTAAGAGAATTATTTGGGGGTCCGCTTTCTCTAATCAGTTCTATCAATCCACTTCTTCCAAAACTAGTTGTTCGAAGATAGTTTGGATGTTGAAGGATGGATCTAACTTGGGTGCTTACCGGAGAACACAATCACAAAAGAATCGCTAAACGATGATTGGGTGTTCTCCCAGGATGTCTCTCTGAGGATTAATTTAGTTTTTGGAGAGAGAGAGAGAGAGAGAGAGAGAGAGAGAAAATTTAAGGTAATCATCATAAGAGAGAAGATGGATCCCTCCCTTGAGATAGTAGAGATCCTTGTATACTTTTTACTAACGGATCATGGGGACCGTGACTCGTGAGCGTGAAACGTGGCCTCCTTTACTGGGATAGTTAGTCATGCTAACTAACTGCCAGGTGATGTTAGTTCTAGACATCACCCAAGCTATTCGTAGCTTTCTCATTGGTTGTGAGTGAATGAGGAGCTCACATGGGATGTTCTTCCCTAGTGATGAGAAATGAGATGTCGATCCATCTTTGGCTCTTTTATGCCAAGACCGGGTCTTAGCCAAGGTAGTAACATCTCTGTTACATTTAATGTGGTCGTTAGGTAACATTAACAAGTCCCTTAGACCAGTAGGCCACTGTGTTCTTGACATAGTAGAGTTGTTCTAGTGTACTCACAGATACGTGGTGAGCTGCTACTGATAGCCTATGCTGATGGTAGAGTGAAATCGTCATTTTTCAGCGGTTTCATCATAAAGACGGTTTGCTGCCTCGTTCTTTGTATTTAAGCCTCTAAATTCCCTTGCACATCCTCCTCACCTGTTACGTTGCTTCTTTTACGCTTCTTTTCAAAAGAAACCATTTCATTTTTTCCTCAAAACTCTTCCATGGCTACTTCTCACTCTTTAGGAAGAAATCTCACTGCTAAAGAGTGGGAACCTCTTGAATTCCGGTTCAGGTTTGTTCCTAAACACGGGGTGCAAATCCCCTTCCTTGAATTCTCTTTGTATAGTCCTCCTGTGGGGAAATTCAACATCTCAGTCTCCTTGTTCGACGCAAGTTTGCGCTTGCCTACCACCGATTTCTTTAACTTGATCATACGTGAATACGAGTTTTCATTAAGAGAGTTGACCCCTATCGTTATAAACAACATAGTCGAATTTGAACTCCTTTGTCATTCCCTAAGCCATTTGCCGACCATTCCTGCTTTCAATCACTTCTTTAACGCCTCCACTCAGTCGGGGACTCAAACCCTTTCTTGCCGATAGGGTGTCCCTATTCTTATCCACGATAAGAAGTCTAAGAAGAACTGGGAATAAAAGTTCTTATGGGTGAAAAACTATCTCATGGTACTCAGTTACTTGAGGACTAAGGTGTACATCGACCATGCCCCCATATTGTGTGGTGCTGACAAGGAACTAGATGATGCCCTGGAGAAGATCAGCATCACCGGTGAAGATTGGCTTGACTATTTCTTGGCCGCCGGCGTGATGAGTGCTCCTTGAAGGGCTTGTGGGAAGATACCTAAATTCTTTTTTGAGAAAGAGGGTATCTCTTTTGCTTCTCCTCTCCTCCCCGCCCCCCTT
Source organism: Lactuca saligna (assembly GCF_052625555.1). Lineage (NCBI taxonomy): Eukaryota > Viridiplantae > Streptophyta > Magnoliopsida > Asterales > Asteraceae > Lactuca > Lactuca saligna. The sequence continues at coordinate 60,204,084 of NC_136419.1, read as the reverse complement.
TATAAGAAAAGATTGGTAAGTCATGTTTAAATCGGTGCTTTGGCTTAACCAACATTGTTTCTTGTTTTTACCAGTTATGGAGGAGACTCTTTCTTTGGAGAAAACTATGCAGGGTCAATTTGATGGTGATCTTCAGGTTCACAACGTTGACTTGGTGGAGGTTCTTCCACCTCCTTTTTCAAGCAAAGGACTCATAGCAACTGTTGGTTCTAACGGTGTTACCAGTGCTGGTGAGGATTCCGACACCGTCACCGGTGCTTCTTTGAAGGATCCTACGCCGTCCGGGACCCCAAGGAGTCTTTGTCGAGTAAAGAGGCATTTTGCATTCTTTGAAGACTCTTATGGAGGTCAAACTGAGGCAACTAGCATCGGCCCCCTCTTCGTAGGAAGCATAATTTGAGTCTCTTACTGGGGGTTCTAAGGATTCAAACCATGCCTTTAATGAAAGTCCTCCGAAACTGCTGTAGGGGGCACTAACCAGGGCGACTAAACCGCCTGTCATACAGGAGAACAAAGCACCGAGAAAACCAAACCCATTCGTACAATTGAAGGAGATAGCACAAAGACTAGGTATTTGCATCCTTATGGACTTGCCTCCACCTCTTCTGGTAAAACCACAACCACCCCCTGCTGATGGGTTTTCATCTAGATGCTTATAAGCTTGCTTGGAGACTAGCTACTCAGGATCTTGTATCTGATCATGACGTTGCTCTCAAGTGGTCTCATCATGCATTTCCACCTGCTATGACTAAGGCCCTAAGTGTCCTATCCGACAAGTATATGGCTAATGGCTTACGTTACGTTGTCTCCCAAGTTTCGTCTTATTTATTTGCGGCCACTGAACACATCTCGGAGATGGATACCCTCCAGTCTGATTCGGATAGGAGGGGCATTGAATATGAAGAAATGAAGGCCCAAGTGGCGAAGTTAGAAGCTGATAAGAGCAGTTTCGAGGCTAGGCAGGAGGCTGTGTTACTTGAGAGGGCAAGCTTGGCGGATCAAGCGGAAAAGCAGGTGAAAGAGGTGGAGGGTCTGAATGCTCGTGTAGGGGTCCTAACATTGGAGAACACCGGTCTAAGCAAGCGGACAGTGGAGCTAGAGGTTGATCTGGTGACCGAGAATGCTGCAATGGGAGCACTAAAGAAGGATATTTCTTGGATCCTTAGTGACGAGCTCAGTCAGGTTGTGGATAGGTGATTGAAAGTCCACAATTCCTCCAAGTCTTTGTTCTTGTGAAATAAGCATGTATCACTGCTGTTGTGGAACAGGGTAAAAGGATTGTCTCGGAGTAGGTATCCACTGGGGAGGCTAACCAAAAGTCTGAGGAGAATGTGGCGACCAAGACTCAAGAGATGGAAGATGCCCTAGTGACCTTCACGAAGACGAACTTTGCTACCTGTCTTTGCTTGGGCGCCCTGGACCAGGGGTGTAAGCAAATCCTATGTATATATATCGTGTGAAGGCCAACATAAACCATACATAGAGTAACCAACAGACAGAGTATGTGCGATATAGAGAAACATTCACACCCATAAAAAGCAAAAAATTTTCAAACTATTAGACTCCCGGACTTAAAAGATGGCCACAAAGGGCAGTAAATACAACAAAAAAATAAGGTAAATATTTTCAAAGGGGGTTACATCAAAACAAGTGACGATTCGCACGAGCTACTCTGGATTTCATTGCTGCGCACACGAGTTCTGAGGCGGCTATGCTTTGTTGGCAATGTTGTGCTCTGGTGTTTATGGCGAGGAACGTCTCCGATCCCTTTCATGTGATGAATTTAATGATGCCATGTATCATCAAAGGTACCAGATGCACTAAAGTGATTGCTAATCGTCCGAGCATAATGTTGTGTTCTACTAGGTATCAGATCATAGAGAAGTCAACTGTCCTTGTGATTCAGTCCCTTTTGTTGTGGATAACCAATGTTTAGGGCAGCTGAATAGTTCCTAGTGGCCACAATCTATGATCGGCGAATCCTACTAATGGTCCACCAGTTTGGGGTTAGAGCCCCTCCTTACACGTATCAGGTAGCTGCTAGAAATAGTGCTCATAGAGTATATCAGAGAATCTATCATTGCCATTGTATACTCGGTGGACCTTCGTGTTATGAATGAATCCTGATATGATAAGTGGGTCTCGTGGATCCCAGTTTCATGATATGGGATCGCTTCTTGAGAAAATGATGATAAGTAGGTTTCTCGATAGTTTCTCGATCTCGTTTTCTTTGTGGTGAGGTGCGTTCTCTTACGGGATTTAGAGAAAGTGACTGCCTGAGTGCGTTCATATGGATTTGTCTGCAACAGATTGGGATGTGATTGATGGGTTTTGAGCACTCTAACAACCTTAAGGTGTACATACAACCCTAAATGCTTTCTATCTATGTTTTCCCTAATTATAAATGCAATTTGATTTTCCAAAGCATTACCCTATCTAGCATACAAAACTTTGATACTTGTATAATAAAACTAGACAGACAAAATACCTTTCTTGTAGCTTGTTACTTGGAGCTTTAAGGGCCTAGCACTAATAATGTTAATGCCTTAAATGGATCCACAAATCGCCATAATAATTGGAAGACTTGAGAGAGAGTATTTTTGCACATAAAAATCGGTTATGCTCTTCACACACACACACACACACACTAGTGTCGCTTTTAGTAGCTAGAGGAGTCCTTATATAGTGTGGCATGATTAGAGTTACATCCATGTAAACCCTGATGCCCATGACCTTTCACATTACTTAGGATCCATGGGTAAAAACCTCCATTGACTATCCATGGACTTCCATAATGGTTTAGCCCATCCTAAATAACCTTTAGCCCATTCTATAAGAATCCATATTAGTCTCCTTTTGAACACTAAATTAATTCCAAATTAATTCTTGACCAATGCTAATAATATGATTTCATATTAATATATTAGAACTTATAATATATTAATAAATCATAGATATCCTCTTTCTTAAAAGTCCATCCTTACAAATTGTTTTAGTGAAATGCAACCCAAATGGACCAAGTTAAATCGGGCAAGTATATACCAAATATATTTATGGACTTAGACACCTTATCCAATAATGATATCGCTATCTGAGGGGATGAGATAGCCGATGACCATTGTCGAAAACTGATATGGAGCCCTAGTTCTGCTTTTCTTATCGTAATTGGCAGGATCTGTGTCATCAGCACCTGGAGTGGTTTGTACGATTTGAACAGAGCTTTTTCTAACATCCTAGATATTGTTAGGCTTCGATCCCCCTTATGCATGGAACCAGCATCATCTATTGGTTGTATTACTCTAAGGATAAGTCCGGATGGTGCCAAATGTTGTGACATGTTCGCAGATAGTATGGATGATGAACGATGGATCTAACTTGGGTGCTTGCCTGAGAACACAATCACAAAATAATCATTAAAGGACGACCAGGTGTACTCCTAGGATGTCGCTCCGACGATCAACTTAGTTTTGTAGATATAAAGAGAAATTTAAGGGTAATATTCATAAGAGAGAAGATGGATCCCTTCCTTGAGACGGAAGAGATCCTTTTATACCTGTTACTAACGAATCGCGAGGGCTGTGCCTCATGAGCGTGAAACGTGGCCTCCTATTACTGGGAGAGCTATTCATGCTAACTAACTGCCACCTGATGTCAGTCTAGGCGTCACCTGGTCTATTCTTTTCTTTCACATTAGTTATGAGTGAACGAGGATAACACATGGGGTTTTCTTCTCTTGTGATGAGAAATGAGTTGCTGCTCCGTCTTTGGCTCTCTTAGGCCAAGAACGGGTCTTAGCCTAGGTAGTAACGCCTCTATTACATTTAATGTGGTAGTTAGGTAACGTTAACACCAGTTGTCTCAGATCCATTTAGACCATTCGAACCTATACAACCTACTCTGTCTATTCCACATGTTCCGAACCTTCCTTATAAAGAAACTTCGATCCAGAAGCTGCTGATTCATAACTTTTTTTCCAGGAGGAGTGTAACATCAGTTAAAATCAGGTCAAAGATAATTCCCATATACCTAACAATCACATATTATAATCAACTTACTTTGTAATGTAAGTTAATCTTTAATGAAAATTTCATTCCACACTACAAGTCTATACAATTCCAAAATATATATAGAACATCTAAATCCGACTTCGTATGAAGAAGTTATGATAAATTCAAACATTATAGCCTCTATAATAAGAGGAAATTAAAATATAATGTAAATTAGCTGTTGGAATCTAAAAGAAAGTTATATTACTCAGAAATACCTATGCATGGATATAAAGAAATTCAAAAACAGAGCTCATATGCGAAAGTTATGACCTTCCAAATATGTAGCAGTCTGAGAGCATGACAAGAGGCCAAAAAACTAGCCGCCTTCGTTCATGACTTGAAAAAGTGTGTTCACGACATGAAGATGATCTAGGGCACTTCTCTAGGCTAGAAAACACATGTTAAGGTTAGGGGGTGACTCATGAAAATGCAGAACGTGCCCATATCTTTGTCGCGGCCTGAATGGGCCCTGAAGAGCCTATAAATAGCAATCATTGATCATTCATTCAGTACGTCTTCTACTTTCATTCTCTATGGTTTTCTAAAGGTTGTTTTCCTTCCGAAGCCTGATAATGATGAGCCTTTTACCGTTTTTCAGTTAGATTCTATAGATCACTCTACTAGGGTGAGTTTCACAGCCCAGCCTTTTAAATGTTTTAGATGGAGAATCCATGCTACATCTGACTATGCATGAAGGTGTTATGATAAATTCTAACATTATAGCCTTTATAATAAGAAGAAATTAATATATAGTGAGAATTAGCTATTGGAATCTAAAATAAAGTTATAGTACTTGGAAATAACTATGCATGGATATAAAGAGCATAAAAAACACAGCTTATACGCGAATGTTATGATCTTCCAAAGATGTAGCAGTCTGAGAGCATGGCACGTGGCGAAAACCCTAGTCGCCTTCGTTCATGAGGTGAAGAAACATGTTCCCGACGTGAAGATGCTCCAGGACACTTTTCAAAGCTAGAAAACACCTGGTAAGGCTACGAGATGAATCATGAAACCTCACAACGTGACCATACGTGTGCCATGACGTGAATTCGCCCTGAACAACATATTATTAGCAATCAAGGCTAATTCATTCCGTACAGTATCTACTTTCATTCTCTATAGTTTTTCAAAGGATGTTTTGATTCCTATGCCTGATAATGATGAGCCTCTTACCTTTTTAGTTATATTATATAAATCCTGCATCTAGGGTAAGTTTTACAACCCTACTTTTTAAATTTTTTAGATGGAGAATGCATGCTAAATATTGTATACAAGTTATTATTATGTTATATGATCGTATGTTTGGATCAACATATAGAGTTATATTAACCGAGATATAGTTCTTTTGTATCATATATACATATGATATATCTGATATTTCAAAATACACTTGGGAATTCTATATACTATTCTGTTATTATAGCCCCGAAATACACTTGGGAGTTCTATATACTATTATTTTATTATAGCCTTGAAATATACTCGGGATTTCTATATACTATTCTATTATTATAGCCCCAAATTACTCTCGCGAGTTCTATCTATTGTTCTTTTATTATAGCCCCAAAATATACCCGGGAATTCTATATATTATTCTGTTATTATAGCCCCGGAATTACACTCGGGAGTTCTATATAAACTTGTTAAGTGTGTTATTATTATTAGTTTTATGTTAATTAAAACATGTTTACTTCAAATTATAGTTGTTATACTAGTAAAGTTATGAGTAATGTTTAAATCATAGTCTAGTCACTTAGGGTTTTAGACACGAATATGCTTTGACTATTGGAACTATTGGAACTCGACAAGTTATTTAGTTCATCAACTAGCACTGAAAATCTTAGTAAAATCCTTTGACTTGTAACCACTAATCCCATGTGAGCAAGGAAGTTGTGTATAGATCCATACGGGTTGACACCCCCACCCGTGATTGCTAGCTACAACCCAATGGTTATTTTTTTAGATGAACATTCACATTCTATTCCTAACCAATGTCGATGAAACATGAGGAAACTATTACCAAGGTACGAAACTTATAGCACCAATCCGAGGTTTAAAACTAGTCATATAGTCGCGACTATGGACTCATGGTAGCACAATTATACTCTATAAACATTATACTTTGTCGATATACAAGTATTAATGTTATATACAAGATTCCCAAACACTTATACTCTGAGTATAAGGAACTTGTAGGTATATTACTTATTCATTAAGTAAACAATTATACTTAGTACACACGCTCGTATAGAATTGAAATAATATTTATACATAGCAACCTTTTTTATTACAAACACTTATACTCAGATTATACAAAATGTATATGTATACCACTTATTCAGAAAAATAAACCAGTATACCAAGGATATATACAATATCTTGGAGACAAGTATGAGTCGGAATGGCACTTTCAGACTGTGTTTTATACTTTATGAACTTGGAAAAGGTACTATTTTTACTCAAAGTCAACCTATGGACTCACTCACTTTATGTTGACATGCTTTCAAAATGCATTCAGGAACTTGATAAGCTAGAATGTTACTCGAGTAGGGGAACTTTTCTTTACAAATACTATTATCCTTTCTATTCGTATGGAGCTTCTATCTGTTAAGACATAGTTCAGATACTATGTAATAATTACTAGGAAGACAAAAATAATTTAATTTTCTATTATCAATATAGATATGTATTTTATTAAATTCTTTTATGCTATTCAATGTACGTTTATTAACCGTGATACAAGAATGATACTACACCGCCCAATGTTTCTGCCGCCGGCGAGGGTGTGACCGATGCACCTCAAACCTATTGACTATAGAGAACTAGTACTTTCTTAGGACAGTACGACTATAGTGTAGGGCTTACTCTTTAGGTTTAGGTATATCCCTTAACCTACAAATATAAAGTATTATTAATTATACTACCAAAGGACTACTTACGCGAGTGGTCACAGGATACATACGTCGCTTTAGGTTGCTGGATTTCAGAACGGCTATATACGAAAATCATCCTGCTCAACAACTATCCTGACTGGTCGGTGCCATGTCAGCTAGACTTGAAGTAACAAGACAACAATTAACAATACCCATGAAAACAACATACAGAAAGACATAGAGTGACGTATGAACTCAGTCTCGTGATGAGAACACACACACACACATACACACACACACACACACACACACATATATATATATATATATATATATAACCCAAAAATATTTAAAGCCTAAAAAATCGATAATAGAACAACGCAAGGTTTTAGGTCAAACTATATAGTCAAGTTTTATTGTACATGGGCCAAACCACAACTAAATGTTGAATGATCACCTATGTTTAATTATGATCAGATCGATGCATAACAAAACTTGGATATGGTAGTTGATAGACTTAAACACTTGAAGATTCTAGAAGATTCAAGAAAGATTGTAGTTCAAGACACAAAGGAAAAACGCTAACGAACTCGAAATCGAACAACGTCTATGCCTCATAAAAATAAGTGTTGCAAATTCTCATAAACATCAATCATGTCTGATGTTTAGTAGAGAACCGTAATTACTCAGTCGGGATACTCTACGTATGTTCCTATTAGATATTTAAGAACACCTTTGAAAACACACATATTTGTAAGTCATTACGAATTATGATTGCCGATGACTACTACGTTATGGAATTCAATTAATATCAACTATTATACTACTATCGCTTATATTTTCAATAATACTTTTGTGTGACTCATCTCTCCTTCAATAATTGTAATGGGACAAAGAAATGTCACAAACGAGATCAACGAGTGATCATTCATCACCAATACAATCACAACATCAATTGAGTGAACAATCAAACAATTCCTCTAAACAAAGTATAGATTGGGGCATCAACTGTAGAAATAATAGTAGCATTTAAAGGGATTGGACATGCTTAATATCATGAGCTACAAAACTAGATCCTTCTACGACATTGATAGGGTTGTGGGAATGACACTTTGGTCTAAAAGACGGAATCCGTCTGGTAAATAAGCTTTTTTTTGAATGATTACAAAGTACGATTTCCAGCTTGTACTTTTCCGGTGTGGCCTTAACATGGCGGAATAGCCATGCAAACACAATAGGCATCAATATTACAAAATCCATGAAGTGGGAGGACCTAAAGATGATGTTAATAGATGAGTATTTTCCTAGAGATGAATTGCAGAACCTAGAACAATAACTATGGAGCCTAACAATGAAGGGTTTAGAGATAAATGCTTATACTGCTAGGTTCAGTGACCTTGTTGTGTAATGCCCATAGCTCCGGACTAGTCAATTTAGAGATAATAGGGGTCGAAAACGACTTTTTGACAAAAGATTATTTAGAATAAATAATCTTAAACAAGTCGTAGAATATGTCTCAAGGGTTCCGTACATATAAACAGCGCCGAAATCCGAGTTATAACGAAGAAGTTATGATCCGTCGAAGTTTCACAACGGAACCGACACGATACCGGGAAACGTAAATAGTGAATTTACGATAGAGCGATTAGCCTTAGCAATCTAAACGAAAGTATTATAATACATTAAACCGAAAGCTTCGATAAAAAGAACGCCCAAATCTGACTTCGTATGAGGAAGTTATGATTTTTTTAAGTTTCGGATTAGCAGTGTACAGCCTAAAATTCAAATATTAGATGGAGCGGTTTTTAGCCGACACAACCTAAATGAGAATCGAAGATCTCGTTATTAGTAGCATAACGATAAAATGACAGAAGACAATGGACATCGGATGAAGAACTTATGAGATTTTAACAGACCAATCATGTCCCGGCCTGTTAAAAATATAACTTTAAAAATAAAGTCAAAATTAGTCGACGAAGTCTAAACGAAAGTTGTAAAGTACGTCTCCAGCTACACATGGATATAAATAACGTCAAAAATTGAGTTTGTATGAACGAGTTGGAAATTATAATAGCGTATTTACATATTAAAATAAAGTATAAATCATATATACGTACACATATATATACACATGTATATCTCATTAGAAAGGTATCGACGATGCGGTCATTATAAGACTAATGTTGAGTTCTTTTCACATTAGTTTAGTACAAATATCGTTAAATCTATTTAAAATAGTATTATAAAGGGGTGTTTAGTTGTTTATATAACTATAATGTCATTAAGTAATTATGGAGGGTAGTTTTTGTAAATTCAATTACTATAAATAAGAGGCTTGGGCTCTCATATTTCTTGCACCATTCTCTTGATTCAAGAGTCTTTCTCTTCTTATCCCCCGAGCATTTCGGTCCCTCGTGATTCGACTTCTCTTTCTGTAGTTTTAGTATAGTAAGGTGAGCGCTGAAGTGTTGCACGAATCTTTCTTAGAAAGATTCGGCGATGAAGTTCTGCCCCTGCAGAGTCCGACTCCTAGCTAAAATCCCCTTATAAGTAAGTTATGCTTACCCTATTTTAAATATACTTTATATTTAAAATTAGTATTGTTATTATAAATTTATAATAAATATTTCAGCTATTATTATGACTTATATAAGTGTCGTTATAATATCTTTTCAACTACTCGCGGTACGGGGAATCTGGTTTAAAGGGTCGCATATGGTTGTTGGATTTTAGAAGTGATATACGCCAAAATGGTCCTGCCCTCCGGTGTTTTATGTCTCGCCCATGTCTGTACATAGTGGTTGGAAAGTATTGTTTAAACGCTTATATAATAATAATAATAATAATAATAATAATAATAATAATAATAATAATAATAATAATAATAATAATAATAATAAGACTAATAATTAGTCACGGTAAATATTAAACTAAAATCTAGTGGTAATAATACTAGGTTTCGTCGAAGGAAATTATTTTAAAGTAAATGAAGCGCTGTCCGAGTACCGAGTCACCACCTTCTTAGGTGAGTGCATAGTTACTTTCATCTTACATATAGGTATGAAGTATTTTATATAAACTATGTGCTATGTATGCATATTATCTGAATACTTGTTGTCTATGCTGGATGAACGTTTTTTTATACATGTTTTAAATGATTTGAACTGTATACGTATTTTAAATATACAAGTATGTTGGGTATGAGATGGGTAGATGAATGATGAGAGATAAAAGATGATGTGAGTAAACATTGGCAGCTATAAACTTAGTGCCTAACAAATAACATCGGCAGCTATGGACTTAGTGCCTATTGGACAAACACTGATAGCTACGGACTTAGTACCTGTTAGGAATTGGTAGCTATGGACTTAGTACCTATTAGATAAACACTGGTAGCTATGGATTTAGTACCCAACAGCTATGGAATTAGTGCTTTACGAATGAGCATTGGCAGCTATGGATTTAGTGTCAGTCCTATAACTCTGGAAGCAAAGGACTTCAGAATGAACGAATGCGGGATAGATGACTCTTAGGATAGATCCTTAAGAGTAAAGAAGATAATGGGGATGGGTAATTGGGTCGATTGTTTGATAGTTTAAACATAATAATTATATTATTGTGGGTTGAAATCCCTATGTACTCACCAGGTTTCCCAACCTGACCCACTCAATATATTTATATTATAGGTGTTGAGATGAAGTCACATTACACTGAGAGATTAAAGAGATATACATCACTAGTGTAAATAAATGTAAGTTCTGTTTATGCTGAAGTTTCTATATTGACAATGACATCCCAAATGTTTTAAAACGAATTAAAAATAATTTTATTCGGAAATGCTTTGATAACATATTTATCATGTTTTACTGGGAACAAATTCTGCAACATTTTTATTAAAAGAGGTACTCTGATTTTTATAAAGCATAAACAAAATTGGTCTTTTCTGTCCGTGAAAATGGGGATGTCACAGTTGGTTTCAGAGCATTAGTTTAAGCAAACTAGGAATAAGGATTTATTTTTAGACTTAAACTTAGAATGGTAAGCGATGATTGTGAGATGAGTGTCTGCTATAATTTAGACACGAGCACTAGTTTATTTTAGGAAAATGCCTAAAATGTTTTATGTGCTAAATGATTTATGTTATAGCTATAGAAATTCCTTATATGTTGTTACTTGTTCGGATCTATGGTCTGTTGTCGACCGCATCTAGAAACCTTATGTGTTCAGGATTCTAAGCGTATTATTACGATATTACAACTAGCATGTAACGTTTCAGAGTAATAAGGAGATTTATATGTATATCATAAATAAGATCTTTCATATCTTAAATTCTCATCTCAGTACACCAAACGTATGCTTGGGTGTACAAAACGATAGGAAGATGACAACGTGAGCCTAAGAATGTGATGTGTCATACATCGGTCGTTACGCCTGCACCCGAACCTATCACGATGGCAGAAGTTCAGGAAGTGATGCAGACCATGATAGAATGGGAAAATAGAGGAAATGAGAAGCTTACGATACTAAATGATACCTATTGGAAGATATCATAAGAGAGGTATCTTGCATTTAGAATACGTCTTGTAAAATAGCAGTACGTCTATAGAAGTAGGGTACATCTGAATGTACACATTTGATTGGCAGGATGATAGAACAATTGGTGTAACTCCTAAAGTTTTCCTATCATCTGGAATGTCAATCACCAACCGAGTTGAAGCAGAATTGATGATTGAAGATATGCATGGAAGAAGTCCTAGTAGAGTCTAGGGAAATTTTTATGATTATTTGGACACACTCATATGTGTTAAATTGTTTTGTGATTTTAGGACTTGGGGACTACGAGACAATACTTGGGATGAGTATGAGTCAGTGTGAAAAGTAGTCGATGCATATACTACCGGAAGCATAGGACTCACGCTTGGATCAGGGAAAGTCACAAGGTTACCAAGAAGCTAGTAATTGATACCATTTTATTCAAGTATGTCGTTACCATCGTTTCGGTAATGACTAAAAATATTGTTGATATTCTGACCCTAATGGTCATATAGAATTCAGTCCGACTACGTTGTGTATGATATGTGGTTTATAAAATAAAGTTCGATGTAGCATCTGACTTAAGACGGGATATTGGAATAAAAAGCGATCAGTAGAGGTACAACGATGAGTTGCTTGTAGCTAGAAATGCTAACTTTTAAAATATGATTATATCACATTAGAAAATGAAGGAAGGTATAGTTTGTTTTAGAATATAACTATAAGAGATGTGATTCTAAAAGTGCATCACATGATGGTATGTCATAATTTGGAATCTAGCTTGAGATAGAAAACAGATGCACGATCGAGTACTGCTTACAGTCAATAAGTCTAAGAGATAGACTTGAAGGAATATAGAAGTTATAATTATTACCAAGGATGAAGAGATGACATATGGAGTCATTATATGAGCCCTGTTTCGTTGATGATTTCGGGACGTAATTATCCTAATGGGGAGATAATTGTAACGCTCGTAGATCCAGGCTAGTCAATTTAGAGATAACAGGGGTCGAAAACGACTTTTCCACAAAAGATTATTTAGAATAAATAATCTTAAACAAGTTTTAGATTATGCATCAAGGGTTCCGTACATACAAAGTGCATCAAAATCCGAGTTATAACGAAGAAGTTATGACTCGTCGAAGTTTTGCGACGGAACCGACACGATACCGGGAAACGTAAATAGTGAGTGAATTTACGATAGAGCGAGATTTAGCCTTAGAGATCTAAATGAAACTTGTAGAATACGTTAAACCGAAAGTGTCCGTAAAAATAACGCCCAAATCTAACTTCGTATGAGGAAGTTATGATTTTTTAAAGTTTCGGATTAGTAGTGTACACCCCGAAATTCGAATATTAGTAGCATAACGATACAAAAGACAGACGAAAATGGACAACCGATGAAGAAGTTATGAGATTTTAACGGGCCAATCCTGTCACGACCTGTTAAAAATATAACTTTAAAAATAAATTCAAAATTTGCCGACGGAGTCTAAACAAAAGTTGTAAAGTACATCTCCACCTATGTGTGGATATAAATAACATCAAAAACGGAGTTCGTATGAATGAGTTACAAATTATAATAGCATATTTACGTATTAAAATAAAGTATAAATCATATATACGTACATATATATATATATATATATATATATATATATATATCATTAGAAAGGTATCGACGATGCGGTTATTATAACACTAATGTTGAGTTCTTTTCACATTAGTTTAGTACAAATTGATGGGTTTTAGCCATATGAACATCCCTATGTGCACATACAAAACCCTAATGCTTGGATCTAGGTTTCTCTAATTGAACATGCATGAATCCACGACTTCTAATGATCATTCTATCATAATAGCATTGAGAAATCAGAGTTATAAGTTTACCTTGAATCACTTGCTTGATCTTCTTCTCCTTGGAGCTTTAGAGTCACAATTGTCACTCCTCAAATGGCTTACAAACACCAACTAGCAAGAGGATGATTTGAGAGAGTGGGGAGGGACTTAGAAATCGGCCAGGGTTCCTTTAGTGACAAGGGTACTGATTTCCATGACCCCTAGGGTCTATTTATACTTGTAAGGCTCCTAAGGTTTTACCTTTAAACCCTAATTGGATAACATAGGCCCTAAGCAATCCTAATCCCTTTCATGATAAGCCTTGGACGGATTTTAGGTCTATCCTAAGCCTCTAAAATCGTCCACCCCTTATCCATAAGGGATTATAGCCTAAAGTACAACTATCATACACTTGACAGTTTATGCCCTTCTATTTAATTAATCTCCTTAAGTCACCAAATTAATTCCTAATTAATTTATGACTTATATTAATCAAATAACAATATTATTATTCCTTATAATATTTCTTCTCTCATTGTAAATCATCCTATCAAGTTGCTATGGTGAAGGCAACCCAAAAAGGACCATGCTCAATGGGGTCAAGTACTTTCCAAATATAGTTGCAGCCTTAGACACTATTCCAACAGTCTCCCGATTGGATAAGTCTAGTAACTATATATACCGATTAGCAATCGTAGCTCTCAAAGATGCTATCAAACTCTGATCTAATCAATCTTGTCCTTTAGATAAGGGATTGTACAGTCCTCTGTATAGATATCATGCTGACAATCAAATGGAACCAATTGTCTAGCATTTGGTTTCTCGATCTCAGATTTATTTGACATAGAACTTAATCGAACACATCAATTCAGTTCTTACCGGGCCCGGCACATAAGTCAAATCAAATCATTGAGCGGCCAAGACATCGCTTTTTCCCTCTTAGGATAAAAGTAACAGATAAACTTCGACTTATATGCATTTACTTATTCATTAACAAACTATACACAATAATGCGTTTTATAACATCAAGTTACTGATGCGGTTTCGCATTATCAATTTACAACCAATTAACAAATAACAAACCATATATCTAGGTTTTAAGACCATATGATATTATCGTCTTGCGATCACCCTTTTGTCATATTCCATAAGGTGATTCCAGCAAGTGCGGGTTTGTTCCAATGCTCAAAACTAGTTCATAAGCACTCATGAACGTCGCAGCAAACTTTTTCTATATCTAATACCATTTAGACAATCTACACACCAATTCGTGACAATCTTCATTCATACCTACTTCCAACATATGAACGATTGTGGACAATTTGAATAATTCGATTATTCTTAATAAACTCAATTATTCTGGAAGTTAAAACATGAAAAGTGAAACAATAGTTAAATAATTAACACAAGACAATAACATTACTCATAAATAATACTCTTTTATTTAATCATCAAATGTTAATTACATTTATCTATCACGCGTTTCTAACACTATCTAATCTATACTAATATCATCCTTCAGCCCAATGCTCCTAGCATGCTGCAAGTGCTTAACCATGCTCAGTCCCTTCGTAAGCGGATCTGCTGGGTTATCTTCTGATGATATCCTCTTCACTAAGAATTGTCCTTCTTCTACACGATGTCTTACAAAATGATATTTTCTGTCGATATGTCGAGATCCACCATGATCCCTTGGTTCCTTGGTCAAGAAAACCGCTCCTTCATTATCACAGAAAATCTCCATGGGCTGCTTTATGGTAGGTACAACCCCAAGATCACCAATGAAGTTCTTTAACCATGTTTCCTCTTTCGACGCTTCGCTCGCTGTGATGTACTCTGATTCGCACGTTGAATCAGCTACGGTTTCTTGTTTGGAACTTTTCCAAGTTACTGCTCCTCCATTCAGGGTAAAGACCCAGCCCGACTGCGAACGGTAGTTGTCCCTGTCGGTCTGAAAACTGGTGTCACTATACCCTCGCACCTTCAAGTCATCACTCCCTCCGAGGACTAAAAACCATTCCTTGGTCCTCCGAATGTACTTAAGGATATTCTTCACCACAATCCAATGGGCTCTGCCAGGGTTCCCTTGATATCTACTAACCATGCTCAAAGCAAAGGCTACATCAGGGCGAGTACAAGTAATAGCATACATGATTGAGCCAACTGCGGAAGCATATGGTACTTGGCTCATTTCTGCTATTTCGGCTTCGGTACTCGAACTTTGAGTCTTACTCAACTTGGCATTATATTGTATCGGTAATTCTCCCTTCTTCGAGTTTTCCACACTAAAACGTTTTAGTACTTTGTCTAAGTGTTCTGACTAAGTCCTATTAGTCTCTTACTTCGTTCTCTCACTATCCTTATTCCTAGAATATAGGAAGCCTCTCCGAGGTCCTTCATAGCGAAGCACTTCCCGAGCTAGGACTTAATCTCCTGCAGTGTCGGGAGGTCGTTTCCTATGAGCAGTATGTCATCAACATACAAAACGAGAAAGCTAACTATACTCCCACTGGCTTTGACATATACACATGATTCATCTTCACTTCGTACAAATCCAAACTGTCTGACTTTCTCGTCGAAGCAAAGATTCCATCTGCAAGACGCTTGCTTAAGTCCATAAATTGATTTCTCAAGCTTACACACTCTATTTGGATGCTTCGGATCAACAAAACCCTCTGGCTGAGCCATGTAAACATCCTCATCCAACTTTCCATTAAGGAAAGCGGTTTGACATCCATTTCTCCGGGTAGCTGATGAAAATACATCGCTCACTACGAGATTCGAGTTTTTCGTGAGTATCTCGTCTTATGAAAGTCTCACAACCCCAAACCTTGATATGTGCTAATGAGGGAGCTTTCCATGTCCACATCTCGTGAGGTGTTTTGGCAATCTTCTTAGTAGGGACTCGGTTAAGGATATGGGCAGCAGTCTCTAAGGCATACCTCCAGAATGAGATAGATAGTGAAGCAAGACTCATCATAGAGCGGACCATGTCTAACAAGGTTCGATTTCGCCTTACTGCCAAACCATTCAATTGCGGTGTCCTAGGTGGCATCAATTGTGAAACTATTCCACACTCTTTTAGATAGTCGTGGAATTCAAGACTTAGGTACTCTCCTCCTCGATCGGATCGAAGCATCTTGATTTTCCTGCCCAATTGATTCTCCACTTCATTCTTGCACTCTTTGAACTTTTCAAATGTTTCTGACTTTTGCTTGATTAAGTAGATATACCCATATCTACTATAGTCATCGGTAAAAGTCACATAGAAGCGGTTCCCATCCTTTGTGGTTGATCTAAACGGTCGACGTACATCGGTATGTATTAGGTTCAATAAACCCTCACCCCTTTCACATGTGCTAGTGAAGGGTGACTTAGTCATCTTTCCAAGTAAACAAGATTCGCATGTGTCATCTTGCCTAAGGTCGAATGACTCCAACACTCCATCCTTTTGGAGTTGGGCTATGCGCTTCTTGTTGACATGTCCAAGACGACAATGCCACAAGGATTCTCTATCCATACTATTGGAAGAATCCATGCATTAAACATCATTTCCTAGGTTATCTACAATCATAAAATTTTCATAAATTCCATTACATGGTATTGCATCAAAATATAAGACACCATTTAGATAAGCACAAATAGAACCATTCTCATTATTAAAAGAAAATCTAAATCCTTGTCTAAACAAACCATGAAATGAAATGATGTTTCTTGCCATTTCTGGCGAATAGCAACAATTGTTCAAATCTAAACATAAACCATTCCTAAGCACTAGAGAATACACTCCAATCTTGGTCACAGGCGACGTTCTTCTGTTCCCCATGATTAGATTTATTCTTGCATGCTCCACATCCCTATTTCTTCTTAGTCCCTGCAATTCAGAACAAATGTGGTAACCACACCCGGTATCGAGGACCCAAGAAATAGCATGAGTTGAATCATTAGATTTAATTGTATATATACTTGCGAAAGACGGCTTGATCTTTCCTTCCTTGATGGCTTGCAGGTACTCTGGGCAGCTTCTTTTCCAATGACCTATTTTGTGGCAATGGTGGCACTCTGCCTCCTTTGGGTTAGAGTTAGGCTTAGCTGGATCAACTTTGGTTCCACACTGTATTTAATATATTTACTTGTATTACTCTGATATATTGTAATGTAAACAATGTAAAACTATTACTATTAATGCAATGTTTTGTTGTACTTTGATTACTATAATGCATGTGTTGTTATACTTGACATGACGTCATCCACCCCAGAACGTTTTCGTCGTTCCGGTTTTGGGGTGTGACAGCTACAAACTCTTCAGCAATACTTTCTAGAAAGAGAAGTTCCATTAAATTTGAAGTTACAACAGAAGTCTCGTGGTTCATGAACTCCCTTTCCACCGGAGTTAGAGGAGTAGCAACAACATCAGGATAAGGCTGTTGAGGAGAAACACAGAAGATTCAGTGTGAACAGAGGGCGCCATTGGAGGATCAGAAGAAACCAGTGGTGGGCTGTAGACAACTTCATCTTCTTCATCTTCAATAATGATCTTCGAATTTGACGTAGATCCTGTTTGATTATCTGAGGACACATTGAATGATTTGAAAAGAGATGTGTAGTCAAATAACCAATCAGGACCCACTCTTGCATCTGTCTCATTTTCTTCGAGCCAACAAACATTAAAAGATTCTACGATCTGTTTTGTCTTCTTGTTGTAAACCCTGTAAGCAGTTCGAGTAGCATATCCAACAAAGTAACAGTCATCGGCTTTTACATTGAATTTAAGGTTGGATTCCAAGTAGAGAAGGGTGCAAGGGCAACCAAATACTCGGAAATGGCTGACAGATGGCTTGTGTCCGTATAGAATTTCGTAAGGTGTCTTCATTCTGACTTTGTTGATTAGTACGTGATTCTGAACGTAGCACGCGGTGTTAATCGCCTCTGCCCAGAAGAACACAGAAAGCTTGGAGTCATAGAGCATCGTCCTTGCGGCATCTTTTAGAGTTCGATTCTTGCGTTCGACAACCCCGTTTTGCTAAGGTGTTTGAACAGAACTGAACTGAAGCACAATCCCTTTCTCAGTGCAAAAATGATCAAGAACAGCGTTCTTGAATTCTGTTCCATTATCAGTACGCAACACTTTCACTCGATTGTTGGTTTAATTTTCGATCATCACACTGAATCTTTTGATGAGGTCAGCGATCCCAACTTTGTTGGACAGAAAGAAAACCCAAGTGAACCGAGAGTAATCGTCTATCACAACTAGGCAATATGAGTTGCGATTGATGCTGAGAACACTAATCGGGCCAAATAAATCCATATGTAACAACTCAAGCACTTGACTTATGGAGTTTATCTTCTTTGGAAAGTGTGGTTTCCGATGATGCTTTCCTTGAGCACAAGAAACACATTTTTCAAATGTAATGAAATCTCTGACAGGTAACCCTCGGACCAGTTCATTCTTCGCAAGCCGATTCAAGTTCTTTGCATTCACATGACCGAGACGACGATGCCACAACATCGAATTTTGTTCAGAAGCTTTGGAGAAAAGACAAGTGACTTTGTCGCGGATATTGCTGTTCATGTCTATAATGTAGGAATTCCCATCCCGCTTAGATCTTACAAGAATCCAATCTTCAGGGATGACAACACCGGGTTTTAAGATCAGACACTCCTTATCTGTGAAATGGGTGTAGTAACCCTTGTCGCAGATCTAGGACACACTCAGCAAGCTGTGCTTTAGTTCAGGAGCAAAGTTAACATTCTCAAAATTCAACACTCCATTTGAAACAATTCCTTTTTGAGTAAATTTTCCGCTCTCTCCGCCCGCAAAGGAAACATATCCTCCATTAAAAGTTTGAATGTCCTGTAGTTGTGATATGTCTCCAGTCATGTGCCAGGAGCAGTCGCTGTCGATATACCAGGGTCTGACGACATTCCTCCGCAGTTGTCCCTGCATGATGAGCGGATTTATCTAGTTTTGGGAACCCAGTTCATCACAATCCTGGGTTGACCCTTTCCTTCCACAGATTTTTCATTTGATTCGTTCTTTTCATTTGATGTAGAGGTTAATGGTGACTGAACTGAAGTTGATATTGAAGATGATTTCGGTATCCACTGAAAGTTAGGTTTTGAAAATTTGTTTGTTTGCTTAGAGCCGGTGGATTTTCTACTTGAAGAGTTTGAAGATCCGGTCCTGCTCTTTGACAAATGCAACTTAGACTTATCCTGAGTTGACTTTGCCAAACACTTGTTGTTTTTACGGAACACCTGTTTATTCTTTTGAGAATTTTCCATTTTCTTGTTTGAATTTGCATTCAAGTCACCATTTCGAGAACGAGTTCTAGGGGGTTTTCTAATTAAATATTGTCCCCGAACTTCGTTCTCCCCTCTTTTTGTTGTATGAGAAACAAACATCACGGCTCATACAATTTATGGCAACGTGTCCAGTAGTGCCACGGTTAAAACAGATTTGTTTATTATTAATGGTTTTGGCACTGCTATCAACATATTTATTCTTTCTTTTTTCATTTCTAACATTTCCACACTTGCAAGATCCATCACAGGATTTTGAAGCAGATGTGGAAGGTGTAAAGACATTCAAATCAGATTTAGCAATTTAGCCTAAACAACACCATCATTAAGAATTATCATACTTAAATAATACACCAGCAGACACAAAAACATTAGTGTTTGATTTTGACACAGAGTTATCACAGAAAATAACATCAAACTTAGACATGGGATTATTTGACTCAAATGTTTCAGCTTCATGCTCCCCCTGAACTACTGATGTATCTGCACTTAAGGTAGAAACCTTAGTATGCAAATTCTGATTATTAAATTGTATTGCCTGCTTAGAAGCTAACTTTCCATATACCATGTGAGGTTCTCTATCAATTTCTTCTTAAGACAAGGGAATAGCAGTGTAGTTATGATTGAAAGGAGGAGGGATACTCTCAAATCCTAAGCCAACTTTTATTTGATTCCCATGAGTGATATCTCTCCAGTGCATTTGTCCCTCAATCATTTTTGCAATTGTTTCACTTGACCCATCATACTTTCTAAAATTAAATTCAGCATTTTCAAAACGTGTTTTTAATGAGTCAAGTTCAATGGACACAGCTTCAAATTTTCGTTTGAGATGATCATAATTCTTAAATTTGTTGTTGTAGTCTTCTTGCAATTTCCTAAAATCCTTTATTTTATTTTCTAGTTGAGTTTTTAAGGGCTTTTGGTTTTTCCTAAGGGTGTTTCCCTCATATTTTAAGTCCTCATTCTCTCTCTTAATTAATTCTATTGATTCTCCCAAATATTTTTGATTTTGTTAAATTTGTTCATAGTTTCCTATATGCACAAATTTAGGGGGAGAATTTAAAAAAAATCAAAAATCAGAAAAATTCAAAAATCAAACAAAAAAATAGAAAATTAAAAATAAAAAATAGTGTTATTTTTGTTTTATTTTTTTCAGAAAATATCAAAAATCCAAAAATATTTTTTGTGTGCTAATTTTTCTTTTAGTTTTGTTTTGTATTGAAAAGTGATTTCAGGCGTAGATGAGACTCGTGAAAACTGTATCGAGATTTTTGAGCCAAATCTTCATCCGTGATCATCGAAGAATTCTCATTCGAATGAGAAAGAAATGAAGATTATTCTTTCGACATTCAATCATTCAACCCCATAAGCAAGATAAAGCTGACTTCAAGATTATGTGATGGATTGCATTGAAGCCTCCTCAATCAGTCTGCTGCTATGTATAAACCTACTGAAGTGATCCAGAAGATTCCTTCTGTAACAACGTAAATTTTAAAACAAAATTTTCATTTTTGCAAACATCAAAAACCATCGTTTAATATTCCAAACTCAAACATGAACAATGTTATCATAACAAAATACATCCCATGATCATAAAAACAGTTTTTCCGACAATGTGTACAATCACGCCGGCGCCTTCCCACAGTCCTCGCTAGTACCTGAAACATATAACACCACAACGGTAAGCATAAATGCTTAATGAGTTCCCCAAAATACAACTTACGCACATACGTCTTTCCAGGCCCTGACCTTCTGGTCCATGTGTCTCAGGGAACTTCCATCCCAACTAGGTAAACCTTCGGGTCCTACCCGCATCAACCTTTCGGTCCACATCACAACGCCTTCCGGCCCATAACATCATGCCTTCCGGTCCATATCAAGCATATCATACATGGCACATATAAACGATTAACTTATCACATACAATGCATATAACTCATAACATATCTGACTTTCCGGTCACACAACAAAAACCCTTCCGGGTATAGTATAGTGACAAAACTCACCTCGTGGAAAGTCTAAGGTCTCGCTTACTTGCTATCTTCAAATCCCAACGACGACTCTACCTCGCCTAATCAAAAAAATATCATTTCAATAATTAAAGACTTCCACAACTAAACTTTACCCCTTATCATCATTCCTCAGAGGGTAAAAGACCATTTTACCTTTCCTTGACCCAAAGTCTTCATGTTGACCAGAACCCTAAAAGTCAACAAAAGTCAACCCTTTTTAGTACGTGGGGCGTACTGCTTGATGTACGCGGGGCGTACATCGCCAACCTAAGGATCAGGGTTTCCACCCAGTATGTTGCACGTACTAGGAGTTACGCCCGACGTAACCATCAAACTTCAACATACATCATTTCTGGCCTTAATCGGTTAAGCCATTACTCCAACTTCTAGATCTGACTCTGTTTATGCGTCTATACCCATAAAGTCGAGACCTTTAAGCCTTGGCATGGATGTAAAGGCTCCAACACTTCTTAACATCATTCTAATTCAACCCAAGGACCTAGATCTCATGCATGGTGCAACATTCACATCCAAGATATCATTTTTATGATTCTACAACTCCAAAAGACCATAAATATGATGGATCTAGGCTTATGGATAACATTTGCACAAAAAGTCTCCACCTTTGGGACTAAAACCCTAGAAAATGGTACTTGAAGCAGATAACATGAACCATATGTCAAGATCCGAACTTTTTACCTGATAATGAAGCTTCAACCCTTCTAAAGCTCAGATCCACACTTGAACACCACTTCTAGCCTTCCCAATGAGCTCTTCTTCTCCTTTGCTACCTTGGAATGGCACCACCAAGCTTAGAATACTCACAAAATGGCCTAATAACGAATGCACACTCTTTTTAGGGTTTCTCTATGAGGGATGGTGGCTGAGAAGTCCAGCCACACATTCCTTTTATAACCCTCCAACTGAATTAGGGTTTTTAGGTCTGGACCGTTTACGCCCAGCGTAACCTTGGGTACGCCCAGCGTACCCGAGGGTAAACGCGTCCAAATGAAGCACGCGAGTATGCGCAGCGTACTCGCCTAACATGCAAACCCTAAATGGCAATATATCAAAGATGCAGGGCTAAATAGAAGGATACCTGGATTTCGGGCTGTTACAATTCTCCCCCACTAGAACCAGACTTCGTCCCCGAAGTCTCATATTGAAAACAACTCCAGATACTGATCCCGCATCTCAGACTCGGACTCCCATGTCAGCTCGGACCCCTTCTGATGTTGCCACTGCACTTGTACCAAGGGTACTTCCTCGTTCCTCAGAACCTTAACCTTCCGATCCCTGATCGCCACTGGTCTGTCCACATAGTTCAGGCCTGCATCCACCTGAATATCATCTAATGGCACCACTAACGACTCGTCGGCAATACATTTCCTCAACTGCAAGACATGAAAGGTGTTATGGATCTGTTCCAACTCAGCAGGTAGATCCAACCGGTAGGCTACCGTTACTACCCTAGCAATTACCCTGAAAGGTCCAATATACCGGGGTCCCAACTTGCCCCTCTTCCGGAATCGTATCACTCCTTTCCAAGGAGAGACCTTCAGGAGCACAAGGTCACCAACCTGAAACTCGAGCTCGGACCGACGCCTGTCTGCATAACTCTTCTGGTGACTCTGTGCGGGCAACAATCTCTGCCTGACCTGCTGAATCTGCTCAGTCATCTGGAGTACAATATCCGTGCTACCCATCAGCCGCTGCCCCACCTTTCCCCAACAGATGGGGGTGTGACACCTCCTCCCATACAATAGCTCAAAGGGTGGCATACCAATGCTCCAATGATGGCTGTTGTTGTACGAAAACTCTGCTAAGGGTAAATAGGTGTCCCAACTCCCTCCAAAATCCAAAACACATGCTCGGAGCATATCCTCAAGCGTCTGAATCGTCCGCTCGATCTATCCATCCGTCTGCGGGTGGTATGCGGTACTGAAATGCAACCTCGTACCCAACTCCTCATGAAACTTCTTCCAAAACCTGGAAGTAAATCGTACATCCCGATCTGAAACAATCAACATCGGAACCCCATGCCGCGATACCACCTCCCTCACATATAATTCTGCCAACTTCTCCGCAGAAGAGCTCTCACTGATGGCGAGAAAATGAGCGCTCTTCGTCAATCTATCCACAATCACCCAAATCGCATCGACTCCCCTCGCAGTCCTCGGCAATTTGGTGATAAAATCCATGGTAATCTGTTCCCACTTCCATTCGGGAATCTCCAACGGCTGCAATTTACCGTGTGGGCGCTGGTGCTCGGTGTTAACCTGACGACAAGTCAGGCACCTCTCGATGAACCATGCAACATCCCTCTTAATACAGGGCCACCAATACTCCTTCTTTAGGTCCAAATACATCTTAGTAGCCTCGGGGTGAATCGAGAATTTCGATCGATGTGCTTCCTCCATCAAAATAGTACGCGTATCGCCCACAAATGGTACCCAAATCTGACCCTGAAAAGTCATAAGTCCCCGACCATCCGTAACGAATTCCGATACCTGACCGACAACCCGCTCCCTCTTCTGGTTTTCTGGTCTCGCAGCCTCAGCCTGAGCTCCTCGGATGGTGTCCAAAATTGGAGTCCTCACCGTCAACCTCATACAAATGTCTTGGATCGGGGGGCTTTCCGTCCTACGGCTCAACGCATCGGCCATTACATTCGCCTTGCCCGGGTGGTACAGGATCTCACAATCATAATCCTTCACCACATCCAACCATCTCCTCTATCGCATATTCAGATTTGGCTGATCCATCAAGTACTTCAGACTCTTGTGGTCCGTGTATATGGTACACCGAACCCCATAAAGATAGTGTCGCCAGATCTTGAGGTCAAACACCATAGCCCCCAGTTCCAGGTTGTGGGTGGGATATCTCGACTCATGAGGCTTCAGCTGCCTCGAAGCATAGGCTATAATGTGTCCCCTCTGCATAAGCACCGCCCCTAACCCCGATATCGATGCATCACAGTATACCACAAAATCCTCCATCCCTTCCGGGAGTGCAAGCACCAGGGCCTCGCACAATTTCTGACGAAGGGTCTCGAATGAGGACTGCTGCCCCGGTCCCCATGAAAATGCAACACCCTTCCGGGTCATCTTAGTAAGTGGCACGGCAATCTTAGAAAAATCCTTGATAAACCTTCGATAATAGCCGGCTAATCCCAGAAAACTTCTGATCTCAGTGGGCGATCTCGGCACTTCCCATCTCAACACCGCCTCGATCTTGGCTAGATCGACCAATATCCCTTTCTGGTTAACAAGGTGCCCTAGGAACAGGACCTCTCGTAACCAGAAATCACACTTAGAGAATTTGGCATACAGCCTATCCGATCTCAATACTCCAAGAATTTCCCTCAAATGCTCCTCATGCTGCTCCCTAGACCTCAAATATATCAGAATATCATCAATGAATACGATCACCGACCGATCCAGTCTATAGGGAACTTGACACCAAAAATCTCGAGCACACATCCTCGAATCACGTCAGTGGCGTATACCGCTTTCTCATCCTCTATAGAAACCCGCAGGGGCCGACCCATCACCTCCCGATCAATACCGATGTGCTGGCTAAAAGCCAAAGATACAAAAGACCGACTCGCACCCGAGTCAAATAATACCAAGGTAGGTACAGAATTCACAAGAAACGTACCTATGCATATCATTATATAAGCACAATATCTTAGCATAAAAGTAAATATACGAAAGAATACATACCATCTACGACATCGGGCGCCACGCGGACCTCCTCCGCAGTCAACTGAAAAGCTCTCCCACGAGCCTTCGGAGCCTTGGCTTTCACCGGCCGAGTCTCGGTAACCCTAGCAGTACGCACAGATCCCTGGTGAAGCTGAGGGCACTCGGCCTTCCGATGGCCGGTCTGGTTGCAATGAAAGCAAACCATAAATCCCTTGGGGCAATCCCTAGCAATGTGCCCCTCCTTGCCACACTTGTAGCAAGCACCCGATCGACAAGCCCCCTCATGAACCTTGCCGCACTTTCCGCAAGTGCGGCCCTTCAGACCTCCCGTCCTCAAGTCAGCGGACTTGGTCTGCTTGGCTGCCATCTGGGACTGAGTCGGCCGTCGATCCACTCGCTGAGACTCAGCCTCCTCCCTGGCCTGAGTCTCCAACTCGATCTCTCTCTTCCTAGCATTTGCCTGGAGCTCATCAATGGTCTGGTATGACGATTTCGATACGAACTCCCGGATATCTCTCCTCAGAACACCCAAATATCGGCTCATCCGAGCCTGCTCGGTGGACACCTACTCAGGGGAAAACATCGCCCTCTCATGAAACTTCTGAGTGATCACCGTAACTAAATCATTACCCTGCTTAAGGGTCAAGAACTCCTGAACCAACCGTTCCCTCTCCACCAGGGGAACATACTCGTCTCTGAACATAGAGGTAAACCTCTCCCAAGTCACGGCTGAAACCTCTTCAAGAGTGAAGTTCGCCGTCATGAACTTCCACCAATCCTTTGCTCCCAGGCGAAGCTGGTTCAAAGCGAACCGTGCCCTTAGATTCTCTAGACATGAACAAGTGTAGAAGCATCCCTCAATATCAGCAATCCATCTCATTGCAGCGATCGGATCCTGCGTCCCATCAAACTCGGGTGGCTTCGTGTTGCTGAACTCCCGGAACAGCAACGAGTCACCTCCCTGTGGTCTGGCAGTGGCCACAGCTGCGGTACCTGCAGCGGCTGCGGCCTCAGTCAACGCGGCGTACCGCTCATCAAAAGTCTCCATCATAGTGGTCTTAATAGACCCAAACATCTCCGGAATCTCAGCCCGGATCGCCGCAGCCACCTCCTCGTGAATCATCTGACGAAGCTCCTCGTCACTCACACCGCTCGTACCAGGTCTGTGGCGTGGTCCAACCATAATGCCTCTGAAATACAACATAAAAATATCAGAGACTCCATCGAGCATAATCGCACTCGATAACGCAACCCTACTCGGTATCCGATACCTGAGGATTCTTACTTGGGTTGCCCCTAACCCGGTGTCTTCAGTAGTACGGGCACAATACTACCAACTACACCACATTAACATTCACCCCAAGTCCTCCTCCCCGAACCCGGGATCATGAGTACTCTATTCTTGCTATGCACTGGCTACCCACTCGCTCTCAAAGCCTCTCATAGCAGCAGTTTCCCCTAAACTAAGGCATCACAAATCAGGCCACTCTAGTCCTAATATGAATACCTAATCTACTAGCATGTGTATCAAATCATAACATATCTCATAACACATATTGTAAGAGTATTTTGGGGATTTTACCGTTCGGGTGCTGGCTGACCGTACACACTGCTTCTCCTTTGGTCGTTTCGAAATCTCTTATCAAACTTTTATTGCTTTTCTTAATTAAAAATTTTCCTCAAATCCCCGATTTGAGTTCAGTTACGCCCGAAGGTGTATCCGAATCCCTCAAACCAACGCTCTGATACCAACTTGTAACAACGTAAATTTTAAAACAAATTTTTCATTTTTGCAAACATCAAAAACCATCGTTTAATATTCCAAATTCAAACGTGAACAATGTTATCATAACAAAATACATCCCATGATCATAAAAACAGTTTTTCCGACAATGTGTACAATCATGCCGGCGCCTTCCCACGGACCTCGCTAGTACCTGAAACACATAACACAACAACTGTAAGCATAAATGCTTAGTGAGTTCCCCAAAATACAACTTCCGCACATACGCCTTTCCAGGCCCTGACCTTCTGGTCCATGTGTCTCACGGGACTTCCGTCCCGACTAGGTAAACCTTCCGGTCCTACCCGCGTCAACCTTTTAGTCCACATCACAACGCCTTCCGGCCCATAACATATACGCCTTCCGGCCCATAACATATACGCCTTCCGGCCCATAACATCATGCCTTCCGGCCCATATCAAGCATATCATACATGGCACATGTAAAGGATTAACTTATCACATACAATGCATATAACTCATAACATATCCGACCTTCCGGTCACACAACAAAAACCCTTCCGGGTACAGTATAGTGAGAAAACTCACCTTGTGGAAAGTCTAAGGTCTCGCGTACTTGCTATCTCCAAATCCCAACGACGACTCTACCTCACCTAATCATAAAAATATATTTTCAATAATTAAAGACTTCCACAACTAAACTTTACCACTTATCATCATTCCTCAGAGGGTAAAAGACCATTTTACCCTTCCTTGACCCAAAGTCTTCATGTTGACCAAAACCTAAAAGTTAACAAAAGTCAACCCTTTTTAGTATGCAGGGCGTACTGCTTGATGTACGCGGGGCGTACATCACCAGCCTAAGGATCGGGGTTTCCACCCAGTACGCTACGCGTACTGGGAGTTACGCCCAACGTAACCATCAGACTTCAACATACATCATTTTTGGTCTTAATCGGTTAAGCCATTACTCCAACTTCTAGATCCGACTCTGTTTATGCGTCTATACCCATAAAGTCGAGACCTTTAAGTCTTGGCATGGCTGTAAAGGCTCCAACACTTCTTAACATCATTCTATTCCAACCCAAGGACCTAGATCTCATGCATTGTGCAACATTCACGTCCAAGATATCATTTTTATGAGTCTACAACTCCAAAAGACCAGAAATATGATGGATCTAAGCTTATGGAGACCATTTGCACAAAAAGTCTCCACCTTTGGGACTAAAACCCTAGAAAATGGTACTTGAAGCATATAACATGAACCATATGTCAAGATCCGAACTTTTTACTCGATAATGAAGCTTCAACCCTTGCAAAGCTCAGATCTACACTTGAACACCATTTCTAGCCTTCCCAATGAGCTCTTCTTCTCCTTTGCTACCTTGGAATGGCACCACCAAGCTTAGAATACTCATAAAATGGCCTAAGAACAAATGCACACTCTTTTTAGGGTTTCTCTCTAAGGGATGGTGGCTGAGAAGTCCAGCCACACATTCTTTTTATAGCCCTCTGACTGAATTAGGGTTTTTAGATCTGGACCAGTTACACGCAGCGTAACCTTGGGTACGCCCAACGTACCCGAGGGTAAACGCATCCAAATGAAGCGCGCGAGTACGCACAACCTACTCCTGGTACGCCCAACGTACTCGCCTAACATGCAAACCCTAAATGGCAATATATCAAAGATACAGGGCTAAATAGAAGGATACCTGGATTTCGGGCTGTTACACATTCTCTCTATTCTCTCTGAAGATTCTCAAGCTGAAAGTGCTATCTTTCAAGAATCAGTACATCAAGCCTCCTCACCCAATATACGTTCAGAGTCAAATCTTGAAGAAATGCCCAACTGCTCAAGATGAAGTCATTTATTGAAGATTCATATGTTCATCCTGATGCTGTGAAGAAATTTGAAGATGTGTGTGAGGCCGCACACCCCAAAGAAATTTGTGGCCGTGTACGGCTGTACATGTGTGTGAGGTTGCACACCCTGTGTACGGCGGCACACGCGTGTGCAGCTGTACACTCGTGTACTGCTGGGAGTGCTATAAATAGAGGAGTGCATGTGGGAGTGTACAGATATAGAAGAGAGAGAAACTAGAGAGGAACTAGTGTGTGTGTGTGTGTGTGTGAATCTCTTGTAAGGAGCATAACTCATATCATCAATACATTAGATTCATCTTAATTCTTCTTCTTCTTCTCTTCTATATTGATCTGACATCATCTAATTGATTGGGATTCCGCACCATCAGTTGGATTTGATTGATACTCAAGCAATTTTGGGGACTTACAACATGTTTATAGTATTCTGTCACAATTTAATGTTCTTTTCGAGATAATGATAAACACATTCTTTAGAATGTCCAAATTAATATATTTATTATCGAAAAAAATCAGATTTTTAAAGCTTAGAGAATTAATTATTCCCTAAAATATGCAATTTTTCTTTTTTAAATTTATTTTAATTTACTAAAATACCATTAGAATGAAATTAAATAGTATTTTTCAATTATATTTAACTTAAAAATATGTATTAATCACTTTCTTAAAATAAATAAAATGATTGACTCACAATCATTCATACATTCACACAATAATTAGCTATGAAATGTGGATATTTGATTTTATTTATCGTCAATAGTTTGTTGAATGTTATGACATTTTTGTAATTATGTGAGATATTTTGACATATTCTACATTTTTCCACCCGCTTTGTTTTTTCCGAACAAAATCTAAAAAAACCTCTTCAAACTTAATTCTCAACAAAATGAAAACACACATCAAATTTTAATATATATATATATATATATATATATATATATATATATATATATATATATATATATATATATATATATATATGTATGTATATCTTAATTTTTTTTAACTTTTTTATAAAAAAAAAACCCAAAAAATTTCTCCAAAAATCATAAAAATTTAAACGATACTTCTACTCAATATACTAACGACTTTTTAGTGTTGAAGTGTTTATTTATAGTTTTAAAAAATATTTATTGAAAAAAAATATTGAATATTATATGATTCAAAATATTTATGATTCAAAAAACTTGTGATTCAACTTATTTATGATCTATAATTTGTTATGATCTAAAAATATTTAAAATCAAATATTTTATAATTCTTAATTATATCTTTTATGGTTCAAAATTAAACGATTCAAAATATATAATGATACATAATTTGTTTTGAACAAAAACTATATTTAATTGAATATGTTATTGATCCAATATCATATTATTCAAAATACTATGATTTAAAATAATTCGATTCAAAATGTTATGACCAAAAAATAATATAATTCAAAAAAAATGAACGGAAAGTATTATGATCATTAATATTTTTCTTAATTAAAATTTTATAACTATTAATCATTAAAAATTCAAACCGATATTTTGTTTAAAAAACAAAAAAAAAAATTAAAGAAAAACACTAATAGCATCAAATATGTAGTAAAGGAATTAAAAAAAGAAAAAAAAATAATAACAATAACATAAAAAAACGAAAAAAAAGTAAAAACATCAAAACCAAGTATAGATGTTCGCACTTAAATGACATTTCATAGATGTTCGTGCACATAATTAAATTCTCAAGTCCGTAATAATTACCATGGATGTTGGTCGCATTCGAACGCACCATGGCAAAGTTTTGGGATTAACGTGATACCTTCTATAAAATGGGTTGTGGAGAATTATCCTTGCAGTTTTCACTATTTTTTTAGTCTTCACCGTAACCGGACAATATATATATATATATATATATATATATATATATATATATATATATATATATATATATATATATATATATATATATATGGCCACATTAAAAGTAAATTAAATTTGTTGCGTTTTAGTATATTTTAACATATAACAATGAATGATGGTGAGCAATAAAGTCAGAAATGCATGCACCATCTGGAGTAAGCTAGACGTTATCATGCATCAATATATAGTATAAAAATTCTATTCCTAGTAAGGCACCCCTTTATGGCTAAACAAAAAGTTGGTACCTACGTTATCCATTTAACTAAAAGAAAATTAATAGAGGGTGGTGGAAGTGGAATATTAAGAGTGAGCATGATGTGGGTTAGATGTAAGAGACAATAAAGGGAGACATAGAGATTGGTAAATATTAGAATCTTTTGGGGGCCCAAAGGAAATATTTTATAAAATATTTTGGTCTTGATAGATAAGCCCCATGAATTGGGGCGGTTACCCGATCATCATTATATCTCTATCCCTTACGCGTGTGTTTGCACTTTGTCCCTTCTTTCTTTCGGTATCCTCTCTTCCACTCGCTTTGTAACATTCTCATATTACAAAATACAATTAAATCTAATTAAAAAAATAACAAATAAATTGTAATCATATAAGAGTGATAAGCATTTTAAGAATTTGAAAACGATTATCCGGGGGCATTTCAATTAAAACGATTATTCCTAAAGAATAGGTTACTCTGCAAATTTGGTCCATTGAAGAAATGGCTTATTACGTTAGTCCCTGCCTCTTATTCTCATATCATGCATCTGCCTCAGTTATCATCATCCTCCGTTAATTAAAGAGTAAAATGATAAAACAAAAGTAAAAAATATTCTTTTTCTATAACTTGGTCACGGATTTAGAACAAAATTAAAATTCACAAAATCATAATTATAGTTTGTAACCTTTTGAATGGGATTGTGGTATTTACTCTTGAGTACATATACGTTACAAAGGGAATGTATCTTATATAGACTAAATTCAATCCTACATTACGAAATGACTAATTAACATGGAAGTTTTCTACATTATTGCTAAACAAATCCCCCACCCATTCTCCGTCGCCAAACTCAAGGAGGTCGATAGAGAAAAATGATTTTGGAGAGCAAGAGATTGAAACGACTAAGTAAAACGGTTTTGGTGAAGATATCAACTCGTTGATTAGTAGTCAAAATCGAAAACAAACAAACCATTTTACCGAGAGCATGTTGGCTCGCTAAACAACAGTCGATCTCTATATCTTTGGTTCGTCCATGAAAGACATCATTATATTTGATTTGAACGACATTTTTGTTATCACACCCAAGAATTGTAGGAGGTGACTACATGACACCTATATCAAGAGAAGCCATCAAATCCATATAAGTTCTTGAGTATTTGTTTGCGAGAGCACAGTATTCGACTTTAGTAGATGAACGAATCGTAAGATATTGCTTCTTACTATTCCATGAGATTGGATAAACCAAGAAAGAAGCAATATCTCATCATTTAGCGATGATCAAAAGATCATCATCAAGTAAGCATCATAATAACAACAGAGCTCCATAGAGAATTCAAAAGAGAACATATCTAAAGCACGCATGTCAAAGAGAATAATCAAGAATTTACTAAAAGATTCATATAGATGGAATCAAAAATACTTATTACATTGAAGATAAACATTTGATTACAATAATATAACATGCCAAAAATTACATAGTGATTTTTGCTTTGAAAATAGATTAACTGACCAAAACCTTCAACTTAAAAACCATATATGACATTCATTTGTTTGAAACCATAGTGTTTTCAGAGTGTTACATGAAAGCAGAAATCATAATCTTCGATGTGTGTATAGTCCTGCCAAGTTCTTCTCATGAACAACTTGTAAAACATTTAATCCAAGACTATAAGCATAAAAATTAGTGAGATCCCCAATATACCATATATTCCATTATATATACAATATATTGACACAAAGTGCTCGACTCTAAAGCGAGCCTACCCTTTCTTCCTCCTACAAGCATATATCACATATAACGCTGTCACACCCCAAAACCGAGAACGGCGGAAACGTTCTGGGGCGGAGGACGTCATGTAACGTATCACAACACAGTAAATGTAAATAAGCAAACAACATCATCCATTGCATTAAATATAAAATTTTAATACAAGCGTCATTTGTACATTATAGACACCAAAAATAACATAAATCAAAATAATAAGATGAGTCTTGGATACGCTCCATCTTCTCAAAAGCTGGCCTCGGTACCTGTCTACTGATGACCTGAGAATACAAGTTATTTTGAAAGAGTTTATCAGCATTAAGCTGGTGAGTTCATAAGTATTTTAGTGTCGGTATTTGTCATCCAAAAATGTTTGAACATGTATCAAGCATAAGTTTGTAAAAGGTATGTAAAGGTTTGTGAGTGTTTGTAGAAGTTTGAATCTCTCAGAAAAACCTATATTTTCTATTAAAGTAGCCTTCTACCAAGGCTTAACTGTTTTGCATACTCGTTTGTCGTAAAAGTGTGTAATTTAAGTGTAACTATCTTTTAACAAAATATAGTTTGTACATTAAAGTTTAAGTGAGGTTATCACTAAAAATGTAATGGGTAAATCATTGTAGTACTGTAGTTTTGTTTTATAGGAACTACTGCCGTACTAACTACCTTAAACCGGATTTATATTAAGGTATCATGTGATAAATTGCACCATACTATCGACTGGTAACAACGACAACGTATAGTCGAAAAATAAGTTATGACGTTTGGCACCCGCAGACCTGTCGGTCCCACTATAGCTAGCAGCAAGGTGTAGGATAGTCAATCCAGTATAGATCTATACGCAAACTCAACGCTCTCCCTCCAAGAGAATTCTGGCTACAACTCGGGCCATGACATTTAAGGCATGCTCTGATACAGTGGATCACAATCGTTAACGTATTAATGTAAGGGTAATGTTTCTTGTTCTAGTATAGTTGTATATGTAATGTTCTAGAAAGTATTGACTCATGAATGAACTGACTCATTGTATGATATCGCGTTCTAGTAACGGTTCTAGCATCTTCCTAAACTACCCATATGGTAGTTTACTAGCAGTCTAACTGGTACGTATGGTCATGGATGTATACCCTTACTAACTAAGGGTGTGGGATGAACTGGAAAGACCTTTTATGACTATATATGTACACATGATATATAACTAATATTTAAACGTCTTTCGGACGAATACCCAAAATCCCACCAGACCACATCTCAAGGCGCGAAAAGGAAATAGGGTGGATAGCCTTCCTAAGTCTTTTAAACATTTCTTATATAACTATACATATAGAGACATGCAATTTATAACATAAAATCATAAATGAATTTTGTAAGACATTTGAAACATAAACATTATTTTAAGAAAAGATCGACTTGATGTCGATCTATAAAACAATTTGAAGGAATAAGTATGATAAAACAGTTTTGAGTATAAGGAAACATCTTATTGAAACATAGTTGTAAATAAGTTTGAAAGGTAATGTACCGAGTAAGATGTACAGTGTAATAAATAGTTTAAAACATATAAAATGTTTATAAAAGTCATTTGAAGGAAACTGTTTGGTAAGACGGCTAATGAGTAGCCAAATCTTTCGAATGCTGTATATTAATCACATGTAATTGATGTAATAACTAGCGTGATTCTACTTATTAATCGCCTGTGATTGATATAATCCTAGCATGATTCTACTTGTATTCCCCCCCCCCCCCCCCCATAAAGCATTTAAAAGTAGTTTAAAACATTAGTTAAGGGGTATGAACTCACTTGGAAGTTTGAAGATAACGAGGTGGAAAACAGGGTAGAGTTTCGTCTCGGGAAACGGATTTTTCTCGGGAATCTCGGGAATCTCGGGAGTAAAATCGACCCTCGGGACTTGAGCAAAAAGACCAGAGCTTCAGGTTTGAATGGGTACGGAAATCGAGGCAAGATCGTGAGAGAAAGAGAGGAAATAAGCAAATTTTTCGGAAAGGCTCGCATCCCTTTTATAGGGGGCTGAACTGCCTCCGTACGCGGGGCGTACGGGCGTACGCCGCGCGTACCCATGCGTCATCGCTTACGCACTTCGGACGGGTCGGTAGCTTCGCATAGGGCGACGTGGACGATCCGAGGCCCTTCATTCGAGTACGCGGGGCATACGAGAGTACGCGGCGCGTACATCGACCCTATCCGCTGACTCCCCTTCGGATATTACCAAGAATAAATAATTATTTTTATATTTATTTTAATTAAACTTCTAAAATTCATATCTCCTTCATACGAACTCCGTTTTCGATGTTCTTTATATCCCTGTGAAGGTGAGACTACGATCTACAACTTTCGTTTAGATTCCGTTGGCAAATTCCAAAATTATTTTTATTATTTATTTATTAAAATGACGTGATTAAGGAATTTCTTTAAAAATTCATAACTTCTTTATCTGACGTTGGTTTTTGCCAGACTTTTTACCGCTGAAATACCATTGACGAGACCTTCAATTCTTGTTTAGGTCATTTGGCCAAAAGTCGCTCGATCTCCGATTCGAGTTTTTAGTTGTCTACTATTATATCTGTAACTTAGAAAAATCACAACTTCCTCATACGAAGTCAGATTTGGACGTTCTTTTTATGTACGTTTACGGTTTGATGACATATAAAAATTTCATTTAGATGTCTAAGGCCAAAAACTATTGTATTGAAACTTCGCGTTTTACGTCTATCAATGCTGCCGGTTTTTGCCGAGAATCTTCGGTTTGTCATAACTTCTTCGTTATAACTCGGATTTTAGTGTTCTTTATATGTTTGGAAACCTTGATACGATTCCTACTACTTTATTTAACCCAAATAAGATTTTAGGAACGTTATATTTTGACCCAATTTTGATTGGTTTTACATTACATTGTCTCAAAATATCGGGTTGTCACATCATCCCCCCGTTAGAAGGAATTTCGTCCCGAAATTAGAATTTAAGCAAGGAAGTATGCACGAATGATCGAGTCGTGAGGACGAAACTTCCTGATCGATTGGTTATAGCGCATCTAAGTGATAACGGGTCCTCGGTTGGCGTTCCAACGAACCTTCACTAACTGGCGATGTTGTTTCCTCGTCCGCTTGACCTCTCGGTCGAGGGTCACTACGGTTCTAATACGAAGGCGAGGATCTCGACGAGTGGACTTGCAAGGGTCCTAACGGAAAGGTATGGTTTCATGATCGAGATGCGAAGTGTAGAAAGTATGTTACTGAGCTCGCGGAGTAGGTCTAGTTTGTGTGAGGTACAGGACCGATTCTGATAAGAATCTCGGAGGTCCTGTCTAACTTGGATTTAGCTTTCCACGCTTTACAAAGCGTATTATGCCATTCCTAGAGTGAGTTATCCTAAAGAACTTGGTCACTCACTTGGAATCTCAAAGATTCCTTTTCTTGCGTAACTTCCCAGTCAAAGGCCACCCCTTGTTGGGTCAAAGTAGTACGAGTTTCTGTAGCTTGCGAGGAGTTCTGAATGAACTAAGGCAGTAGGTCGGTACGACCTTGAATCAGTCGAAAAACTATCGGCATCTCTGGTGTCGATATACGCTCAACGGTTTTGACTAATTGAAAGAGTACTCATAATTTCTCACATTACTAAAAGTGTGTCCTAGAAACTTGACTCTTCAATTTCAAACTCGTGCCTAGAGAACTTTGCTAAAAGTTCCTTTGTAGGAATGTTACCATGGGCTTTCTTTTTACTACGAGGGTAGATAAGTAAGTCATTACATTGAGAAATGATGACTGATCCCAGTAAGAAAGACGTAACTCTATTTATTTAGCTCATGAAAACTATGGGCGTATTGGTCCTATCCGAAAGGTATCACTACGAACTCGAAGTGTCCGCATCGAGTTCAGGAGATAGTCTTCCGGACATCCTCCCCTAACACTCGAACTGGTGATATTCGGATTCCAGATCCATTCCTGGAAGTAGTTTCTTTCCTTGCGTTTGCTCAACCATTTTGTCTATGCGAGGCAGAGATAACGATTTCTATGAAACTCTTGACGGAGTCCTCGATATCCGAGGCACATACGTTGCAATCCGTCGATCTCCGCGAGAATATGACCGGGGTCCTCTAGGGTGAGAAGCCTAGTCTACTAATTCTCTTTCTGTGTAGTTCGTTAAGTGGTTTGTACTGTTCTGGTATCTCCGAGGGTGTTTAAACTATAGGGTGACCTGTTTTCGGGAGTTGTACTGGGTTCTAAGTTTGTTCACATGACGATGTGATTACTCGTATACTTAGGCAGTTCTCCGTCCTGAAGTCCATTTTAGAATTTATACAGGGCTTCACGATCACAATCTCGTGTATACGAGGCGTATATAATTAAGATTGAAAAGGTAGTCGAATAACTGATTCTTCCTTACCCTCACATCCCATCCGGGAAAAGAAGTTAAAGTGGAATCATCAATTCTAAACCTGTAGAACCTTGATTATATATCACTCTTATGCATACATTTCTCAGTGATAGATCAATCGTATAAATCCTTGGATTGAACTTGACGTACTGCACGAGTGGTACTTTGGGGATTTCTTCGAAAAGAAAATAACTCAGTGGTACTCCTGGCATGAGTACTACGGTGTTCTGATATGATGGCTTTGCTGGAAAAACGATCTAGAAGAAAGAGATGTACGTATGAAGCTGTTTTGGCGTCGATCAAATTGAATCTGATTGTATGATAATGTCGGAATCATACAGAAACTTTAAAGACATTAGAATTAAACATAGACGATTACAGACAAAACACAACTAT
Source organism: Lactuca saligna (assembly GCF_052625555.1). Classification (NCBI taxonomy): domain Eukaryota; kingdom Viridiplantae; phylum Streptophyta; class Magnoliopsida; order Asterales; family Asteraceae; genus Lactuca; species Lactuca saligna. The sequence goes on along the minus strand of NC_136419.1, from coordinate 60,166,469 downwards.
GCAACCATGAACAGAGTTACAGTACTTTAGACTTACCACAAGACTATTGCTGCAAATAAGATATACTACAAAAGACAAGTATACGCAGCACGAGAATTCCTATACAGACAGGATCTCACAAAAGGGAAGACTCTAGTTGCACTAGTTCTAGATAGTTTATAAGTCTGTTACAACGAAACGTCCAAATTACATTTAACGTGGTTCCGGAGTAGGCTCTCCTGCAGCTGTGATCCTGAGAATTTTCCCATCTGCGCCAGAGTTCTTTGTTATCGGGCAATCTTTCTTGAAGTTCCCTACCTCACGGCATTCGTGGCATGACGGGTTAGTACTAGCCTTGGAGACGAGATTGCGGTGTTTAGCCAATGTTATGTGGACACGAGTACCTTCCTCGTTACTCCATTTTGAAAACTGCTTCTTAAATCGTTCAGTGCTATAACAAATCTTGTGTGCAGGTTTAGTCCCGATGAAAGGGACTTGAGTGATGGTTCGCGCCGGTGCTCCACAGTTACGAGCATGGTGCCCTATGTTTAAGCAATTGCAACACCGCATTTCATGGCAAGCCTCATGATGATGGAAACTACACTTATCACACTTCGGGAGTTTTCCCTCATATGGCCTGCTAGGTACCGGGATGGCAGGAGTTTCCACTTGCTGCGGTTGTATAGCCAACTTTTGGGATCTCTTGCGTTCCTTCCAGGCTTGACGCCTTCGTTTCTTGTTTTCTGTTTTTCGGCTTTGCGAGCCTGTGACTGTTACTGTTTGACGACTTCCTGGATGGATACCACGATTGGTTGTGCTGTTAGTGCTACGGTGTGCAAGGACCGCGGTTACAGTAGCCACCACGGCAGCTGTAACTGTTGTTTGAAAGGTAGCGGCGTCCATAGGAAAAGTGGGGGTTTTGCTGATCGACTGATTGCTTCTGGATGACGACATGATTCTGTAACACAAAAAGTAAAGATTTTGTGAGCGATTCTGGTTGACCCTGATGTACTTAGATTGTTCATGTAAAGAGTACGACGATGTTCACGAAAGTTTGACCTACATCCCTATGATGCAGTCCTAGTACAGAATGAAAGTATGTTCGCGAAGGTTTGACCTACATCCCTATGATGCAGTCCTACTATAGAATGAAAGTATGTTCGCGAAGGTTTGTCCTACATCGCTATGATGCATCCCTAGTACAGAATGAAAGTATGTTCGTGAAGGTTTGACCTACATCTCTATGATGCAGTCAGTGCTTGCAGTAGGGTTTCATGGTTTCTCTTTGATCTCTCGTGAGCATATTCTAGATGAATGGTGTGGAGGGTATGCATTCTAACATAGGCGACTATTTCTGAAATCTGATGTAGGGTTGTCCTGCTTTGAATCTCATCTCGGGTCTCTCTACGGACCAAGATTGGCAAGACAATATCTGCTAAGCCCTCATTGCTCAAGTCGTAAAAGCTTCGGTCGCCATCAAATAGCATAGACTGATCTTGTCCTTGGCTCCCTATTTCCAAGCATTCCACTCACTCAGGGTCGGGTTATGAAAAACGGACGAGGTTTAAGAGTTGGAACGAGAGTTGCTCGGGGTAGGTTCTCAACTCGTGGTTTGGAGTTAGCATCATACGAAAAGTCTTCATCATGGTGATCATTCAAGGGGATAGGTTGATCATTCACTGGTTCTTCTTCAAGCCAACCAACTATGATTTCTAAGCGAGAATTTAGGGTAAGAGGAATATTATTTGACGAACTATCTAGATAATTATTTAGAAAACCTTCATTAGTTACATCGCTATTTGTGAAGTGCATACCAGTTATGTGTAATCTAAACAGGATAGACCTTCGAATAAGTGACCTTAATTCCAAATTCACACAGAATAGGGGCAAGGCAACATTAACACAGATTCTAAGTCTATAACATCCTAATTACATATAACCTCAGTGTATCCACTTAGCAACTATCAACTTAATAATGAAGATCCCGTTTTAGTTCTCAAGTATGAAGTACTTATAGTAACACCAAATACTCCTATAGTATTTTAAATTTTTAATGTTATGTTCTATTGTTCTCATTGTGGTAGGGTTGGTAAGATTTTAGCATTGTTGCAACTACACACTTAAGCTTAGGCACATGCTAGTCAACCCTCGGATAATATAGGTGATCAGGCTATATCTTCCCAGTTTTGACCATATGTCTCTAAGCCCATTTGTGTTGTCCAACAATCGTAATTCTTTTGTACTGTCCTAGTGACACTGATTTTAGTATGAATGCAGACTAGTATACTTAATTAACTATTTTAGTATTTAAAGTTTAGACTCTTGGTCAGAGTGTTTTAATCCCAAATGGGTTTATAGTTTAGTATATCTTTTATGGGTTGATATACTTCCTTCACTATAAACAATGCTCTGATACCAATCTGTCACACCCCAAAACCGAGAACGGCGGAAACGTTCTGGGGCGGAGGACGTCATGTAACGTATCACAACACAGTAAATGTAAATAAGCAAACAACATCATCCATTGCATTAAATATAAAATTTTAATACAAGCATCATCTGTACATTATAGACACCAAAAATAACGTAAATCAAAATAATAAGATGAGTCTTGGATACGCTCCATCTTCTCAAAAGCTGGCCTCGGTACCTGTCTACTGATGACCTGAGAATACAGGTTATTTTGAAAGAGTTTATCAGCATTAAGCTGGTGAGTTCATAAGTATTTTAGTGTCGGTATTTGTCATCCAAAAATGTTTGAACATGTATCAAGCATAAGTTTGTAAAAGGTATGTAAAGGTTTGTGAGTGTTTGTAGAAGTTTGAATATCTCAGAAAAACCTATATTTTCTATTAAAGTAGCCTTCTACCAAGGCTTAACTGTTTTGCATACTCGTTTGTCGTAAAAGTGTGTAATTTAAGTGTAACTATCTTTTAACAAAATATAGTTTGTACATTAAAGTTTAAGTGAGGTTATCACTAAAAATGTAATGGGTAAATCATTGTAGTACTGTAGTTTTGTTTTATAGGAACTACTGCCGTACTAACTACCTTAAACCGGATTTATATTAAGGTATCATGTGATAAATTGCACCATACTATCGACTGGTAACAACGACAACGTATAGTCAAAAAATAAGTTATGACGTTTGGCACCCGCAGACCTGTCGGTCCCACTGTAGCTAGCAGCAAGGTGTAGGATAGTCAATCCAGTATAGATCTATACGCAAACTCAACGCTCTCCCTCCAAGAGAATTCTGGCTACAACTCGGGCCATGACATTTAAGGCATGCTCCGATACAGTGGATCACAATCGTTAACGTATTAATGTAAGGGTAATGTTTCTTGTTCTAGTATAGTTGTATATGTAATGTTCTAGAAAGTATTGACTCATGAATGAACTGACTCATTGTATGATATCGCGTTCTAGTAACGGTTCTAGCATCTTCCTAAACTACCCATATGGTAGTTTACTAGCAGTCTAACTGGTACGTATGGTCATGGATGTATACCCTTACTAACTAAGGGCGTGGGATGAACTGGAAAGACCTTTTATGACTATATATGTACACATGATATATAACTAATATTTAAACGTCTTTCGGACGAATACCCAAAATCCCACCAAACCACATCTCAAGGCGCGAAAAGGAAATAGGGTGGATAGCCTTCCTAAGTCTTTTAAACATTTCTTATATAACTATACATATAGAGACATGCAATTTATAATATAAAAGCATAAATGAATTTTGTAAGACATTTGAAACATAAACATTATTTTAAGAAAAGATCGACTTGATGTCGATCTACAAAACAATTTGAAGGCATAAGTATGATAAAACAGTTTTGAGTATAAGGAAACATTTTATTGAAACATAGTTGTAAATAAGTTTGAAAGGTAATGTACCGAGTAAGATGTACAGTGTAATAAATAGTTTAAAACATATAAAATGTTTATAAAAGTCATTTGAAGGAAACTGTTTGGTAAGACGGCTAATGAGTAGCCAAAAGCCAAATCTTTCGAATGCTGTATATTAATCACATGTAATTGATGTAATAACTAGCGTAATTCTACTTATTAATCGCCTGCGATTGATATAATCCTAGCATGATTCTACTTGTATCCCCCCCCCCCCCATAAAGCATTTAAAAGTAGTTTAAAACATTAGTTAAGGGATATGAACTCACTTGGAAGTTTGAAGATAGCGAGGTGGAAAACCGGGCAGAGTTTTGTCTCGAAAAACGGATTTTTCTCGGGATTCTCGGGAATCTCGGGAGTAAAATCGACCCTCGGGACTTGAGCAAAAAGACCAGAGCTTCGGGTTTGAACGGGCACGGAAATCGAGGCAAGATCGTGAGAGAAAGAGAGGAAATGAGCAAATTTTTTGGAAAGGCTCGCATCCCTTTTATAGGGGGCTAAACTGCCTTCGTACGCGGGGCGTACGGGCGTACGCCGCGCGTACCCGTGCGTCATCGCTTACGCACTTCGGACGGGACGGGTCGGATGGGGCGGGTCGGATGGGATGGGTCGGTAGCTTCGCATAGGGTGATGTGGACAATCCGAGGCCCTTTATTCGAGTACGCGGGGCGTACGAGAGTACGCGAGGAGTACATCGACCCTATCCGCTGACTCCCCTTCGGATATTACCAAGAATAAATAATTATTTTTATGTTTATTTTAATTAAACTTCTAAAATTCATATCTCCTTCATACGAACTCCGTTTTCGATGTTCTTTATATCCCTGCGAAGGTGAGACTACGATCTACAACTTTCGTTTAGATTCCGTTGGCAAATTCCAAAATTATTTTTATTATTTATTTATTAAAATGACGTGATTAAGGAATTTCTTTAAAAATTCATAACTTCTTTATCTGACGTTGGTTTTTGCCAGACTTTTTACCGCTGAAATACCATTGCTGAAATACCATTAACGAGACCTTCAATTCTTGTTTAGGTCATTTCGGCCAAAAGTCGCTCGATCTCCGATTCGAGTTTTTAGCTGTCTACTGTTATATCTGTAACTTAGAAAAATCACAACTTTCTCATACGAAGTCAGATTTGGACGTTCTTTTTTATGTACGTTTACGGTTTGATGACATATAAAAATTTCATTTAGATGTCTAAGGCCAAAAACTATTGTATTGAAACTTCGCGTTTTACGTCTATCAGTGCTGCCGGTTTTTGCCGAGAATCTTCGGTTGGTCATAACTTCTTCGTTATAACTCGGATTTTAGTGTTCTTTATATGCTTGGAAACCTTGATACGATTCCTACTACTTTATTTAACCCAAATAAGATTTTAGGAACGTTATATTTTGACCCAATTTTGATTGGTTTTACATTACATTGTCTCGAAATATTGGGTTGTCACAACGACCCAACCCAAACATACATAACGGACCCCGCCCAAACGTACATAATGGAACCCACCCACATAAACAAATAGACCGTGCCCTCATACATAATGGGTCCCACCCACATACATAACATGCCTTGCCCATATAATGATCCACGCCCAACGTACACAATAAGTCAATGTCGGGTGCCAGATCTTGGTCTTCCGTACAATTCATATAATTGTATGTGGTCCGACAGAAGATAGACAGTTGAATATGTGATCCACCAGAAGCAATAAATCATACAAGAACCATGCAATCTGTCTTTAGAGCAAGAGTTCTTAGGCTATCCAACTTAACCACCTATTATCATTACAAGTATTGCCCTAACCAACCATGACACATACAATATCATATAGTCCAAAATAAAGACCCTTCCAGTCTAGCATACCATGAAATTAATATACAATCAAAAAGCAAGACCCTAACTGTCTAGCATACCAAGACACCAAGTGTCCTAACCAACACATACATAACAAAGATTTATCCTAGTCAACTACCATACTTTTACTCTAATAGTATCTCTATCTTACCATGTAAAGAATATATATAATAAGATACGTGGCCTGGTGAGAAACTCACCCGTACCGAAGAACCAAAGAAGTACAACAAAACACTCACTTCTTGTATTGATCAATCCTACGAACCAACTAACACAAAATAAATATTAATCCCAAATTAACAACCCAAATACTTTAAGTTTGAGCAAAGGTCAAACTGATTAAAAGTTAACGGTCAACAAAAGTCGACCGTTAACCAAAGTCAACAGCCAACACAACCTGGACACCAATTTGCCATGTCGCAGGCATGTTAGAAAAAAATAGTCAAAATGTAGGATATCACTACATCGTGGGCCCTCTTTGGCCACATTATGGTTGTTGATGGATCTTCCATTTCTTCATTATGAGCTTAATCCTTACTGATCAAGGCTAAAAACTTCAGATTAAGTCCTTATTAATGACTTAATGGATAAACTTTCCAACTTTATCTATTAGGACCTCACCTAAAGCAAGATCTACAACACTAAGTCCATTAAGTCCCAAATATGACCAAAATTTGTGAATGGGATGAAGAACATTGAAACTAAAACCTTTTTCTCAAATAATTAGAAGTCCATGACTATAAGAGTGTCATAATAAGCTCTAGAGCTCCCTAAACTCTAAGAGTAACCAAGAAAGGACCAAAATGAACAAAAAATGACCATAAACATGAACGTAAAAAGAAAAAGGTCTACATGAAATATTTATACCTCCAAATGTTCAGAAATTTGAGGAAAATTATGGATTTAGACTTGCTCTTTGCTTCCTTGCGCCAAGAAGAAGTTCCTTCCTTCACAAGTTTCACCAAGTCAAGAAAACAACCACAACATCAAACCACTAAGCTCATAATCATGCTCTTAGGAAGTTAAGCAGTTAACTAGCAAAATTATAAGCGCACAAGACACTGTATTTACATGGTTCGGTCAAGGTGAATTACATCCACGAGCAGGAGGGGAGTATTCTTTTATGTTAGAGCTCTCGAACGTAGGTTACAAGTACAATTACACAGAGATTCGCCTATCACTCTAGAATTTAAGATACAAAATTACCTAACATTCATCCCTATTTATAGTTGAGGGATCACACCTAAAACCATAATAGGCCAAGCCTATTGGCCCATAGGCCCATGAAAGGTGTCAACCAATCACAATCCGCCACACAACATCTTCTAGAACATTTATCCATGTCATACAACCCATAATCATCATCAACACACATGATGGAGTACCTTGTGCCATAGTGGAGCATCATGATGTACAAGTGGCACATCATGAACACTAATAGCATACTTGAACGATCTTGAGTATTATAGAGGACTTCATAGCATACTTGGCCTATCAAGGACCAAGATGGTCCATATTGTGCCTCATGTCATAATAGGAATATAGATGGGGAAAATGACTTCAAGTGTGACACAAGATCCTCAATATTTAAGCAACAACACTACCATGTCGGAACTGGAACATGCATGGCACAAAAGCAATCCTCATGGTGCAAGAAGAGTACTCCTTGGCGCAAGACGGATCCTGATGGTGAAAAAGGAACCCATCATGGCGCAAGAGGGGATATCATGGCGCAAGAAGAGATGCCATGGCTCAAGAGCATCCTTCTTGGCCCATCCTTTTAACATATGCCGCAACAAGGTTCCCATGTTTCTCCATATCACTCCCAAATGCACCAAACCTCTTCCAGGTGCTCCAAACCCATTCTATATGATCCGTTCCTTTGGCACTTGATAAGTTCCTTTGTCAGATGATCCATTCCTTTCTTAGATGATCTGTTCCTTTGTCATATGCTCCATAAAGCCCAACTACTCCATTGAGTTCCAAGTGCTCCAATTTATCCATGAACATGATCCAAATGATCGAGTCACATTTAACAATCTACACCTTGACTTAAGCATCCTTTGAACTCCACCTCAAACAAGAACTTCCTCTCCCTTCCTGTCATTCGTCCTTGAAGGGACCTACCTCTTGGGAACATCAACTAATTCCATGAAAGCTTGAACTTCTCCATTGGTAATGACTTTGTCAAGATATTTGTTGGGTTGACCTTGGTATTAATCTTCAGTATTGAAAACTTGTCTCCTTCTAGAATATCTTGAATGAAATTCAGGCTGACAGAAATGTGTTTTCTCTTATCGTGATATGCGGGTTCTTAGATAGAGTCAAATCACTTTGACTATCACAATAAAAGACTGGCTTCTCCACTTTCAGACCAGGAATATGAATAAGCCCTTGCAACCATAAATCCTTATTTATTCCTTCTGTCACGGACATCTACTCGGATTTAATTATAGACAAAACAACTTTATCTTGCAACGTTGACTTCCAGCTGATGGCACATCCGAATAAAGTGAATATGTAGCATGTCTGTGACATACTCTTCAACAAATCACCACCATAATTAGAGTCAACATATCCCACCAAGTCACTTTTTATATTAGCTCCTTACACCAAGCAAACATTTATCGTTCCATTCAAGTATCACAAGATACACTTTACAGCTTCCCAATGAGTCTTCCCTGGATTGGTCAGAAACTTGCCAACCATACTAACTGCATGAGCCAAATTAGGTCTGGTACAGACCATGGCATCCATAAGACTTCCAATAGCACTTAAGTATGGAACCCTGATCATGTGCTTCCTTTCTTCATTAGTAATGGGTATTATGTTTGGACCAAGTTTAAAGTGAGTCCCCAAAGGAGTTCTAACTGGCTTGGACTAATCACAATTGAACAATTGCTGAACATTCTGAATGTATTCTGTTAAGAAATTCACAACCATCTTGCTTTTCTATCCCTTTGTATCTCCATTCAAACTATCTTCTTGGCTCCTCCCAAATCCTTCATACAAACTCATTCTTTAAGGTTGCCTTCAAGTCATCTATTCCATCCCTATCCTTGGATGTGATGAACATTTCATCAACATATAGCAACATATATATGTAGGAATATGGTGACAATTCCTTTGAGTAAACACATGTCAAACTGGTTCCGAGTGTAAACATTCGAGATCATGAATGAATCAAATCTCTTGTACCCTTATCTTGGAGACTGCTTCAAACCATACAAGGATTTCTTCAACAAACATACATAATACTTCTTAGAATCAAGGAACCCTTCTGGCTGGGACATATAAATCATCTCTCCTAAGTTCCCATGAAGAAATGCAATTTTCACATCAAGCTATTCAAGCTCCAGATCAAATTCACTTACCATGGCCAAATAACCTGAATTGTCTTATGTTTCACAACAGATCATAAAACCTCGTAATAAGAAATTCCTTCTTTTTTAGAGAACCCTTTTCCCACCAACCTTGCCTTGAACTTAGTTGGTTCAACTCTTGGTATCCCTTCAAATGTTTCATTCTTCTCTAAATATTGCATTTCTTCATTCATGTCCATCTACCAACCATTGGCTTCTTTACTCGCTACAACCTCTTTATATGATTGAGGCTCCTTAGTGTCAATGTCATCTCCAGTTTCTAAAGAAAAAACAATGGTGTTAAGTTCACCTGAATTCACACATCCCACATATATATCAGGTTGTCAAATGACCCTCCTTGATCTTCCCTTTGCTATAGATTCAAAACCATCATCCATCCCGATATCAACACCACTGGACAAAGATCTCATGGATTGCTCTTGGGTTTCATATTGTATAGGCTGTTTACTGCCTCCTTTCTCTTTGTTAATGGTTCGGTCAAGGTGACATACGTCTATGGGCAGGAGGGGGGTATTCTTTTATTTCAGAGCTCTCAAATAGAGCTTAAAAGTACAATTACACAAACGTTCACCTATCACTTTAGAATTCAAGATAAAAAATGACCTAGCATGCATCCGTATTTATACTTGAGGTATCATATCTAAAACCCTAATGTGCCAAGCGCATTGGCCCATAGGCCGACGAAAGGTGTAAACAATTCAAAATCTACCATGCAACATCTTCTGGAACATTCATCCATGTCATACAACCCATGAGCATCATCAACACACATTGTGGAGCACCTTGTGCCATAATTGAGCATCATGATGTACAAGTGGCACATCATGAACACTATTGGACCAACATCTATCTTAGTGGCACACCATAGTGTAATCCTTGAGCAATACCAACTTCAGAGCATCCTTGAACGATCTTGAGTATCATAGAGGACTTCATAGTATTCTTGGCTCATCAAGGACCAACATGGTCCATCGTGTGCCATCATGATGCAATAGGAATATGGATGGCACAAGTGACTTCAAGTGTGGTAGAAGAACATCAAGATTTGAGCCACAACACCACCATGTCGGAACTGGAACATGTGTGGCACAACAAGGACATGCATAGTGCAAGAACAATCCTCATGGTGTAAGAAGAACGCCCCTGTGTGCAAGAGGGATTCTTATACACACAAGAGGAACCCTTCAAGGCATAATAGGGAGTATCATGGTGCAAGAAGAGATGCCATGGAGAAAGAGCGTCTTTCTTTGTCCATCCCTTTAACATATGGTGCAACAAGGTACCCATGTTTCTCCATGTCACTCCCAAGTGCTACAAACCTCTTCCATGTGCTCCAAACCCGCTTCCATATGATTTGTTCCTTTGGCACTTGATATGTTCCTTTTCCAAACAATCCATTCCTTTCTCAGATGATTCGTTCCTTTGTCACACGCTCCATGAACACCAAGTGCTACATTGATTTCCAAGTGTTGCAAATGTTCCATGAACATGATCTAAATGCTTGAGACACATTTAGCACGTAGAAAGGATGTGAGGGTTTCAAAATAGGGAGGTGTAGGTTGAAAGAGATGACCTAATTCAAGAGTTATGTTGTTTAAATTTGAGAGAAACCTTACAAATCTTAGGCTTGGGTTACAGAAGCTACTAGACCATGGCATCCATCTTACCTCATTGTGGTGTCTAAAAAAACACGTGTTCCATCCAATGCCATACCACGTTGTGCCATTCCATGCACCACGTCATGACATAAGGGTTTTCCTAAAAACCTTATATTTGATCCCTTAACGTCTTTAATTGATCCATTCTGGAAAATGGGTGTTACAACTCACCCCCCCCCCCCCCTTAAACTAGATTTCATCCTCGAAATTTGTCCTTACTAATTACTCTTAAAACACCCTTTGAACTCCTTATAGATTTTTTTTTCTAATCACATTTACTTCAACACAAGCCGACGTCACTCTGAATGGAAGAATCTACAGCTATAAGTACAAGGAATTCCAAAACCATGCACATAATCCATACCAGATTAGAAAATCCTAATGCTCAAATCCTCATCTACCACAACACTTGATTAATGATCTAAACAAACACATCCTTCTGACTCAAAGGTTGATTCAACCCTTAGCATGAAATATGCAACCCAAAAAAGATTGAACACCAGCACATCAGAACTAACCACATCGAGAAGCTCTAACTTCCTCACCATAATTTGAGACACCAAGATCATGTCTGACTTCCAGGCAGACAAAGCCACCTCATACATCAACAATAAAGATAAAAAACTCATAGATCTGATATTACCAACTCCTCCATTGGTCCCGCATCATCCTACTCATAACTAGGAAAATGAATTTATGACCAAACACCATAGTCGATCGACAACCTCACACTCAACCTCAAACAAAAACCCATATAACATTTGAACATGCCTCAACCAATAGTCTCACCCAAGATAACATATAAATAGGCATCCCCCACTGTTCTCACCTAAGATAACATATAAATGGGCATTGCCCATAGGTCTCACCCAAGATAACAAATAATGGGCCTCGTCCATGGGTCTCACCTAATAAATATAGGCCTCGCCCAATAAAATATAGGATAAATAAGTCTAAACATCAACAAGAATCTAATATTCCCTACGTTTGAACAAAGGAGCGACTAAACTCATAATAACAAGTCTGTCTCATCCTAAGTGAATGTTGTGGTTCCCACTACAGTCTTAAAATCAACCCTATAGTGGTCTTTTTCAGTTAGCAGGCCCTGCCCAACGATTTATTTCAACCATATGAATGATGTGGTCGTACCACATTCTTACAACACTCTTGCAATTTCCATGGGCTTCCTCATGGTCTTTCAAACAAAATTATAAAGATATCAAGAAAAAATTACACAAGGTGAACCCTTAGTCTACTAGAACCCATCAGGTATTTGGTTTGTTCTTTGAACCGTAAAGCCTTCATCAGACAAGAAGATGCAGAGAGGTCCTCACACAAACCTCGAACTGAGCCTAATCACTAATTCTATCTTTTCCCTCTACTGATGCTTCAAGTCTTCCGACGATATTTTTGGGTTTTATATACTCTAACATTCTTATGGTGCACATACAAACCTAATTCTTTGGATCTAAGTTTCTCTAATTATACATGCAACATTGTTTTCCAAAGCATGAAGCCTAAACTAGCATACAAAATTTGATACATGAATAATAATATTAGTTAGAAGATTACCATTTTATGTGGCTAGTAAGACTTTGGCCTTATGAGTACATAGTACCCCAATTGTTGTGCCTCAAACAAGTCACAAACTCCAATAAACAACTAGATGGATATGAGAGAGATTTATGAGACTAGAAATCGGATTCTACTTCTTGGAATGCAAGGTTGTAACCGATTTTAGCTTATAGATACATATATATATATATATATATATATGTGTGTGTGTGTGTGTGTGTGTGTGTAGAATTTCAAGGGTCATCTGTAACCCTAATCTATACAAATAAGCTTATGATCCATCCATTTGATTTTGATAAATACTTCATGGACTAACTCATAAGCCCATCACAAATCAAATCATGGATCATTAGCCCAACACATATGTATCAATTTAATTAGTCTCTTTTGATCACTAAATTAATTCTTGATCAATACTAATTAAAAAATATGATTACTCAATTAATATATTATACTTATAATATATTAGTAAATCATAAATAACTTATTACTCAAATATCCATCTATCAAAATTTTCTGGTGATGGAAACCTGAAATGGACCATGCTACGATCGGGTCAAGTACATACCAATTATAGTTATGGGTTTAGATACCTAATCCAACAGTCTCTCACTTGGATAAGTCTAATAACTATAATTTCCAATGCAACTTAGAATTCGATTATCAATTGTAGCTCTCAAAAAGTCGTTGCCGAACTTTAACGTGTCCATTAGATAAGTGATCATATAATCCTTTGTTGTACAAGATATTGTGTGGACAAAGACATGGAATGAAGTCATACTCATTGTCCAACAGTTTGTTTCCCGATTTCTGATTTGTTAGACATAGAACTTAATTGAACACATCAATAGAGTTCTGACCGGGCCCGACACATAATTCAAAATAAAATCATTGAGGGGACCAAGATATCGGTTTTAACCCTCTTAGGATAAAAGGAACAAATAAACTTTGACTTATACGCTTGTACTAACTATTCGTTGAATCATACACAACAACACGTTTTATAACATCGAGTTACGGATGCATTTTCGTACTATCTGTAATATCCGAAAATTCAAGAACAAAAATTTCATTTTTAAAATAAGTTGTTATAAAATCATAAGTATAAAAACATCCATAATAAAATACCATGTCAAAACAAAAGTAGAAATAATCAGAACATGTTATCATAAAACAATATCAGAGTGTAGTCCCCAAGATCTCATGTGCAGAAATATAGTGTGATGTGCTGCGATCGAGCCGACTCCTTTTCTTTGAAAACATAGTACCTGAAACGAAAACTGAAAACCGTAAGCATAAAGCTTAGTGAGTTCCCTAATCATATCACATACCATACAATAACATACTGTCTCGCAATTCTAGGGTGTCTGACCTACCAATGTCAAGCCATTCTGGGTTGCTTGACTTACCCAGGTCAAGCCATTCTGGGGTGCTTGACCTACCCGTCGGTCTATCTGATATATCAGGCTCCATCACCTTTGATTTTTAAATTCTTGTCCCTTCCTTTTAATGCTTCACTCGTCACATTCTCAGGTTTTAAGGCTTCCAGTTGAGCCTCCTTGATCTATGTGGATAAGTGGGAATAGATATTCATGGTTAGAGACTTTACTCGGTGACCCAAGTACTCTTTCTGACTAAGGGCATTTGCTACCACATTGGCCTTGTCGGGTGATAACGAATCTCACATTCGTAATTATTAAGTAGCTCTACCCATCGTCATTGTCTCATGTTAAGTTCTTTTTGATCAAAGATGTGCTGGAGGTTTTTGTGATCAGTAAAGACTGTGCATTTTGTACCATGCAGGTAGTGCCTCCAGATCTTTAGAGCTAAAACCACTACTCCTAGTTCTAGGTCGTGTGTATTATAATTGACTTCGTGGCTCTTAAGCTGTCTCGAGGCATAGGATCTAACCTTTTCTCGCTACATAAGAACATAGCTTAACCCTTTCTTGGATACATCACAGTAAACTACAAAATCTTCTGTCCCTTCTGGGAGGGACAAGATCAGTATGCTACAAAGGGATTGCTTTAATTTCTGGAAAGAAGTTTCTTGTTTCACCTCCTTGCTAAATGTCACACCTTTCTGGGCCAAGGTGGTGACTAGCTTCGTGATCTTTGAAATTTTTTGAATGAATCTTTGATAGTAGCCAACGAGACCTAGAAATTGAAGAATTTCTGTTGGGGTTCATGGGGTCGCCCAATTTTCGATAGCCTTGATCTTGGAGGGATCAACATGTATCCCTTCCTTGCTGAGTACATGACCAAATAAATCCACCCTTCGAATCCATAATTCACATTTTGAGAACTTCGCGTACAATATCTTTGACCTTAAGGTTTCCAAGACTTGTCCCAAGTGTTGGTTCTGTTTTTCCTAGCTTCGGGAATAGACTAGTATATCGTCATTGAAAACTATAAAGAACTTGTCTAAGTAAGGTCGACACACACAATTCATCAGGTCCATGAATATTGTAGGTGCATTCGTTAGACCAAAGGGCATTACTACGAATTCATAGTGACCGTAGCGAGTTCTAAAAGAAATCTTTGGAATATCGGCATCCTAGACTCGTAGCTATTGGTATCCTGATCTCAAGTTAATCATGGAGAATAAACTTGCCCCTTGAAGTTGATCGAAGAAGTAATCTATCCGTGGTAAAGGGTATAAGCTCTTAATGGTAAGTTTGTTTAATTCCCGGTAGTCTATACACATGCGAAACGATCCGTCCTTCTTTGTCACGAACAAGACTGGTGCTCCCCAAGGTGAGAAGATTGGTCTAATGAAGCCTTTACTAAGAAGTTCGTTCAACTGGCTGGGGAGTTCCTTCATTTCTGAAGGTGCAAGACGGTATGGGGATTTAGCTACAGAGGTAGCTCCGGGAATCAAGTCAATTTGGAATTCGACTTGGCGTTCAAGAGGAACTCCTGAGAGATCTTCAGGGAACACATCAGGAAAATCACAGACTTTAGGGATATGCTTGATGCTTTTCACTTCTTGTGATTTATCAACAACATGAGCTAAGAAGGCACAATAATCTTTGCGAAGATATTTCTGGGCCATGACACAAGAAATCATTTGGACGTTTGCACCAGATTTTTCGCCATAGATAACGATGGATTCGTTACTTGGCAGATTTAGACAGATGGCTTTTTCGTAACATAGGATATCAGCACGATGAATACTTAACCAATCCATGTCGATTATGATGTCAAAACTTTTAATCGAGACCGAGATAAGGTAAATTTGGAATGAACATTTATTTAGAGTAACTGTGCATCCTATGTATATGTCATTAGTGCTCTCGGTTTTTCTGTTGGACATCTCAATGGTGAATGTATCTTTTAGTGATTTGGGGTTTTGTTTTAGTAGGTGTTTGAATTTATGGCTTACAAACTTTTCTCCACACCACTATCAAAAAGAATGCATGCGTAAGAATTCTTGAGAAGAAACGTAACGGTCACAACATTAGGATCAACTACTGCTTCTTTGTAACAAATTGCCAAAACTCTTCATGTACCCCCAACATTATTTGTCTTAAGATAGTTTCTCTTGAAATTCCCTACTTCCCCACATTCATAACAATCTTGGCTCACTCCTGCGGCCGGGACTTGAGAGATGGGCTATGTGGGTGCTTTACAGAAACGGGAAGTATGCCCCTTTCTGTTATAGTTCTTGCAATGTATTTCTCTACAAACTCCAGTATGATGGAAGTTTCATTTATTACACTTTGTCAAAGTTCCAGCGTAGTGACTTGGGGTTGCTGGAGTAGTAGAAACAGTGGTAGGAATAGGGGCTGGAACAACAGTAGGAACAATAGCAACGTGTGCTGCCACTGTTTGATGCTTTTTAGAGGGATCTTGAGATAACTACCCCTTTCGCTCATTTCAGAACTTCTTTTTGATATCCCCTTCCTTAGGTTTCTCCGAGATGGGTACCAACCCGACGAACTCTATGGTCTACTAGTGTCTATGCCAAATGCTTGGCACTGTCAAATATGAGCGGGTTTGCAGCTATTACATTCCCTTGTATCTAAGGAGACAGTCTCTAGATATATCTCTCTACTTTCTTGATCTTAGTAGGAACCATCCCTAGACAAAGAATAGCCAGATCACTCAACCTGACAGTGTATGCAACAATGTCGGAGTCTTTCATCGTCAGACCCCAGAGTTCCAGCTCTAACTTTTGAATTTCACCTCCAGGACAATATTTTTCTAGCATCAGAATTTCAAATCATCCCATCTCATAGCATTGGCGACCGGAAGAGATAATGATTTCACATAGCCATTCCATCAAGAAAGGGCTCTGTCTAGAAAAGTGCATGTTGCAAACTTTACTTTGCTTGCTTCAGGGCAAGCATAGATTTCAAACAATGATTTTGTTTTCTCGAACCAGCTTGTCAGATTAATGAAACCTCTAGTGCCATAAAAAGTTTTGGGTTTTGCATTTGTAATTTCTTTATATGAACATTCCTGAGGGTTTCCAAGACTTTCACCATGATTAGAATTATGAGCACCTCTACCAACTCCACTAGTACCACTAGTGTTAATTTGTGTCATGGCAGCAGCCACGACGGCAGTTACTGATGCTTGGAAGACAACAACATCATATTATGGAGGTGGTGGTGGTGGTGGATTTGGTGGGTTATTGTTCTCCCTGTTAGAGTTTCTTGGAGGCATCTTTCTCTAAAATAATCTATGAGAAAAATGATGATAAGTTTTCTATAGTAGTTATGAGTAAGGTGATATTGAACAAACATATATTAGTTCTAAACGCATCATATCCTGACTTTCATAGTATTTTGAGATCTACAATGGTATTTGTGGTATCTCTTCAAATGAATATGTATAATGTAATCCATACTTGGGCTTTCTATAATCACTTAGTGTATACGAATTATACATAACCAAGACTAAATAGACCTTCGAATAAGTGATGCTACTCTGAGTCCACAACCAAACAAGGAACATGAAATAAAGCTAAATCAAAGATTCTAAGTCTATAAAACCTTAATTATATATAATTCTTGTGTATACACTTAGTAATTATAGCTTTATTACTAATGATCCTTTGTTTTCACATGTTTGGTTCTATTAAGGATGACCCTCTTGAATCTTGTTGTTTCCGTGTTATAGTGCCACAAAATACTCCTATAGTATTTGAACTTTATGTTTGATTCTGGAGTTCTTCTGGTATATAGGTTTGGTAAGTTTTAGACTTGTTGCAACACCACTGTCACTCCTAAAAACATGTTGGTCATATCTCAAATAAATATAGTTGATCAAGCAATATTTATCCCATATATGATAACATAACTGTCTAGGTTTAAATGTAGTATTCAACATCTAAATACTTTGTATAGTTCTTACTGTGACACTGTTTCTTGTATGTATACGTGTTAGTATACTTCTTATACAATACTTGTATTTTTGAAGCATACTTTTAGTCAGAGAACTCTAACCCCATCCTATTTATTGTTGTATATCTTTTATGATCTGATATACTTAGTTCACTATAAACAATGCTCTGATACCAATCTATCACATCCCAAACCAGAATAACGGAAACGTACAGGGGTGGAGGATGTCATGTATAGTATCACAACAATGCATAATAGTAATCAAAGAACAAAACCATTGTATTAGCAAAGCTTTAAGTTTTACATATGTGTTCAAAACATTGTATATTGACACCAAAAAGTACAAGCTAAAAGACATGAGTCTATAGTGCTCCGTCTTCTCAAAAATCCATAGATGTACCTGTCTATTGATTCCCTGAGAATACAAGTAGTTTTGAAAAGGTGTCTACAATTACATTGGTGAGTTCATAAGTATGTTTGTAATTGAAATTTGTTTTTCTTATTTTTTGATAATCTAAACATGTATTTCCCTGATTATCCTATATTTTCTATTGTAGTATGTTATATGCAAAACGTATAAATGTTACTGTACCTTGAAGTAGTAAAGTGCAGTTTAGTTCTCGAAAAACCATGAAAAATATGTTTTCTCTGTACTTAAATAGTATTTTGTACTTGTACTTGTATGCAACTCATGTGTTTGTAATTATCTAGTGTAACCAACTGTACTTGTAAAATACTATATATTATAGTTTTATTATTAAATAAAACTATGTGAAGTTGTTTACTTATTCATGCACTAATCATTTTGTTCAATACCAAATTGTGAGTTATTATAACCATTCTGGATGACCTAAGATGGCCTGAACACGATGTTCTTCAGGCGTCGCAAATGTTACGACATTTGTCACCACAGGTCTGCCGACCTGTATAGATCTGGTGCGGGATTGCTAGTCCTGTATAGATCTATACACAAGTGTCATGCTCTCCCTCCATGAGACTCTGGTTATAATTTCAGGACTTGTTTGGTACTTACATAAGTACTTAAAGCGTGTCTCACAAATGCGATATTCATGATTACACATAGAATAATGAAAACTTACTTTGTAATAAACACACTATAAGTATGTTTCATGACCTATATTTAATATAGTTTATATGTGTGTTTTTATTAATGTACTTTGAATATCTAAAGTAATGCATATGACTCATAAACTGTACTCATTATAGTTTATATGTTTGTTTTCTGTTTTGTAATATGAATCTTGAAAGCAATGAGTAAGTTTCATAAACTATACCTATTATAGTTTATATGTTTATGCTTTACTGTAATGAAAACCTTTGTCAAATTTTGTATCAATCTGTAATACTGTTGTTCCTTGAAATCCATTGTTTATATTCAAATGATACTAAAACAGTTTGCAAAAATGATGTTTTTGTTGAACAAGTTTGAAAATAATTTTACTTATATAATTATAATGTTTATATAATTGTGATTAAATACACATTCGAATAAATAATTCTACCCCAAGCCCATAACCAAACAAGGAACAGGATATGGGGTCCAATACATATTCTAAATCTATTGAATCGTAATTATATTATATATATATATATATATATATATATATATATATATATATATATATATATATATATATATATATAATTTTGATATTGACAACAAAATAAAAACATTAAAAATATTTAGATATCAACAAAAATTTTATTGTGTTTCACTTGTATTCCCCCTTGAAACAGTTAAAAATCATGAAAATATAGGGGTATGAGCTCACCTTTTGTGTGAGTTTTCGACTGATTGTGAGTTCTGCAGTCGCTACCTAAACTGTTGAATCTTCTTGGTAGTTTGCAAAACTACCTCCGTCCGTCCCATCACCTTGTGTCCGATCTCACCCCAACAAACCAGGGTGCGACATCTCCGCCCATACAACAGATCTAAGGGCGGGGCGCCAATGCTGGAAAGATGGCTGCTGTTGTAGGTGAACTCTGAAAGGGGTAGGTAGGAATCCCAGCTTCCACTGAAGTTAATGACATACACCCTCAACATATCCTCGAGGGTCTGGATGGTCCGCTCACTCTGACCGTCAGTCCCGGATGAAATACAGTACTAAAATGGAGTCGTGTGCCTAGTTCCTCGTGGAACTTCTGCTAAAAACGGGAGGTAAATCTAACATATCGGTCAGAAACAATGGAGACCGGAACCCCATGGCGAGCAACGATCTCACGAGCATACATGTCGGCCGACTTCTCGACCGAAGAACTCTACCGTATAGCCATGAAATGGGCACTCTTGGTCAATCGATCTACGATGACCCATATAGCATCAAACGCCTTCGCCGTCCTTGACAGTTTGGTAATGAAATACATTGTGATCTATTACCGTTTCCACATGGGAATCTCTAGGGGCTGCATCATACCATGCGACCTTTGATGCTCGGTCTTGACCATCCTACAGGTCAAGCACCTCTTGACATAACAAGAGATTTCTCGCTTCATACATGGCCACTAGTAACTCGGTCTCATGTCTCTATACATCTTGGTGGCCCCTAGGTGAATAGAGAAATGATACTTATGAGCCTCCTCCATGACTGTCTATCTGACCCCACCAGACATCAGAACCCATACCCGACCGCATCGGGCCAATAATCCTTGACTATCCTGCAAAAATGGGGTGTTCTCATCCCTGATCCTCTCCAGCTTCCAGTTCTCATGTCGCATGCCTTTAGCCTGAGCATCTCTGATCAAACTCACAAGAGGAAATTCCATCGCTATCCTCATACTTATCGTTAGGGTGGATGACCCAGCTGATTTGCGGCTCAAGGCGTCCGCCACTACATTCGCTTTACTGGGATGCTAAAGCATCTCGCAATCATAGTCCTTGACTACATCCATCCACCTGTGCTACCTCATGTTAAGGTTCGGCTGATCCATGATACATCTCAAGCTCTTGTGATCCGTGTATATGGTACAATGGACCCCATATAGGTAATGTCTCCATATCTTGAGAGCCAACACCACCACTCCCAGCTCCCTAAATCATGTGTAGGGTATCTCGTCTCATGCGGCTTCAGCTACCGCAATGCGTTGGCTATCACCCGTCCCTTCTGCATGAGGACCGCCCCCAAGCTTGTGATGGATGCATCACAGAACATCACAAAATCCTCAACTCCATCTGGGAGACTTAAAACTGGAGCCTCACACAAAAAACTGATAGAGGGTCTGAAACGCCCTCTGCTGCTCAGGGCCACATTGAAAATCCACCCCCTTCCTCGTTAGACGAGTGAGGGGTACTGCAATCTTGGAGAAATCCCGAATAAATTTCCCGTAGTATCCTACTAATACCAGAAAACTCCAGATATCCAAGGGAGATCTCGGCACCTCCCACTGCATGACTGCCTCAATTTTTTCCAGATCGACTACAATCCCCTCCTGGTTAACGATATTTCTGAGGAAATGGACCTCTCTTAACATAAACTCACACTTCGAGAACTTAGCATACAACCGTTCTCGCCTCAGAACTCCCAGTAACTCCCTAAGGCGCTCCTCGTGTTGCTCTCATGTCTTGGAATATACCAAGATATCATCAATAAAAACTATGACCGAGCGATCAAGCATCGGTCTGCATACCCAATTCATCAGGTCCATGAATATTGCCGGCACGTTGGTGATCCCAAACGGTATCACCACAAACTCGTAATGACCATAAAAAGTCCGAAATACGGTCTTCTCCACATCCTCCTCTCTGACCTAGACCTGATCATACCGTGACCTCAAATCAATTTTGGAGAACCAAGATACACCTTGTAATTGATCAAAGAGATCATCAATCCTCGAGAGTGGATAACGGTTCTTCACCGTTAACTTGTTCAAATCCCTATAATCAATGCACATCCAATGCGAACCGTCCTTCTTCATGATGAAAAGGATCGGTGCTCCCCATGCAGAAGTGCTTGGTCGATTGAACTGCTTGCCCAACAGTTCATGCAGCTGTGATGAAAGCTCATGCATCTCGGGTGGCACCAACCGGTACGACACCTTAGCGATAGGGACCGCACCATGCACCAGTTCAATTCGAAACTCGACATGCCTCTTTGAAGGTATCCATGGCAACTCCTCCAGAATCACATCTGTAAACTCCCTGATTACTGGAACCTCTAAAACTAAAATCTGATCCTTGGCTCGCGTATCCACCACATACGCCAAAAAACCCGCACACCCATGCTGAATATGCTAACGAGCCCTTGCAGCTGAATAGAACCCTAATCTCACTCTGGTGCCCTTGCCGTATACAATTAGTTCTTGCCACTTGGGGTTCGAACTACCACTCGCTGGCCCTCGCAATCTATCATGGCACCAAATCGACTATGCCAATCCATCCCCACAATCACGCATATTTAAACCATGGGAATCAGAATCAAATCTATTGGAAAGGACACTCCGAAGATTTCTAACTCGCATCCTCGATAGACCAAAGAAGCAGAAACTCCGTGTTCGTTGGCGATAAAGACTCGCAACGGACACTCTAGCTCGCCTACTGGAACACTGAACTCCCTACTAAATGTCTGAGATACAAAAGACCGCCTTGCCCCCGATTCAAATAAAACCAATGCAGGCAATGAGTTCACTAAAAATGTACCTAAACACTGGTACAACAGATATGCATAACACGTATATAATAAATGATATAATGGATAGAAACATACCAGCAACCACATCCAGTGCTGCCCTAGCCTCCTCGGTTGTAAGCTAGAAAGCACGCCCCTAAGCCTTCGTAGGCTCCGCCTTAACTAGCCTCCCATCCCCAATCCTCAATGTAGTCGGTGCTGGAACCTGCGCCGGTCTGGCTGCAAGCTGTGGACAGTTGGTCTTCACGTGACCAACCTGATGACAATGATAACATATCCTCACATCCGATGCAGGGGCGGACTGGCGACAACCCCTAGCATAGTGCCCCTCCTTGCCACATTTGTGGCACCCACTACCCTCTTGAAAAACTCTAGAATGACCCTTTCCGCACTTTCCATAAGTGCAGCTCTGCTGACCCCCGATCCTAGAATAAGTGGTCTTAGACCGCTTTAACACCGGCTGAGACTGTGTCGGGGCCTGATGCTGCTCCCTCAACTGGAGCTCAATCTCCAACTCACGCTGCCTAGCGGCCTCCTGTAGATCCAGAAGGGTATCACATCGATGTGTGGTGTCACACCCTAAAACCAAGAACGGCGGAAACATTTTGGGGTGGAGGACGTCATGTATAGTATCACAACACAGTATAATAGTAAACAAGTAAACAACATCATCCATTGCATTAAATACATAATTGCAATACAAGTGTGTTCTGTAGTGTATAAGACACCAAAACATGAATCAAAATATAAGATTATTCTTGTGTGCGCTCCATCTTCTCAAAAGCTGGCATCGGTACCTGTCTATTGATGACCTGAGAATACAAGTTATTTTGAAAGAGTTTATCAGCATTAAATCCAGTGAGTTCATAAGTATTTAGTGTCTATGTTTGTATCAAAATGTTTGAACCGTTTTTTTAAGTACGAGTTTGTAAATGTTTGAAGTAAAAGTATGTGAATGTTTGTAAGTGTTTGTAAAAGTTTGTAACTCCTAGAAAATCCAATATTTTCTACTAAAAGTAGCCTTCTACCAAGGCACAACTGTTTTGTATGTTTGTTTCTCGTAAAAGTGTGTAATTTTCCCAAGTGTAACTATCATTATCAAAATATAGTTTGCACATTAATGTTTAAGTGAAATTATCACCAAATAAATGTAAAGGGTAAATTAATGTAGTACTCTAGTGTTGAATTAAACTATTGTTGTACTAACTACCTTAAACCGAATTTATACCAAGGTATTATATGATTAATTGTACCATACTATCGACTGGAAAACACGACAATGTAAGTCGTCAAAATGTATGACATTTGGCACCCGAAGACCTGCAGGTCTTGCTATAGCTAGCAGCAAGGTGTAGGATAGTCAATCCAGTATAGATCTATACGCAGACTCATGCTCTCCCTCCAGGAGATTCTGGCTACAACTCGGGCCATGACAATGAAGGTATGCTCCGATACAGTGTATCACATTTATGTTAAAGTATACTTGTATATGTAATGTATTGTTTTCTCATCATAGTATCATTGTATATATTCTCATCATAGTATAGTTGTATATGTTCTCATCATAGTATAGTTGTATATGTTCTCATCCTAGTATATTTGTATATGTTCTTATCCTAGTATAGTTTTATATGTTCTCATAGTAATAAGTAATGACTCATGAATGAACTGACTCTTGTATGCTTCATTGAACTAGAAGTAGTAAGTAGTATAACCCTAAACTATACCTATTATAGTTTATTAGTAGACTTGTTTGTATGACTGAATGTGCTGAACTGAGATAAAAGTCTTTATATCTATACATAAATACATAATATATAACTAAGGATTCAATGACACTCGGACAAACAACCGGGTACTTTAAGACCACAACCAAACAAGGACAGGAAGTAAAGTGGGTTATCTCTCCTAAGTCCTTCAAAACTTATTTATATAACTATATATGTAGTAGACATCGTTTTTAACAATATATAAGTTTGAAAAATGTAAGAGAAAGGTTTAGTATACAAAAGTGAATTTGATAAAGAGTTTGACATGTACAATAGTTTGATAAACAGTTTGAAGTCATTTGTTTGGTAAAACAGTTTAAAGTATGAAAAATCCATTTGTATGCTACTTATTAATCACATGTGATTGATCTAATAACTAACATATTTCAACTTGTATCCCCCCATAAAGCATTTAAAAACATTTAAAAGCATTTCAAAGGTTAATTAAGGGGTATGAACTCACCTGTAGTGAGTGGTTTGGATGAATGGATGGTATAGGATGCTAAGTGTCAAGTGAAGACTTGAGCACACACACGGATCCTATTTATCATATAATAACACATATATGTATACAATTAGTCATTTAACAGCTAATTAACCAAGTTAAGACACCCTAGGACACGGAAAAACACTTTGATTCAGGTGCTAGAAGTACCAAGGGTTGCATCTAAGGGTTGTATAGCCACTTAAGGGAGTTTTCTGCCCAAGTGGTATGTTTCTTGTGGTTTTCGGTCCATATGGATTTCGGTCCAAGAGGTTTTCGGTCAAAAGGCTGGCCGAAAACTCTTGTTGTTTGATGCATAAGGTGATTTCCAAGGGCTTTCAACAAGCAAATAAGTGTTCTAGACTCACTACTAAGCATTAGGAAGGCTTAAAGTCATAAAGACATCTTTCTTTAGGGTTTTCGGTTCAAGGAGATGCACTAACCGAAAACCCTTTTTGTTCTTGGAAAAATGACAATTTCAAGGCTCTAAATTAATTTTCCTTACTAGATAACAAGTATAAGATATAGATACCTACAATATGGAAGCAAAGAAGGGTGTTTTCGGCCCAAAACACTAGTGTGTGTTCTTGGTGTAACTAAGAACACTTGAAGATCTACATAAATGGAATGATTTCATGGATGAAATCATGTAAAAGCACTTGAATATGGAAGGAATCAACTAGATGGGGTAAGAAACACTTACATTTTAAAGATTTAGAAGGAAAAATCAGATGATACTTGAGAGGATTTCGGTTCTTGTTCTTGAAAGAGTGAAAAGTGACAAATATGGCTAAGTGTCATCTATATACTCTTGGGGGTTTTCGGGCCAAACACTATTTGGGCCGAAAACTCCTAACTCTTGGAGTTTTTGCGAAAATGATGTACAATGAACCCAGGGCATCCTCTCTCCTGTTATTCCTTGAAGTACCAAGCTTTAAAACACTTAAATTGACTCCAAAATGCTTAATAGATAGCAGAAACAGTTCTTTCTATTGTAGTGAACGATTGTTTAGAATAGAAATTTCGGGTTGTCACATGTGGCAAAAAACTGACGGATGTTCGTCTTGAGCATGCTAAGATAACAAGTCATCGGAGCCTGCTCGAAAGCAAACTCTGGGTAGAACATCGCCCTCTCGATGAACATATAACTAATCTCCGACATCGAGTCCCCATCCTGTCTCAAACTCAAAAACTCCTAAGACAATAATTTTTGCTCAACCCGTGGAATGTATTGGGCACAGAACATATCCCTAAACTGGTCCCAGGTAACAGTAGCTCTCTGATAATCAGTGTACAATCCTATCGTCAACCTCCACAAGTCCTTGGCCCTAAACCTTAGCAGGGTTTCTCTGGGTTTGGAGGGATGATGGGGGTTGGGTTGAGGCAGAATAAGATGTTTAAATAGGGTGCAAACCCTAACAGTAGGGTTTCATCCATACAGCTCCTAATCGTCGAGTAGGTCCCCCGACTCGTTGTGACAACCCGATATTTCAAGTCAATGTAATGGCCTAAAAGTCAAGTATTGTAATCTACTTTTCGATTTAATAAAAATAACGTGAAAAATGAAATGTTCAAAAGTCTTAATTGGGTTGCATAAAATAATAGATATCATGTCAACGTTTTCAGAAATATAAAGAACACTCAAATCCGAATAACGAAAAAGTTATGACCAATTAAAGATCCACGACATAACCGGTAAAACGTTGTTAAGTGTAAAAAACATGAAATTTCAATAAAATACTTTTTAGCCTTAGGTATCTAAACAAAATTCGTAGATCATGTTAAACCGTGAACGTGCGTAAAAAGAACGTCCAAATCTGACTTCATATGAGCAAGTTGTGATTTTTCTAAGATTCGGAATAGCAGTAGACAGCTAAAAACTAGAAACAGTGATCGAGTGATTTTTAGCCGACGCAACCTAAATGAGAATCGAAGATCTTGATCATAGTAGTACAACGATAAAAAGACAGACGAAAACGGACATTGAATGAAGAAGTTATGAACTTTTAACAGACTTTTTTCGTCTTGGCATGTTAAAAATTTAATAATACTAAAAATAAATTCAAAATTAGTCGACGAAGTGTAAATGAAAGTTGTAGAACATAATCTCTTCTACACGTGGATATAAAGAACATCAAAAACAGAGCTAGTATGCGAGTGCTACAGATTTTAGAAGTTTGGGACACACAAACCAAGGGGGAGTACGCCCGACGTACGAGAGTATGCCCAACGTACTCAATGCAAGGCCTCAAAACTGCAACATAAAATGGAAATTGTCGTCTCATACAGTGTCGGAACTGCAACAGACAAGGGCACACTATCCTATTTTGTAAACTCCCACCTCACCAATCACCCAAGTTCCCGGTGCTGGAACAACCCAGGCATGTAATAAGTGCGGCAAGTTTGGACATTTCAAGTTCCAATTTTGTAAACTCCTAACTCACTTCTGTAGAACTCCAGCCCAACACATCACTTCAACCACTGACGCTAGTACGAGTGATATATGTCATGCATGTGGTGAAATAGGACATCTCAAGAGAGACTGTCTGACCGAAAGAAATGACAAAGAGAGTGAGAAGAATAGTAGCAATGACGCATAAGCAAATATCGGGGAACCGCTTTGAGATTGCTGGTACGCTCTCTAACAATGATATTTTTTTATTATTAGATCTAAAAAAATTCAAGACTTAATGCCAAATTAGATCAAATCATACTACAAGGTTTCATCACCATTTCTAGAAGCACTTTCACAGCAAGTACTTGCTTCTAGCAGTACAATGAACTCGCAGTAATAATAACAAAGATAAAGCAAAACGTACTAAAGTCATATGTACAGAATTCACCGTCATTATAGCCATCACTCTATTGCAAATCGATTTAACCCCTATTACTATACGAAGCCCCGATGTCGTCAATTGACCTGATTTGAACTAATCGTCACTATGCTAATTTCATATTCTGCGAAAAAATCCTTCTCTGTGACTGAACGTCTAGCGAACCCCTATCAAACGGTACCGACAAAAACCTCCAAACCATTTCTTGCTTCAAAAACTCCAAAGTAGCCACGTGAGGAGCACCAAATTTTATATAACTTTGCTCAAAGTACTTCCAACAGAGTTTCAAGGAATACTGCTTGCACATAAAGTCAAATTCACTAACGAAGACACCAAAAATTTATTGATTTATCTAACACTATTAAATTTATACATAAGAGTAGTACGTAATTAAGATTCTACAGGCTTAGAATTGATGATTCCACTTTGACTCCTTTTCCTTGTCTGGATGTGGGATTAGAGATGAATCATTGATTCGGCTGCCTTTTCAATCTTAACTATATACAACGCGTATGCACAGGACTCTATTAGATGGATCAGGCATAAGCCATGCAATGATTTTCATAACTAAATTACCCAAGACAACGAGTGGTTCCGATATCATTTGGGGTGATTGTCGATAGATTGACCAAATCCACACACTTTCTGCAAATAAAAGAAATTGACAAGATGGAGAAGCAAAAAAGAACTTACCTCAAAGAGATTTTTAGACTGCATGGTCTGCCAATATCTATTATCTCAGACCAAGATAGCAGATTCACCCCTCGTTTCTGGC
Source organism: Lactuca saligna (assembly GCF_052625555.1). Lineage (NCBI taxonomy): Eukaryota > Viridiplantae > Streptophyta > Magnoliopsida > Asterales > Asteraceae > Lactuca > Lactuca saligna. Next base: position 60,138,241 of record NC_136419.1, on the reverse strand, counting down.
AGTCTTTACAAAAATCTTTGGGAACTAGGCTAGACATAAGTACAGCTTACCACCCACAAACCGACGGACAAAGTGAGAGAACGAATCAAACTCCAGAAGGTAAGTTGCGAACCTGTGTGATATACTTTGGGAAGGAATGGGATACTCATTTAACCCTTGTCGAGTTCTCTTACACAATAGTTATGACACTAGTGTAAAGGTTGCTCCATTTGAAGCCCTCTATGGCTGCAAGTACAGATCACCTCTGTGCTGGGCAGAAGTGGGTGGTAAGCAACTACCTAGAAGCAAGCTCCAGGCAGTACTATTATAGGTCTGGAAATCATTCAAGAAACTACAAAGAATATCGTACAAATCCGCGAATGACTTAAAGCTTCCAGAGATAGATAGAATAGTTACGCTGACAAAAAGAGAAAACCCTTAGAATTCTGAGGTGTTGATCGCGTCATATTGAAGGTATCACCCTGGAAGGGATTAATACGTTTTACAAAACATGGAAAACTAAATCCAAGGTATATCGGACCATTCAAGATCCTGGAAAGGATTGGCCCGGTAGCATACAAACTTCGATTACCACAGGAACTCAATAACGTACATCCTACCTTTCATGTGTCAAACTTAAAGAAGTGCTTGTCCGATGAGACCCCTGTCATCCCTCTGGACGAATTTGAAATCAACAAGAATCTCCACTTCATAGAAGATCCAATAGAAATCATAGATAAGGAAATTAAAAGAACAAAACAAAGTCTCATACCCATTGTGAAGGTCCACTGGAATGCCAAGCGAGGACCTGAATACAACTGGGAGCGCGAATATTAGATGGAACAAAAATACCCGCATCTCTTCCCTATTAAATAAATACTTATCTTAGAATTAATTTTGGGAGGAAATTCCATCTAACGGGGCGATGATGTGACAACCCGATATTTCAAGTCAATGTAATGACCTAAATGTCAAGTATTGTAATCTACTTTTGGATTTAATAAAATAGCATCAAAAATGAAATGTTCAAAAGTCTTAATTGGTTTTCATAAAATAATAGATATTATGTCAAAGTTTTTATTAATATAAAGAACACTCAAATCTGAGTTACAACGAAGAAGTTATGATCAATCAAAGATCCGCGGCATAACCAGTAAAACGATGTTAACTGTAAAAAATGCGAAATTTCAATAAAATACTTTTTAGCCTTAGGTATCTAAACAAAAGTCTTAGATTGTGTTAAACCGTGAACGTACATAAAAAACGTCCAAATCTGACTTCGTATGAGGAAGTTATGCGAGAGTTACGAATCATTTTTAGCCAATGCAACCTAAACGAGAATCGAAGATCTCAATAATAGTAGTACAACGATAAAAAGACATACGAAAGCGGACGTCGAATGAAGAAGTTCTGAATTTTTAATAGACTTTTCCTTTCCCGGTCTGTTAAAAATTTAATATTAAAAATAAATTCAAAATTAGCCAACGGAGTCTAAACGAAAGTTGTAGAGAATAATCTCACCTACTTATGGCTATAAAGAACGTCAAAAACAGTGCTAGTATGCGAGAGTTACGGATTTTAGAAGTTTGGGACAAACAAACCAAGGGGGAGTACCCCCGGCGTACGAGAGTACGCCCAATGTACTCAATGCAGGGCCTCGAATTGACCACATCTCCCTTATTACCTTCTTGCCAGTCCCATCCAAAGTCTGGTATCCAACGAAGATATCATGCCTGACATACGCATAGTGTACACGAGTACGCCCAGCGTACCGGGAACGCCCAACGTTCTTCGGAGGAACTCCCCGCGTACGAGGTCAAATCCACCCCTGTATAAACGGTGCAGGGCTTCCGAGTTTTAGTTGCTAATTTACCACATTCTCTCCCAAATTTCATATCCAACATCAAGACATCCTGACATCCCGACATCCCCTCTCGAGACTATCCCGACATCCCGGTTTCATATCCAAGCTCTGACGAAAGTTCAAAGCCCTGAGAATTCTGAGAAATCAACTTCTTTCCGGTCAAAGTGCTGCCCGAGCAAAGCATTGTTTTCTTTAAATCATCACACTTACCAAGTGAGTTCATACCCCCACATTTTTTCATACTTTTTACAATTTTAAGGGGGAGGGGGGGGGGGGGCAGGATACAATTCTGACACAAAGATTTTTTGTGTTACAAATGATTCCAAATCGTGTTAAAATGACGTCAATTCATCACAAATATTTTAAAGTGTTTAAATTCTTTAAAAGGTAATACAAACTTATATTTCTCCCCAAAAATCATATTCACATAATTGCATATTTATATAAATATAAAGGTTATTTCATTCAGTTTCAATACTCTTTGTAACTTGTCGAGCAAGGGGTTGCATTCATGAACAGTTAGTATCAATACAGAAAATACATATAAATTACAATAGGTATAATTTATGATTTAAGAACACTAATACATGAGTCAAGTATACGCTAGTACATTGTTTTACAATAACAAGGGTTGGATTCAAAACCACACAACTGTGAACAATTTACAAATACATTTCAAGAATACTAAACAAGAAACTTAATAACAATCATTTATTTCAGAATGATTGAGTTTTCATCGTTATTATACATGTAACATCTGTATACTTTTCTAGGAGTTAACATGTTCAGGTTGTTAGTACATTTAAACAACATAGTTAAAATCCTGATATTATAACCAGAATCTCCATCATACGGATCGAAACAAATGTGTATATATCTATATAGGATTGAGAATACCGCACCTAAACCGTTAGCTACAGTTAGACCGGTAGGTCTAGGGTGACAATTGTTATCAACATTTCCAACGCCTCCAAAGCGTCGTATTAGGCCATCTAGTCATAGTATGGTTATAATAAACTCATGAAAAAGATATTAAATGATACGGTTAGTGTATAATTAACTAAACTTGACTACATTTCAAAATACTAACTTTACAAAGATACATTTTATAGTATTACATTACAGTTTACCATAACAACTGGTGGAACCATGAACAATTACTTTTACATGTTTTACAAAGGAAATTCAAATACAGAACACTAGTTTCCAAACGGAACAGTTTTATGGGATTAAAACTACTTTTCATATATAAAAGAAAATATAGGATTTTTCTGGAACGGTTTTACATAATCAATGAACAAATAACAAGCTTTCAAACATAAATACTTATGCACTCACTCAACTTTATGTTTATAATCCTTTTCAAATTACTTGTATTCTCAAGGAATCAGTAGATAGGTACTCCCCACGCTTCTGAGAAGATGGAACCGTTTTGAGTTATGTCTTCTATATTTTGTATCAAGTATTTTGGTGTCAATATACTATGATTGCACACATGTATAAACTTTTACTTATTAATGTAGTGGTTGTTTGTACTTTGATTTATACAAAGTCATGTGTTGTGATACTACAAATGAAGTCATCCATCCCCAGACATTTCCGCCGTCTGGTTTGGGGGTGTGACAATCGTCGAGTAGGTCACTAAATCTATGTGTCCAAAATCGAGTCTACTCGACGAGTTGGGCCTCCAACTCGCCGAGTCCTAGGGCAAAACATGAAAAGTACTTGAATTGAACTACGTACCTGGAACTGGGTGTTACATCGGTTGTAACTAATGGTGGTTGTCGTAGGTGAGAAGCGGTGGTTGTCGAAGGTTACAAGTAGTGGTTATTGGAAACGAAAGGGATGAGGTGTATTTGACTTTGATTATGTTTTGTTTTGATCATAGATTTGAAGTTTGAATTTTGATTTCGGAATCATTTGCTTTAGCTTCGTGCTAACTGATAGCGGTTGTCGGAGTTTACCGATGGTAGTTGTCGAAGATGAAAGTGAAGAGATATCACTTGATCTCATTACATAGGGGGACATGGGTTTTCTCCATGTCATGGTTAAGAAGAATATGTTACTGAGAAAGATGGATATACCTTTTTTAATTTTTAACTTTTAAATCCAAATACTTACGTGGTAATCACGTCACCTATTGTCTCCATGTCATCACTACCAACTAAGCATGGTAACCTACCAACACGTAAGTATTGGGATTGATCCTTTATTTAACAGGTAAAATATAACCTTAATGACCTATTCTGCGAAAATAAAAATACAATAATGACCAATCCAAGAGAAACACAATTTCTTTTGAAAAGAACCAAATATATATTTGATAGAAATCTAGTGTTGTTATTTAAGACAAACACAATATTTGTTAATGTTACAGTGACATTTTCCCTAAGAAATTTAATTTGGAGCAAAATAACAATTTTAAAATATTAAATTCATCTATATAAATTAATTTACATTTGTTAAACTAGACATCAAAAATAATCAATTTACATAAAATACATAAAGATAAATAATAAATACAAGTTTTAAACATAAAGTTTTAATTTAAAAATGGTAATTTGTTATCACATAATAACTAATAATAAAACAAAATATCATTTCACCGCAACAAAACTATTCAACTAAAGAGCTATTTATCATCGTTGTTTTGCACACATATACATGTAATGCGTGTGTGTGACTGTGTGTGTGTGTGTGTATATATATATATATATATATATATATATATATATATATATATATATATATATATATATGGTCCGGTTCCGGTAAGGACTCTTTTTTCGTTGAGAAGTTGTGAGAAAACCTTAAAAAAATTGAAAAATAGATAAATAAATAATAGAAATCATAAAATCAAGCATAATATTATATTGGATAGAAAAAAATTAGAAATTTTTTTTTTGGATCATTAAAATTAAATAATGGACAATAAAAATGATCTATAATTCAATTTTAATGATCCAATTTTTTTTCTATCGAATATAGTATTATTCTCGATTTTATAACTTGTACTTTTTCTTAATATTTTTTCAATTTTTTAAGGTGTCCTTACAAATACTCACTGAAAAAAAAGCCCTCACATGATCATGTTTATATATATATATATATATATATATATATATACACACACACACACACACATATATATATATATATATATATATATAGAGAGAGAGAGAGAGAGAGAGAGTAAATGTGTACATGCGGAAAGTAGTAGTGATAAATAGCTTTTTGGCGAATAGTTCTTACGTTGTAAGTCCCTAAATCATTTTGATGTATCAATCTGATTCACTTGATGATGCGCAATCCTAATCAAGTGGATGATAGAAGAAGAAGAAGAAGAAGAAGAAGAAGAAGAAGAAGAAGAAGAAGAAGAAGAAGAAGAATATGATGATGATGATGAATCTTCAATGTATGAATGAATGATTGATGAACAATACACAAGATTCACACAATTATGACAATAATAGCTCCTGAAGAATTCCTTCTACTCCTTGGATATCTCATAAACATTGTTTAACCCCCATATATATATATATATATATATATATATATATATATATATATATATATATATATATATATATATATATATATATATATATACATACATACATACACAGACCGAATACCCAAGCCTAAAACCCAATGGCTTGACTGAAAACACATGAGATTGTGGTCCAAGCTACAACAAAACCTAAGGATATTTTCGTTCCTAGACTGAAAACTAAAAATCCTAGAAAAGCAAAGTATAAACCATCGTTTAGACCCACCAATCTCTATCTTTGTTTATAGCTATCTTTTCTTTTAACCTAACAAACTCCCCCTGGATTTGTAGCTTTCTTTTCTTGTTAATCTTCAATTTAAGCTTGGTTTCAGCTTTAATCTTCGATTTCCTCACAACTTCAAGATGAACATATGAATCTTCTATATGAATAACTTCATCTTGAACAGTTGAGCTTGTCTTCGAAAATTTCACTTTGAACGGGCGTTTAGATGAGGAGGCTTCTTGTAAAAATTCTTGAAAATCTGCACTTTCAGTTTGAGAATCTTCAGAGAGATCGATTCTTCTGGATCACTTCAGCAGGTTCATAGATAGCAGCAAATTGATTGAGGAGGCTTCAATGCAATCTCTCACATAACTTCAAGTACAGCCTCACCTTGCTTTTGGGATTGAAAGATTGAATGTTGAAAAATAATCTTCACTTCTTGTTCCTTCGAATGAGAATTCTTCAATGATCATTGTTGCGCCTTGAAAAGTATCAAATGAATAAAAAGTCCCTTTGGATCACAGAATCATAAAGACCCTTCTCAACACAGTTGTTCAAGGATGTAACATTGGCTTTGAATTCTCCTTGAGTCTCTTCTTCATTTTGAAATCGTTTTATAAGTCAAAATTAAAATAAACACTAAAAGTAAAATTAGCACACAATAGATATCACTAAGAAGTAAAAACCAAAATTAAAATACACTTACAAGGAAAAAAAATATTTTTGGATTTTTGATTTTCTAAAAAATATATAAAACAGAAACAAACATATTTTTGGATTTTTTATTTTTCTGACTTTTGTTTGATTTTTTTTATTTTTTTTAATCCCCCCCTTAAATTTGTGCATGGATGAAAACTACAAACGAATTTAACAAAAAAAAAAAACAAAAATAATAACTAAATTTAAAAACTTTTTGGGATCAAACTTGTCAAGCAATTCAATATCGTTTATCATCACATGTCTGCATGACCAGACGTTGCACCTATATTCCTAAATAGACCATTCAGCAGCGAGATCTACATACAACCTTTTTAATAAGTCAATTTTAGATGTATTAGAATGTGTTCCGCACTTCCCGATATATCTTGGTAATAAAGAACTTTCAAAGAACTCCTTAATTCAGGTGAGTATTCAATCATCAAGAGAGAGTCAGATATAGAAACACATATGTTGTTTCCCAGGTCGGATGTCTTCCAAATTCCAATCATGAAGAGGGAACAACATATGACTAACACAGATAGAGGGTTACAAAGATAGTGGGGTGCATATAGTATGTCCCAGGTCGGATCTTTCTATCACACAGAGGGGACAACATATGGCTAGCAGATAGAAAGAATTTCAAGATGAGAAGATGCATATAAATAGAGTTGAATATGTTGCATTCCAGGTCGGATATATTCTAATCGCTCAAAGGAGGCATAATCTAACTGTCAGATAGAAATCAAGAAAATAATTTCCTACGGACCTACTTTATCAGAACCCCTTAGTCGCCCTATCAGTACCGGAATTAAGGACATAAGTCAATACATCAAGGAAATGTTAAGCCGCAATTAAAGATACATATGACTTTAGTTTATCCCATAGGCTCCCCTATTTATCTCACCAATCAATCTATTCGAGCGTCGTATGGTCAGCCCAAATGAAACTATTTATGTCCGCACTGTCAAGTCCTTTCATTTTCAATCTACGTCTAGTCCTTTTGAATCATTTGTGCATACCAGCACATTGAGCACAGAGTCTAAAAAATTTAGCTTTAGTGCATTACATGAATTTCAAATTGTCCTTTAACACTAAGCTTCATATCACTTCCCAAACAATACCTACAAACGAAAAACTATAAGAAAATAAAAGATTACCTTCAAAACAAATCGTTTTAAGAAAAAATCAGGAGTATCAAGAAGAAAACTCAAACTGTAAGTCACCAACTGAATTTGCATCCAGATGATATGAGAACAACACGCATATTTCAATCTCAGAACAACTCTGAAAACTCTTCACATCGTTAAGTACAATCCCCATTTATGATCCTTTTGTTTCTTCCTTTCCTGCAAAGGACACATACTCCCAATGAAGGTTCTGAGTGTTGTACAGTTGAGAGATGTCCCCTATCATGTGCTTGAAACAACCACGATCAACAAACCGGAGTCTGATGATATTCCTCCATAGCTGCTCTAGCACAAAGTGTGGGATTAGTTGGTCTTTGGAACCCAGTCCATTTTGAAACTGGGTTGACCTTTATCATCTATGCAAGGTACTTTCTCCATGACATATCCTGCTTATCAAAAATAGAAGATGAGGAAATGTTAGAATCATTTGATGATTTGGGAGTATGAACTTTTGGTACCCATTTGTAGCTAGGTTTAACCCATTTCTTATTCGATCGAAAGGATGCTTTATCACTTGCTTTTGAACTTGAAGCTAATCATCGAGATGACTTTGACCTAACCGGTCTTGGTTTCACTGGAGCATCTCTTGAATTGAACATCTAGGCAGACATTCCATTCTTGTGCTTAGGGGTTTGATTCTTGTCCTTTTTGACATTCTAGTCATCATTGCGCGATTGTGAACTCGAAGGATTTATTTTGGAAAATCTCCCACTTTTCCCGTTCTACCATCCTTGTGCATAGTAGGGAACATATGCACAATCTGGACAATTTCTGGCAATGTTTCCAGGTGTTCCACAGTGAAAACATGTATGTTTCCTCACGTAGGAGTTGTTTCTGCCTGCCCCTGGTGGCGTGCCTTTGCCTTGTTTTTTATTGTTCCCACATGCACACATACAACAAGCCTTCTTTTTTCACTTGCTTTGGTGGCCTGTATTTACCAATTGTAGGTTTATTAGAAGCAACAGATTCAGAATTCAAGGAGTCATTTGTTTGACAATCAATAGAGTCAACAGAACTAGAATTGTTTCTGTTCTCCTTATTCTTATCTTCGTCCACTTTACCTGCACATGAAGTAGAATCATCAGTATCATTCGCCTCAACATTCTTAGTTTGTCCTGATTGATCATTCTTAACTAAAGCTAGTACATAAGGTTGGCCATACTGAGGAGGTATTTCTTCCTCATTGATTTCAAGGGGCGGGGTATATTTGTCACTGAAGGGAGGTGAGACATTGTGATACCCTAGACCCTTGTTTTGATTATCTTTAAATTTTAGTTGTTTTTCTATCATGGAAGCAACTACCTCACTTGACGCATCAAATTTCTTAAAGTTGAATTCAACATATTTATATTTAGCTTTTATTGCATCAAGTTCGACAGTCAAGCTAGCAAACTGTTTCTTAACATAGGTATAGTTCGCACATTTGTTGTTATATTCTTCTTGAAGTTTTCTAAAGTCCTTAGTTTTCACCTCTAGTTGTGCTTTTTAGGGTTTTTGGACCTTCCTAAGTGTATATCCTTCATATTAAAGGTCCTTAACTTCCCTTTTAGTAAATCATGTTGATTACGATAAATTTTAATTTTAGCTTCACAAGACTGAGAACTTGAAGCTTCATTACCCTTGGTGTTTAAAGAACTCATTGTTTATCAAAAATGCCATTTGAATTAAAACTTCGAAAGTCAACCTTAAAAGTCAAAATTAAAAAGTCATACTTAAAAGTCAAACTGAAAAGCCAAACGTGAAAACTTGAAAGTTAAACGAGAAAGTGGAAGTTTAAAGTCAAAGGTCAAACTTGAAAGTCAAAAGTCAAAGTTGATAGTCAAAACTCAAAAGTCAAAGTTTTATGCCAAAAACTAAACTTCAAAATTCTAAAAATTGATTTTTGGGCCAAAAATGTTCAAAATCCGAAATTTGGACCAAAAATGTAAAGCTTCTTGGTCCTTATTGAGAAGATTCGCACCACTTCTGACTGAAAATGTGAGTACCACAAACGTGCGAGCCGAGAATTTGATTACGCTCGAGAATGAGTTTACGCCCGAGAACCCTCGCATCACTCCACCGCAAACCCTCACACATGCTCCACCGAAATCTCACAGACCGCAAAACCCAAGACATGCCGCCAAGAATCTTCGCTTTCGGTCGATAACGCTTCTGACCGCAAATGCGTTTCTGTTCGAGAACTCCTCGGAAGCCCTAGTCGAGACGGAGAACTGCCGCCTCGCCCTCGTTGGTTACGACCAAAAAACGCGATTTTTCAACTTGTTGATGTAAAACTCGATCAAAACCTCAATTTTATGAAGAACACGCATAACAAACACCCAATATTTCTTCAAACACTAATCAAAAACGCCAAAGCCTTCAAGAAAAAGTCCAAAAACGTTCACGATCTTGCCAAAATGATTGATACAATCCAAGCTCTAATATCAACTATAACTCCCCAAATCGCTTTGATGTATCAATCCGATCCACTTGATGGTGTGGAATCCCAATCAAGTTGATGATGCAAGATAGAATGAAGAAGAAGAAGATGATGATGATGAATCTTCAGTGTATCAATTAATTCATTGATGAACAATACACAAGATTCACACACTTCTCTTTATAACACAATTATAACAATGATAGCTCCTCAAGAACGCCTTCCTTAATTTAGGTTTTCAAACTTTTGACATGTATTAATGAACTATTTATGCATAATTGATTTGTACAAAAAGATTTGTAACTTATACCTATTAAAATTTAAGATATAACTGATATGATATATATATATATATATATATATATATATATATATATATATATATATATATATATAGCGTATGGATCTGGTTTCAGGTCGGGACATGGCCCTCAAACCCCGTGTTCTTGCTATTACTTTAGTTTATTCAAGGATGTACTTTGCAGCCCTAAAACTACTTTGTAGCTAAAGTCGAACCAAGTTTATCTAGATTTAATCATGATAATACCTAATAGATTGATGACATTAAAATTTTCTACAAATTATATGATATGAAAGTATATTATTTACATGAAACCGCCTACCATGGATTTATAACTTGATGGAAATAGTTCTTCGTCTCAACCAATTTATTCCGTTGAAACTTTATTGAAAAAATATAGATGATATAATTAATAAGTAAGTTACACAAAATAAAAATAAAAACATTTTGTTCAAAATTGTATAGATTGTAAGTGTAAAAAAATATCATTTCTATTGCTTTTAAACTAGGTCTAATCTATTGACCTAATGTCTAATAATATAGTTTTGAATTTGCTTTTATCCACATATTTTTATGCCTCTTGAAACGACAACTTCTAACCACGAGCAGGACCATATGGATGTTATATTGTCATGACTACGCGTATGCAAGTTGTAACAACGCGGCTTTAAGATTGGATTGAGAAAGAGATTAACGGATTTAGTGTAAAACCAAAACGAGGATGATAAAGTCAATTCTGCTTGGATCAGCAACAAATATTGAGATATTTATTGTTTAATGAGAATAAATATTAAAAAATAAATAAATGAAGTCTGATTTTTGGCTTTACAATCGACCAACTCAATTTATTTATAGCATTAACTTCTAATTAGACAACCACAATAATTTTGTTACTGTCTTGTGAAATGACATATTGCATTGGTGTACTTTTTAACAAAAGAGCAAAAAAAAAAAAAAATCTAAATGACTAAACTAACCAACATGCAATTAATGAAAACACATCCTAATACTTGAGTTACACTGCATTTATGGCCGAATTGTCTGTCCAACGCATCAATCCACCATACGAACCACATAAATAAATATCAAAGAGTCTTTGGTCTAGTAGTAAGGAACCAAGTAAGGAGTCATTCTTTCAAATGAGAGGTTATGGATTCAAATCACTATCTAACAGATAAATAAATGAATTCACCACCAAGCAATTTGTTGTCAATTAGGGTAGGCCACGATCAATTTTTCTTTTTCTTTTTATTTTTTTTATTTTTCTTCTATTTTTTTTTGGTCATTTGTGATTTTCTAATGTATTATGCCACCGTACGAACTAGAAAAATAAATAAATTCGCTACCGAACAATTTGTTGTCAATTAGAGTAGGTCACGAACAAAAATAATTTTAACATTTGTCATTTTCTAATGTATTATGCCGCATGGTTTTTTTTATTACTTTTATTTTATTTTTTCTTTCACATGTTATTTTATGATTTTTCCATCTTATTAAATTTCACATAAGATATAAATTTAAATGTAATAATAAATACATATGAATTTTATTAATGGATTTTCCTTTTAATTTCAAAATTACTAAGTTAAAACCTACTTAGTTCCATTGTTTATCTATCTAAATTATTTGTTTAAATTTAAAAAAGAGAAAGACAATTTAATTTTAATAATTCAATCTTTTTCTCATTTTTTTTTACAAAAAAATCAACTTCTCAAATGTTTAGAATTTCATATTTATTTTTTCTATTAAATAAATTCATGTAATACATAGATCTCACACCTATTATTATATAATATATTAAAATCTTTCTCGGCTTTTAACAATAAATTTTTGAAGCAAACTAAAGTTTTGTAGACGAATTGATTTTAAGGCTACTTGAAATTGGCTCCTCTTGTATTGTAGTCTTCTTCATGTCGCTTCTCACCGCCATTGTTTTCCAATCAGATGCTTATGGAGGCCAACGATTCTCCAGCGGTACATGTTTTCCACGGACATACACATGTGGTTTCCACATCTTTTAAGAGGCCCTTCACATTCAAGAATACGCTTCTCCCAAAATATAACACAAAGTCATACCTCAACATTCAATCGGAACTGCGCAAAACCACCGCTTCTTTGTCCTTCTACCTGATCTATGTTCACCACCATTACCACCCTCTCCCACTGGTTACATTCCACTCCTCCGATCTACAAGCCTACCATCAAACTTATCTGACCTATGCACTTGCCACAAATCTAGTTTCTTACGTTCAAAAACTACTTTCATCACTCCATGTCGCCTTTACTCTTATCATATGTACAACGGATCTGGAAATCAAAAAAAAGTATACCACCGAACCATGCTACTTCACCAATCAATGCCACCTTCACCAAATGAATGCTTTTTTTGTGGATTATTCCTTGCACCCAACTACATTAAAATTGGTTCAAAATTTTTTGTACACTGGATTGTTGACTTTTGATTTGTTAGATTATAATTTACAGATAGAGAGGGAGAAAAAATGACTACATCTATTTGTTTGGTGTGTGTGTGTGTGTTGGTTATGAGAACTCAAAGGGGATAGCAGAAGCATACAAATTAATCAAAAGTCATAACACAAATAGGAGGAACCCATTCAACCAGATCTAGGAAACTAATAAAACAAAAACGAGAGAGATTGAAAAACATACACTTGTGTTATTCGATTTCTTTGATTTCATCGGTTGGTCAGAGTTTGGAGGATCCAACGGAGAATCCACCTTTCATGATCGCACTCAAGAAGCAAACAATAGCCTGGAAAAAACCTCATCTAAAAGATCACCAAAAATCAGAACGATTTGAATCTTGAACAACACTATACGGCACGTGAACGACTTTTAAGGGTTTTCTGGATCTTCGAGAGCACCACTAAATTCTCTAGGGTTTTGATTGGCTTCTTTCTAACTTTTGAATCAGGGTATTGGCCACAATAACTCTTATTAAAGAAATTCGACCATTTAAAAGTGTGGTAATTTGGGGTCTACTTACTGGCTTCGGCTGATCGTACACATCACATTCTCTCTTGATTATTTTGAAAAAAAATTGAAAATCATTTTTAAAACATTTTCATTTCCTGTGTTTGACACTGGATTCACACAGGTGTTCCTCCAATTCACTCAAACCAAGGCTTCGATACGAACTTGTAACATCCCAAAAATCACAACAAATTTAAACTTTTAAAAAAACTCATAGTCATAAAATGTTTACAAAATCATTGTTTCCAAATTGTTTATCCATATCAGAGTAACCCAAAATAATAAAGTCATAAACAAAGGATGTGTATGGTCACGCCTTTGCCTTCCCATGGTCATCAGAAGTACCTGAAACAAAAACTAAAATCCCTAAGCCAAACCTTAGTGAGTTCCCCCAACATACCACCACATACAACATATAAAACAAACAACATGCATAATTGAGCCTTAAGTCTGACTGGACCGACTTGCAGGGCCTACAACCTATCTGGACGGCTCTCTAGACTTTGGTATGACTGGACTGCGTCAACAAGGCCTACAACCTATCCGGACTGCTCGTCGGGCCTTCGGCTTAACTGCACCTCCTAGTAGGGCCTATAGTTTATCCATACCGCCCCAAGTATTTTTCTTTAAGCACAAAGCATGATCACCTCAACCCAAACACACATAACATGTCGACATATACATAAAAAATAAACATATAACCAAACAACTGATAAACACGAAGATCTACAAATCACTACTGTATACTAACATCCCATATACCAGGATATCGATCTAATAGATCACTACAGCATAACAACATCCTATATAATAGGATACAGACATAAAAGATCACCCCAACATAACAAGATACGGTAAACCAAGATGTCAATCTAAAGGGTCGGTATTCATGTCTTTAACCAGTAAGTATAGTGAGGAAAACTCACCCTCACAGTCTGAGCAATATCTGATGAGGTCCTGACTCCGAATCTCAGCTCTAACCTACACCTATTCATTTTAATGACCAATTCGCACACACCATTCAAAATACCCCTTTTTCAAACTTGGTCAAAGTCAACCAAGTCAACCCAGCCGAGTCAACATAGAGTGCATACGTGAGGCGTACTCCAAAGGTACGTGGGTCGTACTCGAGCATTAACCACCATCGGGGTGGTTAACCATGTAGGCATTGCATAGTCAGAATATGCAAGGCGTATGCCCAGTCTTACTAAAACTCATTAAGAGCTTAATGCATCAAGTTCTTCCATCTAACTTACAAATCCAAGGCCAAAACATCCTCAAGAGTCATAAAGTTTCCAACTTTATGACTTTGCATGTCCATTATGTTCTTAACTTAACATCTTAATATATTAAGTCCTTCTAAATAATGCATGGAGCAAAACCAACCATTAAGACCCATTTATATGACACGAGATCCTTCTAAAGGTCTGAAAGGATGACTTATTGGGTTAGAAGATGTTATGCTCTTGAGACACCACATTTAGGATAAAAAGTACCTAAAATCAAGCCCAAAAGAAGATCTAAATGAAACTTCACTAACTTTAGAGCTTTACACCTGCAAGTGATGTCAAATGAGGGTGTGTTTCTATTTAAAGTGATTCACTCCTTCAAGTTTGTCTCTACTCCCTTCCTTCTTCTTCAAAGGCACAAAACACACACACACACACAAAAGCTTAGAAATGCTTCACAAGGAGGATTAGGGTTACAAGGTTGTTTAAAAGGATAGAGGCTAATGGAAGGAGCCAAGGTTGGGAGTTAATGATGAATAAATAAGGTCTAAACCCTAAAGATTAGGGTTTCGTATTTTTTGGGCTATATTTTGAGGTTTATGCTTTGTTTTGTATGTATTATATGGTTCTCAGTTGTAGACCGAAATATCCCAGTAATTTTCGTGGGCTTAGTGTTTTCGGTGGGCTTGTTCTATTTGGGCTTTAGTTTAATCGGTATAGTGCATATATAGTCTGTGTATAGCTGTTTGGGGTTCGAGATGCGTTTTTTAGTGAACACGAGATTCTTCATGGTTGAAGGGTGTATGAATGTACTTGAGAATTATTCAATAGAATTGTGTGCATTAATTTTGAAATAGGTTCTTGTTATATCTTATTGATTGTTTCGTATCATTATTTGTTTAAGATTCCACATTAATTCAAACAATTGCATTGATACATTGATACATCCGAGTTAAGGGACTTACATCTGATATCAGAGCCTTAAATTCGACTTAAAGTTGTTTTGGGTATCAATTGCTTTTGAAACATTATTTAGTTTTTGGTGTTTTTGGTTTGTGTTGAAAGAAAGATGATTTTTGTTGTTCTTCGTGTTCATCATTTTATTGGTGTTCTTCACTAATTTTGGAGGATATTGCATGGGGAATTATTTTTGGTAACATAACAAATTTAGAATTCATTGGATAAGGAAACAAGATCAAAAATTCATTTTCGGTTAGGTTTCAGTATTTTTGACAGCTGGTGAATAACATTTTCAGCAAAAAGGTATTGGGTTCTCGGCTTGGAAGAGTTCTCAGTCATGATATCATGTTTTTGGTCAACTGTTTTCGTTAAACATTTGACTTTAAGGGATTTTCGTCAAACTATTGAACTTCAAGGTTCTTGGTCAACAAGTTGTTAACTATTCGTGTTTACGGTCAAAGGGTATTTATCTTGGTTTTCAGTCAAAATCAATTTACATAATCAGATTCCTTTTTGTTGCTAAATGATGAGTTCTTACAGTAATACCAAGGAGGTTAATGAAGCCTCATGCTCTCAGTTCTATGAAGGCAAAATAAAAAAATACCCTGAACAAAATGAATTTTTAGTTAGAGAGGTTTTTTACCATAAAAATGAAATATGTGATCAAGAAAATAAATAAACCGCTTAAAGAAAAACTAGAAGCACAAACTAAAGATTTAAACAAGATTAAAGAATAATACAGCACCAAATGTGTTCACTATCATTTTTCCAAAGAGAAAATTGCAAACTTAGCTACTGATATAATAACAATTAAAGTGTAAAGACAAACAGGGTGAGGGTCTAGGGTATCATATTATTCCACCTCCTTTCAATGATAACTATACTTCGCCTATTGAAACCAAAGAGATAGAGACACATTCACAATATGGCCAACCCTCTGTAACTGCCTTAATCAAGACTGAACAATCCAACCCAACTGAGAATATTAATGTGAATGATTCTAATGCTTCTACTTCATGTGCAAATAAAGTAACAGTGCAAGATGGGTTTGAGCAGAACAAAAATAATTATAGTTCTGTTGAAAATGCTGCAAAAACTTGTGATGATAAGAATCCCACTCTTGGAAAATTCAAGCTACAAAAATTTGTTAAACAGTATAATAAATATGCTTGTGCTTGTGGAAGGTCTTTGAAACAAACGTCATTTGGACAAGGACCAAGTCACAATCTTATTTATTTGAAAAGACAAACTTGTTTTAACTGTGGGACTATCAATCACGTTGCTAGAAATTACCCACATCGTTAATATGTTCCCTACTATAAATAACGTTGGCTGAACGTGCCAAGGGGAAGATCTTCCACAAGAAATCCTTTGAGGTCACGTTCAAGCAATGATGATTGGAATGCTAAAAAGACCAAAAATCAGACTCTCAAGAACAAAAAGGTCATGTATGACAAGTGATTTGATTTGAGACCAAGATCAATAAAGTCGAAGTCATCTCCGCAATCAGTCTCAAACTCTATAACAAGTGATGAAACATCAATCTGATTAAATAGGAAAATTGTTAAACCTGACTACAGATGGGTACCAAAAGTTTCAACTCCCAAACCACCTAAAAATTCTAATATCTCTTTGTTTTCTATGTTTGATAAACAAGATATGACTTGGGAACACGTATCATGCATGGATGGAAAAGGTCAACCCAGTTTCAAAATGGATTGGGTTCCCAAAACCAATTAATCTTGCATTTTGTGTCGGAGCAGCTGTGGAGGAATATCATTAGACTTCGGTATGTTGATAGTGGTTATTCCGGGCACATGATAGGAGACATCTCTCTTTTGCATGATATTCAGAATTTTAATGTAGAGCATGTGTCCTTTGCGCGAAAAGGAAAAGGAAAAATCACAAATAGGGATTTCTTCAATTGCTGAATTACGGTTTGAATTTTATGACTCTTCTCCTCTTTGTGATAATGATACTAATTTTCGATAGTTAAAAAAAACCTAATTTTTCCTAAAACCAAGCTCGTGCTTGTGGGATTTCTTAAGATGATACGTTTCGAAGACTGCAATTTCTTTTCATTTTTATTTAGTATTTCTTATTTTCTACATTTTTTTTTACATTTAGAAAAGGAATTTTTGTGACAATCTTTTGGGAAGTGATATGAGTTAGCGATAAAGGGAAAACTAAACATGTGTAAAGCACTAAATCTGAATTGTCTAAACTCTGTGTTCAATGTGTTGATAGGCATAAAGGACTAACACCAATGGACTAGATATTGTGGACTCAATTTAACTTAGAAAGCTCATTTGGACTGACAATACGACGCTTGGATAAATTTAACAGTAAAATAGACAAGGAGACATATGACATAAATTGAAGCTGAATATCATCAAGATATGTTGCTCAATACTTCATTGGTGTATGGACTTGTTTCTTTAATTGTTGTATTGATAAGGGTGACTAATGGATTATGATAAATCGGGTCTATTTAAAATCGTTATTGTTTCTTTTTTAGTCAGCAATAAGTTGTCCCCTTTGTGCGATCGAAAGATCCGACTTGGGACACAACATATGCACTTAGATGATGTTCACTGCTTTTAAATCAGTATATTGTCTCCTACAAATATCAAATATTCTACTCTCTATGTTAGTCATATGTTGTCCCCTTTGCATGATCGATAGATCCGACCTGAGACACAACTTATGCATTCCACAATAATTATCTACTCACCTAAAGTAACGAATTCCAAAGAAATTTCCATGATTACTAGGGTATGCCATGAAGTGGGGGACATTTTCTAGTGTACTA
Source organism: Lactuca saligna (assembly GCF_052625555.1). Classification (NCBI taxonomy): domain Eukaryota; kingdom Viridiplantae; phylum Streptophyta; class Magnoliopsida; order Asterales; family Asteraceae; genus Lactuca; species Lactuca saligna. The sequence goes on along the minus strand of NC_136419.1, from coordinate 60,120,024 downwards.
ACATTAACTACACCTATAACTAAAGGTTGACTGATAGATTTTATTAGCTAGATTTAAGTGAACAATAATATCCCTGATCGTCGTCAGACAAAATGGTCTATCTAGGAATATAGTGGCTATATATCGTCACTCATGATCTGTCCTGAAAATGACCTTTGTGTTTAAGTGGATCAAAATATCAATGATTGACTAGAATTTTTCATGAACGCGTGTGCTGATAAACCTCATTAATTTGCTCAATAATGTTTGATCCCAAAAGTTTTTGTTCTATTAGAATTTGTTCATTACATTGTTGTTTTATTTAAATATATTTCAATTGTTATGTACAAATTTAGGGGGAGAAATAATAAAACAAATTAAAAATGAAAAAACTAGAAAATAAAAAATTAAAAAATGTGTGTGTTTATTTTGTTTTGGTTTTTGAAATGTAAAATCAAAAGGAATTTTTATTTTAATTGGGTTACTTTTCATGGGCTGAAATCGTTAGGTGGGCCATCTGGGTTTTCTTGGTCATATATATACATCGTTTTTGGCTGGTTAGGGTTTTTCACCGAGAAACCCCAAACAGTCATCATCATCATCATCATCATCGTCGGGTTCTCTTAATTTTTCTTCGAGTTTTTCTGCAAAAGCCTACTCAATCGTAAGTTTTGTTGAAGATTGTTCGGTGAATCAAGTATTATTTGGGTTTTCGATCATGGTAATGCTTTTTAAAGTTGTTTTGGTGTACTTGGTGTCATATTTGCTGGTTTTTGAGTAAATTTCTCAAGGTTTTTCGAAGAACTGAGTTGGAATAGGTTTCAATGAGATTTCAGGTTTTCAGTTCATTCCAGATCTGATTGAAATCAAATAAAGACTTGACCAAAAATTGGGTTCTCGGCTGAAATCATCTAGCATTGACCGAAATCATCTGGTCAACAAGTTTTTTAACCGAAATCGATCAGCCTTGACCGAAATCAATTGAAATCTTGTCCTTAACCAAAAACGACTAAAACTTTGTCTTTGACTGAAATCGACTAAAACATTGACTTTATCAGAAGTCAGATTTCAAACTGAACTTAATTATTTTTAAATTAATTGTCACTTGGCTAGTTTGGTTCAGATAAATGGTAGAGCCACTTAAATTTGTGGACTCTCACAACATTTCTGGATATCTTATGGATCCATCTGTTGCTCATCAAGAATTCAGATCCATGATAGTGGGTTTGAACAACTGTAGGATTTCTCAAGCCCTTCGAGCTAATCCAGTCATCCACAGAAATCTAATTACTGACATCTGGAAAAATGCTTCGATCAACAAGATGAGAGTAGATGGAGCTGGAGCTGTCGAATCGACGGTGAAGGAACACACGTGATTATTTCTAAAAATGTTATCCAAGAGGTACTTGAATTCGGTGATACATCTGCATTCCCAATTGAGTACTTTGTTGATCAAGTCAAGGAAGTTTTGGAAAAGATGTGATATGAAGGAACCTATCCTCCCACCATAAAAAAGCTACTACCACCTTACTGGAGGTTCTTGGTACACTCCTTTTTTATTTTCATTTTTAGAAGAATGGGAGGATCTGATGAAATTATTTAGACTGTGGCCTCAACTATTGTTGCTTTAGCAATGAACTGGGATTACAACTTTTCAAAGTTTGTTTTTGAAGAAATGAAAAGCAACCTCCTGGGGAAGAAAATGAACCTATTTTTTATGTATCCCAGGTTCCTTCAAATGATCTTTAATGAAAAATATCCCCAAATCGAGAGGTCATCTGATACTTTGGATATGAAAGCCTTGGGTCCCAACACTTTTGGACTTATGAAGCAATCAAGAAAGGCTGCCAACGTTTCCTATCAATGACTAAAGGGGTTGGTTAAATTTGGAAAGTTTGGTGAGGTTGAAGACACTCCAGCTGTTAGTTCAATTAATGCTAAGATTGTCAAGGAACATATGGCACCTAAGCCAAAATTTTAATTCGCCTTTGAAGAAATTAAAGTATCGGATGATGAGGAAGATCAATAAAAGGAATTGACAGAGAATGAGTTTGAGGATTTTATTCAGCTAAGTATTTCAAATATAGAAGAGGATGCAGTTGTCACGCCTTCTGTTGTGACTGCAAGAGATCGTGACATAACTATGCAATCCTCTGTAATGACCTCCGAAAAGGTGAATCCTCTTTTTTGCAGAACTTCAGCGAATTGCAAGGAAGCCTCCCCAAACAGTTCTTTTTAATATTGAACCTCCATCTAGAAGTGATCTAGAAGACTCCGCCCATGGTTAACTCCCAATGAAGAGACAAAGGAGAGATCCAAGGCCGAGAGTGGTTATCACAGACCCTGTTCAAAATAGAACTACACCGATTGAGCCTAGTCATGTGGCTCAAAACATTGAAAGCACATTCACTAAGTCCTCTCTAGTGATACAATATATTTCAAGCTTGTTACCTGAGTCCACCCATATGGATCAGGATTTTCAAAGCCCTATTGTTGAAGAAGTCCTACCTTCAGAAGGAGCTCAAGCTTCTAGAAGCTCCTTTGAAACCGTCGAGCTGGACATTTCCAAAGACAAGAGAAAGTTGTCTGATTCTGAGTTAGTTCATGTGGTTCTGCTTCAGAACAATGTTTTTAATCTTGAACAAAGTTCTACCAAAAAAAATTTGATTATTGGAAAGCAGGACATTTGAATCAACGAATATGAAAAGGAGAACTCTAGTATCGTATTGTTGATCCCAAAGACTTGTTGTAGTTTGGAGAACGTGATATCCACACTTTGTCAAACTTTCAAATAATTATTGAGAATGAATTGTTTGAAGTTGCCACAAAAGCCTTCACTGGAATGGTAGTTACAATAATTGACAAGAAGTTGTGGGTAGGAGCTTTTGACCAGGAAGACGTGCATCTCGTAGAGAAGCCTTGAAGAGAACTGAAAGAAATAAACCAAGGAATGATTGTTGGGCTATGTTTTGTGGTTTATGCTTGGTTTTGTATGTATTATATGGTTCTCCATTGTGGACTGAAATCTCCTAGTGATTTCGGTGGGCTTAGTGTTTTCGGTGGGCTTTAGGTTAATCGATTTAATGCATATATAGTCTGTGTATAGTTGTTTGGGGTTAGAGATGCGTTTTTGAGTGAACACGAGATTATTCATGGTTGAAGGGCGTGTGAATGTACTTGACAATTATTCAATAGAATTGCATTCATTTTGAAACGTGTTCTTGTTATATCTTATTGATTGTTTTGTATCATTGTTTGATTAAGGTTCCACATTAATTCAAACATATGCATTCATACATTGAGAGATCTGAGTTAAGGTAGTTACAAAATGCACCGTGTATGCCCTACTTATATGGTTCCATCCCAAAAATCCAAAAGTGGCACAAACAACCCCTCCCATCCACAAGTCTTACATTAGAAGCACCAAAATGTAATAAATCTCAATATAAAGATCATAAAGAAAGGCCAAGGCTTGCTAAAGTCAAGAACATTATTTCCATAAGAGCCTAGAGGAGTCCAGATCTGAACTCCTCACTTCAAAACATGCTCAATACCAGAAATTCCTCAAGAATAAGCTAGAAATGACCCTAACTCTTTAATGCAGAGATCTAACAAGAAAATGATCAAGGTAATGACTTTTTACCTTCAAATGAATGTCAAAGTGAAGTAGATGGTGTATCTACAAGCTCCTTTTCGTTCCAAGCTTCTAAATCTTCATGTCTCGTCAAGAAAAGCACCAAACACACACTCTTTAGTCTCATACACATTCAAAATAGGAGGTTAGCTCGATTAGGGTTTGTTTCTGGATGTGAAAGCGGTAAAGGAGGCTAGAAAAAGGACTTAATGTCCTTTAAATAGGGTGTAACCTTTAAAAAAATTTAGGTTTCCATGCACAACCTCAACTCGTTGAGTTGGGGTCATCCAACTCATCGAGTAGGTCCTAAAGTTCACGCGACCCAATTAGTTTCTAAACGACAAGTTGGGGCAGCCAACTCGCCGAGTAGGTCCAAAAATATGAATATAAAAGCTTCAAATTTATACTTGGAAGTCGTTATGTTACAAGTCTCCCCCCCCCCCCCCCCCCCACTTAAACTAGACTTCATCCTCAAAGTTTGTTTCGGCAAACAAATCTGGGTAATGCTCCCGCATCTCAGACTCTGGCTCCTAAGTCCACTCGGATCCCTTCCAATGCTGCCATTGTACCTTTACCAGACGTATCTACTTGTTGTGTAAAACCTTTATCTTCCTCTCCAATATAGCCATCGTCTTCTCAACATACTTCAGGCCTTCATCGACCTGAATGTTTTCCAAGGACACCAACACCTCCTCGTCCAATATGCAATTCTGCAGCTGCGAAACATGGAAAGTGCTACGAACCTAAGTGAGCTCTTCCGGAAGATCCAATCTATATGCCACCATGCCAACCCTCGAAATATCCCGAAAAGGTAGGGACCCAACTTCCCCCTCTTTCTGAAGTGTATCATACCCTTACAGGGTGAGACCTTCAGTAATACCACGTCACCACCCTGGAATTCCCACTCAAATCGGCGTCGATCGGTATGACACTTCTGCCAACTCTGAGCGGTCTGCAACCACTATCTGATCTGCTGAATCTTATCAGTAATTTGCAGAACTACCTCTATCCGACCCATCGCCCAATGACCCACCTCATCTCAACAGACTGGGGTATGATATCTTCGTCCATACAACAACTCGAAAGGTTGAGCACCAATGCTAGAATGAAATTTGTTGTTGTAAGAGAACTCTGCAAGCGATAGGTAGGAATCCCAGTGCCCACAGAAGTCAATGATGCAAACCCTCAGCATATCCTCGAGGGTCTGTATGGTCCGCTCACTCTGACTGTCAGTCTGCGGATGATAAGTTGTACTGAAATAGGATGTGAACTGAACATCACAGTCTGACATAATAGAGACCGACACCCTGTGGCGAGCAATGATCTTGTTGAGATACACATCAACTAACTTCTCAGTCATCGAACTCTCCCGAATAGCCAGAAAATGGGCGCTCTTGGTCAATTGATCCATGATGACCCATATCGTATCATATCACGTTGCCTTCCTTGGTAACTTGGTAATAAAGTCCATCCTAATCTCCTCCTATTTCCACATGGGAATCTCCAGAGGCTGAAGCTTGCCATGCGGCCTCTGATGCTCAGCCTTAACCATCCTGCAGGTCAAGTGTAACGCCCGCGCTTCCAGGCTAGGCATTATCATTGATGTAATAGTCTAGGTTAACCAATGTAACTATTTTTGAAGTGTTAATGATGAAATATTTGAGTATTATGTGAATTATGAGAATTTTGTGTTTATTTTTTTTAATTATTATAATTTAATGAATTAAGAATAAAATAAGCATCAAATTTAAAGTGTGAGATTAGCCTGATATCTTTGCATAAAGATGTAGTGATTGAAACAAGGATTCCGAAGATATAAAGAATGCCGAAATCCGAGTTATAACGAAGAAGTTATGATCTGTCGAAGTTTCGTGACAGAACCGGCACGACACTGAATGACATAAAATATGAATTTAAGATAGAGCGATATCTAGCCTTGGTGATCTAAATGGTAACTGTATAGTTCGTTAAACTGAGAGCGTGCATAAAAAGAACGCCCAAATCTGACTTCGTATGAGGAAGTTATGATTTTCCGAAGTTTCGACTTAGCAGTATGCAGCCCGAATCCTCGATGTGAGATAGAGTGATTTTTAGCCGAAACAATCTAAATGAGAATCGAAGATCTCATCGATAGTAGTGAAATGATAAAAAGATAGGTGAAAACGGACTTCGAATGAAGAAGTTCCGATTTTCTAACAGAGTTTTCCTATCCCGGCCTATTAAAAAATATATATTAATAAAATATTAAAATTAAATACAAAATTAGCCAACGGAGTCTAAGCGGGACTTGTATAGGCTTTTCACACCTAAGCGTGCATATAAAGAACGTTGAAATCGGAACTCGTACGCGAAAGTTACGGATTTTACAAGTTTGGGACACAAACTCCGAGACTGACTCAGCCTCACGACGTGAGTCTGTGACTGATGGGTTCCAGAGCCTATCATATAGTTGTGAAGTCTATGTGAGGAGACCTGGTCGAGCTCACGACGTGAGCCACCCATGCTCAAGACGTAAATACATCCTATAAATAGAAGCCGATGGTTTCGGGTTTAGGTGCTCATTTCTTCTCTTCTAAGTGTTGTTACTTTGCGTAATTACCTCGAAAAGCCATCCTGAAGCCCTGGTGTTTATCCTGAGACCCGAAGAAAGTCCTGAAGTTCAAAGATCCCGAGAAGAAAATAGTTTCTGAGCCGAAGCTTTGCCCGCGAGAAACCCGGTGTGTGAAGTGATCCCGGTTTCATCGAAGAATACTACTCTTAGAGCCGTAGTGTTGTCCTATCATCTTCTGATCAAGTGAGTGTGTAGTTACTTTCTTCTAACGCACAATTATGAAGTATTTTATACGAAATACGTGTTATGTGTATATTTTGTTGTTATATGTGTGAATGTATATTCACTTTCTTCTATCTCATAGATATGATCTATTCTCTATGAAATACGTGTTATGTGTATGTATCTCATATGTTGCTTGGAATATGTATTGAATGAGAATGCTATACAGGTTTTAAACTATGTATAAAAATATATATTTTTATCTACTAATATGTTGGGTAGAACATAGGTAGATAGTTGTGTGATAAACAGATGAGAGGCCTTGATGTTGTTTTTTATTCAATCATCTAGCAGAGTTTAGATGACGACCACAAACTTTTCTAGACAGTTTTGTGGAACGCTAGTAGGTTCGCTACCTGTAGGTGTTAATGAACTTGGGTGTTCATTCGTTGTACTCTATCCCCTCATGGTTGCCTTATTTGACATATATTGCTGGGAAACCCCCAAATGCATGTGTTATCTCCCCTAATGAAATATTCTTAGACTAGGTCCCTTGTGTTAGTTATTTTAGGGACGTAAAGTGAGAATAACGGGAATGGGTAATTAAGTTATTGTTCGTTGGTGGAATTAAATATAATTATTTATTGTGGGTTGAAAACCCTATATGTTCACCAGGCTCCCAAGCCTGACCCACTCAGTTTTATTTATATTACAGGAAGTGGCGCAAGGGCATAAGATGGATGAATCATCAAGTTGTTTTGTTTACAAGTTTGTATATGTATATATTTGTTGAACGACTTGCAATGTTATCGTTTATGCTTTATGGTCTTTATCGGAACATGACATCCCGAGTTTTGATTATATAATGAAAATACATTTCTTGATGAAATGCTTGGGTAAATATTATTTTATCATACTTTGTTTTTGGGAACAAATTCCGCAACTCTTTCAAATCAAAAGGATTTACTCTGAAATTATTATAAAAGCATAAATGAAAATCCGTCTTTTCTGGCTGAGATTTTGGGGATGTCACAGTTGGTATTAGAGTATTAGTTTAAGCGAACTAGGAATTTATAGGATTTCTAGACTTAAACTTAAAATCTTAAGTGAAATTTTGAGATGTGTGTCTGTTATGTTTTAGAAACGAGCACTAGTTTATTTTTGGAAAGTTACCTAAAATGCTTTTATGTGCTAAATGTTATATGTTGCCATATATGATATTATTTGTTCGGATCTATGTTCTGTTTCCGAACGGATCTGGAAACCTTATGTGTGTAGGATTCTAAGCGTACGTTTACGATATTAGAACTAGCATGTAAACGTTTCGGAGTGATAAGGATGATTTGAATATCTATCGTGAATAAGGATCTAATTTTACCTTATTCGGTGTATAGATCAAAAATGGTGAGAACAAGAAGTGGAGTTGGAAATGCTGATGAAAACAGGAATCAACCACCAGTGATTGAGAAAATACCTGTCAGACGATGTTGGATCGTCAGATGGATGAAACGAGACGTCTTCTTCAACAAAATCGTGAAGAAATGTTAATTCAAGTGGAAGAGCCTGAAGTGAATGAAGGGCACTTAGAAGGTGGAAACTTCAGTGGGTCTGTTGGTCAAGCAAACCCACCGATAGTTAGGCAAAAGAACCATGATGGAAGGAATGATGGAATGGGATGCAAGTACATGGACTTTCTGACTTGCAAACTATCGACTTTACTGGAAAGGAGGACCCGATCGGAGTGATGGATTGGATCTCTGAAATGGAGTTACCCTTCATGACTTGTGGTTGCAAAGGCAAGTTGCAGACTACCTTTGCAGTGCGTCATCTCCTAGGTGGAGCCGTTCGTTGGTGGAACACTCTAGGGAAGACTTTAAGCCCTAATGAGCCACTATAATTGTCATGGGCAGAGTTCTTAGTGTAGTTCAAGCGCAAGTTTTGCTCGGATCAAAATTTGTTGGAGTTGGAGAACAAGTTTTTGACATTAACAAAGGGCAGCATGTCAGTTGATGAATACAAAAATGCTTTCACCAAAAAAATGGAGTTTTCTTTGCGCATCATTCCAGATGAGCTGACAAATGTTGACCGTTACACAAAGGGACTCTCATGGGAGTACGCAGTGCCAGTTCGTCGGGCACCTACTCTAGAGGTAGCTATTCGGGCTGCCAAGTCTATTGAGGACATGATCAAGGGAAGAACCGCCAACAAGGTTGAAGTTGGTGAGAAGAGAAAGTTTGAAGGAACTTCAGGTTCCAATAAGAAAAGCGTATTTTCGAAGTCTGATTCAAAAAAGTTTGGAGGAGAAGGAGGCGAAGCGAAATGGTGTGAGAAGTGCAAGAAAAAAGCACTTTGGGAAATGTAGTGAGGATGTAACCTGCTACAAGTGTGGAAAAATTGGACATTTTTCCAATGAGTGTCCATCCAAAAAAAGGATGTGTTTTGGTTGCAATGAAGAGGGGCACATTTTGAAAGACTGTCCGAAAAAGAAGGAGGCAGCTAAGCCCAACATTGCACCAAAGCCGAAGGCAAGAGCCTTTCAGATGACACTTAAGGCTGCAAAAGATGAAGCTGATGTCGCTTCAGGTACCTTTCTCATAAACGAATTACCTGCTCAAATTTTGTTTGATTATGGAGCTAACTACTCCTTTATTTCGCATGAGTTTGGTAGGAAACTAGCTTTTCCTGTTGATAGACTAGATAGTGCTTTATTAGTTGAAGTTGCTAATGGCAAGTTTGTACCCGTTAGCCATCATATGAAAAACATCGTAATCGATCTTAATGGAAATAAGTTTTGCGAGGAATTATTGCCTGTCGAACTTAATGGTTTTGACATCGTTTTGAGAATGGATTGGCTTAGCACCAATGACGCCGATATATTATGCAAGAAAGATAGGTAAAGTAAACCCGCATGGGAAAGAGTCATTTATGGTGTACGGGGACAAACGCCGAGTAAATTCTGGAATCATTTCCTTAATGAAAGCCAGAAAGTGTGTGACCAAGGGATGTACATCATATTTAGCATTTGTGATCGATGCTAAAAAGGAAAAGAAGGTGATGCAGAGTATTCCAGTGGTGTGTGATTATCCGGAAGTATTTCCCGAAGATCTTCCTGGATTACCACCTGATAGACAAGTAGAGTTCAGAATAGACTTGTTACCAGCAACCACGCCAATAGCAAAAGCACCTTATCGATTAGCACCGACGGAGATGAAGGAGCTGATGATGCAACTTTAGGAGTTATTGGACAAAGGTTTCATTAGACCTAGATCATCACCCTGGGGAGCTCCGATGTTATTCGTGAAGAAGAAGGATGGATGTATGAGAATGTACATCGATTACAGAGAGCTGAACAAGGCAACAATAAAGAATAGATATATGTTATCAAGGATTGATGATCTGTTTGATCAATTGCAAGGTTCGAGCTATTTCTCGAAGATCGATCTAAGGTCAGGATATCATCAGCTGAAGGTAAGAGAACAAGCTATCGAGAAGACTGCATTCAGAATTAGATATGGACACTATGAGTTCTTGGTTATGTCATTTGGACTGACCAATGCTCCAGTAGCATTCATGGATTTAATGAATAGGTTTTGTAATCCGTTCCTTGATAAATTTGTGATAGTGTTCATAGATGACATTCTGATTTACTAAAAAAGTCAAGAGGAGCATGGCAGACACTTGCGAGAAGTGTTAGAAGTCTTGAAGAAGGAGAAGTTGTATGCAAAATTCTCCAAATATGATTTTTGGATTCATGAAGTCCAATTCTTGGGTCACATGGTCAACCAAGAAGGGATAACGGTTGATCCAGCAATGATAGAAGCTGTGACAAAGTGGGAGCAACCGAAGAGTCCCACGGAGATCTGAAGCTTTTTAGGATTAGCCAGATATTATCGAAGATTTATCCAAGGATTTTCTTCGATTGCTACTCCATTAACAGCTTTGACCCACAAAGGAGCTACTTATGCTTAGAGTGATAAGTATAAAGAAGCATTCGAGAAACTAAAGAAGAAGCTATACGAGGCACCGATTCTTTCTTTTCCAGATGGAGTTGTAGACTTCGCTGTTTATAGCGACGCGTCTGGTGTTGGGTTGGGTTGTGTTTTGAACCAAAGAGAAAAGTTGATAGCATATGTGTCTCGATAGCTTAAGGAGCATGAAAAGAACTACCTACTCAAGATTTGGAGTTGGTAGCGGTAGTTTTTGCTTTGAAAATATGGAGGCGTTACCTCTATGGCACAAAGTGGAAACTTTTCACTGATCATAAGAGTCTCCAATATCTCTTTAATCAGAAAGAGTTAAATATGAGGCAACAACGCTGGCTAGAGTTACTCAAGGACTACGACTGTGAGATACTTTACCACCCCGGTAAAGCTAATGTTGTTGCTGATGCTCTTAGTTAGAAAGTCAATGTTGAGAGAAAAAGGCCAAGAGCGTTAAGAATAGAAGTTGTCTCGAAAATTGTGGAGAGTAAAAAGAAAGCTCAAGAAGAAGATTTAGAGAAGAATGACTGAAAGGAGGAACATTTGGGTCAAACATTAGTGGTCGGTATAAACAGTCATGGAACTGAAGGTGTTCCAAGATTGGATTTGGGTACCTAAGTCCGGAGGAATTAGAGATCTTCTGATGGAAGAAGCTCACAAAACCATGTACTCGATTCATCCTGGCAACACTAAAATGTATAGGGACCTGAAACCCTACTACTGGTTGCCAACGATGAAGCTTGATGTTGTAAAGTATGTGGCCAAGTGTGTGACTTGTGCAAGAGTCAAGACACAACACCAGAAACCATACGGGAGTTTAGAACCTTTACATGTACCTATGGGTAAATGGGAAGACATTGCGATGGATTTTGTCACTAAACTACCCAGTACAAAGAATGGTCACGACATGATTTAGGTGGTCGTTGATCGATTCACTAAGAGTGCGCATTTCATAGCAGCCAATGAGAAATGGTCTATGGAAAAGCTTGCGAATTCTTACGTGAAGGAAATTTTGAGGCTTCACGGTGTTCCATTAACGATTGTGTCAGATTGTGACATCCGTTTCATCTCACGATTCTGGAAAAGTCTACAAGAGGAATTGGGTACCAAGTTGTGTTTAAGTACAGCTTACCATCCACAGACTGATGGTCACGGTGAAAGAACAATACAAACACTTGAAGATATGCTGAGAGTGTGTACCCTGGAATTCCTAGGCAACTGGGATGAAAATTTACCTTTGGTATAATTTTCCTACAATAATAGTTTCCACTCGAGCATAAAGATGGCACCTTATCAAGCTTTGTACGGACAGAAGTATTGTACGCCGTCTTGTTGGCTTGAGGCTGGGGAGAAGTAGTTTATGGTACCCGAGATGGTCCATCATACTGCTGAGAAGTAGAAAGTGATCAGGGAAAGAATGTTAGCAGCTCAAGATCGTCAAAAGAGCTATGCTGACAAGAAGCAAAGACCGATGACTTTTGAAGTTGGAGATTCAGTTTTACTTAAAGTCTCACTGTGGAAGGGACGTATAAGATTTGGTAAAAGGGGAAAGTTGAGTCCAAGGTTTATTAGACCGTTTAAAGTTCTTCAAATAATTGGGAACTAAGCTTACAAGCTAGAACTACCAGAATAATTGAATGGAATTCATAACACTTTTCATGTGTGTTATTTGAGGAAGCTCACGGGAGAAGTTCCTAACATAATTCCAATTTCTGAATTGAGAATTGATGAAAACAAGAGGTTAATTGAAGAACCAGAGGCAATTGTTGATCGAAAGACTAAGAAGCTTCTACGCAAGATGATCGAATTAGTGCTTGTCCGTTGGAAACATATGAATGGGTCAAATCTCCCCTGGGAAACGGAGAGTGACATGTTGAGTCGCTATCCGCATTTGTTTGCTGATGTGTGATTCCGGGGATGGAATCATCCTAAGGGGGAGAGAATTGTAATGCCCGCGTTTCCAGGCTAGGCATTATCATTGATGTAATAGTCTAGGTTAACCAATGTAACTCTTTTTGAAGTATTAATGATGAAATATTTGAGTATTATGTGAATTATGTGTTTATTTTCTTAATTATTATAATTTAATGAATTAAGAATAAAATAAGCATCAAATTTAAAGTGTGAGATTAGCCTGATATCTTTGCATAAAGATGTAGTGGTCGAAACAAGGATTCCGAAGATATAAAGAATGCCGAAATCTGAGTTATAACGAAGAAGTTATGACCTGTCGAAGTTTCGTGACAGAACCGGCACGACGTTGAATGACATAAAATATGAATTTAAGATTGAGCGATATCTAGCCTTGGTGATCTAGACGAAAGTTGTAGAGTTCATTAAACCGAGAGCGTGCATAAAAAGAACGCCCAAATCTGACTTCGTATAAGGAAGTTATGATTTTCCAAAGTTTCGACTTAGCAGTATGCAACCCGAATCCTCGATGTGAGATAGAGTGATTTTTAGCCAAAACAATCTAAATGAGAATCGAAGATCTCATCGATAGTAGTGAAACGATAAAAAGATAGACGAAAACGGGCGTCAGATGAAGATGTTATGATTTTCTAACGGAGTTTTCCTGTCCCGACCTATTAAAAATAATATATTAACAATATATTAAAATTAAAGTCAAAATTAGCCGACGGAGTCTAAAAAAGAGTTGTAGAGCCTTTTCACACCTACGCTTGCATATAAAGCACGTCAAAATCGGAACTCGTACGCAAAAGTTACGGATTTTACAAGTTCAGGACACAAAATCCGAGACTGACTCAGCCTCACGACGTGAGGGAACCATGCTCAACGAGTTGTTAAGTCTATGTGAGGATACCTGGTCGAGCTCACTATGTGAACTACCCATGCTCACGACGTGAATACACCCTATAAATAGAAGCCGATGGTTTCGGGTTTAGGTGCTCATTTCTTCTCTTCTAAGTGTCATTACTGTGCGTAATTACCTCGAAAAGCCATCCCAAAGCCCCGGTGTTCATCCCGAGACCTGAAGCAAGTCCCTATGTTCGAAGATCTCGAGAAGAAAAGAGTTTCCGAGCTGAAGCTCTGCCCGCGAGAAACCCGGTGTGTGAATTGATCCCGGTTTCACTGAAGAATACTACTCTTAGAGTCGTAGTGCTGTCCGATCATCTTCTGATGAAGTGAGTGTGTAGTTACCTTCTTCTAACGCATAATTATGATGTATTTTATATGAAATACTTGTTATGTGTATATTTTGTTGTTATATGTGTGAATGTATATTCACTTTCTTCTATCTCATAGATATGATTTATTCTCTATGAAATACGTTTTATGTGTATGTGTCTCATATGTTGTTTGGAATATGTATTGAATGAGAATGCTATACAGGTTTTAAACTATGTATAAAAATATATATATTTATCTACTAATATTTCAGGTAGAACATGGGTAGATAGTTTTGTGATAAACAGATGAGAGACCTCGATGTTGTTTTTGATTCAGTCATCTAGCGGAGTTTAGATGACGACCACAAACTTTTCTAGACAGTTTTGTGGAACGCTAGCAGGTTCGCCACCTGTAGGTGTTAATGAACTTGGTTGTTCATTCGTTGTACTCTATCCCCTCATGGTTGCCTTATTTGACATATATTGCTGGGAAACCCCCAAATGCATGTGTTGTCTCCCCGATGAAATATTTTTAGACTAGGTCCCTTGTGTTAGTTATTTTAGGGACTTAAAGTGAGAATAACGGGAATGAGTAATTGGGTTATTGTTGGTTGGTAGAATTAAATATAATTATTTATTGTGGGTTCAAAACCCTATATGCTCACCAGGCTCCCAAGCCTGACCTACTCAGTTTTATTTGTATTACAGGAAGTGGCGCAAGGGCATAAGATGGATGAATCATCAAGTTGTTTTGTTTACAAGTTTGTATATGTATATATTTGTTGAACGACTTGTAATGTTATCGTTTATGCTTTATGGTCTGTATCGGAACATGACATCCCGAGTTTTGATTATATAATGAAAATACATTTCTTGATGAAATGCTTGGGTAAATATTATTTTATCATACTTTGTTTTTGGGAACAAATTCCGCAACTCTTTTAAATCAAAAGGATTTACTTTTAAATTTTATAAAAGCATAAATGAAAATCGGTCTTTTCTGGCCGAGATTTTGAGGATGTCACATCAAGCACCTCTCAATGTACCAAGTGATCTATCGCTTCATGCACGGCTACCAGTAACTCAAACTCAAACCCTGATACATCTTGGTGTCCCCCGGGTGAATAGAGGAGCAAGACTTATAAACCTCCTCTACTATAATCTGTCCGACCCCACCAGACATCAGAACCCAAGCCCAACCGCAACGGGTCAACAATCCTCGACTATCCTGCACAAATTTAGTGATCTCGCCCCTAATCCTCTCCAACTTCCAGTTCTCCTATCGTACCCCCTCGGCCTGAGCTTCCCTAATCAATCTCACAAGTGGAGAATCCACTAATATCCTCATACATGCTGGTGAGATAGAAGATCCAACCATCTTGAGGATCAGGGCGTCCGCAACCACATTCGCTTTACCCGAATGGTAAAGGATCTCACAGTCGTAGTCCTTGACTACATTCAGCCACTTGCATTGCCTCATGTTCAGGTCTGGCTGATCCATGATGTGTCTTAAACTCTTATGGTCCGTGTATATGGTACAACGGACCTCGTAGAGGTTATGTATCCAAATCTTGAGAGTGAATACCACCGCTCCCAACTCCAGATTGTATGTGGGATATCTCGTCTAGTGTGGATTCAGCTGCCACGATGTGTGATAGGTTATTTTATTTCCTTATTTTTATTAGTTTATTGTAGTATTTTATATCTTTTTATTACTATTGCATTGTATATTCTGTATTTTCTTTATCATGGATTGTGCCGGGTACTTTCTATTTTGCATGAGATATTTTGTAGGGTTTTGGAGCTCATTACAATTGCGGTTTGACTGGATTTGGGCTTGGTAGGCTTCTCGATGCATTATTGGGCTTCTCGAATCACTAAAGGAGATTTGGGCTTAAAAAGCTAAAGGCTTTGATGATGTGGGATTGTGAAGATGGGTCATGGATTATTATTTTGGGCTTGGAGCATCCATATTTGAAGCTAAAAGATGATTGGTTAATTTGAATCATGTGGGATATGGAAGGAACCAAGGGAATCTTTGGTAATGGAATGCTTAGTGGATGAAAAATGAGCCAATAACATTCCAGCAATATTTGCACGGGTGGATTCTCACGTGCATGGGTACCCGTGCAACTGCCCAGTTTTTGGCATTTTGTTCATTTTGTTTACCATTTACCTTGCGGGGTTGTGTCTTTATGAAACACTTCTATTTTAGACCATTAGAGACCAGAGGAGGCGACTTTTGGAGCTTGGATACACATTCTTCTTATCTTCCAAAGTAATTGTTAGTTTCTTAATGCAATTACAGTTTTGTGATTTTTATTTTGTTGCCATGAGTGGCTAATTTCTCTATTTTGGTTAACTTTGGCTAAAACCTTTGAATTTTTGTTGGTTTTTGAAGGATTTATGCTTATTTATCATTTATCTTATGTCTATGGTTCTAGTTCATATTTCGTATGCTTGTTTAATGCTTTGATCATGAGCTTGGTACTTTAATAAGTAATTGTTGGTTTATTTCTTTGGTTTAGCATTAAATTATTGAATTTACTTAGAACAATGGTTTTATGATGGTAGAAATCCTCTAGGAATTGGGGATTCCTTCATTCTTAAGGCTAATCAACTTCTTGGGTTCAATTGCTTCAACTGGATCCTTGATTTTGATTAAGAAGGTGTGTTGTGGGCTTCCCCAACCTCCATACAACTTATGAGGAATCTTGGCATATCATGCTTCATGATTGTTATAACCAATTTGGTATGAATGATAAGCTTCATATTGAATCCTAATGATAAACACACAAATGTTCATTGTGTTGAATTGCATTGGTTAATCAATTCTCTCTAATATTTGAGCATCTTACCATCTTACTTAATTGCAAGCTTTTTAGTTATTCAAGTCTTTTAGTTTTCAAGAAATCATGTATAAATCTCTGGTAGTACCTTGTCAATCCCAAGAAACTCCTGATATCCGAGGGAGATTTCGGAACCTCCCACTGCATAACCGCCTCGATCTTAGCTGGATTGACCAAAATCCGCTCACGGTTAACGAGGTTTCTAAGGAACTGAACCTCTTGTAGCTAAAGCTCATATTTCAAGAACTTGACATAAAGATGCTCTGCACTCAAAATTCCCAGTATCTCACAGAGATGCTCTTCATGCTGCTCCCTAGTCTTGGAATACAACAAGATGTCATCTATAAACACAATGACCGAGCGATCGAGCATCGTTCTACATACCCAATTCATCAGGTCCATAAAAACTGCTAGTGCGTTGGTGAGCCCAAACAGCATCACCACAACTCGTAATGTCCATAACGAGTCCGGAATGCCGTCTTCTCCACGTCCTCCTCCCTAACCCTGACCTAATGGTATCCGAACCTCAGGTCTATCTTGGATAACTAAGATGCTCCCTACAACTAATTGAAAATATCATCTATCCTCCGGAGCAGATAACAGTTCTTTACCGTTAACTTGTTCAACTCCCGGTAGTCAATGCACATCCGGTGTGAACTATCCTTCTTCCTGACGAATAGAATCCGCACTCCCCACTGAGAACCACTCTCACGGATGAACTGCTTGCCCAGCAGTTCTTGTAACTAAGATGACAGTTCCTTCATCTCGAGTGGTGCTCACTGGTATGGAGCCTTGGCGATAGGAGCCGCACCTAGCACTAGGTTGATCCTAAACTCGACCTGGCTCTTAGGAGGCACTCCTGGTAACTCCTCTGGAAACACGTCAGAAAAATCTCTAACCAATAGAATCTCAGAAACTGAAACTTGGTCCCTGACTCTCATATTTGTCACTTACGCCAAATAGCCCGCACACTCGGGTTGAATATACTATCGAGCCTTGGTGGCTGAGCAAAACCCTGAACCCAATCTGGTGCCCTCGTCGTAGATGACCAGTCCCCCCCCCCACTTGGGGTTCGAACTACCACCCATTGTCCCTCGTAGTTGATCATCGTACCAAAACGACTCAGCTAGTGCATACCCACAATCACACATACATCCCCCATGGGAATAAGAATCAAGTCAATTGGGAAGGATACGCCGAAAATCTCCAAAACACAACCCTGGTAGACTGAAGAAGTAGAAATCCCATGTTCGTTGGCAATGGAGACTCACAACGGACACTTTAGCTCTTCTAAGGGTAAATCAATCTCTTTACTAAATGATCGATAGAAAATGGCCGACTCGCTCCGGAGTCAAATAACACTGGAGCAGGTAAGGAGTTCACTAAGAACGTACCTGACATAGGTACAAACATATAACAACAAAATAAATACAATCAATAAGATAACGGATAGAAACATACTAGCCACCACATTTGGTGTTGTCCTGGCCTCCTCGGCTGTAAGCTGAAAGGCGCGTTCCCGAGCCCTCGGGGGCTCTGATCTACCCTGACTCTCGTTACTAATGCTCAATGTAGCTGGTGTTGGAGCATGTGCCAGTTGGGCAACAAGCAATGGACAATTGGTCTTCATGTGACCAACCAGATCTTAGTGGTAACAGATCCTCATATCCTGAACTGGGGATAACTGGCGACAATTCCTCGCAAAGTGCCACTCCTTGCCATATTTACGACATGCATTACCATATCTACAAACTCCAGAATGACCCTTCCCGCACTTCGTACAAGTGCAGCTGTGCTGGCCCCCAGACCTAGAATTAGCAGTCTTTATCTGATTTGGTGCAGTTTGTGACTGCACTGGGGCCTTACTCTGGTCCCACAACTATAACTCAATCTCCATCTCACGCCGCCTAGCAGCCTCCAGTAACTCCAGTAGCGTATGACAACGTTGGATAGCAACAAATTTTCAGATGTCGGTCTTGAACATGCTCAGAAAACGTGTCATCTGAGCATGCTCGGAAGCAAACCCCGGGAAAAACATCGCCCTATCAGTGAACATACGGGTGATCTCCGTCATCGACTCTGTAACCTATCTCAAATACAAAAACTCCTGTTCTAGCCGCTCGCGCTCAACCCATGGAATGTAATGAGCGCGGAACATCACCCTAAAATGAACCCACATAGCCACAACGCTCTAATCATCAGTATATGACCCTGTCATCAATCTCCAATAGTCCTTTGCTCCGGACCTTAGCAGGTTCAGAGCACACCTAACCTTCTGGTCAGTAGAACATGAGGATGTGTCACAACTCAAAATTTTAGACCTAGTAAAGCCTAAACCCTAATCTAGCACAAGTGAAACTACAATGCAATCCTTGTTACGTTGTATCCTCTACAGTCTGTAGAGTTTGTTTATACATTAGAAACTATGTATGTATTGAAAACTAAGCTATTTTAGGGTAGTATAATTAACATAAGTAAAAGTTTAAGGGTTTAAACCATAAATAACCCTTATATATATATATATATATATATATATATATATGTGTGTGTGTGTGTGTGTGTGTGTGTGTGTGTTTTCGTCTAAAACAATTAAAGGGAAAAGGGTTTACGAATTGGAATTAAATCAATAAGGTGTTCACGGTTTGGAAACCAATTCCATAAAGATATTCACGACCTAGGAATTAAAGGACACGGAGTTCATGGCCAAAACAAATAAGGATAAAGGTGTTCACGGTTGGAATGCTAATTCACAATGGTGTTTACGGTATGTCAAATCCGAAAACCCTCCCTATTTGGTCGAAAACTTATTAAAGGCCCATTATAGAACCGTAAACACTATAGCCTTGGCCCATTTTGGACCGTAAACACCCCTTATACATAGGTGTGTATCCGAAAACATTTTCCAGCTGTAAACACTTTTCATTTTGCTCTCAACTATCATCCGTAAACACCATATCTTCATGAGTTTTCTACCCAAATCTTTATAATTCACCAAGAGCACCAAGAACATTTATTCAGACCTTCAAATCTTCAAACATCCACCAAGAACACACTGTAAACTCATCAAGTCAACCGAAAACTCCATTTTTCCAATCGTGAACCCATTTCAACATCTTTAACAATTACAATTATTATTGTAAGTATTTTCCTTACATAGTTAAAGTGTTGTCTAACACTTTAATTATTATTTACAACATTATTTAATTTATTATTTAAATTAGGGAAAACTACAATAAAGTCCCTATGTATTGCTCGTATAATCGATTTAGCCCCTATATATATATATTTTTTTTGCAATTTAGTCCTAAATACCTGTAAACGTAATCAAAACCGGATATTTAATGGGTTAGCCGGTATCTAACTGATGTGGCAGCTTACCTGGAAGTCATCATGTTAAATAACATCCTATGTGCCATTATAAAGGGCTAAATCATTGAATCGAGCTCATCTTCTTCATTCTCTAGTCAAATGAGCGAACGATTAGGGCAAATTGGAAACATGAAATCGATGTCGAGTTCGTCAAGCACCAACATCAAAATGTGCTATTGTGGAGATAGGGCTGGTATGTGGACATCATGGACTCGAAAGAATCCAGGTCGGAGGTTTTTTGGTTGCCCAAATTACATGGTATAGAATCTTCAAATCTCACCCAAATTCTTCTAATCCTCTAAAATTCCCATTTTTCTGTGTTAAAAACATGCATCTTGCTATGTTATGTAGGATGAAGAGAAGGACTGTGGGTATTTTCGTTGGATTGACCCACCACTATTGAATAAGTGGTATAAAGAAAGAATGTATGAATTAGGAGCTGTTGCTAATGGGGGTGTAGCTATTTCTTTCAATAACCCTGTTAATGAATGTGAAATACCTATTGATGGCCCTATTGCCCCTATGAATGTTGATGTCCCTATTTCCCCTGTGAATGCTCTTGAACCTGATAATCAAATTACAATGCGTGAGAATACACATGTACCGGGTAATGAATTTGGATTCTGCAAGTGGATGATGGTTTGTTTCGTTTGTTTCATTGTAGGGATGATGTATGCTTAGTTTAGTGTAAGTTGTAAGGTATTATGGTATGGTAGGGATGATGTAGTCTTTTGGTTTGTTATCATGATGTAATAGATGGAGGAGGGTTTACTGTAATAGATAAATGTTCTTGTGGATCATGTAATATTTTGGTTAATGAAATGGAAATATGTTATTATGGTTTGCATAAATGGTGTACACTTGTGAAATATAACCATGATTTAACAATTGGTGTTGAATTTGGGGCTAGAATGATCACCATTGACAACAAACCAATGAAGTATGCACACTTGTAGTTAAAATAATTAAATAACAAACTCCAATATGTCATTACCAACCATGTTAAGGGCATTCACAATGTTTCAATGTGTTTACAAAAGATGTACAAAATATGGCTATCAGTAATTTAAGGGCATTCACAAAAGATGTACAAAAGTAGCATTCACAAAAGATTCACAAAAATAGCATTCACAAAAGATGTACCAAAATACCCTTACTACCCTTAACACCCTAACACCCTAATCCAACTCCAATGGTTAACTTGCAGAAGTCCCAACACATCCCATCTTCTTCAGCTTGTTTTTAACAATCCTCTGAGAGGGCCTTCTTCTTTTCACAATCCTAAGGTGTACTGGTAATTCCTGGGTGTCATTAATGCCTTCGTCTTCTTCACTTTCTGGTTGTGTCTCAGGGATAATTTCTTCACCCCCATCTTGTGTCTCAGTCTGAGGTGGATACTCCTCTTCCTATAAAACATCAAGAAATTAATAACATAAATGAATGTAAACATTAAGGTAATATAGAGGGTTTACCATAGACATAGGAAGAACTTGTTCAATAGTGTCATTGTAATCATTAAGTTGTTTCATACGTGAATCTGTCAGACTAAGTGAATTTTTAATTTCTTCAATTGAATACCCTGATTGTTTCAAATCTTGCATTGACTTCCATAAATGGACTAAATATTTTTCAGGAATAGTGTCATCCTCATTTTCAACTGTATCACCTTCAACCTCAGCACCTCCAACACCTTCAACTCTAACAGATGTCTTACTGCCCCTACCACCTCTTTTACTACCCCTACCACCTCTCTTACTACCCCTACCACCTCTGTTAGCCACTACACCACCTATGTTACCCACTGCACCACCTCTATTACCCCCTCTACCACCTATACTACCCATTGCACCACCTTTACTACCTCTAACACCACCTCTTACACCACCTCTAGTCCAATGACTGATATCAGGATCCAATCTTGGTCTACCCATTTTTTCCTGGGTTTGGGTTCTGGTGTGACCTTGGGATTCTTACAGGATGCCTTGTTATGACCCCTTTGAAGACAATTTTTGCATTGGACTGTCCTTCCTATTCCAGTAACATTCATCTTGTTTTGGGAGTATTTATCTTGAGATTCAGTGACATGCCTCTTTCTTTTCAGAGTTGGTCTCCTTGGCATTCTTCTAGCTAAAGGGGGTAGAGGCTTTATGTATGATGTTCTAGGCCATAAATTTCTACCATTCACAGGCAGTATATTGTTTGCATATATGGCCTTGAACCTGTCCACATTAAACCACTCACTTATGAAATGAACAGGATCTTGTCCAGTGAATAGTATTGCACATTGTGCATGTACACATGGAATTCCTGAGATATCCCAAAGCTTACAGTTGCACACTCTGCTTTGTAAGTTAACCACATACTCTTCTAATCCATTCCTGGCTTCAAAAACAGATGGTCCACTTAGATTCACATTCCAATTCCTACAATAGCATTACTAAATGAAATCATAACAATGAAATTAGAATAATGATAACAAGGAACAATAAAAATGCTAAGACAGACCTTAAATCCTCTCCAAACTTGTTCATTTTCTTGATAGCAAGTGGGCAAACCACTAATTCCCACTTTTCTGCCTTTTGTAACATATGGTAGAACCTATCCATCATGTACAACCTAATTTCTTCAAACATTGCTAGAAGGGGTTTCTTTCTAGCATCCAATATGATGGCGTTGAAGCACTATGCTATGCCATTTTCAACTGCCTCACATGCTACATCAGGCCTAAAAAATGCCCTGCACCATGTGTGAGGATGTCTTGCAATCAAATGTTCATAAGCATTTGGATTAGCCTCTTTTATATCATCCATTTTCCTCAGAAATTCACTCTCTACAGTTGATAAGGAAGCTGTCCAGAACATATTCTTGAACTCCACTCCAGAATAGGTCTTCCTAAAGTTAGCATATATGTGTCTTGCACACTGTCTATGCTCCACATTTGGTAGGACTTCCTTGGTTGCTTCAAGCAATCCCTACAATTTAATGAATACATAAACATATAAGATGATGTTAAGGAAAAATCATAAATATGATAAGAAATTACAAACCTTATGTTGATCAAAAATTACAGTAAACCCTCCTCCATCTAGCAGATTAAGATTCTCTATGAGCAGTTCCAGAAACCATTTCTGATTAGCTTTGTTTTCAATGTCAACAACTGCCCAAGAAATTGGATAAACTTGGTTGTTTGCATCCTTCCCTATTGTTGTGAGTAATTCTCCTTTACATGTCCCTTTCAAGAAAGATCCATCTAGACCAATTACCCTACGACACCCTATTTTCCAACCTTCCTTGATTGCTTTAAAACACAAATACATCCTGTGAAAGTATGTTGTTTGATCTGGATTTACAGTGACACCAACTTGGACAGTGCTACCAGGATTTGACCTTAGTAACTCATGACAATAGACCCACACCCTAGCATAATGTTCTATGAGTTTACCATCTATAATGGTCATTGCTCTACACCTTGTTCTGTAAGCCTTACACCAAGACACACCACAATGAAATTTGGTCCTAATTATTGATTGCATCTCCTTACACTTCAAGCTAGGTTTCATTATCAACTCCTTCAAAAAGTGTCTTGCTAGCCATCTGGGACTCAGTAAATTTGAAATATTGAAATTTCTAACACATTTGTGCTCATCGACTAAGGTTTTAATCTGAAAAGACCTTTCTTGAGTCATCCAGGAAGCATGAACTCTGAATGGGCAGGGTTGAGACTTCATCTTAGAACCACATTTGGCAGTTAATCTCACAGTGTCACACTTCGCGAATTTAATGTTATACCCTGACTTAATAGCATAATTAGTGAGACATTGTTGCAACGGATGTGGTGATTCATACCTTTCACCAAGAAGGGGCTTCATCTTATTCCACTTAACTGATGGGTCGTGAATGGGGAAGCCTGCACCAACCGCATCTCCCAAATCAAGATCATTAGCCCGTGCAGTGTCATCGATTTCGTCTTCTAAACCAAACCCTTCTTCATCTTCATCAACTAAGTCATTGTCTTCATCAGCTTCATTATCTTCATAATCAGAACTGAAGTTAAGGAAAGCATCCTTGCATCTCTCTTTACCTTGTGTCTTGAAATCAACTTCTTCCATTTCCACATCTATGTGCTCAGTATCGAGCACCTCTTCATCATCTTCGTATTCTTCAGAGTCGCATTCTTCAGATGACTCGTGGTGAACCTCTGATTCGACAGCCATTGGGTTTTACCTTCGTTTCTCTCAGTAAAACCCTACTTCCTTCGTGTATCACTCTGTAAAAACACTAACTTTTTCTCTTAATCGATCTACCAGACATCAAATGCAGTAGAAATGGAAGGGTAAAAGTCACTTGTACACGTAAGGTGCCACATGCGCATAGTATCGGTGGGATACCGGCTAACCCATTAAATTTCCCGTTTTGATTACGTTTACAAGTATTTAGGACTAAATTGCAAATATATATATATATATATATATATATATA
Organism: Lactuca saligna; assembly: GCF_052625555.1. Lineage (NCBI taxonomy): Eukaryota > Viridiplantae > Streptophyta > Magnoliopsida > Asterales > Asteraceae > Lactuca > Lactuca saligna. The sequence continues at coordinate 60,095,830 of NC_136419.1, read as the reverse complement.
TATATATATATATATATATATATATATATATATATATATAGGGCTAAATCGCTTATACGGGCAATACATAGGGACTTTATTGCAGTTTTCCCTTTAAATTAATATATTATTAATTTAAATACGACGATTAGGGATAATTATTTTTAGGATACAACTATTGTCATGTATTCTAATCCGAGGACCACCATTAGTACTTCGCGACTCAGCCGAGCACACACATTCGAGGTGAGTTCATACCCCTACGTTTTCAGTATTTTTCACTATTGTCAGGGGGGATACAAGTAAGAAACAAGTACTCTTGTGTCTAAACGATTTTAAAACTGTTTTAAAACATTTGAAATTATATCAAACTAATTTAGTAATTATGGTTTATGTTCATTGTCTGGTTGTGGGTTCAGTATAGAATTATTTATTCGACTGTCTTTCCGTTCTTATTTATATATGCTGTGAATATAAAATATTATTTCTTAAATTTACAACCCTTTATAATACATCGAGCAAAAGGGTATTTTTCAAAAGTCTCTTAACATTGTGTTTATACATTGCTAAATTGTAAAGATTTCCACTTCATTACAAAACTTACATCTAAACTATAATAGGTATAGTTTGTGCATGATTACATTATTTTACAAGATTCAAGAAATGATACAGGAACATTATTCTGTTTTACTAAGATCATGGTTACATAACTAAATAATTATTTAAATATAATTATTTTAAATTACAAAGTACATTACTACAAGATAATACAAATAGTTACAAATACAAGAGAACATTATAACGAGACACGTAAACTAGTTAATACAGGGTTCTGAGGCACTACTAAATTGTACCCACCATGGTACATGTTCAAATCCTACAAATTATAACCAGAGTCTCCTGGAGGGAGAGCGTGAGTTTGTGTATAGATCTATACGGGATAGACAATCTCGCAACTGAGCTTCTTGTAATAGCTAGGTCAGTAGGCCTCGGGTGACAAACATCATAATATTCCGACGCTTGAAGAACATCGTAGAGGTGACTAGTCATTTATCATGGTTATATGAAACTCACAATAGTATCAACTAAATGATGTTTATGGGATTAACACTACTTCATAGGTTTTATTCTAGTATAAGACCATGCATTTTTACAAGTAACATTAACATACAAACCAGAGGGGACCTATAATGTTAACACTATGATTCCTTAGTTTATGCATCAAAGTTTATTTATATTTATACGTTTCGATAGGTAGTAGGATGCGTGATTTCCACTTCATTTCCTGTTCCTTGGTTGGTTGTGGGCTTAGAGCAGATTCACACAATTTACTACCTATTCGATCTTGGTTATATATGACATGTATACACTAAGTAATTACATGGGAAAATAGGTATGGGTCAGATCACTATATACAAGTACAATACGCTATTTTCTACTACGAAAATACTTTTCTGAAAAAATGTATAACAAAGTACATACACACAAAAAGGGTTTCACTGCAAACACAACTGAATTACATTACTTTTCCAAGAACAAGTGGACAGAACTTACATTTCATTACATCATAAAGTATAGGATTTTCTGTAGGATTACACATACATTTCAAAAAGAATCATTACAATTAACTCTATAAGTACCTAGTGAATGCGTTAGGGTTGTATACAATGAAGATCCGATAGACAGTGGAATGTTTGATTTCCGCCTCATTTCCTGTTCCTTGTTTGGTTGTGGACTAAGGGGAGAACCATACAGTCAACTTTCTGCTTGATCCTAAATATATATAGTTCATATTTGTTGTGTACTCATAGAAGGAACTAGCATGGGTCACATTTCTTACTTTACATAACATCAGAAAATATAAGATTTTCCGGAAGAACATACTAATGTTTTCAAGGAACAAAGAACATGTTTTCTAAAACAAATGCTTGTGAACTCACTAAATTTAATGTTGACACTTACAAAACCATTTGTATTATCAGGGCACTAGTAGACAAGTACTCGCACAAGTTCTAAAAGACGGAGCATAGTAGCTTCAAGTCTTTACTTTGTTAATTACTTTTGGAGTCACTCCTATGTGATTTGAATACACTGTAAACACTATATTCCTAATACAAATTATTGTTGTTGATTTGATTACTATTATTCAATTGTTGTGATACTATACATGACATCCTTCGCCCCCGAACGTTTCCACCGTTCCGGTTTGGGTGTGTGATAGCATGTGAAAAAGCATCCCTCAACGTCAGATAGCCACCTCAGGGCTATGATCGGGTCTTGAAACCCATCAAAAGTTGGGGGCTTCGTGTTATCGAATTCTCGATACTGAAAAGCTTGACTGGTCCCACCACTAGCAGCTGCTACAGATGTGGAGGCTGTAGTGACAGCCATCTCAGCAGTGGTTGCATAGCGCTCACCAAAGTACTCGACCATATCGGTCTTGATAGTACCAAACATCTCCGACAACTGTGTCAGAACAATGTAGCAACCTCATCATGCAGGATCTCCCGAATCCCGGCATCCAACTCATCTAGCATCATTTGGTCAATTGTCTCATGCACTGTTAGTTCACCATTACTACCAGCTCCTGATCCTGAACCGAATCCGATCACAAATCGCCTCGTAACCACCATGCTGAAAATGTACCAGAAAGATATCCGACATCCCATATAATAATGGGGAACCAACTCCAAACCAAAATCCTAGGGGTTGTAACTTCCTCGCTATGCTTATGGGTCATATACTTTCAGTAGTACGGGCCGATACTACCTTCCACACCTACCCATATTTGCATCAACTATCATCACAATGCCCTAACAATATACATAAGCATAGGCGAGCGTATAATACTCACTTCTAGAGGAAGGCTAAATATCTCATAACTTGTCGACTGACCCATCACAACTCATCCATGAAACTTCCACCAACCTTGCAGCACTAGTGTATGCTAGTCATACATAATGCTGGACCCCATAAACATTCGAATATCTGATCCTACCCTAAGGCCTTCATCAAACAAGAGCAGGAAATAAGGCTAAAACAAACATTCTCAGGCCATAAGATCTTAATTATGTACAACTACAATGCATACACTTAGCAACTATAGTAATGATGTCAATTTCAAATAAGGAAAACCCTAGGTTATACAGATCATACGATCAGAAAATTTTATCATGTAATTCCTAAAGATCCCTAGCCTATCACTAGCATGTTGTGCTAATATATCACAATTTCAAATATCCGTATGGTATTTTCAGGTCTACATAATGGCTCCGACTGATCGTACACTCTGCATCCTCCTTTAGTATTTTGAAAACCATTTGAAAATCATTTCCTTAGTTTGAGATTGGATTCACATGAGTGTTCCTCCAATTCACTCAAACTAATGCTCTGATACCAACTTATAACATCCATAAAATTCATGAAAATATAAAACCTTTTCAAACATCCAAAAACCAATATTTATTACAAAATATTTTCAAAATAGTTTCATATCAGGGTATCCCCGAAATCAAAATTATAAAATGCGAGAAGGTGCACGATCAAGCCTTCACCTTCCCCCGATCATCCGAAGTATCTGAAACAAAATCCAAAACTGTAATCTCAAAGCTTAGCGAGTTTCCCCAAAATACCAACACCATACAAACCATAACCATATCATAGCAAATAGCATGCATATAGAGTCTACAGTATGAATGGACCGCCCTCATCGGGCCTTTAGTCTGTCTGGCCCACTCTCAAAATCTTCAACATGTCTTGTCCGCCCTCCTAGGCCTTCAGCCTTTCTAGACCGTTCTCCGGGCCTTCGGCCTGACTGATACGCCTACATGGGTCTACAGTCTATCCGGACCGCCCTGGGTCTGTTGGCCTTCAACACAAAACAGGACCACCTCAACCCATCCCCAAACATACAATCAACATATATATATATATATATATATATATATATATACACATACATACATACATACATACATACATACATACATACATACATACATACATACATACATATTAAACGCTAGCTAGCATGTACAAACATTCAAACCGATCTAACAGATCACTAATCATAGCATCATCCTATATACCAGGATACCAACATAACATGTCACTAACATTCCATCATCCTATATACTAGGATACCGACCTAACAAGTCACTAAGCATATCATCATGCGATAACCAGGATAACAATCCAAAAAGGGCAAACATTGGTGCCTTCGACCCTGTTAGTACAGTGAGGACAACTCACCTCTCAAGTATTGCTGAATAGATAAAGTTGAATCCCAACACACAGCTCCAAACTCAAATGCCTGTAACCACCATATGACTTATTCCATTAAAATCCCAAATTACCAAAATACGCTCAGAAGTCAAAGTTGGTTAACCCTTGGTTAAAGTCAAAGTCAATGGTCAAGGCCAACAGTCCATGTTAACCCAACTCATCGAGTTCATCCACTGCGTCGAGTTCCTTAAGAACTTAGAAGTCGAAAACTCGAGTCCACTCACCGAGTTACCTATGTAGCTCATTGAGTTCTTCAGTGTCTAGAAAACAAGGAAACCCTAATTAAATCGCTGAGTCATCTCACCCACTCAGCGAGTTCATTTAGAATCAATAAGGTGAGTAAACCCATCCAACTCGTCGAGTTGGCTATGCAACTCGTCGAGTTCCTTCAACCCTTTTCTCATTCAGATGCTTCTAAGCGAAACCAAGGCTCCAGACTATAGATCTCGCCTCTTAGGGCTAAGATAGCATGTAAAGTTGCTAACTTTATGTGGATGCAAGGCCTCAAAGGGATTAAAACACTAGAACTAAGTTTAACAAGAGGTTTAGAGCATAGGGAAAGGCCAAGGCTTTCTAAAGTCGAGACCTTTATGTCTATAAGGGCCTAGAGGAGTCAAGATCTGAACTCCTCAGTTCAAAACATGCTCAATACCAAAAATGCCTCGAGAATAAGCTAGAAATGACCCTATACTCTTAAATGGAGAGATCTAACAAGAAAATGATCAAGGTAATGACTTTTTACCATCAAATGAATGCCAAAGCGAAGTAGATGTTGGATCTACAAGCTCCTTCTCGTTCCAAGCTTCCAATCTTCAAGTCTCTTCAAGAAAAGCATCAAACACACACTATTTAGCCTCACACACACTTAAAATAGGAGGTTAGATTGATTCGGGTTTATTTCTAGATGTGAAGGTGGTAAGGGTGGCTGGAAAGAGGACTTAAGGTCCTTTAAATAGGGTGAAAACCCTAAAAATTAGGGTTTCCTTTCACAACCTCAAATCGTTGAGTTGGGGTCCTCCAACTCTTCGAGTAGGTCCTAAAATTCATGCGGCCTGATCAGTTTCTACACGACGATTTGGCTGCGCCAATTCGTCGTGTAGATCCAAAAATATGAATATAAAAGCTTCAAATTTATACTTGGGAGTCGGGATGTTACAACAACCATAAACTTCATCTTTTGGTTTTAATAGATAAACCTATGTTGGTCTAGTGTAATCATCAACAATGGTCAAAAAATCCCTAAATCCTTTTGTGGTTGTCACTCTATAAGGCCCCTAAACATCTAGATAAACCAACTCACCAAGTTTGGTTGTAACATGTTGACTAATAGGAAAAGATTCTCTTGTTTGTTTAGATTTATGACATATATCACAAGGTAGAAGAACTTCATTACTAAAGTTAAGTTTATTTCTTAAATAACTTAAAGCTTGATCAGAGGGGTGACCAAGTCTATTATGCCAAGTTCATTTGGACACTCAACAAACAAAAGTAGAATTATTGATACTAGCAGAATTACCTGAAGGTACACTATTTATGTAATAGAGACCTCCAAACGCTCTACCAGTCCCCACCATCTCCTTTGATTGTAAACCCTGAATTTGTAACTATGTTCATTAATAACAACCTCACAATTACTGTCTTTACAGACTTTGTGAACAAACAACAAGTTGACATTAAAATCAGGAACAAAAAAATTATCAAACAAAGTTATAGAATTAGATAACTTTGTATTGGCAATTTTCTCAATTTTAGTTGAAGTACCATTAGGCTGACTAACAAGAAGATCAAGCTTAGACACATCCACAATGTCATGAAGAAGGGACTCAGAAGCAATCATTTGTTGATTGCCTCCTGAGTCAACAATCCATTTTTAAAATTTGATAGGTGAATTAAAGGATTGAAACAATCAAGTACCTGCCATATTAGCACTAGCAGATGCTTCCTCACTAACATGCCTATCACCAATAAGTTGTAAAAAATTGATGTATTGTTCCATAGGGAGCTGATGCAACTTAGAATCTCCAACATAATCAGAAAGATTATAAGTAATTGTACTTCCTGAGGTACCAATATAATAATTGATAGAAAGACTCTTATTAAAAGTATTCTGAATATTAGACTCATTCCTTGGCTTGAAGTTCTTAGGATAACTAATTAGTTTATAACACTTTTCTATGGTACGACTCTTAATTCCACAATTTTTACACTGAACAAATTGAGTTTTATTTCTATTAAAATTACTAGAACCCGATCTGTTATTCAACCTATTGTTGAAGGTAGAAGACTGGGATTTAGACAATGACCAAGAAGACTGAAGAGAAGACAAAGAACATATCTTTGAAGAGATTATTCCCTTGAAACAATAGAGAAAGAAAATTTTACATTAGGTAAAGGTTCCATAAGTAAGATATGGCTCTTGACTTGATTATAAAATTCATCAAGTCCAGATAGAAACTGCATAAGTTTCATGATATTAGAATGATTTTTGAGTTTAATAGAAGCCTCACAAGTACACTCACTTAAACTAGTAAGACCATCAAATTCTTTCCATAAAGAATCAAGTTTATTAAAGTAATCTGACAAGAAGATTCCATTTTGTTTAAGAGAGTTGATCTGTTGGTGTATATTAAACACCACAGAACCATCTGACTTATTATACGTTTAAAAAAGAGTTTTCCAAATATCCTCAGCAACCTTAGAATAAACTTGACTTTGATATATAGAATCAGAATTAGAAGACAAAAGCCAAGAAAAAACAACAACATTAGCCCTATCCCATTTAGATTTTTTTGACTCGTCAACATCATTCTTTTTTAAAGAACCATCAACAAATCTGAGTTTATTCGTAGCCTTAGGAGCCCTACAGATAGAGCTTCTCCATAGTCTATTACTAGTTAATTTTGTGGTGCCAATAGAAGTGATAGCATGATTGGGTGGGTGAATGTATAGAGGATCATCAAAATTAACTGAATCATCCTTTCCACTTCCACCAGATGAAACAATAGGATCACTAGCCATAGAAACAGAAAACAAGATAGCAGACAAGAATCAACAAATCAACAAAACAAAGAACAAACAACTGTACTGATCTAACGTCCAGATGGTCACCCCGTATGTTGGGGCCCAAGACAATCAGTATAGAGTCAAAAAAACACAGTAATAATGCAATGCAAACAAAAAATAACTGGTGTATGTAAGACAACAAGGATCTCACAGAACAGATAATATCAATAAGAAGTAAAGGAAGAAAGGAACAAGAAGATCCTCACAAAACTAAAGAAGACACACGATAAAGTGTCGACTTTCTTCGTCAGTTCCCTACTAGGGTTTATCGGTGGCCAAATCCAACCCCATAGAGTTATTTCAAACAAGAGATTGATCGACTATAACCAAGCCAACAAGACTGCATTGAAGAATCACCACAACCAGGCCAACAGTATCCTGCAAAATCACAAACAAACTCGCAACACCAATATCTAAAATAAAAACAAGAAGAAACAGACATTCAGTTCAACCAAAGGGTATAATAATGGAAACCCTAAAACCACAGTTTATATGACAACCTAAGGTTTTAAACACGAAACCCTAGATCAAAAAACAACTGTGACGATTTAACAAAAAAACAACCTCGGAAAAGAAGGATTCAGAGAATACCTATCTTAAATTGACGATCGGATGAAGAAAACACCAACGAGCGTTTAAAACGAAGAATCAGAGCCTGAGAGCTCTAATATTATCTTAAAAATGTAACCAACACAAGATTTTCCCAACATCATCATTTCATTCACTATGAAACAGATGATTTACATATATAGATTACAATAGAAAATCTCACTACAACAATCACTCACACTCAATCATATAACAAAAACAAGATTAGATCATAAGAACAAACTCTTGATCACGAAACCCTAACTGAAATCCTAAGTACAGTATATAGAGAGAAGAGAGAAAATGGAGTAGAATGACTGAATAATGAGAATATCTTTTGCTTCATCCTTAAATACTTCGCGTAGAACCAGAATCACAATATACCCATGGAGCACCCAGAAACCCACGTGCAAACCCGAAATACTCTGAATAACTTACAATATAACACACACATAATAACACATTTACACAATATACCCAAAACATGAATTAATTTTAGTTTTAATTATAAGAATATATTTTCAACAACTACTTGTTGCAATAATGATTATTAATTCCAATTGAAAATCTTCACGATTATTTAATGCATTTTCTAAATCAACATTTGTTTTATTTAAGAAATGTTATTTTAAGTATTAAGTTATATTAGACACTTTTTTTTTAGTTAAGAATTGTTATTTTAATTCTGCCATTATAAAAAAAAAATTTATAATTAAATAAAAGGTGTTTGATTATTTCAAAAAGCTACGAGTCATAGACATGTTTGGCTATTTATTGATTTAATAGATAAGGATATGTGTTTAGTTATTAAAAATCGTACGAATTACCAAATGAGTTTTGATAAAATTTTGAAATTTCTTAAAATGGTTTGGATGTCCCGTATAATTTCAATAACGGCAATAAAGTCCAAAACATACGAACCTACACAACTTAATATTTTAGATGAATATTACATAGTAATGATCTAGTGATTTCTCTTTTAGGCTGTCTACAATAATTATTTATTAATGTACTCATGCTCATAATTTTATTATGCCATATTTACGTAGGCAATGACGTCCTTGTGGACCTTAGAAAGCATTTGCTACCAAATCAACTACTTCAAAAGAATATGATATTCTTTATTTATGTTTTATTATAAATATTCTAAATTTAACCTCTAAAGTTATTTTGACAATTTACATGTTAAATAATATTATATTTTGTAGAAGAGAAGCAGTTATAACAAAGTGGAAATAACATCAAAAGGTCATGGACTCCCACCTTAAAAGAGAATTTTCACCAACCTATTATCACTTTTAGTTCAATGATCATGACATGACTCGATACTTTTTTATATTTGTTTTGGCTTAATCTCCACCATATTTCAAAAGTTATAACATAAAACAAAGTTTAAAAAAATACATAATTAGTAACTTAAAATAATTAACCAAATAGTGTATAACCAAGCAGTATTAGGAGCCAAAAGTTGAATGTTCAAGTCTCCCCTAAGAAAAGGTTTAAAAATAAAATAGTAAATATGTGTGTTAGTCGTTCTTAAAAAAACTTAAACAAAATAAATATTTATTCGGTAGTATGAACCCAAGCTTATTATTTCGCTCGTATCAAATATTATTCTTCTATCATGTCTCAAATTTAGTTGTTTGTACTAAACTTGTATTCCGTACAATTATCCAAATAAAAGAAAAACATATATATTGCTTGTCACCTTCTACATTGTTCTTAAGTTGCATAATGTTTAGGTGTCATTTAAATGATGGAGGAGACATTTTGATTTGGGAAGATAGGCTATTCATGATTTCATTCAACATTTTCTTTCTTTTCTATTCATAAATTACAACACATTTGGGGTACACCAATATCATGGTGAGGTGTCTTTCGATGCAATAGGAGGACCCACTAACCACATCTTCACCTTCATGGTGTGGTTTGTTTAGTCTTCTCAATGATCAATGCCCAATATAAATTTCGTTTTCTAGCACATCTTTATAAGTTGGTAGAGCCTTTTTTTTGTTGCTTTTGTTAATGGAGCCTCATTGGCTCATTCTGGATTTGGAGCAATGAGGACTTGTTGGTTCTTTTGAGTTTGGTAAGATGGTCAGAAAAGGTTGGTAGGGGAAATAGTGTGCACAACAAATCATTGACAATTGCAAAAGGTTGATTGTAATGTAATAAGAAAAAAATTGTATTATTTCATTTCTTGAGTATCAAATCTATCATATAAAAGTTTTGTCCCCGATAGAGTCTAGTAGTCTAGATATATAGTTTAATAAAAGACATTTAAGGGTCAACTATTGTACGTCCAACATGCTATTAGTGTTATGCAATTTATTCTTATATGACAGACCTACTCGTGTTTGGCTTAGTACGTTCAAATACAACTAAAAGTTAAGTGGTCATTTGAAGTATGATTTCGAAAGATTAAATTGAGGTGTAAACGTCAGCTAATATTATTTATTCGTGCTATTAAACTATGTTAATGACCAATAAATGTAAGAAAGTATCAATCATAACACAACACATTTTTTTTCGCGTACATGATGACCTTGAAAATACTATTATTTTTGCTCATATTACGTTAATTTAACTACCTATTTCATGTTAATCGGGTTATTGACATCTCCAACAAAATCTCCAATCATCTTCTCTTACATTGTCGCTAGAAAAGATGGCCTTAAAACTCCAAACTTAGGAGAAATGCTGATAATAACTGGTTTAATAGACAATAGTTCATTAGAACGATGTAATATATATATATATATATATATATATATATATATATATATATATATATATATATATATATATATATATATATATATATATATATATATATATAAAAGAACATTACCATAAATATATAGGCTAAACTACTATCATTATTTAGAAGCTCTGCTTCAATATTTAATCGATACAAAGTACTAACAATTCAATAATTATTCAAAGTTATTGTATATATTGTTAGGGTGTGGGAGTAAAATGGTGGTTGTTGAAAATCAAGATGTTTTCTGAATCTAATTAAAAGATCATGTGATCCTTTTTTGAATTTAATCTTTCGGTATGCCTAGGTATCACGAAATATAGATTATATGGATAGTCCTTCAATAAACAACTTTTGATGAAGATACAAATAAAAATCATGAACTAACCATTTATATAATTCAAATTCTTCTAATTACCAAATAATTAACTCGGTACTAAATGTTGAGTTAATCTCATAAATAAGGGATGATGGTTTCAGAAAAATTTCAGAAAATTTAATCGAGTTTAATATTTTCCATAAAGATAGAGGGATTAGATCACACTCAACCCATTGTAATAATAGTTCCATTTCAGCCTTTTTTTTCTATCATGTTTCTTTCATTTTTTTACAACCAACAACATATGAAAATGACATTTTTTCAACTTACTTGACACATCACTATATTTAATTTAATTAAAAACAATCAAACAATAAAATTAGTACAAAATAAAACAAAGATAATTAGATTTAATACTAATTAAAATTTAAACAATTGTCAAAAAATGTTATATATATATATATATATATATATCCTTAAAGGTATATAAACTTAAGTATCCAAACTCATCATAATACGTCATTTTGTTTGATATATTCATTATAATGTTGTTAAATTTCAACCCCTAACTTAATTTAATTTCAAAATTTTCAAAATTTCACTATCATCTTCCTCTTACATCACATAATTTTTCTGAACACCTACTAAGATATATATTATACTTAAAAAAAATTATGTAATAGGAACATAAATGTGAATTTTATAAAATCTTGAAAGTAATTCAAGTTAGAAATTAAAGTATAAGAATATTGGACAATTACATTGTATATATGATACAAAACGACGTAATATGCTGAGTTTGAGTACTTATTTAATAGATAAATAAACATTTTTAAAATGCAAAATAATTGAATATTTTCGGAAAAAAAATTCAAATATTATCTTCGGAATTTTTATATTCCAAAAAAAATAATACCAAAAAAATAAAAATAAAATAAAATAAATACATTTTTTACATATTCTAGTAGAATATTATAATATCCTATATATCTGACAAATGTAGTAGAATATTCCAACAATCTAAAAATCACATTAAAATATTACAGTATAATATTATATTAGAATATTTCACGTATTATTTAAAAAATAACAGTAATTTTTTATTTATTTTTTATTTTTTTAGGTAATTAAAGTACCAAAAATAATAATTAAAAAAAGAATTTTTTGATTTTTCTTTTTATTTTGTATTTTAAAATTATTTTTAAATTTGGTATTACGGTCTCACAAAATTAGCATGATCTTAAATAAACTTTTATATATATATATATATATATATATATATATATATATATATATATATATATATATATATATATTGGTTGTGTGTGTGAAAAGAATAATGAGAGAAGAGAAATAGAGGAAAGCAGGTCGGGGAAAGAACTCGACCAAGAGCCTGCATTTGTTACTAGTTTTTGCCTGGATAAGTTCTCCCGACGTACCATCAGCCCAAAAAAAAAAAAAAAAAAAAAAAAAAAAAAAAAAAAAAAAAGAGATCGAGATACTACTCCGAACATCCTAATAATGATAAAATATCAATGAAAACGTTATATTATAAGTAAGACAACAACTATATTATATCATGGAGTATCATAAATAAATATAATCAAAGAATATAAATGAATCTTTTTAGTTAGTTTTGTTGGGATATAGAGCACTACACTGGCGGCAGCCGAAGTCATATTAGTGGATGGTCCCATCGGGCAATTTCTCAAATCAATTGCATTACTTTTTGATATGTAAGTATCGATTACATTACATATGAAATCAATCTCATAAATCATGATATTATTTAATGCTTCATCGACATGATTTGTAATAAACATTAGAAATTGACAGGAAACATATATTTTTCTATTTTGGAAAATATAGGTGATCTAATTATTACGACAGAAGAAACTTGGGTCTCTGGATAATAATGGTCGATGATCAAAATGAGTACTTTTCCTGCACGTATTTCTATTGACAAAAAAAAATGAGTTAAGCAATCAACAGATTCATGAAGCATAATGACGTATTTGGTTTGTATCATTCCACTTATTTCTCTAACACCAATATAAAAACTAATAAAAATATAGCCTCACCTCGTTGGTACAGGTTTTAAAAGAATATATATATATATATATATATATATATATATATATATATATATATATATATATATATATATATATATATATATATATATATATATATATATATATATATATATATAGGGTTAGGTTCATGTGAGACGGCCTATTTTTGTAAGACCGTGAGATGTATTTTTTATTATTTTTATTTTTTTTTATTTTTTTTAGTTAATTCAAGTTCCAAAAATAATATTTAAAAACCGTGAGACGCATTTTCCATTTATTTTGCATTTTAAAATTATTTTTAGACTATGTACAGTGTAATATTCTATTTAGAATATTTCACGTATTTTTAAAAAAAAATAGAATTTTTTATTTATTTATTTATTTATTTTTAATTTTTTTTAGTTAATTCAAGTTCCGAAAATAATATTTAAAAAAAGAATTTTTAGATTTTTCCATTTATTTTGCATTTTAAAATTATTTTTTAGAATATTTCAGTGTAATATTCTATAATGTATTTTTCAAAAAAAAACAGGATTTTTTTTATATTTTATTTTTTTTAGTTAATTCAAGTTCCGAAAATAATATTTAAAAAAAGAGTTTTTGGATTTTTCCATTTATTTTGCATTTTAAAATTAATTTTAGATTTGGTCTCACGGTCTCACAAAATTAGAATGGTCTCAAATGAACCTGAACATATATATATATATATATATATATATATATATATATATATATATATATATATATATATATATATATATATATATATGTTCAGATTCATTTGAAATCATTTTAATTTTGTGAGACCTTAAGAACAAATCTAAATATAATTTTAAAATGCAAAATAAATGGAAAAATCCAAAAAAAATTTAAATATTATTTTCGGAACATGAATTAACCAAAAAAATAAACAATAAATAAAAAAGATTACGTTTTTTTTTTTTTTTGAAAAATAATTGAAATATTCTAATAGAATATATTAACTAACATATTTTAAAAAATAATTTTAAAATGCATAATAAATGGATAAATCTAAAAAAAATTTAAATATTATTTTCGGAACTTGAATTAACTAAAAAAAATTAAATAAAAAAAATAAATTCCATTTTTTTTTTGAAAAATACGTGAAATGTTCTAATAGAATATTAACTGATATATTCTAAAAAATAATTTTCAAATGATAAATAAATGAAAAAAATCCAAAAACTCTTTTTTTAAATATTATTTTCGGAACTTGAATTAACTAAAAAAAATTAAAAATATAAAAATAATTAAAAATAAAAATAAAAAAATGCATCTCACGATCTTACAAAATTTGACCGCCTCACATTAACCTAACACTCTCTCTCTCTCCTCTCTCTCTCTCTCTCTCTCTCTCTCTCTCTATATATATATATATATATATATATATATATATATATATATATATATATATATATATATATATATATATATATATATACACATATATATATATATATATACATATATATATATATATATATATATATATATATATATATATATATGTATATATAGGGTGAGGTTCAATAATGAACCATCGTTAACAAAGGAACCAACATTTTTTTAACTTTTAAAACTTATTTTTTATCAAAAAAAAAAACAAAAAAAAAAAAAACAAAAAAAAAAAACAAAAAACTAAAAATACAGAAAATCATAATTATTTATCATTTTTACAATGATATCAAATTCGATTTTTTTACGTCAAATTCACAATGTGAGTTTTTGATAATTCACAATGTGAATTCAAATTCATATGGTGAATCCTAAAAATATTTTTTATATTTACAATGTTAATATATGAATTTAGATATTTTTAGTTTTTTTTTTCGATAAAGAATAAGCTCTCTAGAAATTGAAAAAAAAAAGATTTGGTTCTTGAAGAACCAATAATTATGATTTTCTATTGAACTTTTCTATATATATATATATATATATATATATATATATATATATATATATATATATATATATATATAATCTCGAAAAGTTCAATAGAATCATAGTTATTTGTTCTCGAATGAACCAATTTTTTTTACCAAGTTCTAACGCTTATAATTTATCGAAAAAAAAACTAAAAATTTCTAAATTCATAATGTAACATTGTAAATATTAAATATATTTTTCGGATTCACCATATTAATTTAGATTCACTTTGTGAATTCTCAAATATTCACATTGTGAATTTGATGAATTTTTTTTTATCGAGTTTAATATCATTGGAAAAATGATAAAAAAATTATGAATTTGCGTAAATTTGTGTATTTTTATTTTTTTCTTAAAAAATAAGTTCTAAAATTGAAAAAAAAAAGATTGGTTCCTTGGTTAATTATGGTTATCTGTTAAACCCATATATATATATATATATATATATATATATATATATATATATATATATATATATATATATATATTATATATATATATATATATATATATATATATATATATCAATTTTTTTATTCCGTTTTTTTACGGCAATAAAATATTAAAGTTAGCTAAAAACTAACAAATTAAAAAAAAAAATTGAATAAAGGTATAAGTGAATTTTACAATTATATTCTTTTAGGCCCAAGAGTTTCAAACCGAAAACCAATTAAACCAATAAAAAACAATTTTGTAACAAATTTACTCATTCGGGTAATGGGAATTACGAAAATCACCACATTTTGATATGTCCAAAAAACCCAAATCACGTTCATTAAAAATTGCATCCAGAATCACTCTTTTCAAACCGACAATAAGTTTCTTATCCACCTGCATAATTCTATATATATATATATATATATATATATATATATATATATATATATATATATATATATATATATATATATATATATATATATATATAGGGTAAAGTGAATATACATAACAACCTTATATAAGCTTAGGTACCTAACTCCATAATACTACATCGGTTTGTATCATATTTTACATTGTATTGGCCTAAGGTTCTTAAACTTCAACCTCATAACTTTATTATTTCCAATATCTTTAGACTTTTACCAATATCTTTCTTTTACATCACCTCTTTCTATTGAGTACCGCCTGATGGACTTTATGTTCTATCGCTACAAATGAAATGATGTAGGAGAAATATAATGATGAATTTCCAAAAAAATTTGAAGTAAATCAAGTTTAGGGATGGAGTTTAAGAACCTTGGATGATTGCAATAAAAATTTAATGCAAAATGACGTAGTATGATGAGGTTAGGCACCTAAACTTATATAACGTTGTTAGGTATATTCACTTTACATATATATATATATATATATATATATATATATATATATATATATATATATATATATATATATAGTTTTTCAATTCAAAAACAAAACGATTGAGTTATATTTATTAAAAAATGTTGGTTTTTTTTTTTTTTTTACTTTTTCTATAAACTTCAATAATTATTTGCAATAAAAATATATATAGTTGATTTTTTTTCAATCCATATTTCAACTTAATTCAATAATATTCTATTAAAACAAAACTAAGAAAAAATTAAATTGAATTTGTTTTGTTTAAAACTATATCGTTTAAAAGGTTCTATACCTAAGCTTAGGTACATAACAGCCACATATTCACTTTTACCATATATATATATATATATATATATATATATATATATATATATATATATATATATATATATATATATATATATATATATATATATATATATATATATATATATATATAGGAAAAAGGGAATATACATTAGAGCCCACCTAAACTTAGGTACTAAACGGCTTGAAAACACATTGTTTTACTATATAAAGATTACAGTTAATGGATTCACGATTAATACTTCAAGATGTAAATTCAAGATCGACACAATAGGGTTTAGGGTTTAGATTTAGGGTTTAGGGTTTAGGGTTTAGGTTTAGTTTTAGGGTTTAGGATTTCGAGTTTAGATTTACGGTTTAGTGTTTAGGTTTAAGGTTTAGGGTTTAGATTTAGGGTTTAGGGTTTAGATATAGGGTTTAGGGTTTAGGTTTATGGTTTAGGGTTTAAATTTAGGTTTTAGGGTTTAGGTTTAGGGTTTAGTAATCGCTTGGGTAGGGGGAACGCCATACCTACATAGAAGAACCGTTGTTCGCTGACTTTTGAGGAAAGAAAACAGGGATGGTAAAACAATAATGAAAGAAAGAAATGTTGTGGAGGATGATATATTTACCAAGTGAAACCAAACCGGGTATATCTAGCATGTTAAACCGACATATTTTAGAAGTTTAGTACCTAAGCTTAGGTGGGGCTGTAATGTATATTCTCTATCCTCATATATATATATATATATATATATATATATATATATATATATATATATATATATATAGTTGTGTATAGTCTTATTCACTCTAATGAGAATGATACTAACTTTCATGGCATCGAAGCTCACTATCTGAATAATTCTTCTTTCCTTGTCTCTTCCATAACTATCCTCTTATTTCTGTTTTTCATTACCCGAAATTATCAAATTTCCTTCTGTGATTATCGATCACCATAGGCCAAACCTATCGATGTCATGTTCTTCTTCTCCAAGCAATTCATCTTCGACTGCCACCATGCCTGGAACAAAAAACACAATCCATCCTCCAAACAAAGTATTCGACATCACCGACATCAAAACCTATATACCTCTTATCCTTAACATCAATCGGCTCAACTATGATTCTTGGAGAGCTTTGTTCATCACTCATTGCAAAGCCTTTAATGTGATCGAACTTATCAATGAATCAACTCCTAAATCGATCGATGTTGAATGGGAGAAGATCATTTAGATTATCTAACTATGGCTGCATAGCTCTATGGATCTATGTCTCAAAATTTTCTTACCATGGTCTTGAAAGATGGTTGAACTGCGAGAGTTATTTGGGTCGCGATCAAGAACCTTTTATGCTCCAACAAGGACTCCCCAACTATGCAACTCGAAAACGAACTTCGAAACATCACCATTGGTGATCTCTCTAATAGGTATACTTCATGAACATCAAAGCAATCTTCGATTATCTTGAAAAGCTCATC
This sequence comes from Lactuca saligna, assembly GCF_052625555.1. NCBI lineage: Eukaryota > Viridiplantae > Streptophyta > Magnoliopsida > Asterales > Asteraceae > Lactuca > Lactuca saligna. The sequence continues at coordinate 60,077,708 of NC_136419.1, read as the reverse complement.
TTAAAGGTCCCCCAACAAAATCTCGTGACGTATGTATTAAATGGCATATCATCTAAGTACCACAATGCTGAGAGTATTATGCGTCATCGTTTTCCATTCCCGTCTTTCTCAGATGCTTGTGACATTATTGCTCTTGAGGAACCAACGTTTCTACGACAATGAATCATCCTATAAGTATCCCATACCGATCACACATCTTCTTCCACTATACTTCATGACTCGAGAAATCCATCTAAAAATAAAGGAAACAATCGAAACCATTTTCGTGGGAATGATCGCCGCCAACCCAACCAACATCGCCTCTAGCCCAACCAACAACCTCCTGCTCTGAAGCTGCTCAATAGAGGTTTGTTTGGGTGTTTATCCTACTATCGTCGGTTTTCAATCGAAAGCAACAAAACGCTGCTAATTCCAGCACATATCAGACTCTTTGGCAACTAAATTTTTTTATCCCACAAACATGGCCCAATCAGAAGCAGTGACCCAACTCGCCTAGTCTGTTCGGCCCTCCTCCTTCTCGTCAACAACAGACCAACCTACAAGGAAAAGAAACTAGGGCCATGGGTGCACCAAACCAAGTGCGTATGACCTCTAGCTCCATTCCATAGATTCCATCTACTATTCCTTTTTTTCAAGCATTGAAAAATTATGAGGAGCATCCTACCATACTTCTACACATGTTTAGTACATTCTCGTTAAATGATCCTAGGAACACGATTTGGATTATGCATATGGGTGCCACCGATGATGTCCCTTAAAATGAAGGGATTTTCAAAACCATCTTGAAAATAGTTCTAAAATGCCTAGAAGTATGATCAAACACACTACATTTCCTATTTCAAACCCATTTCACACTCTTAATCTAAATAATATCCTTATAACTCCCAACATAATAAAAAATCTCATCTATGTTCATTCTTTGACTAGTCAAAATAAATGTTCCACTGAATTTGATGAAGTTGATTTTACTATGAAGGATTATATGAACAAATAACCTCAAATTTGATGTAATTGCACTGACCCTCTTTACAATGTCACTCCTTTAACCCCTCAAGTGTTCATTTCTTCAAGTCCTTCGCTTTGGCATTAACATTTCGGTAATTAAGGAAACAAAGTGTTTAATTCTTTAATTTACAATGATTTTATTTCTTCGAATCCTTCGCTTTGGCATCAACTTTTCTAGGCGTTAATAGTTTTTGGTTGTGTAATATGTTTTTGCAATTGTATTTACGGCCATGATGGGTGTTTACGGTTGTTTTTACGGCCGTGAACAGGTTGATGGCCGTAAACCCATTTATGGCCCATATTCCCCAAGTATATATATAGGTGTTAGATGGTTGAGGAAGGATTGATGAACAGAAGTTAGTTTACGGCCAAGAGAGATAGAGAGAGAGAGAGAGAGAGAGAGAGAGAGAGAGATGAGTATATGTGTGTAAGTGTGTGAATCTTGTGTAAGGGAACTTCATTCTACTCAATTCAAACAAAATTCATGTTATTATTCTTCTTTTTCTCTTCTATTTTGATCTGACATCATCAATTTGATTGGGATTCCGCACCATCAAACGGATCTCATTGATACACAAGCAGATTTGGGACTTAGAAGTGGTATCAGATCTTGGATTGTATTAATCGATTTTGTCAGATCTGGAGCTTATTTGATCTTATTTTTAAAGGATTTTTGTGTTTTTGGATAGATCTCTGAAAAATAAGGGGGTTTGGTCTTTGCATTTTTGATAAAAATGTATTTTTGATCAAGTTTTAGAGCAAAAAGGGGCAAAGATCGATGTTTTCTTCGCATCTAAAGCTAGTTCACGGCCCGGAAGCAGTGTTTAAGGGTGTAAGACCATAGAACCGTGTATGGCTGTAGACCCGCATTTAAGGCTAGGGTTTCTCGGAGTGTACGACCCGAAGTTTACGGCCCATAGGCGTGTACGGCCAAGAGTTTGCGACCCCGAAAGTTCGGCCCATTTTTGTTCAGCAGCCTCCTTCTCGTTCAACGTCTATTAAAAAAAGGGGGATTTTTGTAGTGGCCAAGATTCGAACCCGGGTCCTTTGAGTCTACAAACATGCGCCTTACCAGTTGAACTACATTGCAAGACGTTTAATACATCCTTTTTTCTTAATCATATAGTCTTCGCAAAGTAGGAACTTGTTTATTTAAAAAAAGGGAAACGATTTTGGGTTGCCAGGGATCAAACCCTGGTCCCATTCACACGCTTCTTACCAGTTGGACTAGCAAGTCCTTTGTTCCACTCCTTCAGAATTTAATTCATAAGGTGTCCCTGTCTCGATCCAATTTTCGTGATATTGTAATTTTCCGCCCAAAAATAAATTTCTTTTAATGTTAAAATCCATTTTTCAACAAAAAAATTTAGTTTTTAATTTGTCTTTTATTTTTTGAGTTTTAACCTAAAATTTTGACTTTGACATTCAAGTTTGACCTTTGACTTTAAAATTTGACTTTCTCGTTTAAGTTTCAAATTTTCAAATTTAGCTTTTCGGTTTAACTTTTGAGTTTGACTTTTTAAATTTGACTTTTAAGGTTGAGTTTTGAGTTTTAAGTCAAAGGGCATATTTTTAAACAATGAGTTCCTCAAACATTCCGATCAATGAAGTTTCATGCTCTCAAACATGCATTAAAACTGTTAAAAACTTACATAAACACATCGATTTATTAAAAAGAGAAAATGAGGAACTTAAATATGAAGGGTACCAACTTAGGAAAAGCTTGAAAGCATTAAAAGAGCAATTATAGGCCAAGACTAATGACTTTAAGAAATTACAGTAAGAGTACAATGACAAATGCGTTCATTATAAATATCTTAAGAAAGATTTTGGTGTTGTGACTGCCAAACTTGATGCCTTAAAAGCAAAATATAAAGATGCTGAATTCAACTTTAAGAAATTTGATGTGTCAAATGAGGTAGTTGCATCGATGATTGAAAAATAATTAACATTCAAAGATAACCAAAATTAGGGGTTAGGGTATCATAGTGTACCACCTCCATTCAATGACAATTATAACCCACCCCTTGAGATCAACGAGGAAGAGACATCTGCTCAGTTTGGCCCACTCCTTGAACCAGGTCCAACTTAAGTTAAGACTGAACAATCAGGGCCAACTGAGGGTGCTGAAATGAAAAATACTGATGTTTCTACTTCTTGTGCATGTAAAGTAGTGGAAGATGAGAACAAGGAGAACACTGTTGAACAAATCAATATCTCCTTGAACTCTGAATATGTTGCTTCGAACTCAGTTTCTACTAATCAACCTGTTGTTGGTAAATACAAGCCACTAAAACAAGCAAATCAGAGTGCCTGCTACAATTGTGCTTGTGGGAACAATAAGAGACAAGGCAAGGTCACGCCACCAAGGGCAGGAAGAAACAACTTCCCAGTGAAGAAAAAGACATGTTTTCACTATGGAACACATGTACACATTGCCCTAGACTGTCCAAATTACGCATATGTTCCGTACTATGCACAAGGCTGGCAGAACACGTCAAGAGGGAGATATTCCAAAAGAAACCCTTCGAGGCCACGTTCAAACAGTGGTGACTGGAACGCACAAAACGCCAAGAATCAAAACCCCAAAGTCAAGAAGGGATTTACAGTCAAGAAGTCTAATCCATGAGATGCTCTAACGAAACCAAGACCGACTAGGTAAAATTCGTCTCACCGATCGGCTTCCAGTTCAAAAGCAAGTGCCGAGGCACCCATCGGATCGAACAAGAAATGGGTTAAACCCGACTACAGATGGGTACCAAAGGTTCAATCTCCTAAATATTCCAAAGATTCTAATATTTCTACATCTTCTGTTTTGATAAGAAGGATATGTCATGGGAGAGAGTACCTTGCAAAGATGACATAGGTCGACCCAGTTTCAAAATGGACTGGGTTTTAAAGACCAACTGATCCCACTCTATGTTGGAGCAGCAATGGAGGCATATCATCAGACTTCAGTTTGTTGGTAGTGGATGTTCCAGACACATCATAGAGGACATCTCTCAACTGTATAACACTCAGAACATTATTTGAGAGTATGTGTCCTTTGCGGGAAGGGAAGAAAGGAAAGGATCACACATGGGGATTGTGCTTAACGATGTGAAGAATTTTCGGATCTGTTATGAGATTATGCGTGCTATTCTCAAACCTTCTGGATGCAAATTCAATCAGTGAATTATAGTTTGCGTTCTCTTCTATATACTCCTGAGTTTATTTTAAACTGATTCGTTTTGAATAAAATCTTTTATTTTATTATAGTTTTTCATTAGTAGGTATTGTTTGGGAAGTGATATGAAGTCTATTTCTAAAGGATTCAAAAGGACTAGACTTAGATTGACAAATGAAAGGACTAGACAATATGGGCTTAAATAGTTTCATTTGGACTAACAATAAAACCTCGAGTAGATTGACCAATGATATAAACATGGGAGTCTGCAAGATACACTAACAGTTAATTATCTAGAGCTATGGCTTAATATTTCCTTGATGTATGGACTCATGTCTTAAATTCTAGTATTGATTGGGCAAATGGGAGGTTCTGATAAAATAGGTCTGTAGGAAATTATTTTCTTGTTTTCTATCTGTCGGTCATATGTTGCTTCCTTTACGTGATTGGAATACATCTGACCTGGAATGCAACATATGTAACTCTATCTCTATGCATATCCATATCTATGAAATTCTTTCTATCTGTTAGCCATATGATGTCCCCTCTGCGTGATCGGAAGATCCGACCTGGGACACAACATATGCACTCTACTACCTCTTTAACCCCTATCTATGTTAGTCATATGTTGTTCCCTCTGTGTGATTGGAAAACATCCGACATGGGATACAACATATGCACTTCTATATATGACCTTTTTTCTTAATGATTGAATACTCACATAATGTAATGAGTTCTTTGGAAGTTCTTGTTTACCGAGGTATGTCGGGAAGTGGGAAATATGTTCTGGTACATCTAAAATTGAACCATTTAATAGGTTGTTTGTAGATCTCGCTGCTTAATTTAAGTGGACAACAATATCCTTGGTCGTCCTCAGCTAAATGTCCATTTAAGAATATAGATCTCACTATCTTGTCACTTATAAACTGTCCAGTTTGTCAACATCCTTTGTATGTAAGTGGATTACAATACCGGTTATTGACTAGATCTAAACATGCAGATGTGTGCAGATAAATGATATTGAATTGCCTGACAACTTTGATCCCAATAGAGTCTTAAATTTAGCTTCGGTTTTTGTTTTTGAGTAAATTTGTTTATAGTTTTCTTTTATGCACAAATTTAGGGGAGAATTATATATATATATATATATATATATATATATATATATATTAAAAATATTTTAAAAAATCAAAAAAATCAAAAATTGAAGAAAAATCAGAAAATTAAAATAATAATAATAATAATAATAATAATAATAATAATAATAATAATAATAATAATAATAATAATAATAATAATAGTGTTATTTCTATTTTATTTATTGTTTAGAAAAATCAAAAATCCAAAAATATTTTTGTTTTTGGTTTACTTTTTTCAGAAAATATGAAAAATTAAAAAATATCGTGTGCTAACTTTGTTTATAGTTTTGTGTTTATATCAAATTTTGTTTTGTCTTGAAAAGTGAATTCAGATGTAGATGAAACTCATGGAGTCTTTGTCGAAAATTTCTGAGCCAAGGCTTCGTCCGTGCATCGAAGAATTCTCATTCAAAGGAGCAAGAAATGAAGATTATTCTTTCAACATTCAATCTTTCAACCCCATAAGCAAGGTGAAGCTGCACTTGAAGATTATGTGACAGATTGCATTGAAGCCTCCTCAATCAATTTGTTGCTATCCGTATACCTGCTGAAGTGATCCATCTTTCATTCTCTCTGAAGATTCTCAAGCTGAATGTGCTATCTTTCGAGAATCAGTACATCAAGCCACCTCACCCAATGTGCATTCAATGTAAAATTCTGAAGAAAAGCCCAACAGCTCAAGATGAAGTCATTAATTGAAGATTCAACAAGTTCATCTTTAAGTTGTGAAGAATTTGAAGATTAAGGCTGAGGCCAAGCTCCAAAATAAAGATTGAGAAGAAAAGCCAACTACTTTTTTAGGGGGAGCTTGTTGGGTCAATTATAAAAGAAAGCTATAAACCAAGGGGGAGAGTGTTGCGTCAAAAATATGGTTTATACTTTACTTTTCTAGGCATTAATAGTTTTTGGTCGTGTAATATGTTTTTGCAGTTGTGTTTATGACCATGATGGGTGTTTACGATTGTGTTTATGGCCGTGAACAGGCTTACGGCCGTAAACCCATTTATGGCCCATATTCCCCAATTATATATATATATATATATATATATATAGGTGTAGATGGTTGAGGAGGGATTGATGAACAGGAGTTAGTTTACGGCCAAGAGAGAGAGAGAGAGAGGGAGAGAGAGAGAGAGAGAGAGAGAGAGAGAGAGAGAGAGAGAGAGAGAGGGGGAGAGAGAGAGAGGGGAGCATATGTGTGTGTGTAAGTGTGTGAATCTTGTGTAAGGGAACTTCATTCTAATCAATTCAAATAAGATTCATGTTATTCTTCTTCTTATTCTCTTTTATTTTGATCTGGCATCATCCGTTTGATTGGGATTCCGCACCATCAAACGGATCTGATTGATACACAAAAAGATTTGGGAATTGCATCTTTATAAAATAAGTGACATTTGTTTGTTTGAAACAATGATGTTATTAGAGTCAAGTTACAAAATTTTGGAATAAAATTCTAGATGTTTGTGTACAGTCTCGTTGAGCTCTTCCAACGAACAACATACAAAACATTTGATCCATAACTGTAAGCATAAATCATAGTGAGTTCCCTAGTATACCATATATTTCGCCATACATACAACACATCCACACAAGTTTTCAGCTCCTAATGACGATCTACCAAATCGTTTATTCATAAGCATACAACATGCATACAATCACACACACACACACACACACACACACACATATATATATATATATATATATATATATATATATATATATATGTTAATGCAAAAAAAGTGTGCGGATGAGCTTTGAAAACTCAATCTTTGAACTATTTAAGATGAATCTATGCTAATAATGAGGATCCATTCAAGTCTGGTAAACCAACCTCGTCTCAGAATAAGTGAATCAACAAAGTACTCAAAAGTATAAAAAGATCAAATATGAACAATGTAATGCTATTTAAGAACAATAAGAATGTTAGAGAGAATGCTTGACTGAATAATTCTTGATTGATGTGAAAAAGTTGTATGTTCCACACTACTTTTAATACAAAGGTGACTACTCCTTAAATTTTCAAGGAGTAACTAAAAGACAAATTGAAAAAGTAAGCGTGGACTATCAGACATCTGGAGATCGACAGACTGACACAACCGCTTCTATTGATCTTGTCTCATTTAGTACACTAACAAACATTAAAAACACAAAAAATAATACTTGGAACAATAACTTCTCATTACAGACTTAGGCCCCGCTTGATATGCATTTTTCCAGGTCGAAACAGATCTTTCTGGCTGAATGGATCGGAAAGACTATTTGATTTCCACAAAAAAGGGGTTTTTCTCGGTAAGATATGTCTTTCCCAAAAAGCCCAAAAATCATATCTTTCTAGCTGAATGGACTGGAAAGACAATTATGCACCAAACCCAGCCTCTTTCTTTCTTTCTTGGATTATTAATTTTTTTAAATAACTTTTTTTAATTTATTTTTTTTTATTGAATTATTCCATTTTTTTCATCATTCAGCACTGTCAATCAGATGTACAATCAAACAACATGCTTTCTTTCCCTGTCAGAAAACTTTCCCAAACAACACTTTACCAGACAACACTTTCCCAGACAGAAACTATTAAACGGAACCTTAGAAATATTGTATCTCTAAGATGTATCTCGAACTTTGTCTTTTACTTTAGAATGGTCTGTATTTCAAAACACATCATCTCATACTATGTTGACTTTGAATTAGATAAGGATCACTTTTCATGTGCTATCAATCTCCCCCTTAAGTGACCTTTGTAATTATGCAACTTATCACTTAGCTTTATCAAACATAAAAAAAGTAGGCATTCCACAGTTAGCTTTAGACTTTGATGCACCATTGGAGATGTTCAATAATATTTTTTCCTTCATTTGCTCGGAAGAATCACTCTTGGCAGCATTCAAAATGAACTTTTGAAGAATCTTGGTAGGAATGATATGTTTGTCAAGCACTTTGAAAAATTCCTTTTGTTTGGTCTCCATCTTGAGGTAGATAAAATCAAGTTCTAGTTCTTCAATTGGTCCTTCTGCTAAGACCTGGGCTTCTAGTAATTCGGTAGTGATCTTCTACAAAAACTTTTCTGTTTCGAAGAGATGAGAAAACTCCACATCGGATCAACAAAATTCAGCAATATAATCCTTCAAAAAGTAGATAGTAGAGTTGTATGCTCTGATGCTCAATTCATTTGTTTAAAGATCAGGGAGGTGAGTAGCTATGACAATAATGTCATTTGGATTTTGTTAGGGCCAGGATCCTCAAATATCTAGGATCCTTAGATATTCAGGATCCTTAGTTACTTCAGGATCCTGACTATTACCGTTATTATTTTTACTAACTTTTATAACAGTCATATCTTGTTCATAACTAATGCATGTGCAGAAATAGTTAAAGGAAGACCAATTCTCAATGGAGAATCATCCCAAATATGTTAGAGACCCAAAATACTTGGTCAAATAGCGTTCGTGAAACTGGTCATAGAGGATCCTGAAAATATCATACATCTTGTTGGCTAGTTTAGACTATAAATTGACACTTGTATTTTGCACACAACACACTGTTTTTTGCTCTAAGCTTACTCTACGAAATCATTCACTTGTTCTTACTAAAATATTCTCTATAATCATCATTTTACTTTAATAAAATCATCAAGGCAGGTGATCATTGTTACCTCCCAAGGTGTTGTGCCGGATATCCTAGAACGGATCAAGGGCTTTCCTTGTAAAAAATGGTGTCATTCACTTTACCTTTCTTTATTGCATAATTCGAACATCACAGCCTCTCATTTAATTTGGTTGATTAGTACTTGTGTAATTTTTGACCAGAACAATTTGGCGCCCACTGCGGAACTGTGATATTCAAAATCATCGAAAAATTCATGTTTACACAACCGATCCTTTCTTCATCCTCCGCTCCTTCCATTTTAACTAAAAACCTACTACCACCTCCGAGTGGCCCCATACTAAGAGGAAAACACCTGATACTTTGAAGAAAAACACCCCTCTAGTCACTAACCAAGGAAGTTTGGGATCTTTAGGACTCCAGGATCCAACCACCTCGGTCACTACTGCAGAACTTCTTGCTGCGATGTAGAAAATGACGCAAAATGTGACCCAACAGCAGGAGGAGAATAGAGCACTGCCCATAGAAGTGGAGAGGATGAAGACAAATTTTCAGAAATCCGAGGAGGCAACACCCATAGTGTGACATCCCCATTTTCACGGCCAGAAAAGACCGATTTGTTTATGCTTTGTTTTATAAAATCAAAGTAATCTTTTAAAGAAAACGGTTGCGGAATTTGTTCCCAGAACAAGATATGATAATAACTTATCAAAACATTTCTCAAAGAGAATGTGTTTTCATTTAATAATAAAACCTCGGGATGTCATGTTCCGATACAGACATATAAGCATAAACAGAACTTACATTCAATTACACTAATGAATTACATCTCCTTTAATCTCTCAGTGCAAAGCAGCTTCGTATCGATACCTGTGATACAATTAAATTGAGTGGGTCAGGCTTGGGAGCCTGGTGAGCATATAGGGTTTTCAACCCACAATAATGTAATTATTATATTCAATCATCAAACAATCAACCCAATTACCCATACCTATTATCTCCATTTATTTCTTAAGTACCTTCCCTAAGGAATTATCCTAAGGGTCATCTCCTACATCGTATTTACCTCTCATATCCTTACATCACATTTCCTTGTATGTTTGTTCCTAAGGACTTTCTCCTAAGGATCATCGCATGAATACGTAGTCACAACATCGTCTGGACTAGTAAGTCATAATAAGGGTTAGACTATCATCGCATGAATACATAGCCACAACATCGCCTGGACTCGTAATTCATAGTAAGGGTTAGAGTATCATCGCATGAATATGTAGCCACAATATCGCCTGGACTCATAATTCATCACCTACAGGTTATGAGCCTGCTGGTGTTTCCACGGGGTCATCTAGAATAGTCCGTGGTCGCCATCTATACTCTGGTAGATGACTACATCGCCAAATTTCCACATCGCCGGTCAAGGTTATGCTATTTCCTCTCATCTCACATCACCTATTTATCATTACCTAATTATCATAACCTTTCTATCATCACCTATTTCTCATCACCTAATCATCATCACCTGTTTCTCATCACCTAATTATCATCACCATTATATCCTCATCTTTCTCTTATCACATTCGTTCAACACACATCAACTATTTCATCTACCCAACATATTTGTAGATATAAATTACATATATAGTTTAAATCATTTAACACCCATATAAAAACATCAATTCCAAGCCCATCTCATATAGACAATTAATATATAACACATAACACGTATTTCATAGCTAATGCTTTATATTTATGTGTTTAGAAGAGAGTAACCGCACACTCACACATATAAACCACAATATATATACACATAACACGTATTTCGTATAAAATACTTCATAATTATGCGTTAGAAGAAAGTAACTATACACTCACACATATAAACCACGATATATATACACATAACACGTATTTCGTATAAAATACTTCATAATTATGCGTTAGAAGAAAGTAACTACACACTCACACATATAAACCACAATATATATACACATAACACGTATTTCGTATAAAATACTTCATAATTATGCATTAGAAGAAAGTAACTACACACTCACTAGATCAGAAGATGATCGGACAACACTACGGCTTGTAGAAGTAGTATTCTTCGGTAGATCTGTAAGATCTTCACAAAAACCGGACTCCTCGCGGGCAGAGCTTCGGCTCGGGAATTGCACTTCTCCGGATCTTCGGGGCCTCGGGACTTGCTTCGGGGCTCGGGAATGATACCGGGGCTTCGGGATATTTCTTGCATGAAAAACGATGCAAAAATGCGAGGAAACGGGAAGAAATGAGCAACTGAATCGGCTGCACTCGACTTCCTTTTATAGGGGGCTGAAGCCCGATTTACGCGGAGCGTAAATTGCATTACGCAGGGCGTAACGACGATAAGGTCGCTGACTCCCCCCATGGATAATATCGGCCAATTTTTATTTAAATTAAATATCGAAATTTTTAAATAAACTTCAAAAATTCATATCTTCCTCATACGAACTCCGTTTTCGACGTTCTTTATATCCACACGTAGGTGAGACTACGATCTACAACTTTCGTTTAGACTCCGTCGGCTAATTTTGATTTATTTTTATTATTTATTTTTAGTAGGCCGGGACATGAAAAGTCCGTTATAAAATCATAACTTCTTCATCCGACGTCCGTTTTCGCCTATCTTTTTATCGTTTTACTACAATTAATGAGATCTTCAATTCTCATTTAGATTGTTTCGGCTAAAAACCGCTCGGTCTCAAATCGAGCATTCGGGCTACTGCTAAGTCGAAACTTCGAAAAATCATAACTTCCTCATACGAAGTCAGATTTGGGCGTTCTTTTTATGCACACTCATGGTTTAACGTATTCTACAACTTTCATTTAGATTGCTAAGGCTAAATATCTCTCTAACGTAAATTCATTTTTTTACGCCGCGCTGTGTCGTGCCAGTTCTGTCGCGAAACTTCGACAGGTCATAACTTCTTCGTTATAACTCGGATTTCGGCGTTCTTTATATGTACGGAAACCTTGTAACATATACTATAACTTAGTTAAGATTATTCATTCTAAATAATCTTTCATCAAAAATTCATTTTTGACACCTATCGTCTCTAAATTGACTAGCCCGAATATACGGGCGTTACAATTATCTCCCCCTTAGGATGATTACGTCCCAGAATCATTAACGAAATAGGATTTGTATACTGACTCCATAAGTTATCTCTCCATCCTAAGTAATAACCTTGATGCTCGATCCTGCATCTACTCTTCGTACTATGTTGGACTTTCAATCGAAATCTTAAAGTTAGAAATAAATCCTTATCGTGGACTCTTTCTTCTTCTTAGGGTAAATACATTCATTTATCTATTTTAACTAACCGATGGGTCGAGTCCCGATGACCTCTCATCGTAGTCGGACTCAATTTAATATGACCACTAGGGTCGAAATAACCATCATCCCACTAGCCATTACCGAAACAAGGGTAATGACAAACTTGAATAAAACGAAATCAATTACTAGTTTCTTGGTAACCTTGCAACTTTCCCTGATCCAAGTGCGAGTCATGTGCTTCCGGTAGTATAGATCTTTACTACCATTCACACCTACTCATACTCGTCCCAAGTATTTTCTCGCAGTTAACCAAGTCACCATATATAAATCATATAATCATTCAACACACCAGATAACAAAACCAGGGTTTATATTAATTCTTGAAACTATTACACAAAAGTTCAAGTTCACCCTATACTATGCCTCTAATAGGCTACATCATAAGTTACTATTCACACTGTTACTTCATAACTTGATCGTTGGATATAAAATCCTCATCCTTGATTCGCTTCGTCGAGGATCATGTGGAATGCCCTTGGCTGTGGCGGTACATTTTTCTTTGCAGCTTTGTCCTTCTTTGGGCAGTTCTTCGAAATATGACCACCATCTCCACATTCGTAACACTTCCTATTGTCGAACGTACAATCTCTGGAATAGTGACCGATCCTACCACACTTATAGCAGGTCACTTCTCCATCGCATCTTCCGAAGTGCTTCTTCTTGCACTTTTCACACCACTTGGTTTCATCTTTTCCTTCGGATTTCGAGATTTTGGTTTCTTTGTCGATCATTGAAGATCCCTTGTGTTTCATTTTCCCTCCAACTTCAACTCTCTCTAGACCCTTTTCCCTTATTTGGGTCTCAACATTCTTGGTTGCCCATATGGCGGCTTTCAGAGTGGTTGCTTGCTTGACTATCGGACCAAAGTCCGCTGGTAATCCATTGGAAAATTTGTTGACCTTGGAAAGTTCAGTTGGAATTAGGTATGGAATAAGCTTCATCTTCTCCGTAAAGCTTGTAGCGTATTCAGTGACGCTCAATTTTCCCTTCTTTAAATTTTGGAACTCATTGTTGATTTCTAGAAGATCCTGCTTAGAGCAGTATTGCATTTTCATTTGCTCCACGAACTCTTCCCAAGACATCTTGCTAGCTTCCCCCTTGGGCATTGAACCAGCCAGTAACTTCCACCAGCTCAATACTCCAGATTTTAACAGAGAGATTGCAAGAGCGGTCTTCTGTCTGTTGCTACACTCGCAACTTTCAAACATTGTCTCCATCTCGGAGATCCAGTCCATGACTTGCACGGGTATCGGGCTCCCAGAAAGACATGGTGGTTTGGATGCCATGAAATCCTTGTACTTGCATCCACGTCCATCATTGTCTCCATCCTGATTGTTTCAACGAACTATTGGTGGGTTGGCTTGACCAATGGTCCCACTATAGTTCCTTTCTTCCGACTGCCCCTCATTCAGCTCAGGTTGTTCAACTGGTATTGAGGGTTCACTCCTGTTGTTCAGCAACAATTGTCTCATTTCCTCCTTTTGTTCAGCCATCATGGCTTGAATCATGGTTCACACTCCAGCCATTGTAATTTGTTCAGGTGTTGCTGCTACAACAGCCACTCGCTCAACCACAGGTGGTTGATTCCTATTTTCGTTCACGTTTCCAGCTCCACTCCTGGTTCTTGTCATTTTTTATCTATACACCAAATAAGGTGAAATTAGATCCTTATTCACGATAGATGTTCAAATCATCCTTATCACTCCGAAACATTTACATGCTAGTTCTAGTATCGTAGACGTACGCTTAGAATCCTACACACATAAGGTTTCAAGATCCGGTCGGCAACAGACCATAGATCCGAACAAATAATATCATATATGGAAACATATAACATTTAGCACATAAAAGCATTTTAGGCATCACTCCTAAAATAAACTAGTGCTTGTGTCAATTTAGGTGTACTACCTAACATATTTTAGACACACTCCTCACAATCATTACTTAGCATTCTAAGTTTAAGTCTAGAAATTTCCTACAATTTCCTAGTTCGCTTAAACTAATGCTCTGATACCAACTGTGACATCCCCATTTTCACGGCCAGAAAAGACCGATTTGTTTATGCTTTGTTTTATAAAATCAGAGTAATCTTTTAAAGAAAACGGTTGCGGAATTTTTTCCCAAAACAAGATATGATAATAACTTATCAAAACATTTCTCAAAGAGAATGTATTTTCATTTAATAATAAAACCTCGGGATGTCATGTTCTGATATAGACATATAAGCATAAACAGAACTTACATTCAATTACACTAATGATTTACATCTCCTTTAATCTCTCAGTGCAAAGTAGCTTCGTATCGCTACCTGTGATACAATTAAACTGAGTGGGTCAGGCTTGGGAGCCTGGTGAGCATATAGGGTTTTCAACCCACAATAATATAATTATTATATTCAATCATCAAACAATCAACCCAATTACCCATCCCCGTTATCTCCATTTATTTCTTAAGTACCTTCCCTAAGGAATTATCCTAAGGGTCATCTCCTACATCGTATTTACCTCTCATCTCCTTACATCACATTTCCTTGTATGTTTGTTCCTAAGGACTTTTTCCTAAGGATCATCACATGAATACGTAGTCACAACATCGCCTGGACTAGTAAGTCATAATAAGGGTTAGACTATCATCGCATGAATACATAGCCACAACATCGCCTGGACTCGTAATTCATAGTAAGGGTTAGAGTATCATCGCATGAATACGTAGCCACAATATCGCATGGACTCATAATTCATCACCTACAGGTTATGAGCCTGCTGGTGTTTCCACGGGGTCATCTAGAATAGTCCATGGTCGCCATCTATACTCTGGTAGATGACTACATCGCCAAATTTCCACATCGCCGGTCAAGGTTATGCTATCTCCTCTCATCTCACATCACCTATTTATCATTACCTAATTATCATCACCTTTCTATCATCACCTATTTCTCATCACCTGTTTCTCATCACCTAATTATCATCACCATTATATCCTCACCTTTCTCTTATCACATTCGTTCAACACACATCAACTATTTCATCTACCCAACATATTTGTAGATATAAATTACATATATAGTTTAAATCATTTAACACCCATATAAAAACATCAATTCCAAGCCCATCTCATATAGACAATTAATATATAACACATAGCACGTATTTCATAGCTAATGCTTTATATTTATGTGTTTAGAAGAGAGTAACCGCACACTCACACATATAAACCACAATATATATACACATAACATGTATTTCGTATAAAATACTTCATAATTATGCGTTAGAAGAAAGTAACTACACACTCACACATATAAACAACAATATATATACACATAACACGTATTTCGTATAAAATACTTCATAATTATGCGTTAGAAGAAAGTAACTACACACTCACACATATAAACCACAATATATATACACATAACACGTATTTCATATAAAATACTTCATAATTATGCGTTAGAAGAAAGTAACTACACACTCACTTGATCAGAAGATGATCGGACAACACTACGGCTTGTAGAAGTAGTATTCTTCGGTAGATCTGGAAGATCTTCACAAAAACCGGACTCCTCGCGGGCAGAGCTTCGGCTCGGGAATTGCACTTCTCCGGATCTTCGGGGCCTCGGGACTTGCTTCGGGGCTCGGGAATGATACCGGGGCTTCTAGATATTTTCTTGCACGAAAAACGATGCAAAAACGCGAGGAAACGGGAAGAAATGAGCAACTGAATCGGTTGCACTCGACTTCCTTTTATAGGGGGCTGAAGCCCGATTTACGTGGGGCATAAATTGCATTACGCAGGGCGTAACGACGATATGGTCGCTGACTCCCCTCATGGATAATATCGGCCAATTTTTATTTAAATTAAATATCGAAATTATTAAATAAACTTCAAAAATTCATATCTTCCTTATACGAACTCCGTTTTCAACGTTCTTTATATCCACGCGTAGGTGAGACTACGATCTACAACTTTCCTTTAGACTACGTTGGCTAATTTTGAATTTATTTTTATTATTTATTTTTAGTAGGCCGGGACAGGAAAACTCCGTTATAAAATCATAACTTCTTCATCCGACGTCCGTTTTCGCCTATCTTT
This sequence comes from Lactuca saligna, assembly GCF_052625555.1. Classification (NCBI taxonomy): domain Eukaryota; kingdom Viridiplantae; phylum Streptophyta; class Magnoliopsida; order Asterales; family Asteraceae; genus Lactuca; species Lactuca saligna. The sequence continues at coordinate 60,061,324 of NC_136419.1, read as the reverse complement.
TTATCGTTTTACTACAATTAATGAGATCTTCAATTCTCATTTAGATTGTTTTGGCTAAAAACTGCTCGGTCTCAAATCGAGCATTCGGGCTGCATACTGCTAAGTCGAAACATCGAAAAATCATAACTTCCTCATACGAAGTCAGATTTGGGCGTTCTTTTTATGCACGCTCATGGTTTAACGTATTCTACAACTTTCATTTAGATTGCTAAGGCTAAATATCGCTCTAACGTAAATTCATTTTTTACATCACGCTGTGTCGTGCCGGTTCTGTCGCGAAACTTCGACAGGTCATAACTTCTTCGTTATAACTCGGATTTCGGCGTTCTTTATATGTATGGAAACCTTGTAACATATACTATAACTTAGTTAAGATTATTCATTCTAAATAATCTTTCATCAAAAATTCATTTTTGACGCCTATCATCTCTAAATTGACTAGCCCGAATCTATGGGCGTTACACATAGTTGTACAACCATGGATCCTAAACTTTGACAATGCAGGATCCTTAGAAAATCACCAAAAGGAAACAATTCCCACCACTGCAGCATCGCCCTGGGGGACAATTATGAACAACCAAGCATCCAAGATCAATGACCTCAGTTAGCCTTTAAACACTCCTAGAAACCTTGATTCTAGTAACTTCTTAAACAACAAGACTATTAATACTATTATACTAACGATGACACTAGAATAAACCCAACATGGCCAGGGAACTTCAACAGTTAAGACAAATGATCTCAAGCGTACCAGGGGTGGTCCAACCCATACCAGAAGCATCATCAACAGGTCATAGGATCTCGAGATTCTCTCCCTTCATAGCCGATATCGATGTTCCAAAGTGCTTCCAAACTCCTAGCATGAAGCTTTACAATGGAACTATGGATCCTATAGAGCACATAGCACAATGCTGAGAAAGGATGGAGATCATTCCCATCCTAATGTACTTAAAGGAAGCTTGCCTATGCAAAGGCTTCGACTCAGCCCTTACAGGATCAACTCTCAAATGGCTGATAAATGTTATCCCATACTCTATTACTTCTTTTCCGCTTAGTCAATATTTTCAATAACCAGTTTTTTTATAGCAAAACCTTCGAGAAGATCACTAGTGATCTCTATCGAGTGGTCCAAGACCCAAAGGAAAGGCTTAGGGACTTCGTTAACAAGTTTGGTAGAGAAGCTTGGAGCATCCCCAACATCGACATGGCTACTGTCATAGAGGCCTTCAAGATAGGACTAAGGAAGGATTCACCCTTCTATGAAGACCTTGTGATGACCCCATGAAAATTGGGTGAAGTCAGATGTTGAGCGTTAAGCTTCATATGGATTGAAGAGGACAAAGAAATCCAGAAGAGAAGTAACCCTTCAAGTCAATATGAGAACACCAACAAGAAGGCCGAATCCTCAACCCCGATATCCTAAAAATCGAAGCCCTATTCCAAACCGGACCATCATAGGGTCAATGCCCTCGAGCATGAAGGAGAAGAAGAGGAACTTCCTAAGATCACTAACTATTGTTTTTCTGTTGATGTTTCAGGTATAATTCTTGCTATGCAGACACAACAAGATGGCCGAAGAGGGATAACAAGTCCACCAGTTGGAAAGACAAGTCAAAATGGTGTGCTTACCATGAAGACTCTAGTCACATTACGGAAGGCTGCATAACCTTAAGAAAAGAAATCAACTACCTCCTTTGCAAGGGAAACCTCAAAGAGATCCTTGGGAGGAAGAGAGAAAATTCCAAGGAGAACAGCGAGGATGGTCACAGGATCCCAGAGAAACCAGAATCTCCACCCTCTAATGCTATGATAATTAATGTTATATCAGGCAGATCTAAGATCTGCGATACTTCTTATTCTCAGGCTAAAAGACACGCAAAGGTCTCTAAAACAGTAAAGGAAGATAGACCACAGAAGAATACCATGGTTAGCAGCGAAAAAGAAATTACATATGAAGAGATGGAAAGGGAAGGGATTTAGGATCCTCACCATGATAGACTCGTAGTAACACTGTATGTGGTCAACCACTTCGTGAGAAGGATCCTTGCTGATGGTGGATCCTCGGTCAAGATCATACTCCTAGATGCACTAAAAATGATGAACATCCCAGAAGCATAAATAATTAAGAGATCCTCAGTACTCATAGGATTTAGCGGGGAAACAAAACACACAATTGGGGAAATAAAACTACCAATATACATATAGGGGGTAAACTGTATGCAAAATTTTTGTGTTATTGACGCCTTATCTTCTTATAATGTGATACTAGGTAGACCATGGATCCACGAGATGAAAGCAGTCCCATCAACATATCATCAGTGCGTAAAATTGCCAACTGTATGGGGAATAGTAAAAATCATGGTAAATCAACAAGAATCAAAAGAATGCTATAAAACCTCCATGAAATCTACAACCAAACATCAGCAAGCATAGCAATTAAGGCAGGGGGCAAGACATGTTATAGAAACAAAGGAGCAAGATGTGAAGGAAGTGCCCCTAGGCATAAAGGATCTTGAAGCTAAGGTCCTTATAGGATCCTCGATGCCTGAACAAATTGAGCAAGATCTGTTAAAATTACTAAGAACCAGAAGAAAAACATTCGCATGGAATCACGAGGATATGATATGTATAGACAAGAATATTATCACTCATAAACTTAATATTGATCCTTTGTTCAGAACAATACACCAAAAGAGAAAGAAATTTGCACTTTAAAGGAATCAAATCATCCAAGAAGAAGTAGAGAAACTCCTCAAGACAAGAAGGATCAAGGAAGTGAAGTTCCCAAGGTGGCTAGCTAACGTGGTTCTCATACAAAAGAAAAACAACAAATGGTGAGTATGTGTAGACTACACGGATCTTAACAAGGCTTGTCCTAAGGATCGTTTTCCTCTACCAAATATTGACTCTATGATAGATGTGATGGCTGGCCATGAACTCTTAACCTTCATGGATGCTTCAGTAGGATTCCAACAAATCCAGACGGAACCATCCGACCAAGAAGATACAACATTCATAACATCAATATTGTTACACTGGAATGCCTTTTGGTCTTAAAATACAGGTGCAACATATCAAAGATTGGTGAATCCTATGTTTAAAGACAAGCTAGGGACACCATGGAAGCCTATATCAATGATATGGTGGTGAAGTCAGTGGAAGCTAAAGATCATCTCAAGGATCTTAAAAAGGCATTTGATATCCTAGGCGAATACAACATGAAGTTGAATCCACTCAAATGCCACAGTGGAATGAAATCGGGCAAGTTCCTTAGATATATGGTAACTAAGTTAGGAATCGAAGCAAACTCGTAGCATAGTAAAGCAATCGCCAAGCTGAAATCTCCATCTTCAAGAAAAGACATCCAAAGGTTAAGCGGAAGGGTAGCGACACTCAACAGGTTCATTTCAAGATCGTCAGAAAGATGTAAACCCTTCTACGACATCTTGAAGAAGAACAAGAAGTTTGAATGGACAGATGATCACAAAAAATCTTTTCAGGAACTCAAAAAATACTTGAGTTCCGTGCCATTACTAGTAAAACCCACAAACAGGGAGCCACTTCTCCTCTACCTCTCAGTATCCTCAAACACGGAAAGTTTCGTCCTTGCCAATGATCTTAACGGAGACCAATATGCTATCTACTATGTAAGTAAAAGTCTCTTGGATCCTGAAACTAGGTACTCCCACCTCGAAAAATTTATTCTTGCCTTAGTAACTGCTTCTACTAAATTAAGACATTACTTCGAAACAAACACTATACATTTAAAAACTAATTATCCTATTAATAGTGTCATGAGAAAACTTGAAATGTCGGGAAGGATGGAAAAATGGTCAGTGAAGTTAAGCAGGTTCAACATCAGATATGAACCAAGATCGTAATAAAGTCACAAGCATTAGCAGACTATGTGGCTAACTTTAGTGATTATCTACAAAATGAAGTAGACATGGAAACCAAATAACTCCTAGAAGATGAACACATGGGAAAATGGACATTGTTCATAGATAGAGCTTCAAATAAAAAAGGAACAGGGCTAGGGATCATACTTAAGTCGCCACAGGGGGACATCCTACCCCAGGCAGTCGGTTATGAATTCAAAACTACCAACAATGAAGCTGAATATGAAGCACTCATCATGGGACTACAATTGGCTAAGGATCTTCAAATCAGGGATCTTAAGGTATTTGTTGATTCTTTATTACTAACCAATAACTTTAAATGGATCTTATGTAGTGAAAGATGAAAGATTAGCAATATATCTAGAGATCCTAAAAAATTTAGCTTATGAATTTTAAAAGTTTAGCCTAACCCAAGTTCCCAAAGAAGAAAACACAGAAGAATATGCATTAGCCAACTTAGGATCCTTCCTTAGGATCCCATCGGAGATGAAGATTCCTATAACCCATATAATAACCCCGGCTATAGAAACCCTCTTCGAAAAATCCGATAATCCTGGATGACCGAAATGCGTAGCAGCTATTCAAGATCCCACCTCTCGAATCCCTTCTCAAAAGGGCCTCAAAGAACAAAATCTTCACAAAGATCCACGATCATCGACCCAACCCATTATGGAGTATCTCCAAAATGGCACAATCGCACCAAAAGAAAAAAGCAAGAGATCATTCAGAACAAAAGTCTCAAGATTTGTGATAATCCAAGGTAAGCTCTATAAAAATTATGTGGAAGGTCCATACCTCAGATGCCTAGAAGATCTTGAAGCTGCAGAAGTCTTGAAAGACATACATGAAGGAGACTGCGACAATCATACTGGGGGAAAATCCTTATGCTCCAAGATACTAAGAACAGGGTACTACTGGCCAACCATGAAAAGAGATTCTTTTCTACATGCTCTAAAGTGTGATGTTTTTCAAATACATAGTAACATCCTGCATCAACCGGTGGAACCTATACATCCTATTATCTCTCCATGGCTATTTATGAAATGAGGGATATATATATATATATATATATATATATATATATATATATATAGTGGAAAAATTGCCAATGGGCCCATGAGGAAAAGTCTTCATGCTAGTGATTACCGATTACTTCTCAAAATGGATTGAAGTTGAAGCCTTCGTTCAGGTGAGAGACAAAGAGGTAATCTCGTTTATTACACATAATATCTTGACCTGGTTCAGGACCCCGACTGAAATCATATATGACAATGGATCTCAATTCATAAGTAAAAGGACAAGAGACTATTGCACGAGTTAGGGAATCAAAATGATAATGTCCACTCCTATTCATCCCCAAGCTAATGGTCAAGCATAATCTAACAGTAAAATCATAGTAAACAACTTCAATAAAAAGATGGACAAAAAGAAGGGAAGATAGGCGGAAGTGCTTCCTTTTGTCTTGTGGGCTGATAGGACTACTTCCAAATTAACCACATGTTAGACTCCGCATTCTGCGGTGTTTGGGACAGAAGCAGTGATCCCTTCTAAAGTAGTGATCCCAACGGCAAGATACTTGCTGCATGACCAAGAGAATAACGACAGGATCCTAGCAAATGATGTTAACACTGTTGACCAGCTTAGGGATCTTGCAAAAATACGCATTGCTTCTCATCAACATAAAATCACCAAGGATCACAATAAGAACATAAAATTCATAAGGTTTCAAATATTATACTTGGTATTAAGGAAAAATTCCAAAACACCAAGGATCCTAGTGCAGGTAAACTAGCTCCCAAATGGGAAGGACCGTATCTTATAGGTGCTAAAGCAGGGAAAGAAGTATATTGGCTAGCAATGTTCGAAGGAGACATTATTCCAAGATCCTGGAACGCTATATAACTCAAAGCATATTACATGTAAGTAGGGTTGATTAATGCACAACAAAACTAAGGTACACTTATTATTTACCTTAAACTTTTCATATTTTCTTCTCGAATACGTTACTAACTTAAGCACCGGAGGGTGTTAGCTAGACTAACGCCCACCCTTTTCTAATGTTTTCTATGCAGAAGAATGTACAACTACGGATCTCCATAACCAATAATCATGGAATTTAAGGATCATCAAGGTTGAAGATCCTGAAACATAAGGATCTTAACACGCGAAGATCTCAACGTCTTAACACTTGAGAAACTCCATTATATTTGATGGTGTAACCCTTAAACTACTATATACACAAGCTATAGATTGATCATCTCTCATACAATGAAGGGTACTTAATCTCCTCTAAGGTTTAAAGACCTAATCACCTCTTTCACAGAAACTAAGGTTTACACACCTCGCTTGGACGCACCATATTTGACTATGGGATACAGATAAGGGGATCACTTCACGATTCAGTGACTTGGTAACCTTCTTATCTTTGAACATAAGTTGAGATCCTTAAGGTTTATAACATTCTCATGTTATCAAGAATTGGGATCCTACCCTAGAAATTACTTAAGGTTTATAACATTCTCATGTTATCACACACTGGGATCTTACCTAGAAATTACTTAAGGTTTATGACATTATTGTGTTATCACACATTGAGATCTTACCACAAAAATTACTTAAGGCTTATAACATTCTCATGTTATCACACGTTGGGATCTTACCCCAGAAATTACTTAAGCTTTATAACATTTTCATCATGAGTCGGGGTCCTCTCCAGTAGATAACATTAACGTGTTATCCATTGAACATATACTGTTACACAAGAAATTTGTCAAAGTCTATAACCTAAATAGGTTATCCTAAGAAGGAAACTCTCACGTATGATCATATCATTAAGGATACTCATCCTTAAGAATCCTAATTGGTAAAGATCCTTATTAGTGAAGAAGCTTATCATCAGAAGTTGATAGCAATCCTGAGTTCTTTCCTAAATTGAGATTTATCCTCAGTAAATCCTAAGGTTGAAGAGCTCATGAAGCTTAAGGAAAAACTCAAAGATAATCAGGTTCAATCTATCCTTATTCTCGAAAAACTCTAAGTAAGGTTTAAGGATCCTGAAGTTTCTAGGATCCTAAGAGAAAATCATTTGATTATCAAAATTTAAGTATACTAAAGATAATTCACTTGGAGAATTTTGTCTCAGGATTGTTTGCAAGAACCAAGTTTTTCGGGATCTTGATTATTTAACAATCCTAATATCGTAACAGTTACACAGAAAAATGAAGAGAGAAATATAAAAGGAAAGCACAATCATTGCATTCAAGAAGGGTTGTATATCAACCCAGCGAAAAGGTTAATTGTCTTACATCTCTGATAAAAACAAAAACAACATAAACTAAATTTTTGCAAGCCTAGACCTTACTTTAGTCATCTTTGGCTGCATCCTTCTTCTTCTCCCCCCCCCCCCCCCCCCCACGATCAACCGCAATAAAGGATCCTAGCTAGTGGTATCAGGCTTGCCAATCAATCTGGCCAGTGCCTCGTGCCAACTGTCCAAGTCCCAGGAACTTGCTTTTTCAAGATCCTCTGCTATATATAGGATCCAAATAGCTACCACAACACTAACCTTCGCATCGGAGATCACCTCCTCCATCTCGTGTACGTGCTCATCCTATCTCTCGGCCTTCTCCTTGATGAGCAACTCCACCATACTCAGAAGATCCTCGTTGGTCGCCTTCCACATCTTCTCCTATCCTAGAAGGGATTGTTCAGCCCTCTCCACCCACATCCTAAGGTCAACGGAAACTTGATCAGAGACCTATGACAAAGATGAAGTGAGTCAGGAAAAAATAAAATAAAAAATGAAATGATAATGGAGTCAATACTTACAACTTGGGAAAAAGAGACCAACTTTTGGAGTGCTTCCTCAGCTCCAAGGCTCTCCAAAGATATAACTTTGGACTTAATAGTTTTTCTTTTCCCATATCCCAAAGTCTTCATTGCCAAGTCAAAAATTGATCTTTAAGGAGGAAGAGAAGATGAACTCTTCTACTTATTCACCACCAGCTAGTCCTTCGACATGGTCGTATTGAGATCAACAAGAATGAAGCGAGCACTGGAACGAGTGGATTTGGATCCTATATATAGCAAAGGATCATTAAGATCTTCACTACAAATAGGAAAAAACCAAGGATCCTTACTTGTCGACATGAGGTCAGCGGTAGAGGAGCTTTCCTGCGGGATCGTTTGATCGAATCAAAAGGACCTTTCGACTTTAGGCAAAGCCAAAAATTTCTCAATCTTCTCTTCGGAATTCTCGGCAACGGGAACAAGCTCCTTGAATTTGAAAGCTGCAAAGAAGAAAAGAAAATAAGAAGATGTGAATTCTAGGATACATATATTTATATTAAAAAAATCCTACCCTTTTAACCAGGTATCCGATAGAAGATCCCCATTAGGAACAGAGTCACACCTCACGCAAAGGTATCTCACCTTCCGAGATCCATCGTGGTGCTTGGTTTTCAGGTCCAAAGGAGATATGTGGGTTTTGAACTTGAGGAGGAAATGGGAATTCCCAAAGGTTGTGGGATCATATATGCAGGCCAATTCAGAAAGGCCTATGTTAAGGCCTTTCAACTAATTTACCTGGTTGACCAAATATAGGATCCTCCAGATAATTAGCATGGCCTGGATATATGAAATCCCATTCAACTTGAAGAATTTGGAAACAATCCCAGGGAAAGGATATTTCAAACCCAAATAAAAAGGGTACTCAGGAAAGCACACCCAAGTAGGAGAGACGAAGTCGGGCTGAATTAGGGGATCGAAGGGCCTGAAAATAGCTTCTTAGGGAAAGGCTCCATTGAGTCTTAGAGATTCAATATCATCAACCACAAAAGAACATGTCTCCTTATATGAAAGGATCCCTTGATCGACAAAATCATCGCCAGGGAGGGCTAAAGTACCTTTATGTCAGACAACCATTTTTCTAACTATACTGAAAGAAATCGAAACGTAAGAATAATTACATTCTAATGAATCGTCGATGCTCGAAAAGTAATACATGTAAAGAAGGGAAGAACGAATAAGAGATTAAAGAACTAATCACTTCTATTTATACCGAACAATTGAAGGTGATTTGACTGTTAACGACTAGTAAACTATCCGTTGGATGTCATATTACCTAGTTGTTAATGGTTAAATCTGAAAATTACTCTCCTCTCACCATTTATCTATTTAATTTAAGTTATTCCTTTAATATTTTCGAAATTTACTCTTACATTTTCAGGTATAACATGGGGGAAATTGTTAGGGCCAAGATCCTCAAATATCTAGGATCCTCAAATATTCATGATCCTTAGTTATTCTAGGATCCCGACTATTACTGTTATTATTTTTAGTATCTTTTATAACAGTCATATTTTGTTCATAACTAATGCCCGTGCAAAAATAGTCAAGGGAATACCAATTCTCAACCGAGAATCATCCCAACTATGCTAGACACTTGGAATACTTGGTCAAATAATGTTCGTGAAACTGGTCATAGAGGATACCAGAAATATGGGACATCTTGTTTGCTAGTTTATACGATAAATTGATACTTGTATTTTGCACACAACACACTGTTTTTTTCTCTAAGCTTACTTTGTGAAATCATTCACGTGTTCTTACTAACATATTCTCTGTAATAATCATTTTACATTAATAAAATCATCAAGGCAGGTGATCATTGTCAACTCCCAAGGTTTTGTGTCGGAGATCCTAGCAAGGATCAAGGGATTTCCTTGTAAACAACCATGTCATTCACTTTACCTTTATCTATTACATAATTCGAACATCACAGCCTCTCATTCAATTTATTTGATTATTACTTGTGTAGTTTTTGACCAGAACAGATTCACTAAAAAGATGTCTTCATCAGTGATGGTGAATGTGGATTCTTTATTACGAGATATGTACTATATGTATAAAAGACAGTGAAGATTAAATTTACTTTGGAACTTTCTACCATGACCAACCATCTTGATAATTCGTTTCGGCGACCATACTTCCTTTTGATGGTGTGCATTGGTAGAGTAAAAGGTACTCAATCTCTCACGCTCAATTCAGATGATGATTTGAGAATCATCAGATGGATATAGCAGTGGGAACTTGATGTAATAACATCCATGTGGAGAGATTGGCAGGTCCAGTTGATCAACATCTTATGTTGGAAGGTCGAAATACATGAAGGACACAAAATGTATATAATGAAGAATCCCTTCTCAAAAGAGAGGAGAAATGCCCAACATTGGATTTGGATTGTCCTTACGAGCTTGAATTTGAATGCTTTATTCCAATGCTTGTTGTAATTATTCGTTTGAGCAGCCCTTAGACTTTTTGAACGACTTCATTGAGCTTTCATAATCAGTGACTATTCGTTTTCCTTTATCTGTTGATAGTTCAACTTAAGATGAGAAACAGGAGATGATTTGTTGTTCGAATTCCGTAACGACCAACTCGGATGCATGCTGAAGTAAGGACTCATAAGGAATCTCATCCGATTTACTGAATAGAGTGCCTTGGTCAAAATGGATGATCTTCGGAGCAGGAATCAGAGGAGGCATTGATTGAGTGTCTCTAAATGCATCAACTGTCAGCTTTGTTTTAACCCTCACCATGTATCGACTCCTTTTAAACATTTCAGACATAGATTATAGCCAAGAGATTAAGGACTATTTCATATTCTCTGATTTTGAAAGGACTTTGGTTGGAGGTTCACTGATGGCTTGTAATCCAAGAATTACATAATCAACAAGATCATATACATCATTATCATCATCAGCTTCAAAAGTTTTTACTTCCAGAACTTCTTTGTCGGAGTCTTCATCTCGGAGAGAAAATTCTGAGATTGATCTATATTGTACTGATAACTATTCTCCTATATGTTGTTCTCCCTATCTTGCATAGGATGTCCCTACCTTCTTGGGAAGCACTAGAGTAGACTTGAGCTGACCCAGACATTTAAAAACTTATTGAAAGCTTGTGTTGATTTTCTTAGAAAGCGATTCATTGGCTTCAGCAGTGAGAGCTTGAGCATTGAGGTGATTGAAGGTTTCAATAATAATGAAAAGTATTTCATTGAACTTGTAGTTTGAAACATCCTGGTGATGTTGAGCTGCACGAATGACCTTGATAAGTACTTATTGCATAAGCAAGTTCATGATGTATTTATGAAGAATTTCTTTCTCTAACCTCTAAATTTGTTTTTCATGTCGAACGTGAGTTTTCTTGATCAGAAAGTTCGTGGCAGAAACCATATCATCGTGAACGTTGAGCATAGTAATGACTGTGGAGATGTGATAATCCTTGTTTTCCTTATAATGTGCTTCAACATCTTTAAGAGTGTGACTTGGACGTAGGGAGATAAGCTGATCCAATTGATTTGCATGATAAAGTTTGGAAGAGGCGGAAAATTTGATCTCGAAAAGTTATTTAAACACCAGCTCATGTTTTGACCCAAGGCCTGTAACTTGTTGAGTGACCTTGTCGACCTTGTAGTTGTAGAAACATTATCTCAGAGTTCTAGCAATGTAAATGGATATGTAATGTTTTTGTCGGAGGAACCAGTATCTGAGGTGGAACTTTCTGACTTGTGATGAATATCATATTTGCTCATGTCATCATCGTATGGAGCTTATTTTGTAGGAGAATCATGATGACCTTCAGGTGTGATTTCCAGAGGAGGAAAAATATCATTATGCTCATGAGTAGAATTTTCATCGGAAGCCTCCAAAGATGAAGTGAGTCCAAAATGGAAATGAGATCTGGACGAGGATGGATTCTGAAAAATGTTGAGCGAGGTGTGAACAGGAAGAACACCTACACGTGTATTATCATCTTCAAAAATAATTTATTCTAAGACATCATCGTGTTATCAAGAGAAGAAACATTGAAACACTCACAAGCTTTAGGGAAGGATCATTCGAGACATTGGTTTCTTGGGAAAATCTCCTATGACATCATCTTTGGCTTGTGGATAAACGTTCGGAACAAAAACTTCTGAACTCTATATTGCCTTGACTACACCGATTAGGGGTTGAAGCTATTGATGATTTCGTCATTTGATGGATATACAAAGGGGATGTGGCTGTTGATTTATCATTGGCTCATCGAGATGAACGTGTGTTCCACTTGTTCTCTTGAGAGCTCCGGATGTATTATATGAGCCCTATTAAAAAAATGTACCTAATCCTTGTCAAAAATACCATATCATCCTTTACCTGAACTAGGTATAAGACCGATTATGACTTTCACTCAATCCCTAGTGGCAAGACAACACCAAGATAGAAGGTCTTTATGTGCACATGTATTGGATATGAAGTCACACATTGACATGCTAGGTCTCTTAGGAATCATTGTGTCGAGGAAGTTGGTTGTTGACTTGGTTCTTCAATCACTTCCTAAGTAATATAGTGAGTTCATTAAAGATTACTATATGTCAGACCGCGACATGACCCTTATTGATCTTACTTATTTGCTAATTGTTGCTGAACCGGGAATGATTTGGCGCACTACTAATGAAAATTTGATTGGAAGATCTACTTCCTAAACTTCCCTGGACATTGACAATAGAAACATTGGAAGTCCAAAAAAGTCTTCTCTTCCCAATGGAAAGGGATCGGTCATGGTCAAACCATTTGACCAAATGGAAAAGAGAAAGGCTAAGTCTGAGATTGTCCCATGCACCATTCCGAAAGAGTTTGTTTGTTTCTACTTCCAAGAGAAGGAGCATTTGATGCAAAGTTTCCATATTCACCATAAGGATCGCAAGGATGCTAAAGTGAAAGTGTTTGACTTTACTTCATGTAAGTCCACTATCTAACTCTATTAAGTTCCTATTTGTAGATTCTTAATACATAATGTGATAAGATTGCATTTTGATGCTTTTTAGGATCGAAGAAAAGAAAGGAAGCTTAAAATAAAAGCATGTTGAGTCTGATCGTGAAGAGATGGATCGCATGGTTCGATTATCAGATTTTGAGCTTATGCTAGGAGTTATGATAGATTTCTAAGGACTATTTAGTAACATAGTTTTCATTTGTAATTACATTGTAAGAAAAAGTTTTTCCACATTTTTATAAATAAAGAAATTTTTCACTTTATCTTATTTAGTATTTCCTTGCAATGGCATTTGTGAAAATTGATGTTTATGTATATTCTAGCAATGTTGGAAAATGGATTTGATTCTTTCGTTTGTGGTATTTTCTAAAATTTAACAAATAAGGAAAGATTCTCATCACCAAGGTTTCAATGGGACAGAAACCTGGAATATTGCAAATTGTATTGTATGATGAACGAGAACCTTCATCTTTGGGAAATTAAGACTAATTCCTTGTTCATATAAAGATGTGAGTTAAGTGAAAGACTAAGGGATCTAGTAGATATTGTTGTGCACTGATCGGGTCAAACACAAAGAACAATAAGACTATTCATTAGGATTTACTAAGAGTTTAGTGAATATTATTATGCTTACACGATTAAGTGTAATTCTAAATCATTCAAAAGTTTCAATGTATAGCAGAACGAAAAAAGATGAATCAATTAGGGAGAAAGATAAAAGTTTCTCTATTATGAATGGAAAGGAGAGTACTTTAGTATCATGTTTTATGATAATCTTAATGATTATGAAAAATATATCACAATTGATCATGTAAGGACACCTTAGTGCACATGTATGGCTAAGAAGAGGAATCGAGAATTGTTAAAATGGTTATGGTGTATCATACTTCGTTCCAAAATCAATTCTTAGAGTAATACTCCATGATTCTGTCTTGAGTGAGATATCCTACATAGGTTTAAGATACATCATGAATGTGGAGTAGAAAAATTTTCTTACTCTTGCACATTTGGAATTGATAGTTGTGATGATAAGACAAAGACCAACTAAGACGATATATATATGAAGAGTTTTTCTTGATAAGAATCCACACTAACTCTTGAATATCTGGTTATCAAGGAATATTTCATGAAAAGAGAATATTACATGTTAAGAAGTCAGTGGGAGTCTTAAAAAATATTGAAAAGTTGAAGAACTAATCAAGAACAAACATATCGTTTATCACTAGCACATGATGCGACGTTTGTAACCTATCGTGTTGACATATTCTTGCTTCTGTGCTCATTCCAGTTAAAGCTGACTATGCATGTGAGTTATATGAGTTCTCAATTGTTTGCATAAGGAAAAGCACCTTGATCAGTGAAATTTCATTGATCAGTAAGGGTGATCTTCTTAACAACTTGGAAGACATGGTAGGCCCTTATGCTACCAAGTGGCAAGAAATTAAGATTGAGTAAGTTCAGTCCATATGAGTTTGAATTTGTCATAGATATTGTATTATGATAATGGTTGGAATTGAAAATTTCACATGGATAGGAACACGTACACCAATAAATCTAAGTGACAAAGCTTTCTCTCCAATTCATGAAAATGATTGTGAGGAAACACTTTAACTAATTATATTTTGAGAAGATAGCAGTTGTGCTAATTGTGTTCTCAAATTCGATTATGATTACGACATCCCTCTTCATAGTTCGAATTATGAGAAATAGCAAATAGTTTGAACATTCGGCACTTATTGTTGTAAGTTATGAAATAGTTTAGGCACACATATGAGCTTTCTAATAAAAGATATATGAGCTTAGATAAAGTCTTATTGAAGCATCTCGTATCAGAAATCTTTATTTTTGGGTAGTTTTCAAAGCTAGTGGGAACATAAGTGTTATGCTAATAGGAATGTAATTATCATGATAGTGGGAGAATGATTATTATGTGAAGTGTTGCAAGTTAGAAATATTGGTTATAGGAAACAAAGGTTAAGAATTTTGCAAAGTTGCAGAATTCAAAAAGTTGTTTCGCTATAGCGAGGGAGAGGATACTTATACTTTATTTCGAATCTAAAAGTTTAGATTGAAGTATGAATCAAGCTTATTCAAAAGCATATATGAATACCATGTTGAAATGTTTAAACATTGGAAATTATATTTATGGAAATATTATACCAAAACACTGGTCAAGTATCATATCTTTAGGTAAGACATTATGAATCGTGTCCCATATGCTTTGGGTATAGTATCGATTGCATGTTCTATAATATTTATGTGTTCTAATTTTCCAAATGCCTAGGGCATTAAGAGAACTAGAACCATATATGACTAAACTTATTAAATAGCTATCAACGATTATCTAAGGTTCACTAAGGATTGATCGCTTGTAGTTGGAAGTATAGTAATGGATGTACCATCTTGACATTATTATGAATGGACATGATTTTATTAATAATGAGGTGTCATATGGAATATATGGAAATGTTCCATAATGGTAGATGGATATTAAGAATCTATTTGTGCAAGATGGATCTTCAAAGGAATGTACTTTGAATTTGAATACTTTGTAATATCAATCTCCAAAGGAATACTTTGTAATATCATTGCTTGGAATTGTTTTGTTATCAATCTCCAAAGGAATACTTTGTAATATCATTGAAAAAGTCACGGTGACTTTTATACCTCGACATTAAAAAAGGAATCATTGCATGATAGTTTAGAATCTTACACTTATGATAAATATTTGGAATTGTGAAATGAGTTTCATTGAAAATATGTCCATTTCACAAAGAAAGGACCATAGGCAAACATAGTGTGCATGCTTGGAGCATTGGACAACTATTATTTTAATTGAAGTATTTAGTTGATTAGTCAAAACATTATACAATGAATAATGTGTAATCAATATGGTGATTAAATAATAAGTGTTTTATTTATATTCAGAAGTTTTGAAACCATATTGAATTAAATTATTCTTGTGTTTCATTTCGCATGTTTTGAATTCCCGAATAATAAGATTATTAAAACATCCACAACCAATCATACTTTGGAAGTAGGTAATGAAGTAAGATTGTCATGAATCCGAATGTAGATTGTCACTGCATGCGTCATCACAAGTTGCATCTGGGGGACTCCAGGAGGCGTCAGAAGACTTGCCACATTGTGGTATCTGACAGTTTTGGGGTTTCGCGCCCCGAACTTCACAAATTCATAACTTTCTCATACGAACTCCGTTTTCGATGTTCTTTATATCGACGCGAAGGTGAGATTATGTTCGACAACTCTTGTTTATACTTCGTTGGCTAATTTTGACTTTTTTTTAATATATTATAAATATATTATTTATATATAATTTTTAGTAGGCAGGGACAGGAAAACTCCGTTCGAAATTCGTAACTCCTTCATCTGAACTCCATTTTCTTCTGTCTTTTTATCGTTGGACTACTATCGACGAGATCTTCGATTCTCGTTTAGATTGTTTCGGCTAAAAATGACTCGATCTCGTATTCAAGTATTCGGGCTGCATACCGCTAAGTCGAAACTTCGGAAAATCATAACTTCCTCATATGAAGTCAGATTTGGGCGTTCTTTTTATGCACGCTCTTGATTTAACGTAATATACGAATTTCTATTAGATCAATAAGGCTAAATATTTCTCTGATGTAAATTCATTTTTTTTACGTCATTCAGCGTTGTGCCGGTTTTGTCGCGAAACTTCGACAGGTCATAACTTCTTCGTTATAACTCGGATTTCGGCGCTCTTTATATTTACGGAATCCTTGTAACATATACTAAAAATTAGTAAAGATTAATCCTTCAAAATATTCTTCCATCAAAAAGTCATTTTTGACGCTCATTGACTCTAACTTGACTAGCCTGGATCTACGGGAGTTACAATTATCTCCCCCTTAGGATGATTACGTCCCAGAATCATCAACGAATTAAGGCTTGCATAATGATTCCATACGTTAACTCTTCATCCTAGGTAACAACTGTAGATTCTATGTTTCCTCGAAGAGTATTTAACTCTATGGCTTTCTTGATTGCAGACGATGCCCAATCTTGCATTTGCTTTTCGTACTATGTTGTACTCTCAATCATAACCTCCAAGTTATAAAACAAGTCCTTAGTGTGAACTCCTTCTTCTTCTCAGGATAAATATTTTCCTTTATCTATTGTAACAGACCGATGGGTCATGCTCTAATAACCTCTCATCGAATGATGCAATGCTTAGACTCAATTCCCTTAGAGTTAAATTCCAAAATAGAATGTACCTCCCTTCATATTCTAATGTGATATAATCACATTCCATCACGTAGCATGCCTAGCTATAAACTCCTTTAATAACGAGCGCGATACCATTGGTCGCATTAATTTCAACCTTTTGACTTACGTCCCATGTTACATCGAACTTGGTTCTTTGAACCACGTAGCATACTCATCGTAGTCGGACTCAATTTGATATGACCACTAGGGTCGGAATAACAACCATCTTACTAGTCATTACCGAAATAAGGGTAATGACAAATCCGAATAAAACGGAATCAATCACTAGCTTCTTGGTAACCTTGCGACTTTCCATGATCAAAGCACGAGTCATGTGCTTCTGGTAGCATATCCATCTACTACCTTTCACACCTACTCATACTTGTCCCAAGTATTGTATCGTAGTCGACCAAGTCACCATCATAAAGACAATTTTTTTTTAACACATACAAATGTGTCCGAACAATCATATAAATTTCCCTAGACTCTACTAAGATTCTTCGATGCGTATCTTCAATCATCAATTCTACTTCGACTCGATTGGTGATGGAAATACGAGATGATGAGACAATTTCAAGAATCACACTAATCGTTCCATCATCCTGCCAATCGAAGGTGTACTTCAGACGTACCGTACTCCTCTAAATGTAATGTTATTTTATAAGACATATTCTAAAGGCAAGATACCACTCTTATGATATCTTCCGATAGGTGTCATTCACTATCATAAGCCTTTTCATTTCCTCCAGTTACTCACTTCTCGTCTTCACCATGGCCTTTTGTACGCCCAAGAAGACGTTCGGTGTACTAGGAGAGAATTTAAGATAGGAAAGCTTCATTTATGATAAACGTATAAATCTCTTTACCATTCTGAAAAGATTACATGCTAGTTCTAATATCTTAGTCATACGCTTAGAATCCTACACATATAAGGTTTCCAGATCCGGTCGGCAACAGACCATAGATCCGAAAAAATAATAGTATCATTATTGCTATAACACAAAACATTTAGCACATAAAAGCATTTTAGGCATCTTTCCTAAAATATACTACTGCTTGTGTCAATTTAGGTGTACTACCTAACATATTTTAGACACACTCCTCACGATCATTACTTAGCATTCTAAGTTCCTACAAACTCCTAGTTCACTTAAACTAATGCTCTGATACCAACTGTGATATCCCCAATTTCATGGCCAGAAAAGACCGATTTGTTTATGCTTTGTTTTTTAAAAATCAGAGTGATCTTTTAAAGATAACAGTTGTGGAATTTGTTCCCAAAATATGATAAAGATTTATCAAAGCATTTCTTTAAATAAATGTATTTTCATTTTATAACAAAATCTTGGGATGTCATGTACAATACAGACCAAAAGCATAAACAGAACAAAATAGACCTTACAACAGTTATTCATAACTACTTGCCTATAATCCAAAATCTCTCGTTATGTCAGCCAACTTATGCTCTCGTGCCATAACCTGTAATACAAAGAAAACTGAGAGGGTCAAGCTTGGGATCCTGGTGAGCATATAGGGGTATCAACCCACAATAATATAATTATTATATTTTAATTATCAAATAATCAATCCAATTACCCACCCCTTTATCTCCATTTATTTCTTAAATATTTATCCTAAGAACCGATTACCCTTCTCCCATTCATTCCTAAGGATTGCCCTAAGGAACTGGCACAAAGTCTAGTGCTGCCAAGTTCTTAGATTAGTTCTGGTGTACACGCGGTTCACAATAATTAATGAACACCTAGTTCAAGGACACCTAATATACACTTAGTTCCAATATTACCCAGCGAACACTTGGTTCAAAAACACTTAATGAACGCTTAGTTCAAATACTACCCAATGAACACCTAGTTCAATAACACTTAATGGACGCTTAGTTCAAATATTTCTGATGAACACTAAGTTCAAATATCTAATGAATACTTAGTTCAAATATCCCTGGTGAACCCAATCACCTAAGGAACACAGAGTACGAAAGCTCTTAGTTCAAACAATGTAATAATAATCTACATCTCGATCCTGCAAAACAACTAATATTATAAACACATATAATCCATATTTCTAAAACAATATATCCCATCCCGTCGATCCCCACATACTGACCCTATACAATGATCTTACGAGATCTAGCCTAAGAATCGATATGAACCACAAACTGACGAAGCTGCTTCAGAAATTCCCTTGCAGCAAACGAGGATCAATAATGACATCAAATGAGGGGAATGGAATAAGTTTCACCACGAACCTTCGTTCGTAAAAGAAAGAACCATGAGACATTTTAATTCAGGGGTAGTTATCTAGATAACAATTCCTAGGTGTGGTCTGACTATCATGAGGTATTATACCCCCAGACTCTACCTATCCCAGCATCGAACTTTGCCTAGCAGTGGCCTGAATACATGAGGTATTTTACCCCCAGATGCACCCTATCCAGTAATATAACACCAGACATACCTAGCAGTGGTCTCTTACGGACACACTTTATAAGGCAGTCTACGAAGTTCCCTTAATTACTTCGCGAAAGAAAACGATGACATATGAAGCTCGGTCGATCACTTCATAAAAGAAACGCTAGCTCCAAAGCTCTCTCAAAATAAAAGTATGGGGAAATACTACTAGAGTACTCTCGTACACTCCCGTAACCAACACACAAAATTGTCAAAATAACTTTGCACATGATAGTACTTCTAACACATTATAGTACTCTAGTATGTGAAAGACTCGTACCCGAGAACATAATAGTACCCTGGCACAAGCAGCACCCAAGACACAGATTTTTGAGGCTACTCCACCGATCATCAATCTCACAACACACGTACTCTTAATATGAGGCTACCCAATGTCCAAACTTAATGGAACTAAACATCCCAATTTAAGTCTTAACCCATCACTAGGAAAGCCTACAATGCTTATAATCAATTTTCGATACTAACTCCATTTAGGAAATGCTAACTAGTGTATACTTAGCACAGAGTTTTAAATAATAATATCATATATTCACATCTTTAACACCTATTGAACCATAACTGATTTCCACGTTGTATATCATTAAATATATCTAACACGTATTATGGACAATAACAAATACTTCACATACATATGTATATTTCATACTTTAATCAATACTCATATTAAAATCAAGTTCCTAAAAGGGACTATACTCATGATACCTTATCGAAAGAACACATAGTTCAAAATATAAAATCCGTACTCCCATATCTTAAATTTTCCTCATTACCCAATCCATATTCCCGGATCTAAAACTAACCTCTTGATCTGATCCATATTCTCGGATCTAAAAATACCCTCCTGATCTGATGTATACATCTAGATCTAAAACAAGTTTATCTCTTTATCCTTTTATCTCATGATCCAAGTCATCTTTTATCACATACCAACAATCTTATCTACCCATGTTCTACCCAACATATTTGCAGATACAAATTACATATACAGTTTAACTCATTAAAACCTATATAATTTATCCATCCCACAAACATCTCAAATAAACAACAATATATATATACACACATAGCATGTATTTCATAGCAAATACTTAATATTAATGTGTTAGAAGAAAGTAACTATACACTCACTCCAAATAAACAACAATATATATAAACACATAACACTTATTTCATAGCAAATACTAAATATTTATGTGTTAGAAGAAAGTAATCACACACTCACATGATCAGAAGATGATCGGACAGCACTACGACTTGCAATGGTAGTATTCTTCGGTGAAACCAGGATCACTTCACACACCGAGTTTCTCGCGGGCATAGCTTTGGCTAGGAAACTCTTTTCTTCTCGGGTTCTTCGGACTTCAGGACTTGCTTCAGGTCTCGGGATGATATTGGGGCTTCGGGGGGTTAAAATAGGGCTTAGAAGTTGTATCAAGAGTGGGAGAGAAGAGAAGGAGCAACCTAAACGGCTGACCCTTCAAATCTATTTATAGGGAAAATTTTCATTTTCCACGTCGTGGACAGTGTTTCCACATCGTGGGCTTGATCGTCTCTGCATGCGTCATCGCAAGTTGCGTCTGGGGGACTCCAGGAGGTGTCAGAAGACTTGCCACATTGTGGCACTGGTTGCCACGTCGTGGTATATGACAGTTTTAGGGTTTCGCTCCCCGAACTTCATAAATTCATAACTTTCGCATACGAACTCCGTTTTCGATGTTCTTTATATCAACGTGAAGGTGAGATTATGATCTACAACTCTTGTTTAGAATCCGTTGGCTAATTTGACTTTATTTTTAATATATTATAAATATATTACTTAGATATTATTTTTAATAGGCCGGGACAGAAAAACTCCGTTCGAAATTCATAACTCCTTCATCTAAACTCCGTTTTCTTCTGTCTTTTTATTGTTGGACTAATATCGACGAGATTTTCGATTCTCGTTTAGATTGTTTCGGCTAAAAATCACTCGATCTCGTATTCGAGTATTCGGGCTGCATACCGCTAAATCGAAACTTCGAAAAATCATAAATTCCTCATAGGAAGTCAGGTTTAGGCGTTCTTTTTATGCAAGCTCTCGGTTTAACGTAATCTACGAATTTTGATTAGATCACTAAGGCTAAATATTGCTCTAACGTAAATTCACTTTTTTTACATCATTCAGCGTCGTGCCGGTTTTATCGCCAAACTTCGACAGGTCATAACTTCTTCGTTATAACTCGGATTTCGCCGTTCTTTATATGTACGGAATCCTTGTAACATATACTACAACTTAGTAAAGATTAATCCTTCAAAATAATCTTCCATTAAAAGTCATTTTTGATGCTCATTGACTCTAAATTGACTAGCCAGATCTACGGGCGTTACAACAGATGACTGGGTCGTACACTGATGATCAGAGAGCTACTATTACTTAGGAGCGGCTCAGGGATATGTTCCACACTCGCTACGTTCTACATATGGAGTGGGAGTGCCTTGCTCAGGAGTTTTTGACTATGAAACAGGATGGAGAGTCGGTAATTGATATCACCCGCATGTTCATAGAGAGCGCTATGTTTTGCTCGGAGTCTGCTTCCGAGCAGTCTCAGATGACTCGTTATCGGAGCATGCTCAAGACCAATATCCTTCAGTTTGTTGCCACGCAACATTGTGATACTCTTCTGGATCTTCAGGAAGCCGCTAGGCGGCATGAGTTAGAGTTAGAGTTAGAGCTGTAGTTGAAGGAGCAGCGTCAGGTTCCGGCACAATCTCAACCGGCACCGAAGCTGTCTAAGACCGCTGATTCTAGGATCGGGGATCAGCAGAGTTGCGCTTGTGGAAAGTGCGTCAGGGGTAATTCAGGGGTTTGTTGAACAGGTGGTGGGTGCCACAAATGTGGCAAAGAGGGGCACTATGCCAGGGATTGTCGCCAGTCCGCCCTTCCAGCAGATATGAGGATATGTTATCAATGTCATTAGGTTGGTCATGTGAAGACCAACTATACGCAGCTCGCTGCCAAACCAGTGCAGGTTTTCAATCATCAGAGTGTCCTATAATCAATGTTGGTTCATTAAGCCTTGCCCTTTCCCTTAGGCTCAGATGTACCTGAAACAAGTCCACAAACTATAAGCTAATTCCACACACAATCCACATAATCACATAATCACATTAGCTATAAAGCTACATAAACCACAAAATCCATGCATACAAACACATAGGGAAGCCATGGAAACCCTCCAGGATCTTACACCTAGTTTCACTGGAACCCCCAAGTGGTCTTAACTAACTGCCATGGGAACCCCCACATAGTCTTCTTGCCATGGGAACCCCCACATGGTCTTCCTACCGTAGGAACCCCCACACAGTCTTCCTACCATGGGAACCCCCACACGCTCTTTACCACCAAGAAATAACATACAAACCACACATACAAATATAATGGAATGCCCTGGAAACTCTCCAACGTATTAAAAATAAGTTCCTCGGGGACCCCCTTGAGGTCTTTTATGCGAGTATCACAAATAACTAGCATACCACATATCCCATAACTAACTAATCATAACTCATAAAAATAATGGGCCAGGCTTGGTGCCTTTAACCCATTGGTATGGTGAGCAGACTCACCTTTCATGAATGCTGAACTGGAAAGATAAGATCAAATAGGTCCCACGCATAGCTCCAACTCAACTGCCTATAATCTTGATGTGATTAACTTCTCACAATCCCGAAATACCATAAATACCCTGAAAGTCAACCTTGGTTAACCCTGGTCAACTGTCAAGGTCAACAGTCCATGTTGACCTAACTCGTTAAGTGCATCCAACAACTCGACAAGTTCCTTCCGAGTCCATACAACCGAAATCCTAAGTCAACTCGCCGAGTCATGTGAGTAACTCGTCGAGTTCCTTAACGTCCAACGGATAAGAACTTGAAACCGAAATCTCTTGACTGAAATCGCTCACCGAAATCACTTTGGATCCCAAAAAAGGGAAAACTCTAACTTGAATCGTCTAGTTGGCTAAGGGACATGCCGAGTCCCTTCAGTCCTTTTTGTGTTCAGATGTTTTTAAGCTACCCCAGAGCTCCAAATTGTAGATCTAACCTCCTAGGGCATGATTTCCACGTAAAGTTGCAAACTTTACGTGCATGCAAGATCTTAAATGTCAAAACCAAGCTAGGGGAGAGTTTTAAGCCAAAGAGAAGGGCCAATGCTTGATAAATTCAGTGACTTTATAACTCTACGGACTTGGAGGAGTCTAGATCTGAAGTTACAACTTTAGATCACGCCCAATACTCAAAATAATCTACAAATATACTAAAAATGGCCTTAAACTGAAGAAAAATGGGATCTAATACTAGAATGACCAATGTAATAGCTTGTTAGCCTCAAATGGAAGACCAAACGATGTACTGCGTGGATGTTAGAGCTAAGTATGAGCTTGGTGTAGTTTAGTATGTCACCGGTGGGTTTTCGTGCGACGAATGCATTGGTTGTAGTTTCCTTATGCAAAAATTCATTGGGAGGCACGATTAGGGAAGTCTTGGTCGGACCAAGTCTCCAACTATCGGTTAGCATTGGTGAGAGTTGGGGTGGCCCTGTTTAACTAAATGTTGGATATCAATTCAAAGTGTGCGAGTCATCGACTAAGAAGCGGTTTATTCTCTTTCGAATTAAGGATGTTGTATGAATTAGAGTTTTTCGTCAGATCGCTTATTTCTCGTTAAAATCTGTGGAGGTGGTCGTCTGATCACAGTAGATGTGTTTCAAACTACTAGAGTCTTTGCTCGAATTGGGTTATGAGTCTAACCTTGGAACCTTGGAGGTCGGTGATTGTAGGTTCTGACACTCAAGTGATCTCAGCTTGTTAGGAAGGAGTCGGGTTCGAAGGACAAAAAAGTTGGTTTAGAGAGTGTTTGAAAGGAGACTTCAAGGACCGATTTCGAGGACAAAATCTAATTTAAGTGGGGAAGAATTGTAACACCTGTTCTCCAGTGTATGTTAGTGGAGAGCTTGGAATAATCAAAGGGGTGTTTTGTGGGAAAGAACGACTATCGTGACATAGATCATGGATAGCCATGTCGTGGCATAAAAGTTCATGCACATGTTTGTAATGACCGTCACGGTGTGATAATGGATAGCCGCGGTATGGTAGTTGGGGTGACCAAAGCCATGAATTTTTAGGGTTTTATTTCATATATAAGCCACTAAACCTTAGGTTTGGGGCATCCTCTTCAGCCTCCATCTCCCCATCTTGAAACACTGGCCTCCGTGCATGCTTTAGAGTTTATTTCATCAATTTTAATCCTTGTTGGAAGAGGGAATTTCACAAGGAAGCAAGGGAAATAAGAAGAAAGTTGGATCCATAATTCTCTTCAGTTTTCTGAGTTTTTGAAGGTATGAAGTTCATACCTTGAAACCTTTTCTTCTAGATTCAAGTTCTAGGTCATAATTGGGTGGTTTACATCCCTTTCTTGGATGTGCTTGGAGTTTAAAGAACTCTAGAACATATGGTGGATTTCCTAGGTCCTTAGACTTCTTTTGATTAAAAAAAAATGATCATTCTTGTTGTATTTTGTACATGTTCAAGTTGCAACCTCATAAGGACCTAATGGACTTTGAATGTTACATCTAGCCTTGAAATGCAGTCCAAATGGATAAATTTGGAAAATTTTATCCATTAAGTCGGTGTGGAAAAGTAGATCTAAGTGTATGTGCTTAGATTTGGAAGGATTAAGATCTTAATGAGAGAAATGGAATTTTCCAGTAGCCACAACATGGCGAAGGGTAGTCATGGTGTGGCAAAGTTATAAATCATGATTGACTTATTTTGACATTACCACAGTATGGCCAGGGATGACAACGACATGGCAATGTCCTTCATGGTTGATTGCTTGGCATTACATTGCCACGACGTGGCCTAGGATGGCCATGATATGACATTAACTTTGACCAAGATTGACCGTTGACTTTTTGACCAGTTTGACTTAGGGTCAAACTTGAAGGATTTGGGATGTTGACTAAGATTCTACCATGTTTTTTGTGTTAGAAAGTTCATGGGAGCAAACAGTGCAGATAAGGGAGCTAGTCGTAGTGTTTAAGGGTTCTTCATTTTAGGTGATTTTTTCCACACTATACACGTAGGTCGAAGGCACCAATGTTGGCCCACTAATTTGTATTATCATTTATTAAAAGGATCCCCTATGAACTATATGTAGTCACATGGATAGACTGAGGACTCTTGATCTAGAATTTTTTTTTGTTTCTTTTTTGGTTGTGGCTCTAGAGTAGGATCATCTTTTCGGGTGTCTATCTCACCTCTGCATACATATAGTTACGCATTCCTTAGAGGGTTGGTTATGTATCATTGTGTATAGGATATTGTTAGTGATCTGCTATATATATATATATATATATATATATATATATATATATATAATATATATATATATATATATACATATATATATATAGAGAGAGAGAAAGAGAGATGTAGGTTCATGTATTCTAACTATCTATTGTGTGGATGTAGGATTGATTGTGGACCAGTCATTTCAAAAACCAACAAAAGGGTAATTTTGTAATCTAAGCTTTTAATTATTAATGGTAAAATGTCAAATTAATTATATCCCCTAAAACAGGAAATTGGTTTCCATCTCACCTCAGGCATCTTCATTTAACCCTACACACCCACAATTAAATAAGAATACCAAGAGTGTTGATCAACACCATTAGTCACCACCGAGCAAGATTCGTCGGATTTCTGATTTTTCGTATCTATCGTCTTCCTCAAGTAGTCGGGCCAAGACAGGAAAATCTTATGCTTTTTTTGTGTGATTTAGAGATAGAAAGATTGATATCGGCGATGATCCTTCTCCTCCCTTCTTTCATTCTCGCCTTCTGCTCCTGTTCCCAAATCAATGTTTTTCTAGAAACAATTTTTCTGATGATACAACGAATCTTGGAATAGTTTTCTCACAATTGAAATAGTTGTCCAAAAAGTCTTCTTCAATTGCCCATGTCACTCGTATTCTCCATTGATTCTTCTTCAACTGGTTGAAACCCACTAAAATAAGAATTTGTACCTTTTTCCGTATTTATTTCTATTGTTCCTTTCTAGCTATTATTTTTTTCGATTGGGATTATATAATTTATTTATCGGTGTTTATATAAACCTATTGGCTAAATCATTTTTTCGATTTCATGAAATTTTTTACTTGAATTCTAGCTTGTTTGATAATAACACCTACCAAGTGTTTGTTGAAATGCTCGAGACAACTTTCATCTATTCTCCATGTTTATTTTTCTCACACCCCCAAACCAGAACAACGGAAACGTTCGGAGGTAGAGGACGTCATGTACAATATCACAACTATTGTATCGTAGTAATCAAAGTAAACACAACCAGTACATTAAATAATTAGAGTATTTACATATGTTCGATACATAATTTGTATAGCAACAAAATGTATAACAAAAGTATAAAAGACGCGACTCTATAAGCTCCGTCTTCTCCAAACCTGTGGGTGTACCTGTCTAGCGGTTACCTGAGAATATAAGTGGTTTTGAACGTGTATCAACATTTAAGTTGGTGAGTTCATAAGAATATTCTTCTAATGAAAACCTATCATAGAATCTGTGAAAATGTTTGTATGTTTCTCAAGAAAATCCAATATTTTCTTTAGTAATGTAAAGTAGTCTTAAACCCTAAGACACAAAATGTATGTTCGTTACTATATTCTATAGTTGTGTATGAAAGTATTGGTATGTATGTCTGGTTACCACCAGCTGTATTGTGTTGTACTGTATTTGTTTATATGAAAACTGTTGTATGAAATCCCTGGATATCACCAATAGCTATGTATAGTACTGTACTATATGAAAACCCTAGCTACCACTAGTAATGTATAGTATTGTTCTGTATGAAAACCCTGGCAACCACTAGTAATGTATATTATGGTTCTGTATGAAAACCCTGGCTACCACCAGTAATGTATAGTATTGTTCTGTATGAAAACCCTGGCTACCACTAGTATATATAGTATTGTTTTGTATGAAAACCTTGACTACCACCAGTATGTATAGTATTGTTCTGTATGAAAACCCTGGTTGCCACCAGTAATGTATAGTACTTTTATTACTTAAAATAAAACCAAGTGTTTGTATTCCCTGGAATCCTCCAGTTGTAGTGTATGATAGTTCTGTTAATTAAAATAAAACTATTTGAAGAATTGAAATCTCATAAACAAAGGTTAGTTTATATTGTTGTGAGTTTGGTATAACCATGATTGATATGACCTAGTGACCTCTACGACATACTTCAAGCATCGGAACGGTATGCTATTTGTCACCCCAGGCATGCCTGCCTAACTGTAGCTAGCAGTTCAGGTGTAGGATTGCCTGTCCCGTATAAATCTATACACAAATCTCACACTCTCCCTCCGGGAGACTCTGGTTCTACTGTGGTAATATTTAGTTTCGCGCCCCGGAGGGTACAATTGAAATATTGCCTCACAACCTTGTATTAACTAGTTTAAGTGTAGTGTTGTAGTGTTCCCTTATACTCGAAATCGTATGTTTAACTTGTAGAGTAAAATAATTAGGGAGAATTTCATATATGCCCCTCTTAAACCTCAAAATATCATATTTGCCCAACTTGATTTCTTAATATCATATTTACCCTTCATAAACCTTCAAAATATCATATTTGCCCAAATCCTTTTTTATAATGTTTTTTATATTTTATCATCATTTTTTATAACTTAAAATTACTATAATAATTAAAAAATTTAATGATATTATCCTTATGTCTATGATAATGGAATGTAAACTTCTAAATTGTTGGAATGTCGTCTTCTTGACAAACAAGAATATTCATCTTCAACCCTCTCCGTGGAATGTATATTTTGATTGTTTAGTTTTTTTTGTTGATTATGTTGTAAATGAAGGATATTTTAGATATTACCATTGATATTTTGATGTTTAAAAAGTACATATATGATATTTTGATATTTAAGAAGGGCATATATGATATTTTGATGTTTAAAAAGAACATATATGATATTTTGAAATTTTATGAATGGTAAATATGATATTTAGAAAATTTATAAAGGGTAAATATGATATTTAGAAATTAAGTTGGGTAAATATGATATTTTGATGTTTAAGAAGGGCATATATGAAATTCTTCCAAATAATTATACTTCAATAATTATTTAGTAACTTACTCTTGTATTCCGAAAATAGTATTGTATATCATAAACTATATCTACCATAGTTTATATGTGTTCGTTTCTGTATAATGTTCTCCAAATAGTAATACTTTATATTGTATCCCAAGCTATACCTATTATAGTTTGAATGTATGTTCTTGTCTCTTGTTTTCAATTCTGTAAAAACTCTGTATTGTTCCCCAAACTATATCGCCTATAGTTTGATTGAATGTTATGTGTTTTACTGAAAACTTTGCAATTATAGTTGTATGTTGAAAACTACCCTTATGCTCAGCATGTTACAAAAGGAATAAGAATATCTATACATTTTTATAAACTGTAGTGGTTTCTCAGTTTATATCAATTGCAAAAGTTTGAAATGTGTTTGAAATCGTTTGCATAAAAACACAAAAACCTTGTGATTTACTTATATCCCCCCCCCCCCCCTGAAAACATTAAAAACAGTAAAAATTTAGGGGTATGAACTCACAGTTGTTAGTGCACGTGCTGGACAGCAAGACTGGAAAGATGGCCCTCGAGTTGATGTACGCGAGATTAACGGAATCCTAATGATGATTAAACACATAATTGTAATTAAATTAGTGAAACCATTAATTAAAGTGTTAGAAAACACTTGTTTTATTGTTAGGAATAGTTACCGAAAGTGTTTGAAGTGAAAAGGAAGGGTTTTCCGCCGAAATCAAGTGTTCGGTCCTGCTGGTGTTTTCGGCCCTTTGAAGATATGAAGGTTATTGTTGGTGTTCTTGGTGTTCTTGATGAAAAATATGAAGATTTGAAGGTTTCCTCTTGAAGATCTAAGTGTTCTTGGATGATCCTTAGGAGATATTTTGGAGTATTTTCAAGTGGAAAAGTGGGAAAATGACCAAGTTGTCGGATGAAATGAATATATACGGTTGGGTTTTCGGCCGGAGATGGGTTCTCGGCCGAAATCGGTTTTGGACCTTAGAGTTTTCGGCCGAAAACATAGTGTTGAATGATTTTTGCTGTTTTTCGAGGGACAAACTTGATTTCTCGAGTGTTTTTGGTTCCGAAACTTATATAAATTTTATTTATATAATTTAAATGGTTTTCTAACCCTTACGAACTTAACAGAATAAATAAAATTCGAAATTTTATTTAACGAAATTGACTTTTGTTGACTAAAAAAGTATCAGGTTGCCACAATTTTGTGTAAAAAATAACATTACCTTGTATGATGATGTATCGTGTTATTGACCTACAATACGTATCAAAAACACAAAGGATAACAAGTATTAACTTGCTGAAATGATAAAGCTACATGTGACATTTTAGTTTTTATTCAACATAATAAGACTTCCCAGA
This sequence comes from Lactuca saligna, assembly GCF_052625555.1. NCBI lineage: Eukaryota > Viridiplantae > Streptophyta > Magnoliopsida > Asterales > Asteraceae > Lactuca > Lactuca saligna. The sequence continues at coordinate 60,031,332 of NC_136419.1, read as the reverse complement.
TGGCATATAAGGTTTTATTCCACCAACAATAAAGGCATATATTTAGATTAATTTATTATAAACATGATCTACTTTTTACGCAAATTAAACACTGATCTAAATTTTTTCAGATGAATTTCTATGTATGGTCAGAATTCTATTTGAATTCATCTGATCAAATCGGATATGGTTGAAGATGTTACTGTTATGTCAATTTTGCTTTCGTTTTTCTCGTTAGCTTGTTTGTTTTGTTTTTGTAATGTCTCTTGATGTCGATTATTCTTTATATTTAGATAATTGAAACAACGAGAGATATCGAAGCAAAACATGGTACATATGAACCTTACAACATTCTACTGGAATGGAATCTTGAATTTTGATTCCGTCATAATAGAATCTTGAATTCGAGGTTAACTTAAGCAGTGAATTACCAAACACATTACATAATGTAATCTCGTAAGCTCACTTACCTACCGATCTATTTCTCGATATGTTCTTATTAGCTTTTGTATGTTTTTGTGTGAATTTTGTTTTAGAATGTCAATCTCACAGAATGTAAGCGTATTTTGAAATGGCTTAGGGGTCAAGATGCTAGAATTGAACCAACGAGAAAGGGATGGCCTAAAGGCTGGATAACATTGTATGGGAAGAAGATGAATAATGACTACCAATCTTCCAAAAAGAAATGATTATTCTAGCATAATAATCTATAATATAATGAAAAAACTATATGTAATAGTGTATTTTGGTACAATGATTTATATATTGTGTTTCTTAGTTATTAACTTTATCATAGAATAGTATGTAAATTTTTTCTTTTCTAAGAATGCAATGAAAAAAATTTAACTTGTATACAAAAATTTTTTATTCTTCAAGAAGTTCATTAAATCAAAATATATATTCTATCAGAATGTGTATTCTTTTATGTTTCAAGCGTATTTGTTATTTTTCAATATATTATTCTGTTAGAATATCCGAATTAGGAGAATTATCATCCCTACAATCAGATTTTTAGAATTAATAGAATATATTATCCCTTAAAATATGCAGTTTTCCTTTGTTTTAAAATTTATATTAATTGGCTAAAATACCCTTAGAATGAAATTAGATGGTATTTTTTAATTATCTTTAATTTCATAAATGTAATATTCACTTTCTTAAAATAAGTAAAATGATTGGCCTACAATCATTCCTGCATCCACACAATAATTAGTTAAAATACAATAACTTAAGCCTACATATATATATATATGTGTATATATATATATATATATATATATATATATATATATATATATCCTTGTGTGATAGGATGTAGCAGTAGTTGTATCTTGGTTAAAGTACTCGTATATTGGTTATTGTCTAGTTGAGAGCCCTATGGGTTATATGTAGTCATGTAGGATAGCCTTAGAACTCTTGATTTAGGCTTTCTTTCTTGTTCCTTGTTTACTTGGGGCTCTAGAGTAGTATCATCTACTCAGGTGGCTATCTCACTATGGTTACGCATCCCATGGAGATTAGTTGGTAGCGGAACAGTCTGCTGTGAGGGGTGTAGTAGGGGGTAGTGAGCAGTATGATTGCTAATTGCATGTATTATGTACCTACTTGATCCTTGATTTTTATATGTCGGCATATGGCGGATGAGGTTGAGGCAGTATTGTTGTGTGATGTACAGAAACGTACCAGGTGCGATCCGACTATAATTCATTGGCACAGAGACTCGGGAAGAGCGATTGGTTTGAAGCGGTAGGCCAACAAACCTGAGAAGCGGTTAGGTTGAGGCAGCAGGCCAACAAACCCAGTATGCATAATGTATATATGTTTTTTCTATATGTGGTAATTTGGGAAATATCATTAAGTTGTGTGCTTAACCAATTATTATTGTTTTCAGGTATCATTGGTGATCGTCGAAAGACGAATGTGTAACTGTATACATTTATCAGCAACAATAAAGACTTCGTGTTATTAAATTACTCTTATTGTCAACAATTGGAACAAATTGTTTTCTTAATATGGGTTTAATATTGTGGTGTTTAACTTAATAAAAATAAAAATAAAAATTGTGGTGAAAATGGGAGGTGATATAAATTTATTTATATTTTTGTTTATTTGTGGCATTTTAGTTATAATAGATGCTTAAAAAAGAACTTAATGAATGAGGTGATTTTATATAATGTTTTAGATAGATTAGGATAGAATAGTTACTTAAAAAAACAAAATCTTATTAAAAGCCATTTTAATCATTGAAAATATCTTTTAATTACAAGTTAAAGTACATGAAATATTAAATTAATAATTTTCTATATCATAATATAGCTTAACAATTGAAGATGTGCTAAAAATGGATGAAAAAAATTAGAAGGGAAAATGACTTGTGAGGGCAAGCGTCTTTTTTGTTTTGTTCAAATTTAGGCAGCTTTTGTTTTGTATATATTTAATCATTTAACTTGTTAAATGTGTTGATATATTATCATTATCACCAACTATCTCAAGTGATAATGATAACATATGAATACATTTAACAAGTTAATTGGCCAAATATATACAAAAACAAAAACAAAAAAAAAAAAAAAAAGCCTAAAAATTAACAAAATGAAAAAAAAATTATTACCCTGATAAGTCATTTTCCTCAATTTTAATAGAGAGTATATTTTTTTTCATGTTTTTTTGTATTTTTTTCCCGAAATTTATTTTTAGAGCATCTATGATGATTGATTTATTATCCATTTTTATTTGATAAATCAATTTTCTACTAATTCGTTTTTAACAAAGTTTTACCATAATAAATATTAATTAATCATTGATCAATTCTATCATTTTTTTAATTCATAAATATATTTTTATTTTTGCGAAGTGTTTTATATAACCTCTTACATTTTTTGAGCATTCCAATATTTTTAAAATAAATAGTATCTAACAATAAAAATTAATAACTTAATTATGTAACAATAAATATGTAGGGTATTTTTAAAAAAAAATTATGTAGCAAATATATATATATATATATATATATATATATATATATATATATATATAATGTAAATGTTTTAAAATTATTACAACCTTTTTTTAACTTTTTAATTAGAAGTTTGTAAATTTTTTCTAGTACAAGGTTCCAAACTTGTATTTAATGAAAGTATTTTAAAATGTTATTACAAAAAGTATTAATTTTTTATAGAAAATCTATGAAATGTTTTAAAAAGAATGTTGTAAAAAAAATTTAGAAAGTGTTTTTTGAAAGCTATGAAAAAATTCTATTAAAATGTGCGTGCGTGTGTATATATATATATATATATATATATATATATATATATATATATATATATATATATATATATATATATATATATATATATATATATATATATATATATATGTTAAAAGTATTAAAAAAATTTAGACAAAACTTAAAAAATGGTCCCTATGGTTTCAAAACTTTTAACAAATGATCCTTTTCGCTAACTCCGTTAGCTTTTAGCCATTAAGTAGGATATTTTTATCATTTCACTACTCAGTGACTATTTTTGAAGATTGGCTTTATTTAATATATATATATATATATATATATATATATATATATATATATATATATATATATATATATATATAATTATTTAATATTAATCGGTCCCAACCCTCTCTCTTTCTCTCTCTCAACCAATGATGGGAAAAGAATCCAGCAGTACCTCACGCAATAGCAGCTTGTACCCTTTGTATATGTTGATTTGGTGGTGAAAGCGTCTCTTCATGTCAATCCACCATTGTTGTTCATGAAAGCTCACACAAACATCTCTTGATTTACGTTTACACATATGCTCATTGTCGCTTTTTTCCATCTTCTACATGGCTTCTTACACCCTCTAATCATCCTAGTGGTTGTCTGCTCATATAGAGAATAATTTAACCCCCCCCCCCCCCCCACACACACACACACATACAAACACACACAAATCGGTACCTTGATCTTCATATGTTTTTTTTTTAGAATTATTTGCCTATGGGTTTTTGATATTCTTTTGGGTATTTGATATTCTTCTGGGTTTTTACAATGACTCAGATTAGGCACGATTTTCTTTTAGGATTCTACAACGATCTCCACGAGATCAAGAACACTTTGACATTAAACGCCATCAATTTGAACCCAGAAATTGAAGCTTCTTCATTCCACGAAGTGTGTGTATGTGTATATGTGTGTGTATTTTGCTGCAATGAGTGTTTGTGTAGGTTTTTATTTTTTGGATCATTCATTCTCAGATTAGGTATAATTGATTACAATTCACCTTCAATCTATGTGAAATGACCAACCGGTTTAGTTAATAGTTAATAGAGGGCAGTGGAAGACATGTGAGCTTTGGAATTGATTATTCTTGAATGTTTTTTATGGCATCGACAGGAAGAAGAAGATGGCAATTTGTTTAGCGAATCAGTTAATATAGGAGGATTTAGTTCGTGATCCGAATTTAGGAACTAATCAAATCCATTTCTGCAAACCCATTTCCGATTATGTTGTAAATCAATCTCATTCTTCCAGGAATCCAATGTTCGTAACTGAATTCAGTCCTTTTTTCGGGTTTCAACAGATTCTGCCTCCTCGAGCTGAGAATTTGTTCGCTTAATCGCATTTCAATCAGAATGTGTTAAATTTTCGATACCCTGTAGCTTACAAAAGAACTTTTATGAAAACAGGGAATGAAGAGTGAATCAGATTCATGTAGTGATTTTAAAAGAAAATAACCATTTAGAATCTGCTTTTGGAAACAAAAAACCCTGGATAAACTCAAAGAAAAAACAAATTACTTTGCAAGCAGAGAAGGAATCAAACTCGTTTCAAGAAGCAAAAAATCTAACCTTCATGTAGATGTCTTTGAAGGTAGCAACGATTTAGCAAAACAAAAACCACACCAGGTTGTACTGCAGCAGCGGTTTAGAGAGAGAGAGACGTTGCATATTAATTTTTATTTATTTATTTAAAAAAAGTAATAGAAAACCTCAAAAATAGTCCCTGGGTAGTGAAATGACAAAAATACCCTATATTTAACGGCTAAATGGTAACGGAGTGAACCGGAAGGACCAAATGTTAAAAGTTTTGAAACCACAGGGATCATCTATGAGGTTTTTTGAACTTATGGATTAAACTTGATATTTTCGAAAACCACAGGGACCATTTTTAAAGTTTTGTCAAAAATTTAGAACATTTAGAAAAGACTTGGTTTGTAAACTGTTATATGAAAATTATATGAAAAAATAAAAAAATAATGTTTAAAAAAATATAGAACCCAAGTTCGATAGATTATATTAGAAAAACCTATAAAAATATCTTTAAAATATTGTAATAAATTATAAAAATTCTTAAGAAATTTTGAAAAAAAAAATATTCACATTTAAACACTTTTTTTTATTTATATTTAACCATTTAATTTGTCAAATATATTTACGTGTCATCGTTACCATATGGGATAGCAAGTGACAATAATATGTTAACATATATAATAGCATAAATTTAAAACAAATTGTGTAAACATAAACAAAACACAAAAAAATAATTATATAACTAAGTCATTTTCTAAAATTAGAATTGATTTTGAAAAGATAACTCATCTAAACTTTCATGCAACATTTAAATATTTTCTATAATTAGAATTGATTTTGAAAAAATAACTCATCTAAACTTTCATGCAACATTTAAATATTTTCTATAATTAGAATTGATTTTGAAAAAATAACTCATCCAAACTTTCATGCAACATTTTTCTAAATTGTTGTGTTACACAAATTTCACTTGTCGTATCACGTAAGTGTTTATGCGTTTGGAGAACCTATTAACCTCATTTTCTTTGTTATTATTATTATTTTTTTTCCAATTATTAATCATGTAAAAACTGAAGTGATCTCCAATTGGCTCTTTTTAGAATTAATAGAATAAAGAGATGTCATTTTTTCTAGTTGGGTAAGACAGAGAAACACAGTGTATCCAACAAAACACAAGTGCAAAAGGTTTATCTTGTCTCTAATTTTATATCGTTTCTTTATTTAGAAAAAGAAATTTGCAAAGATAACTAGATATAATTTTACTTTTAAGACTAACTTATGTCATAAAACTTTCCTTTAGCTCTCTTATTAGATTATAACTTCTTTTTTTTTTCAAACTATTATGATTATTTGTAGCCTTCTTGTACTTTTTCGTTTCTACTATAACATAAAATGAAAAACTTTCAGAAAAAATAAAGACTTAGGAAATAGTGGAGTGGAATGATTGTGTTGGAAGGCCGAATTGGATATTGACATTATATATATTGGAAACATGAAATGGGTCGGTTTGGCCGTTTGAGTGAGATTTGGGTCCTTCTACAGTAAAATAATAGTTGGTCATCCATGACAAAAAGTGCCCAACTTAATTGTTAAATATATACATAACCTAAAAATTTAATAAAACAAAACAAAAACATTGTACGTGTAAAAATGACTTAAGCAATCAACCAAATGACGTATGTGCTATCTCATATATATATATATATATATATATATATATATATATATATATATATATATATATATATATATATATATATATATATATATATATATATATATATATATATATATATGACAAAATTACAAAAATGGTTCATGTGGTTTGCCAAAAATCATAAAGTCAGTCCCTGCTAATTTTTTTTATACAAATGGTCTTTGTGGTTTGCAAAACTTGCAAAGTTTTCCCTTTTTAAAACGTCGTTAGGGATTGAATATGTAAGGATATTTTCGTATTTTCAAATATAAATTGATTGAATTCGTGATATTTGATAAACCATAGGGGATCATTTTTGAAATTTGTCTTAAAATAGTATAAACGATAAAAATGAAATGAATAGTATTTGAACTTTGGACCTAATCCCTCTCTCCCTTAATTAACCAAAGTCTTAACCAACTTACCTAAAGTTACACTTATATTATATTTTCGAAAACTAATTAATATTATCTACAACTTGTAAATAAATTAATAATAAAATATTAAAAAAATATTTTTACAAAAAAACTTTTTTTTATAAAATAAAATATATTTTTAGCGTATTGTAAAAAAATTACAAATAATTTATTTGTTTTTTTACGTATTTGTTTTACGTTAAATATACTTTTATGTATTTAAAAAAAATAAGTTTTTGTATACTTTTAAATACTTAAAAAAACGTAATAACATATTATACAAAAACGTAATCCTAAAAAAACAAAAAAAAACTTTTTTGTATATATTTATTTAAGGTGAAGTATGTTTTTTATGTATTTAAAAAATACATTAATGTATAATACGTTATTGCATTATAATCTTAAAATATACTTTTACGTTATCTTAACGTCTTTAATTAATTTAAAGCGAATATGCAAGTATTTTTTTTTTTCGTAAAAGCATTAACGTAATAGCATATTGCACGATAACATATTTTGCATAATACTTTTTTTTAAATAAAACGAATATATTTTTGCATATTATAAAAATAATAAATTTATACAATTAATTTATAAATTTTTTATGTATTTAATTTATGTAAATATGTTTTTTTATATTTACAAAATACGATTTTATATAATATGTTATTACGTTGTATTGGAATGCAAAATCGGCTGAATAAGTTTTTGTATTGGTCCAATCGGTTTTCTAAGAACCGTTTTTTGGTTTAAAAAATACATATTAAAAAAACATAACTTGTTTGAATTTATGAGATCTTGTTTATGTTTATAAAAATGAAAAATAAAAATAATATGTTTTTTATAAGCGTTAGCTTAATGACGATATAATTATATTTTTTATCCTAAATTAGAAATCTATTCTTATTATGCCAAAGAATAATGTCCGGATTATTATTGTCAAATCTATGTAAAGAAACATTTGAGAAAATGTAGTTGTTCCAAAATTAATACGATATATATTTAAAATTTTAAAATAATTCGATGGATTTTACATTCCAATACAACGTAATAACATATTATATGAAAATGTATTTTTCTAAATTGATAAGAAAAATATGCTCACATAAAAAAAAAACATAAAAATTATTTGTATAAATTTTATTTTTTGTAATACGCAAATTTTATTAAAAAAAAGTTTCACGCAAAAATATATTTTTGTATTTTTTTATTAGTTATACTTTAAATATTTTGTTACTATATAAATTAATTTTAGGAAATGAGAAATATCGATGTTGTCAGCTGAGTTAGTTAAGGTGTCAGTATGCAAAGGTGTTGTCGGTTGAGTTGGTTAGAATGTTAGTATGCAAAGGTGGAGGTGGTGTGTTCCACTTTATCAATTTCTTGACATTTTAAGGCAAATAACAAAGATGGTCCCTTTGGTTTACTTAAATGTAACGAATTTAGCTCTTCTATACTTGAAAAGACTAAAATACCCTCACAACGAAGGAACTAACATCAAAATTTTAACAGAGTTAGTAAAAAGGGTCATCTGTGCAAGTTTTGCAAACCACAAAGACCATTTGCATCAAAAAAAATTAACAGGGAATGAGTTTGTGAGTTTTAGTAAACCACAAGGACCATTTTGTGTGTGTGTGTATATATATATATATATATATATATATATATATATATATATATATATATATATATATATATATATATATATATATATATATATATATACACACACACACACAAAATGGTCCTTGTGGTTTACTAAAACTCACAAACTCATTCCCTGTTAATTTTTTTTGATGCAAATGGTCTTTGTGGTTTGCAAAACTTGCACAGATGACCCTTTTTACTAACTCTGTGGATATCCGTTGAGAATTCATAGTTACCCGAGAACTAAAGATAGAAGTTAGATCAAAATTAACTCATTAAGGGTATGATCGTCATCTTACCAATCTTATTTAATATTTAATTTTTTGTGTTATTGGAAATATTAATAAAAATGTTTAACAATTAACATTATAAATCAAAACTTCAGATTTTTTTTATAAAAATAATAATTTTCGAATTTTTTAAAAAAATGCAAATTTTGTAATTTTTATTTTTCAATTTTTTTTCTAAAAAAAATGCAGATTTTGTAATTTTTTAGAATAAAATATATTTTTTTTTAAATTACAAAAATACATTTTTTTAAAAATTGCAATTTAAAAAAATGTAAATTTTTAAAAACAATAATTATAGAAAAAGAACTAGAATATTAAAAAAAAAAAAAAAAAAAAGGGTTAATGTCATAAAAACCCTCAAGTTTACAGGATTTTGTCGGTTTTGCCCAAAGTTGAATTTTATGTCCGTTTTTACCCTAACATTTTCGAAAAAAAAAAATGTTCGGTTTTACCCTTTTACCGGTAATAACAGGTTTTCCAGGTTACCATTATTTAAATTCGCAAAAAAAAACCCTTAAGTTTACCTTTTTTGCGTTTTTACCCTTAAGTTTATATTTTTTTATACTTTTACCCTAAGTATTTTTTTTTCATAATATACGTATTCATGTAGAAAAATCGTATTTATATACGAAAAAATGTTTAATTAAATATTGTATTTATATTTTTTTAATGTTATATATATATATATATATATATATATATATATATATATATATATATATATATATATATATATATATGTTTGTTTGTTTGTTTGTGTGTGTGTGTGTTTGCAAGGTTATACCATTTAAAAAGATAAATAATATTTTTAGAATTATGAATACTTGTTTTATAGATATAGTTTTTAGAAGTATAAATACATATTTTTACATTATTATATATAAATATGTATATATACTTCTAAAAATATATTTAACTTAAAAAAACATATATCAAAATACATATTTACACTGCTAAGATTATATGTATATACTTATATAAACATGTTTATGATTCAACAAGTTTTTTTTATTGATATGTATATTTTTAAATGCATAAAAATATGTACTTGTAGTTCTAAAAACATATTAATTTGTGTTTTTTTACATCTTAAATGGTTTATCCAGGAAAAAACTCATACACACACACACATATATACATATATATATATATATATATATATATATATATATATATATATATATATATATATATATATGAAGAAATAACATTAAAAAAATGTAAATACAATACTTAATTAAAAAAAATTTGTATATAAATATAAATTTTCTGCATGAATACATATAATATGAAAAAAAAATACAAAGGGTAAAAGTGTAAAAAAAATATAAACTTAAGGGTAAAAACGTAAAAAACTATAAACTTAAGGGTTTTTTGCGAAGCTAATATAATGGTAACCTGTTATCACCGGTAAAAGGGTAAAACCGAACATTTTTTGGAAAATGTTAGGGTAAAAACGGACATAAAATTCAACTTTGGGCAAAACCGACAAAACCCTGAAAACTTGAGGGTTTTTATGACATTAGCCCAAAAAAAACTTTAATTTTTTAATCAAAAAAATCAATGTTTTAGGTGCTTACATGCATATTTTTCAAGTGAATACATATATTTCTTATATTATAATATTCGTAAGTAAATCATACAAAAACTCATTTTTATTTACTAATCTATAAACATAATAGTATAATTATTTTATACGATAAAAAATAAAATATAAAAAACAAAAAATGCTACAAATGTTCAAAGCGTTTTCATGTCTTTGTGTCAAGATTTCTATATCTTTTTCAATTTATCACTTTTCACATCTTTAATATTCATATGTGATTCATTTGTGATTTACATGTGAATCGGATGAAATTTATATGTGATTTAAATGTGAACCACATGTGATTCATATGTGAATTACATGTGATTTACATTTGAATTACATATAATTCATACATGATTCACTTGTGATTTACTTGTGAATTACATGTGATTTACTTGTGAATTACATGTGATTTATATGTGGATTACATGTGATTTATATGTGGATTACATGTGATAAACATGCGAATCACATATAATTCATATGTGATTCACTTGTGATTTACTTGTGAATTATATGTGATTCATATGTGAATTACATGTGATTTACGTGTCAATAACATATAATTTATATGTGATTCACTTGTGGTTTACTTGTCAATTACATGTGATTCATATGTAATTTACATGTGAATCTCATGTAATTTATATGTGATTTACTTGTGAATTACATATGATTTCCATTTGAATCACAAATAATTCATATGTGATTCACTTGTGAATTACATGTGATTTACATGTGAATCACATATAATGCATATGTGATTTACTTGTGAATTACATGTGATTCGTATATGAATTATATGTGATTTACATATGAATCATACATAATTCATATGTGATTCGCTTGGGATATACTTATGAATTACATGTGATTTACATGTGAATCACATGTAATTCATATGTGATTCACTTGTGATTTACATGTGAATCACTACACACTTATAGTTTTATAGTTTATAGCTAATAGCAAAAATGACTCATTCACCCTTATCTAAGCTCATTGATATACTTTGAATTAATAATAAAGGGTAATAGACTATTTTTAGACATTTGGTTCATATGTTGTAGTTCTTAATGGTAAAGACCAGGTGGTTAAATCACATTTAGTAAGTTTAGATAAAATGTTGTTTGGATAGATAATGTTAAAAAAGTATTTGATAAAATTAAAGTAAAATTAAATGTGGGTAAGTTTATAAAAAAGTTAGGACTTGATAAATTTTTTTATTAAGTTGTTCTTTTTGTAATAAGTGAGAAATAAACACTTGTATATTTTCTTTGAATTTGACCCTTAATGCAAAAAGACCAATTTACCCTTGATTTAGGTCATTAAGTTAGGTCCCATTACCATTAAATAGATTAAGTCAAAAACTTACTAACCTTATTTCTTCTTAATTTTGACCTGCAATGCAAAATTAACTTTTTTCCCTTGGTTTAGGTCATCAAATGATAGGTTTTGTTTAAACTTGCACTTGTTAAACTCAATTCCAAGTATTGGAAATAACAGTGAAAGTGCAGCTGCAGATACTTGTGTACACTGTTGAGACAGTGATTGTGTTCATTTGTAGGTTGTCACACCCCAAAACCGAGAATGACAGAAACGTTCTGGGGCGGAGGAAGTCATGTAATGTATCACAACAATGTAAAGTAGTAAACAACAACAACATCATCCATTGCATTAATAGTATAATTTTAATTACAAGTTTTCTTTCATAATATACAACAATAAAATGAATAATCAAAATAAGACGAGTCTGGACTGCTCCGTCTTCACAAAACCTGGTCGTCGTACCTGTCTATTTGTGACCTGAAAATACAAGTTATTTTGAAAGCGAGTATCAGCCAAAAAGCTGGTGAATTCATAGGTATTAATGTGTCTTTGATGCATAAAACTTGTAATGAAAGTCTTGACATTGTTCTGAAAGAAAGCTCATATAAGTATGTAAATGTTTGTAAGTAATGGAAAGCGTTTAAATGACCCTAGAAATCCCTATGATCCCTATAAAAGAAGTCTTCTACCAAGACCCTACCGTTTTGAAAGTAGTCTTCTACCAAGATCCGACTGTTTTGAAAGTAGTCTTCTACCAAGACCCGACTGTTTTGAAAGTAAGTATCTCTGTAAATGCGATGGTTTTTCCCTGTTAAACTATTAGTATAAAACTATAGTATACCTCATCGTTTATGTGTATGAGTCACAATATAAAGGTAATAAGGAAAATAGTTATCTATATCAAATATATCCTACCTCGTCGTTCATGTGAATGTCACAAAGTAAAGGAAGAAAATAACATAATAACTTAAGTACTATCCTTTTACACTAGGATAACTAACAGTGTTAACTTAAGATATCCGTAGATGTATATTTACCTCTGTTGCTAACAGCTGGGTGTAGGAATAGTTAATCCCTTAAAGTATACCTGTAATGGTATCAACAGTATGCATCCGTAGATGTTCATTATCCTCTATAGCTAATAGTGGCTATAGGAATGGTTAGTCCCACAAAGTATCCTTTGGTACTAGGATGTAAAGTCCAATCTATCTCGTCGATTATGTGATTGTATCACAAAATAAAGATAAGAAGGAGAAGTATATAACAAAATCTATTCATATAATATGTAATAGTGACTTGTCATATATTATCTATGTAAAAGTATCCATGTACAGTATTCACGTAAGCATATTCATGTAAACGTAATCGTGTAAGCGTATCTATGTAAACGCACTCATGTAAGCGTATCTATGTAAACGTACTCATGTAAGCATATCTATGTAAACGTACTCGTGTATCATGTGTAAACGTACTCATGTAAGCATGTAATGTTCTAGTATAGACTCATGAATGAACTGACTCTTGTGTGATTCCTTGTACTTGGAATGCTAAGTGGTATCTCTTAACTATACCTATAATAGTTACTAACCATGTACGTGTATAACCTGAAGTAATGCCTTTGCTACCCAAAGGTACTGAACTGACTGAGGACAACTTTTATCTCTCTATATGTATACATGATATATAATTGCTAGTTAAACAACCTCTGGACGGATACCCGATACCCTACCAGACCCTATCCCAATGGGAAAAAGGAAATAAAGTGGGTTAGCCTTCCTAAGTCCTTTAAACATTATTTATATAACTATGCATATACCGGCATCCAATTGACAATATAAAAGCATATAAGGAGTTTTGTAAAACCTTTGAAAAAGATTAATACCTAAGAAGAGATCGAATTGATGTCAATTTATAAAACGGTTTGAAAGTATTTGTTTGATAAAAACAGTTGAAATATAAAGGAACCTTTGTTTGACCCACAAATGTAACAAGGTTTGAAATGAAACATATTGTGTTTAATAAACAGTTTAATAAAGTGTTTTAAACACTTAAAAGCGTTCAAGATAAACATTTGAAGAAAACTGATTGGTAAAACAGTTAACATAAAGTAAAGCCATTTGCATGTTAATTATTAATCACATGTGATTGATATAATAACTAAACATGATTCAACTTGTATTCACCCCCCCCCCCCCCCGAAATTAGAATTTAGGTAAGGAAGTAGGTATGAATGATCGAGTCAAGAGGTGGGAAACTTCCTAATCGATTGGGTCTCGCGCTCATAAGTGAATCCGGGTCCTCAGTTGGTATCCCAATGAACCTTCACTAAAGGGAGGCGGCGCTTCTTCGTCTGCTTGACCTCTCGATTGAGGATCACTACGGTTTTTCTACGAAGGCGAGGATCTCGTTAATCCCGATCTCGTCGAGTGGACTTACGAGAGTCCTAACGGAAAGGTATGGTTTCAAGTTTGAGACGTGAAGGGTAAAATGTACGTTACTAAGTTCGTGGTGTAGGTTGGGTTTGTGAGTTACAGGACCGATTCTGGCAAAAATCTTGGAGGTCCTAACTATCTTGGATTTGGCTTACCACGCTTTCCGAAACGTATTAAGCTTTCCCAGAGTGAGGTTTCCTAATCGATTTGGCCTCTCACTTGAAATTCCAAGGTTTTCTTCCTCTTTCTTGTCTTCTCAGTCAAGGGTCGCTCCCTTCTGAGTCAAAGTCATAAGAGGTTTCGTAATCCGCGAGGAGTTCTTAATGAACTCTCGAAAATAGGTCAGCGAGACCTAAAATTTGGCGAATTCTTGTCGGTATCCTCGGTGTTAATAAATTCTCAAAGATTTTGATTTTTGGGCAGAGTCCTCAAGAATTCCCACATTACTGGTAATGTGTCTTAGGAATTCGACTCTTCAAATCTAAAACTCGCATTTTAGAGAACTTCGCGTAAAGCTCCTCTGATCGTAATGTTTCCAAGGTTTGTTGTAGATGCTCTTTATGATTTCCTTCTTACTACGAGAGTAGATAAGTAAGTCATTTATAAGGACAATGACGAACTGTTCAAAGTAAGAATGACGTACCCTATTCATTAAGTTCATGAATATTATGGGTGTATTGGTCCTATCCGAGGGGTATCACTACGGACTCGTAGTGTCCGTGTTGAGTTTGGAAGATTTTCCTTGGGACATCCTTCTCTAACACTCGCTACTGGTGATATTCGGATCTTAGGTCCATTTCTGCAAGGTACATCGTTCCTTGCGGTTGGTAAACTAATTTATCTATGTGAGGCAGGGAGTAATGATTTCTAATGGAAGTCCTGTTGAGGTCTTTGAAGGTGAGATACTTCTGGCATGGGTACTTTGGAGTTCTGGAATGACGGCTTCGCTAGAAGGGCGTTTTCAAAGAAAGAGATGTACGCACGAACTGTTACTGTGTGGATCGATTTGACTCAAGATGTATGATTACGTTGGACTTACTTAGAAGTAAATGACATTAGATCTGAACATAAAAGCATTACAGATAAAACACAATGGTGCAACTTTTAAATAGGTTACAATACTTTTAGAGTAACTATAGGAATACTGCCGCGAACAAAGTATACTACAAAAGACAAGTATACGCAGCACGAGAGTCCCTCAACTGACAGGATCTCGCAAAAAATAAGACTCGATGTGCACTAGTTTTTAAACATTTTTTAAAAGTATACAAAATACTTACGATTGGAAGTGAACCTATACTATAGTAGGTTCCTTCGCTGCCTCTTTCCATTATGAGGTCAAACTCCTCTTGTTCCATCATCGTTCTGCCCTAATGGGCAGTCTCTCTTGAAGTGTCCTATTTCGCCACATAGATGGCATATCCGAGAGGTTTCGATATTGGTGGTCGAAGTAATGTGTTGGATCCTAATCCTGCAGCAGCGGGTAGTATGCCCGTCTTTGTTGCAGTTAAAGCAGTACGGTATACGACATCTTCCCAGATGATGGAAGCTGCACTTATCGCACTTCGGTAAGTTCCCAGCATACTGTCTGGCTGGGTTAGGGGCAATTGGGATACCAGAAGGAATGGTAGTATGAGGTACAGATGTCGTGGCTGTGAAAGTTGTTACCGGTGGTTGTTTCTTGTTCGCCCCTTGAAGCAATTTGTCCTTAGTTTTAGCCCAAAACTTCCATTTGTTACTCTTGGTCTTGGGACTCGAGGTATCGTGGTAATTTGTCGCTCGTTTAGGTACTTGATTGTTACCTGGATTGGAATCGTTGTTAACAATCCCGCTAACATTCGCGTTGTTAGCGTTAAGGTGGGTCAGAATAGTTGACACGGCAGCCGAGACTGCAGCTCGAAAGGTAGTTGCATCAATTTGAAGAGTTGGTGTTTGGTTGATGGGCTGATCATTTTTCTTTGGCGACATTATTCTGTTTCACGGAAAGAAAATGAATTTGTGAGCGAGTATGGTTGAACCTAGACGTAGTTTGATCGCTCATGTAAAGAATAGAAGTATGTTCTCTAAGGTTTGACCTACATCCCTATGATGCAGTCCTAGTACGGAATGGAAGTATGTTCACGGCGGTTTGACCTACATCCCTATGATGCAGTCCTAGAAAAGTGTGGAAGTAAGTTCGTACAATGGTTTCACGATGTTTGTCGTTCGCCCCGAGGTACTATAGGTTGGTGGATAGTATGATCCAACCATTAAAAGAGACTTGGAAATGTCTCCGGAGTTAAATTACTATAGTCCAATGACTTGACTAAAGCATGATTCAGAAAGACTCCAATGAAAGTATGATGAGAGTATTTGAACAAAAACGTGACATGAAAGTTAGCCGATTATCAACATCAATGATGTTTAAGATGTAATAAGTTCAGGGAAAATTGACCTTGAAGCAGGTCTTACATCATATCCGGAGTATCAAAAGTTTTGGCCGCATAAAGGCCTAACTAAAAGTACTTACAGTACAAGGTAGTTTCATAGAAAATTCCACATAGGACATAGACAGGAACACTATTCTTTAAAACAAGAAGGAAACTAAAGTATTTCCTACTGGCGACGGTCATCCCTTTGGTGAACTCTTAGCTCAGCCAGTTGACGTTCCACATCAAGTAGGTGTCTTTCGTACACCCTCTGGCGTACTCGGAGTTCTATGACTTCGGCTTGGGTTTTGGCTAGTGCTTTCAACATGATTTCGTGGTCTCTCTCAGATCTCTCACGAGCATGTTCAAGGTGGTTGGTGTAGAGGATATGCATTCCTCCATTGGTGTCAACTTCTGCGATACGATGTAGAGCGTTCCTGCCCTGAATTTCGTTTCGGGCAACTCTACGGATCAAGATTGGTAGAACTTTGTCTTCTGTGTTCCCTTCATTTGCATTGTAGAAGCTTCGGTCTCCATTAAACGGCATAGGTTGATCTTGATCTTCACTCCATGCTTCCAAACATTCAACCCAAGGGGGCGTCAGGCCATGAAAAGCCGGACGAGGGTTAGGATTTGGAATGAGAGCTACCGGGGTAGGTTCTCAACTTCGGGTTCGGAGTTAGCACCATCTGAAAGGTCTTCATCATGGTGATCATTCAAAGGTATTGGATGATCATTTTCTGGTTCTTCTCCAAACCATCCATCAATGACTTCGTTCGGAAGGTATGGGTTGCCGTGGGGATGGAGTCCATCCATGTTATTTACGCGAGAACTGGGGTAAGAAAATAATTATTAGACGAATTATCTAGATAATTATTAGAAAATATTCATTAGGTATATCGCTATTTGTAAAGTCCATACCAGTCGTATGTAATTACAACAGGATAGGCCTTCAAATAAGTGACCTTAACTCCAAATTCACAAAGAATAGGGGTAAAGCAAAATTTCACAGATTCTAAGTCTACAATATCCTAGTTACATATAGCCTTAGTGTATCCACTTAGCAACTATCAACTTAGCAATGAAGATCCTTTTTACTTCTCAAGTAAGTAATTATAGTAACACAAAACACCCCTATGGTATTTTTGACTTAGGTTCTGTTATAATGTTCTCATTGTAGTGGTGTTGGTAAGTTTTTAGACTTGTTGACACATCACAACCATTCTTGGGCATTTGCTAATCACTCCTCGGAACAACATAGTTGATCAGGCTATGCCACTCCCAAGACTGACCATACATCCCCGAGCTTACCTGTGATACTCAACAATCGTAATACTTTTGTTCTTGTCATTATGACACGGATTTTAGTATGAATGCAGTCATGTATACTTTGTTAAATATCTTATTATTTAAAAGTATAAACTCTTAGACAGAGTGTTTTAATCCCAATGTATTTATAGTTAGTATATATTTATGGGTTGATATACTATATTCACTATAAACAGTGCTCTGATACCAATCTGTCACACCCCAAAACCGAGAACGACAGAAACGTTCTGGGGCGGAGGACGTCATGTAATGTATCACAACAAGGTAAAGTAGTAAACAAGCAACAACATCATCCATTGCATTAATAGTATAATTTTAATTACAAGTGTTCTTTCATAATATACAACAATAAAATGAATAATCAAAATAAGATGTGTCTGGATTGCTCCGTCTTCACAAAACCTGGTCGACATACCTGTCTATTTGTGACTTGAGAATACAAGTTATTTTGAAAGAGAGTATCATCCAAAAAGCTGGTGAATTCATAAGTATTAATGTGTCTTTGATGCGTAAAACTTGTAATGAAAGTCTTGACATTGTTCTGAAAGGAAGCTCATATAAGTATGTAAATGTTTGTAAGTAATGGAAAGCGTTTGAATGACCCTAGAAATCCCTATGATCCCTATAAAATAAGTCTTCTACCAAGACCCTATTGTTTTGAAATTAGTCTTCTACCAAAACCCGAGTGTTTTGAAAGTAGTCTTCTACCAAGACCCAACTGTTTTGAAAGTAGTCTTCCACCAAGACCCGATTGTTTTGAAAGTAAGTATCTCTGTAAATGTGATGGTTTTTCCATGTTTAACTATTATTATAAAACTATAGTATACCTCATCATTTATGTGTATGAGTCACAATATAAAGGTAATAAGGAAAATAGTTACCTATATCAAATATAACCTACCTCGTCGTTCATATGAATGTGTCACAAAGTAAAGGAAGAAAATAACATAATAACTTAAGTACTATCCTTTTGCACTAGGATAACTAACGGTGTTAACTTAAGACATCCGTAGATGTACATTTACCTCTATTGCTAACAGCTGGGTGTAGGAATAGTTAATCCCTTAAAGTATTCTTGTAATGGTATCAACCGTAGGAATCCGTATATGTTCATTATCCTCTGTAGCTAACAGTGGCTATAGGAATGGTTAGTCCCACAAAGTATCCTTTCGTACTAGGATATAAAGTCCAATCTATCTCGTGAATTATGTGATTGTATCAAAAAATAAAGATAAGAAGGAGAAGTATATAACAGAATTTATTCATATAATATGTAATAGTGACTTGTCATATATTATCTATGTAAAAGTATCCATGTACAGTATTCACGTAAGTGTATTCATGTAAACGTAATTATGTAAGCGTATCTATGTAAACGCACTCATGTAAGCGTATCTATGTAAACGTACTCATGTAAGCGTATCTATGTAACCGTACTCATGTAAGAATATCTATGTAAACGTACTGATGTATCATGTGTAAACGTATTCAAGTAAGCATGTAATGTTCTAGTATAGACTCATGAATGAACTGACTCTTGTGTGATTCCTTGTACTTGGAATGCTAAGTGGTATCTCTTAACTATACCTATAATAGTTACTAACCATGTACATGTATAACCTGAAGTAATGCCTTTGCTACCCAAAGGTACTGAGCTGACTGAGGACAACTTTTATGTCTCTATATGTATACATGATATATAATTGCTAGTTAAACAACCTCCGGACGGATACCCGATACCCTACCAGACCCCATCCCAACGAGAAAAAGGAAATAAAGTGGGTTAGCCTTCCTAAGTCCTTTAACCATTATTTATATAACTATACATATACCGACATCCAATTGACAATATAAAATCATATAAGGAGTTTTGTAAAACCTTTGAAAAAGATTAATACTTAAGAAGAGATCGAATTGATGTCAATTTATAAAACGGTTTGAAAGTATTTGTTTGATAAAAACAGTTTAAGTATAAAGGAACCTTTGTTTGAACCACAAATGTAACAAGGTTTGAAATGAAACATATTGTGTTTAATAAACAGTTTAATAAAGTGTTTTAAACACTTAAAAACGTTCAAGATAAACATTTGAAGAAAACTGATTGGTAAAATTGTTAACGTAAAGTAAAGCCATTTGCATGTTAATTATTAATCACATGTGATTGATATAATAACTAAACATGATTCAACTTGTATTCACCCCCCCCCCTAAATCGTTTATAAGAATTTCAAAACATTTAAAAGGTTAATTCAAGGGGTATGAACTCACCTGCAGTGAGTGGTACGGATGAACTGAAGACGTAGGATTGCTAGGTGTCAAGTGAAGTCCTGAACACACTCTATGATCCTAGTTAACATATAATCACACATATATGTACCCAATTAGTTTTAAACTACTAATTGATAATGATAAGACCTCTTAGAATAGGCTAAACACCTTACATAACCGTTATTAGCCCTAAGGATGGCGTCTAAGTTGTTGTAGGTCAAGCCTAAGGGGTTTAGGGTTCCAAAGGACCCATTCTTGAGTTTACTCTCCAAGAACCAACACACAAGGAGTTTACGGTCATAAACCCTTGAGTTTACGGTCGTAAGCTACAAATCCTTAGGTTATTTGGTGCTTTGAAGCTTTACATGTTCCCTAGAAGCATTTCTACTTGATGGTTTAATCCTTGGAAGGGTATTGGGCATTAAGACACTCCTTTGAGGAGTTTACGGCCCCAAGGCCATTTCCTTTTGGATTACTGCCGTAAACCCATATGGAAAGGGGTATTTTTATGTTTTTAAGTCCCATGCTCATCTAGGATAGGTTTTAGACAATCATCTAAGGCTAATAAAGGCCTTAGGCATACTTTCGTACCCTTATTTGATGTTCACGGCCCAAGAACCAAAACCCTTAGAGATTACGGCCATAATCTCTCATGGGGATGGGTTTCAAGTCCCTAAATTAACTAGGAGTGAATCTAGGCTAGTGTCCAAGGCTTTTGGAGGGTTTAAAGCACCTTTTGGCCCTTGATTTTGGAGTTCACGGTCCAAGAACTTCTTGGGCCGTGAACACCTTACTCTTGGTGTTTCTTGGGTGTTTTCTAGTCCTAAATACATTAGGATATGAGTCTAAGCTAGTTTCATTGCAAGAGGAAGGGACTATGGCACTCATTGTCCCTTAAAGAAGGGTTTACGGTCCAAGATGTTCTTGGGCCGTAAAATCTTCAATCTTGTTGTTTCGATATGATTTCTAGGTTATTAAGCATATAATAAGCTCTATAATACAACTAGATGAAAGTACTCACGTTTTGGGATGAAAGTCCGAAGATCCATGAGAGAGAATTTGGCTTTTTTCTAGTTTGAAATGTAACAAATGAATAATTATGGCTCAGAATCATATATATACTCCTGGGGTATTATGCCGAAAATATTTTATTCAAGAAATGAACTCTAATATCATAGAGTTTTGAAATAACAAAGTTGCACAAAACCGTAATGCATCCTCTCTCCTGATATCTCTTTAATTGTAAATCCTGAAATACTCAAACTTATTCTAAAAGTCTGAAAATTTACTGCAACTGTTCTGACTTCTATTGACTTGATATTGTTTGTACAGAATGGAAATTTCGGGTTGCCACATAGATCATCATAGACCTGCGAAGGTTGACTTTTAGAGGAGTGGTTAAAGCTTCAACATTCTTCATATCCTTAATCCCAACATCTTGTAGCATCGACTTGTCCCCAATTATGTGGCTACTATGAAGTCAAAACAAATAGAACTCAAATTTCCAATAGATTTGTTGCCACGATTATTACATACATATATGATATATCAACTGTCAAAAAGATTAATAGTATACCTGTCTAAATCAGTATTGGATTGAGGAGGGAAGTTATAAAGCAACCTCTGGAGTAGAAGAGCAACAGTTTTCCTGTTGTGTATAATCATAACCGCATTCAGCCCTACATCAAATGTATATGCCACGTGTACATAACTGGTACATCTTAAAGTCAGTCCACCACCAAAAATAAAAAAGGCTAATTAAGTTTCAACATGAAGTCTAGTCAGTTACTTCTTATGAATTCATAATTTCTTACAATAATTACAAACACTCGTTATTATTATTATTTTGTTTTAAAAAAAAGATTAAGTAATTAGCAAACTAATTACATCTTTTTTCCATCGTGTCTCATGAGCAACAATGTTGTCTGTTCTAAGCAATTGTATTTGCCTTAAAAGCCAGACGTTGATAGCATCTTACATCATTAGCTGTAAAATTTGCTTTGATATCCAAAACACTTGTGGTGTGCATAAAAAAAAACCTTAATTTAACATTTGTGGTTAAATTAAAGAGAATTCATCATCTATATTACCATGGTTAACAAACCTTAACCACCCTCTTTGATTAAGTTGAAATATATTATCTACCAAATTTAACAAAGGAACACTCACATTAGGTGGTGTCCACTGCAACAAAATATACAAGAATAAAACATTTAGAAAAATAAAAACGTCAAGTTATATAAATTAAAAAGATTAATATAAATAAAAGAAGAAAAAGAACCTTTGCACTTTTAAATTGATGTATGTACAAGCTAATAATGCTAGAATTAGCCAAAAATGCTCCATAACCAAACTGACATAAACAGTTGATTAGCTCATACATCACATACATTACAAGATCATATTCATGGATATAAGATTTACCAACAAGTGTTGCTTAATTATCATTTACATTAAGAGGTGCAAACAACAGATACTAGAAATCAATAATCAAGCTTTAAGAAAGGCCT
The DNA here is from genome assembly GCF_052625555.1 of Lactuca saligna. Classification (NCBI taxonomy): domain Eukaryota; kingdom Viridiplantae; phylum Streptophyta; class Magnoliopsida; order Asterales; family Asteraceae; genus Lactuca; species Lactuca saligna. The sequence goes on along the minus strand of NC_136419.1, from coordinate 60,008,631 downwards.
ACAGAGCTGGATATCGCCCATGGTTTAGATGTTGTCTTTGTTGGTGTCTTAACAGATGACTCGCCTTCTAAACAATGATGATGATCATCATCATCAGCCATAGCCATAACTGAAGTTGGGCTACTTCTTGTTGTCCACAAATAACCTCTATTAGGTGGAGTTGAATGTCCAGCCAATGATCTTGCTGACCTACAAATAGATTTTATAGTAGTTTCATTCGAGTAAAAAAAAATGAAGATGATTAGAGTTGACCTTTATATCCACATGATCGTCATCATATGAACTAAAACATTCATAAATTATATTTTGCTAAATGGCAACCAAAGTTTTAATCAATTTTATGCTTATTTACATACACATTTTATCACAAATTTACACCCCTCATCTTAAAAAACAAATATTACATTGTGAAACTTGCATTTGGACAGCTGTTAAAAATAGAGTTGACCTTAGTGTTTTACACATGTCTTGATGACTCATCTCTTACCACATCGTGGTTAACATACATCCATATCGTTACAAGCATAAAATTGACCGTTGAGTGATTTTTGTTGACTCTCTTAAAATAGCAAACTATTATCATCTCAACTTCAAAATGCCAGAACTTTCTCATACAAACACCGTTTTTGACAAACTTTATATCCACGAAATCATCATCATATAAACTACAACATTCCTTCACTATATTTTTCTAAATAGAAGTACACAATATTAAGAAATTTCATGCTTATTTACATATTATTTTATCACAAATTTACACCCCTCAAGTTACAAAAGAAAACAGGTATTAGTTTAAAAAACTTACATTTGGAGACTCGTTAAAAATATAGTCGAACTTATAAAAATAGCATTAGGGCTGAAGATAAATAAAGGAGCTTCATCTTCACAATACTATAATTTCATTTCAGCATTCCTTATTAAGTTAATGTTCCCGATGTTTGAAGAATTCATTTCCCTGATGTGGTGTATAAGAAGAAGAATAAGAAGTTGAAACATATCCTAGGGTTTTAGAATCATTTAGTCATTTAGGTGGTCGATGTTTAGGACACAAGAAAATCAAGGGGATATAGGATTACAAGTTGTTTAACAACTCCATTAATGAAGGGTTAATGTCATTTTAGCCCTATAGACTTTTTTTTGTTGTTTTAAAAATGTTTTTTTTTTGTAGTTTAGGGGATTAAACTTAACTTTTGTGGGATAAAAATGTCCTTATTGGGAAAGTAAAGGGGTAACCCGATTATCCCTTAATAGAAACACAATAAAACCCCTAAATTTCATTACCTCGTTCTTCCCTGAGTTTGTTTTTTCCATTCTCACACCCATCAAAAATCCCAGCTTTTCCTTATCTTAATCTATCTCGTGTTTCTTATCCCTTTTTGTCCTCCCTCAAATCGATCAATAAAATTGATTGTGTATGTTTGGTGGTGGTGTGATGGAGATAAGTGGTATTGGTTGGTTTATCCCAAGGTTGGTATGCTTAATGATGATTTGGGATGGAGTAAATCGAGGATGACAATGTTGATTGAAGTCGATGTTGGCAGAAATCAATGAAGGAAAGGGAAGTTGACAATGAAATACTATTTGGAATTTAACCGGTTAGATTGTTGTATACCAATTCCAATCTTTGGAACTTCTCAAGACTACCGAATCCAACCAGAATTACTCCAGAAAGGAAATAAAATTGCATACGAACATGAAGCAAGGAGTTACAAGTCGAGAAACCGGCCAGATTTGGACCAAGAATCGAGCTAACAAAGAAATTCCCTCTCAAATCCAATGTCTCCAGCCTGTCATTGCTCCTTATATCTGGGATATTGCTTGAGAAATTATTGTTGGAGGCATTGAATAATGTGAAACCAATCATCATTCCTAAACCTTTGGGGAATGAATAAATGAAGTAATTCTAATTCACATGAACATATTCTAGCAATGTAAGATTCAAAATTGATCTTGACAATATAGTCAAGAAATTATTGCAGCATAAATTGATGGAAGTGAGAATCCGTAGAAGTTGAATGACATCAGAGACTCGTCCACTAAGATACCGACGTGAAAGACCAATCTTTTCGATTATAGGGATTATAGGGTTGTTTTACTTGAAAGGAATGCATTGAGAAATGGAGAGTAGTTTAAATTCCATTGTTTTCGGTGATAAGCTAGAAATAGCGGACACGGAGATGCATGTGGGTGGTCAAAAGGGAGTTGGGAAGAGGGGTTGGTGGTGTTAACCTATTATAAAGGGTAAAAGGATTAATTTTACACGTAAACATTGACTTTATACCCCTAAAAAAGATAAATGATTGTTCAAAATAAATGTAAAAAAATTTAGGGTTAAAATGACATTTGTCTCGTTAATGAAATAAAAATGAATAGCTTGAAGTGGGGTAAATAAAAAAAAACTAAAAAAATAGTTTAAATCAGAAAAAGAAAAATACAAAATATAGGGTTTTTTTGTTAGAATAAACCTAATTTATCTAATAAAGGCTTTATTGCTGAAATAATATGGAATATGTAAAAGCTAAGTATTTTTGAAAAAAAAAAAAAAAAAAACATTAGATATAGATAACAAATCAAAATATAAAATATTTTATGACATAAAACATTTATATAAGGTAAAAGCTAAGAGGTTGTTTGATAGTTGCTGATTGAGTTAGAAACACTAACCGAGTCTTTTCTGAATAAAACTTGGTTGTTTGATTATACATCTGACTGACCGTGATGAATAGGAAAAATGACCATATCACCCTTCTATTTTTATCTTATACCTTGTTTCGGATAAAATGCATCTGCTTGAAATATATACTTGAGCTTGCACAAAAAAAATATTTTTTCTAATCATTAAAATAACAAAAAAAAAAAAGATAACGATAATCGTAAATTATACAATGTGACAAATACCTTATATATACAAACAAATTCAGATAGCATGTTAAAAATAAGATTACTAAAATAAATCGAATAAATAACTCTATTAAATTTAATATTAGGTGTCTCTAAAACAAAAACTATAACCATTAACTTAATCCACGTAAATAGCCCAACAAGGAAATAACTCATTAAAGTCGCTTAAATCCACAATAACTATATACAGATACATAATCACAATTGTCTTTAGGATCTATAATGAAGCACGCAAGCTACTCACATCAAGACATTTGAAGCTATGCAATAGCATCTGTGTCTCTATTTTTGTCTCTAAAAATCATTGATTTTAGGAAGGATGAAATATCTCTTATCTTCTTTTTATAACAATCTCAAATCGGTGGTTCATGATCAATACTTCAGAAAATTTTCTTGTTTCTTTTTTGATCTAATCTATTAAATTAAATTTTTTGATTTATCGTTTTATATTCAGACTTCATCAAATTGTTTATCTTTTAATCTACTAAATCGATGGCCTCCCTGGCCCAAGAGAAATGTTGGAGGTGGAGGAGTTGTCAACCATACCTAAGAACGAGAGAAAAGGGGTTGTGGACATGAGAAGGAGAGAAAAAGGAATGTAGGGTATTTGTCATGGTCAACTATATTTTTTATTGACTGAATCAAATGATTTTCAATGATTGAATCAGAAGTATGGACATGGTAAAAAGTTTTGAGTGTTGTTATCAAATATCCTGATTGGATCGAGCCAACCAAAGAGTCTGACCATACCCAGTTAGTAAGAAATTAAAAAGGTTTAAATCTTTTTAAGAGAAAAAAAGAAAACAATAGTACAAATCAAAATATAAAATAAAACATTTATATAATGTACGAGTCCTAAACCCATGGAAAAGTTATAACTAAAGGAAATTTGAGTATGATAAAGATTTATCTATTTCATTTATTATAATAATAATAATAATAATAATAATTTAACGTCTATTTTAGTTACTATATAGTCTATAAAAACATTATACTATTACTGTAAACATAAAATATAGGCTAATCACAACTATATCAATATATAGTAAAGGATATATTTTAAAGAATTTTAAAAAATTATATAAGGTCGTTGAATATGAAGTCTGAATAAATTTTTTTAAAATACTAATTTACAAGTTATTTTTTGATAAATATAATAACCTAAAAACACTTAAAAAATAAATCAGCAAGTAAAACCTACGAAAGAAGTAACAAGCAAGTGACACAAAAATATTCCACTAAGATGCGTGTGTACGTGTAAATAAAGAAGCCATTAATCTTATATTTCACATTATATTCCTCTCATAGTGTGCTTTCATTTTCATAGTGATATATTATATGCAATTGTGAGTCGGCAATAAATTTCTTTTATCCATCATCTTGAGAGCCTATCATTCGCTAAGTCGGTAGAACGCTTTTATTTCATTTTTTTTTTAACTTTTATATGTATCGTGTTGGCTCTTTCCATATTTGGTTAAACGAAGTATTTTACTCTTTTCTCTTATTGAGTTTGATAAGAATGAGAAAGACTTCCATGGAAAAGGGATTCACTTAACTTATCATTGTTGATAATTGACAAATGTCGATAGCCAAATGTTCAATAATTACAGAGAATATATTTAGGTATTGTTTCATCTACTTTATAGTTTATATGTTTTGTTGGTAATATGAGTTTAACATAAGATAAAATGAGTTTTATTTATTTATTGATATTGAAGGTGTGGGGTATATATTCAGAATGATAAATATGAATTTGAGAATACGGGGGTCGGAGGGCAGTGCCCATGGATACGAGTTCGAAGGAGCAGAGCCATTTGCGGTTGCAGGCACGGTCAAGGGGTAGAGCCCCGAAACCTAAACAAATTTCTTTATCATGAAAAAGTTTGGACATGTATTTTCCCGCCAAAAAAGGTTATGACATCATGATGATGTAATTAGTTTGTCATATTTAATAACTAGATTTTAACCACTATTTTGGCGCCAAATGGATGTTAACCGCCTTATAACCATCAACTTCCTTCTATATAAGGAAGATGAAATTACAATGTAACGCCCGTATTTTTTCGTTAGACATATTGCTCATAAAAATTTTGTTGTTAACGAAGTAAACTTTATAAATAAATAAAATTATTATTACATATTGTGTGTTTACAAAGTATTCTTTTTATATGATACAATGTATTTGTTATACATATAAATATTATGTCAACGTAATATTTTTATAAAAATATAGTTAACAATGTAATGAGAAGCTTTAAATAACAATTATAAATAAATGTGTATTTAGGATAAATGATCTAAAGGAAAATCATAGTAGTAGTGAATACGAATATGTCAATATAAAGAACGTCAAAATCTGATTTCGTACGAAGAAGTTATGATTTTTCAATGTTCGCGTTCGACTTAGTACACCAATATGTGTCATAAGATATGAAATGAAGATGGGTTACTTGTTAGCCAAAATAATGCAAACGAGGGTAGTGGTACTTGTCAATGCGAAACCAATGATATAAAGAACGTCTAAAACAGAGTTCCTAAGAAGAAGTTATAATTATCCAAAGATATCGAGAAAATAGTAGAGTCCGAACCAGCACCCTTCTCACCAAAATCGGGAGTGAACAGTGAATGGTGAATAGTGTCATTTCACCCCTATAAATAGTAGGTTAGCCCTCCTCATTTCTTACACCATTCTCTTTTGGGAATTTATCCTTTTACCCACGAGCATTTCGGTCCCTCGTGATTTGACATCTCTTTCTATAGTTTTAGTATCGTGAACTGAGCGTTGAAGTACTGAAAGAATCTTTTCAGGAGAAAGATTCATCAACGAAGTGTTAGAAGAATCTTTTCAGAAGACTTTCAACGATGAAGTTCTGCTCGCGAAGTTTCTGAATTTCCGCTAAACAACATGTAATTTTAGTTATACTTACTATGCCTTAGGGGTAGCTTATATATATGATTGTAGGCATTATTATGAACTTATAAATATCGATTGATCTACTTATGGGAGTGATGTCTATGCTAAATCTGTGAAGTGTTTAAAGTGGATTTTCCAAACAGTGTACTCTATATGCCAAACGGATCTACCTCTGATAGGATCTTATATGGTCGTTCCTTATCAACTATAAGTCAGTATTCATTTAGGATTATCGATGAATCTAAGAAATTATTATTTTAGTCATGAATAATATAAATGATAATTGAAACGTAATAATATTTATATATAGGTCTTTTAAAAGAAAAAGCTGAAGTAATAGGTGAAGCATAAACATAACCAAAAGTCTTCCACCTTTAACAAGGTGAGTGTGTAGTTACTTTCAAGAGCATAATCTTAAAAAAATATATTTATTACATAAAATTTTATTGGATATTAAGTATATGTATTATGCGCTATTTCTATATCTTGTTTAATGATAGTTTTGCAAAATCATGAACTGTATTGGAAGTCGTTTACATTTATTATAGGCTTGTTAAATTATAAACTAAGGTTTGTAAAGGATGATTAACTCAAAGTAAGATGATTAATCGAACAGTCTCATTCTGGGGAATAATGTGAGATTAAAACGGAGTGTAGTGGTCCTCCTTTTTCTAGACAACCAGAAATGGTGTGTCTGATACGGACATTCAATAGGTATGTTTGAGTCATCTATCAGATTATGATGACAACATTTGATTATTCTAGACAGTCTTGTGAATTACATTTTTAGTATGGACTTATAACCCACAGACGTAGATAAAATGGAATACCACATTTAACAAATACTCTAAACATTGGTTGCCTTTAAATGACTTACACTTGCCAAGGGATCATCTAGTTGTGTAGTCAATAAGTTGCTCAAACCATTCATCTGGTAAACTTATTCTTCTCGATAATCATTGAACTAGGATTTGTGAGAATCGGTTGGACTAGGTATGAATGGGTAGAGTGTCTTACAGATATTTACATTGGATTTATATATCTATATTGTTTGGAAATATTGGTTTTGCAAGATTATTAATATTATTATTTATCATTAAAATATTACAAGATTGAAAACCTTATGTGTCTGTAACAACTATCAATTTTGGATCCAACAGAAGTCAAATGAACCAACAAGAGTCAACTAAAGTCAACAAGTCAACGACTTAGGACTCAAAACACTTGGGATTTCGGTTATTGCATGGACCGAAATCACAATGGGATTTCGATTGGCACATGAGCTGAAATCACCATGTAATCTCGGTTGGCACATGGATCGAAATCACAAGGTGATCTCGTTTGGTGCTAGGCCGAAATCAGATGTGATTTTGGTGCATATTAGGAGGGATTTCAGTGGGAAAGAAGATAAGGAAGGGTCGACTTTGTGACTTGATGTTTCATCCTTTCCAATACCTAAAATATTACCCAACATGTATCAAATCAATTACCCAACAGATAACAAAGCAAATATCCCATCACCCTTCCCTTTTTAACTAGGGCCGAGATCACCCCACAAACCACCACCATTTCCATATTCTTTTCAGTTACTCCGAACTCTCTCAAGAAGCAAACCCAAAAATCTTCCAATATCATATTCTCCAAGTTTGTTCTTAGAATTTTGGTAAGTAGTTCTTGATTATCTAGAGTTTTTACACACTTTTACACTAGTTTCATTTTATTTACACACATTATTATGTGTTAAAAATCTTAGGATAATATCATCCACAATCAAGTGTTTTAGGCTTGGAAGTCTTCACAATAATCTCTTTATCCAACCATAAACACACTTAAGGTGAGTTCATAGCCCCATATTTTCGAGTTTTTCAAGTTTTAAGGGGGGCGGGGGGATACAAGTATAGTTTGGTTTTTACACAAATACTTGCATTATTTCATCTCTATGTTAAGTATAAAACCTTATTTTCATGAAATATGGTTATCACTAGTTTTGAAACAATTATTTGTGATATATTAGTTTTGAGATGCAAAACTAACAAAAAAAAACATAAACTATGTTATATAATCATAAGGCAAGTTAGACCACGCCAGTCAAGGGTGAAAAATGTCATAACGTTCCGACGCCCGAAGGATGTCGTAGCAGGCCAACTAGTCATTAGCATGGTTATGATAACTCACATGGCATATTAACAAAACATTTGGTTTACGTGGTTAACATAGAATCAAGTAGTTTTATATAAAGATAAAACTTCATAACACTATTTTCCCAGTACAACATTACTTACGTTTTTAGTCTTGGGTTTAAGACTTACAATTCATTTCTAAAAAAAATAGTGGATTTTCTAGAAGCACACTCTATCATTTTTACAAAAGAAAAAGCTAGCAATTTCTCATGCAAAAATGCTTATGAACTCACCAACTTAACTGTTGATACTTTTCAAAACCACTTGTATTCTCCGGGAATCAATAAACAGGTAATCAAAGAGTTTTTGGAGGATGGCCATCACTGTGTCACGTTATTTACTTTTGCTATACATATTTGATATCAAACAAACAATGTTTTGAGTACAATGTAAAATTTTAATTTATCAATATGATGGTTGTATGGCTTTGATCAATTATATTCAATTGTTGTGCTACTATACATGAAAGTCATCCACCCCCAGAAAATTTCGTCCTTCTAGTTTGGGGGTGTGACAGATTGGTATCAGAACATTGTTTATAGTGAACTAAGTATATCAAACCACATAAGATATACAACTATAAATACAATGGGGCTAAAATACTCTGAAAAAGAAGTATACTCCAAAAATATAATAAGTATTTTCTAAAAGTACATGTACATGCATAAATACTGGGACAATGTTGTAATAGGAACCATATAAAAGTATTTAGCTAAGTTTGACACTACGAATAAGCCTAAATAGTTATGTAATCATATCTGGGATAAATATAGCCTAATCAACTATATTTATGCGAGATATTACCAACATGTGTTTAGGAATGATCGCGATGGACAACGATTCTAAAACTTACCAACCCTATATACCAAGAAACTCTAGAATCAAACTCAATCATTAAAATACTATAGGAGTATTTTAGAATACTATAGAATCAAACACTTAAACCCTTCTGTATTTTTCACATCTCTATTCTTGCACATACATCATTTCAGGATTCCATAACTTGGAGACCCCTATTTCCTTAACCAGGGTAATGGTAGGTGGATTGAGGAGGATCCCGGAGAGGATCCTGAGGAGTTAATGGAGGAAGAGGAAGATCCTGAAGAGGATCCAGGGGAGGAAGAAGATGAGGAGGAGTCAAAGAAGGACTCAGATGTAGAGTCGGAGGTTATTAATCCTACTTACGTCGCCAGGGTTCCCGCACAATGACTAGGCTACCATGGGCCCACGCACTACTGGGCGGAAGATTTGGAGAGATAGAGCCGACAACAGCGCCAGTGTTCTCTTTACAGCATGGAGCGAGGTTTCTATAACCTCAGTCATGGGGTCCGGAAGACAAGGACCTTCTTTTCATGGTTCAGCGGATCGCACATCTCGAGGATTAGACCATGGCCTCAGCAAATCGGATCACGGAACTAGGGGCTGCCGTAGAGGTCACTACATTGAAACCCAATGGATTGAGAGGAACTACCCTCGAACCTGTAGTGTCATCGACCACCTCCAGGAGGACCTCACCACCACTCGAGCGGAAACAAAGGAGTATCAGGAGAGGCACTCGAACCTCGAGTAGAGGGTGATTGCAGTATAGCGTCAGATAGCGGAGATGCAGGCCTCTACGACTTCATCCCACAGCCCACAGGAGACCACCCACCGTAAGTATAACTTATACTACTCATGTTGTTTTTATTACATTTATGAGTAAGCGTTGGTGCTACTCTTTCATGTAAACCTTCTTAAAGGTCAATTTTCACAAAACTATGTACTAGTACTATATTATCAAAGACATGGACATGTATTTTACTTTATTGGGTGTTGCTATCTGCCACCGCCTCCATAAATGGACTCTGCCGTGTTCCAGGCTGCTGTAACAGTCGTTGTGGCTGCTGTCGTGGCCCAAATTAGCAGTAACACCAACGCAAGTAGAAACATGATTAACAGTTCCAATCAAAGCGAAAACCAAGGGCACCAATGAGTGTGATCCTACAAAGAATTCATGAATTTCAAGCCCAGGACCTATCCTGGTGACGATGGGGTCGTTACTTTGATAAGATGGTTTGAGAAAACTGAGTCCATGTTCGAAATATGTGCATGTCCGGAAGAATTCAAAGTCAAATATGCAGCGTATAAATTCGTGGACTCGGCTTTATTATGGTGGAACGGCCATGTTAAAACTCTGACTCTGACTGTGGCCAACGCTATGAGTTGGGAGGACCTGAAAGTTATGATGATAGAAGAGTATTATCTGAGGAGCGAGATGCAGAAACTGGAACAAGAACTGTGGGAACACACCATAAAGGGATCCGATATTGCCACCTACACTGCTTAAAATAACAAACTGGCAACTCTGTACCCTGGAATAGTCAACCCAGAGGCCAAGAAAGTGGAGTGTTACATTTGGGGACTATCCCCTCAGATCCAGGGAATGGTCATATCTGCTAACCCGAGCACCTTTAACAGTGCCAAGAGTTTAGCAAAAACTCTTGTCAACCAAGGAGTTCGTCAAGGAATTAAAACCCTCACACCCAAAATACCAAAAGGGGGTGACAACAACAGGGAATTTTGGAACAAAAAAGGACCAACCTGCTCAAGACCCGGCCAAGAAACAACAAACTGTAGCCGTCCATGCCATCACCGCCCTAGCGCTCCAGCACCAGCTAAGCAATATGTTGGGACTTTTCCGAAATGCGACAAGTGCAACTACCATCACCATGGAGCCTGTCGAGAAATGCAATTTAACAAATACAACAAGAAGAGGCATCCCGCCCATTTCTACAAGGCGCCAGCACAAAAAACCACCCAAGTCGCTAGCGCTTGAGTAAGTCGAGCATGTTACGGATGCGGTGAGACGGGGCATTTCAAGAGAGATTGCCCAAAGGCACATAATAGAAATGGCGGAGGCATGGGAAGGGTTTTAACAATGGAGAATAAGGAGGCTATGAGGGATCCCACCGTGGTTACTGGTATGTTTCTCCAAAATAACTCATACGCATGCATACTTTTCGATAGTGGTGCGGTGAAAAGTTTCGTGAGCCACCAGTTTAAACACTTACTCAAATAGAACCCACAATCGTTAAATGAAACATTCACCATAGAAATGACAATGGAAAAATAGAAAGCACTAAGGATATATACATAGGATTCACTCTAACTCTAAACAATCATTCCTTCTAAATCGACCTAATGTCGGCCACAATAAGTAGTTTTGACGTTATCATTGGTATGGATTGGTTAAGTCCCCATCATGCCGATATCCTGTGTTACGAGAAGGTCGTGTGCCCTAACCAACCAAGTGGCGAAACTGAAAGACTCCAACTTTCGTATTTATGAAAAACCCAAACTTTCATACTATTCTAACATTATTCTTAAGTTACTTCCTCAAAACATGCTACATGCATATTTATAAAACAATATTTTATATTGATAAAGTGATTACAAAAGATTGGATACAAACCGACTAAGTTCTATTACATTTCATATCTACCCACGAATCTACTATTCATATACATACATGAACTTTAAAAAAATATAGAGAAATAGTATTAACTATTCTAAATCTTTCAGCAGTATAAAACTATATTTGATACTCATCACCTACAATTGTTAAATATTGAGAGGAATAAGCGATAACACTTAGTGAATTCAATAAATAGATACAATATAATCTTATGCCTTATATATACTTCAATGTGGCAAAAGCAAAGAGGAACAATAAGACATATGTGAAATCAAGTGACAAGCATTCATATCAATCAAAGACTTTATTCAAAGATATACTTTTCAATGAGACATAACGATTTCAATACTTGATATGCATCAATAAAGCTTTGGCCCAAATGGCACATAAGACATAATTTCTGATTTACAATATGATAAATTTCATTCACGCCCTGTTTAGCATTTTGGTAGATTTCAGGTTTTCACGCCCTGTTTAACCATTTGCCAATACCATAGAATAGAGTTTAATTCTCTTACGGAGTCATGCTCTACATGGTCGGAGGCTACATACCATTCCTATCTAACTTTCTGCCAATGCCATAGAATAGAAGTCATTCTCTTACGGAGACATGCTCTACATGGCCAGAGGCTACGTACCAGTACCAATGTGAATCTAAGTCCTTTCAATGATCACATGGTCAAAGGTATTATATTTGCTATAAACATAGCGAATAAAATAACACGGGAAAATAGCTCAGAATAATAACACTGAGAAGCACATAGCACATATAACACATAACATGCAATTGTTCCTATATATTGAAATCACCTTAAGTTAACCTGGGGTTAAAATAGTAATTTGGACAGCATTTCGGCTTTAAATATGACTTTCTATGTTGAAAACCGGGAGCTTAATTAAAAATCGGGCTCTGCGAAGGTAGGGCTTCAAAACCGAAAAGATAAATTTTTCGGGCTTCGCGAGGGTCTTGGGGCATGTTTCGGGTTCTAAAATTGATATCGGGGCTTCGGGGAAAGTCAAAATAGTGAATATATGGAATTAGGGTGAAAAAGTGTCAAATTTTCAAAGTTACATAGGAAGGCTCGCAGCCTCCCTTTATATAGGGTGAGAGGGTTCGGACCTAGTGGCTGGGAAGTGTCCAAGTCGCACCAATGAGGCTCGGTCCGGAGGGGGGTGGCGAAGCAGATGCGAAGCAACTCGATGGCAGCAGCTGCGAAGGGTACGTGGCAGGAGAAGCGAAGGCCACGAGGCCGCTGCGAGGCTTGGACGTGGCTTCGATGCGATGGGTGCATCAGGGGCTCGTGTGTGTTATGTGGCCACTTCGTATTGGCACATGCATCGCTTCTCAGGCTAGGCCACATCTCGGATTCGTTGCTGCTTCGTGCGAGGTGATGTGGCCTGACACTATTCATGCGAAAATTCTCGGTTTTCGTGCCCCGAACTTCTAAAATCCATAATTTTCACATACGAGCTCCGTTTTGGACGTTCTTTATATGCATGCGTAGCTAAAATTACGCTCTACAACTTTCGTTTAGACTTTTCCTGCTAAATTTGAATTTATTTTTAATATTATTATTTTTAACAGACCGGGACAGGAAAATCCGTTAAAAATTCATAACTTCTTCATCTGACATCCATTTTCGTCAGACTTTTTACCGTTGTACTACAAATGATGAGACCTTCGATTCTTGTTTAGGATGTATTGGTCAAATATCGCTCGATCTAAAATTCGAGTTTTTAGTTGTCTACTGCTAAGTTGAAACTTCGAAAAATCATAACTTCCTCATACAAACTGTGGAGGAAAGAACCACTATGCAAAAGACTGCATTCTAAAGAAAATGGCAGAGAAGGATGAGGAAAAAGATGAAGAGGCCTTGTTGATGAAAAAGCTTGAAGAGATCCAGAGAAAGAAAGCTACTGCTAACCCTTCAATAAATGCTTTAATTGTGCATGGTTCGGCAGCGGATGATGAGTTCGGTGGCGTGCAGGTCTGGTCAACCGAATCAGAGGATGATGAGGTCAAGAAACCATCTCATGGAGAGGAATACGTTGCAAGAGGTGAAGAAAGCGGTGGGAAGTGTTTGATGGTGACAGATGTATCTCAAATGAGGGGATACAATACGGATGGTGGGAATGAAGACTCCGAGGAGCGAGAGGACCTATGCTTCACAGCAAAACCTCTCAGCGTGCAGATCAATAAGCTAGATGAATTGATCAAGAAGGTATAATCCGTTTTTGTTTCATTTAAAGTCCCACAAAATTCGTATGAAAAAGAATTAAAAAGCTTAAATTCAAGAATCTCAAATCTAGATAGTAGTTTAACTCAAACACTGGTCACCAATTCTAACCTAACTGACCAAATAAGCAGGGTGTCTTCCAAGAGTGAAGAACGGAGGATGTGGATAGAGCTGAAGGAATCGGAGCTGATTAAATCCAAAGATGAAAACATTTATTTGCAAAGAGACAATTTAAAACTTTTGAAACAGAGAAATGTATTTTGTTTAATTGCTAAACGTCTTTATGCTAACATCACTCAACTTCATCTGAACTGTGAAATAGGGCAGAAAATTCATCGCATGATTTTTCCCTTCCTTGAGTTTAAGGAGGATGAAATCGATGCTGAAGCATATAACTGCGAAAGTGTTGTTTCGTCTGATGATGTGAATCTCACTTACATGTATGGTCTGGACAAAATTGAATCTTTTATAAAGTCCAAAGACCATAAGGATATGCTGAAAAACATTTTGGATGAAAACGAAAAGCTGAAACTAAGGACCGAAACCATACAAAAATTTGACTCATTGAATACCAAGTTAAGTTCAGAAAATAAAATTGATGTTGAAAACACATCTGAACTTAATGAGAACGATGATATGAGTGAAATTTTTGTAGAGGATGAAGTTGATTGTTCTGAGTTTGTTAAAAGCGAACCCGAAAACCACAAAAATCTTATTTCTGAGAACTCTGTAGAGTTTGCTCGTTTGTCCAAAAATAAGTCCCTAATTCTTGAGGAAAAGGTTGTTGTGTACCAAAAGGTGAGAACAACACCAAATCAGGTATATAAAGTCAAAGGAGTATCCGAACATCAAACAGCCGAACTCACTCCCATTGTAAACGAAGATAACGCAGATGGCTGCGATGAGTTCTTCTGGTCTACTCCTATAGATAATGTCGATGAAACAGTTGGTTTATCAGAGCGAACGTCCTGGAAAACAAAAGGAAGATATGTACCAGAGCCGCTGAACAATCCTGACAACTTTGACGTACCAAGTACAAGTGGCACTAAAGAAATTCCTGTAGAAGAAGTCACCTCCACAAATGAAACCTCATCTATAAAGAGCGAACCTGTTGTTCAAAAGCCTAAACAGAAGGCGAATATTCACAGGCAACCCAAACAGGTGAAAAATCAAAAGCAGCAGAGGAATCTGAGATACAAGAAGAATCTCTCAGAGCGAAAACAGTTCTGGCGATCTCAAAATGCCCATTTTTCTGATCATGACAGGAAGTCAGAGAAAAGAGCAGTCAGACCGCAAGAAAGTATTAACAACCGAAAGGAAAGGTTCTGTTCAGAGAACACCAGCTACCGAAAGCATAGGTTCGGTTTCGAGAGCAAAAGTTACCAAGGTTCAAGGTTCGGTCTCACTAATGACCACAAACAAAAGGGTCACCTATAACCTCAAGTCAAGAAAACTTCTCAGTCTAAATTCTCTCATTCTAATTCTTCTCTACCCCATTCTAAATCCAATTCTGTTCAAACCCAAAATCCAAAATCTTCAACAGATTTGAAAGGAAAATCGAAGGTTTCCTTAGTCAAGAGTGATCAAAAGCATTCCAAGGCCCAAACACCTGAACCTGAATCCAAACCGACTGTAACAAATCCCAATAAAATTAAAGTTTTCACTATTAAGAAGAAAGATGAAACAACTTTAATAAAAAGAACATATCTCGTTGACATTTCTCTTACTATTCCTGTTCCTGTGAAAGGCTCACGTGGACCCAAGAAACTTTGGGTTCCTAAATCTGCTTGATTTTTGCAGGTTATCAGTGATGAGCAGTTCGACGAAGAATGGTATATTGACAGTGGCTACTCACGTCACATGACAGGAAGGAAGGAAGAGCTGAGGGGATTTTGATCACTTCTAAACGGCGGGAATGTCAAGTTCGGGAACAACTCATATGGCACGATTAAAGGTTATGGGATGATAACAAATGGAGACTTCATGATTAGAAAAGTTGCATACGTTGAAGGACTACAGCATAATCTCATCAGTGTATCTCAGCTTGTTGGAGGTACCGGTCTTAAAGTTTCGTTTGATGATGAGGGTTCGGAAATAATAGAGAAGAAAACAAAAAGAGTAATTCTCAAATCGGAGCGCAAAGGCGAAATGTTTCCTCTCAATCTCAAACCTATTAAAAGAAACCCAGCTATCTGTCTATTATCCAAAGCACATTCTGACGAAAGTTGGTTGTGGCACCGAAGGCTCTCCCATCTCAATTTCAAGAATATTAACAAACTTGTCACAGGAGTTCATGTTAGGGGTCTTCCATTGCTCAAGTTTGATCGAGAACATTTGTGTGCTGCGTGTGAAATGGGGAAGCAGAGTCGTCAAAGTCACCCATCCATCATAAACACTAAAGTCGTTGAACCACTTGAGTTAATTCACATTGACTTGTGTGGTCCATCTTCTATCGAAAGCATTGGCGGTAGCAAGTATATTCTTGTTATTATTGATGACTTGTCACGTTTTACATGGGTGTTCTTTCTGAAGCACAAATTTGAGGCAACTCACAAGCTGAAGATGTTTATCAAGCAGGTCGAAGTGCAGCTGAGGAAAGTAGTCCGCAACATCAGAAGCGACAATGGGCTGGAATTCAAAAATAAAGAATTTGAAGACTTTTTAGCAGAAAAAGGAACCAGTCACAACTTCTCAGCTCCCTACATCCCTCAAAAAAACGGAATTGTCGAAAGACGAAACCAATCTTTGTGTGAGGCGGCTCGAACCATACTAAGTTTCGCTTCTTTACCGTTATATTTCTGGGTTAACGCTATTTCTGCAGCATGTTTCACGCAGAACAGGTCCTATCACAACAAGCGTTTCTTTCTTACTCCTTATGAGATCATCAACAATAGGAAGCCGAACGTTAAATTCTTCCATGTATTCAGCTCACAATGCTTCATCTTCAACTCTAGAGAACATCGTAACAAGTTCGACGTTAAAGCTGATGAAGGGATTTTTCTGGGATACACTCTTACTTCAAAAGCATTTCGCGTCTTAAATAAGCATTCAAGGAAGATCGAAGAGACATATTATGTGACTTTCGATGACAGCTACGTCAAAAGAATAAAGGCTACTGAAGAAGCAATTGTAGAAATTTTCACTCAAACAGGTCATGTCATGGCCTCGATTGCTACTTTGTTTGAGCAGTTTGTGGAGTTATTCGATGAACCTGAGAAAGCTACTCTCTCGGAAGCCAAGGCAGCAGACAACAAAATCAACCATCTGAAGCAAATCGTTGAAGATGCCACTGAACGAATGGGTAAAGGAGAGCAAGTTCCAAACAAACCTCCTCAGCAAGGCACTTCAGTTGAGGGGGAGAATCCATCTTCTTCAAAACAGCCAAGCTTACCAGTTGAGGGGGAGCACTCTATTCCTGTTGCACCCGAAAGCTCTACTGCACCCGAAGGTACTGTAGCACCCGAAAGCTCAACACTGCCAGAGAGCTCTTCACAGCCGGAGAGCACAACCACACCCGAAAGTCCTGTAGCACCAGAAACATCAGCCACACCGGAAAGCTCATCACTCGAGGGGGAGAATGCCGATATGTTTTATGATGATGACAGTCAATCTGAATTAGAAGAGATGGTGAACGCTGAATTGGATCCATCCTATGATCCAAATTACCGTCCTCTTCTCAAATGGACTAGAGATCGTCCTCTTTCACAGGTTGTGGGTAATGTCTCTGAAAAGGTGTTGACCCGATCTCAACTGAAGGCAAAGCAAACTTCTTTATTTTCAAAAGTAGAGTTATGTATGTTTAACTCTTTCGTCTCAAAAGTTGAACCAAAGACAGTAAACACCGCTCTTGATCACTCTGATTGGGTTCAAGCTATGCAAGACGAACATAATGAGTTCGAAAGAAATAAAGTTTGGCGTCTCATTCCAACTCCTCAAGATGCCTCGGTTGTTGGTCTTAAATGGGTCTTTAGAAATAAAATGGACAAGGAAGGCAATGTATTAAGAAACAAAGCTCGTCTAGTTGTGAAAGGATACTGCCAGGAAGAAGGAATTGATTACGAAGAGACTTTCGCTCTAGTTGCAAGGCTGGAATCTGTTCGAATATTTCTTGCCTATGCTGCACACAAAAACTTCGAGGTCTACCAAATGGATGTAAAATGCGCTTTTCTGAATGGAGAACTTGAAGAAACGGTTTACGTGGAGCAACCTCCTGGTTTTGTCAATGAAAAGTACCCAAATCACTGTTATATTCTGGACAAGGCAGTTTACGGTCTGAAACAAGCACCTAGGGCCTGGTATGAAACGCTAACTAAGTTTTAAAAGATGTCCAAATTCAAACAAGGTTCAGTTGACCCAACCTTCTTTCGTAAGAAGGAAGGTAACCACCTTATGATTGTTCAAATCTATGTCGATGATATCATCTTTGGCTCTACGAATCCCAGCTTAACAGCTGAATTCAGAAAGCTGATGGAGACTAAATTTGAAATGAGCTCAATGGGTCCGATTAACTTTTTCCTTGGTTTAAATATTAGACAGCGACCCGAAGGCATCTTTATCAACCAGGAAGCATACACCAAAACTCTTCTTACCAAATTTCGCATGATGGGAGACTCAAAGGTCAAAGCTCCAATGGCATTCGGCACCAAACTCACACCCTCCTTGGAAAATACCGGCAGTTGATATTACGTTGTACCACCAGATGATTGGGTCCTTAATGTACCTTACTGCTAGCAGGCCTGATATAATGTTTTTTGTATGCTATTGTGCTAGGTTTCAGGCGAATCCTCGTGAACCACATATGCTTGCAGTGAAAAATATACTCTGGTATCTGAAACGAACCACCTCCCTCGGTCTATGGTATCCATCAAACTCAGGCTTCTTCGTTCAAGCCTTCTCAGATGCAGACCTTGGAGGATGTGGTTTAGACAGGCAAAGCACCACAGGAGGCTGCCAACTCCTTGACGGGAAGTTGGTCAGCTGGCAGTTAAAGAAACAAACATGTGTTTCTCTTTCTACAGCCGAAGCAAAGTACATCGCAGTTTCCTCTTGTACATCTCAAGTCATTTGGATCCAAAGCCAGCTCCGTGATTATGGACTCAACATGAAAAAGATCCCACTATATTGCGATTCAGAAAGTGCAATTAGGATCTGTCATAACCCAGTGCAACACTCCAAGACCAAGCATATAGCACAGAGGTATCACTTTATTAAGGATCATGTGGAGGATGGAAATGTCGAAATTCACTTTGTTCGAACCACTGATCAACTGGCCGATATCTTCACCAAAACCCTACCTGAAGCTAGTTTCAATAAAATCCTTCAAGGTCTAGGAATGATGGAATCGGAGTCGGTACCAAACACACCATCTCAAAGCTAACAGTTGGAAGTGAAATGAACCGAACGCTCGGTCTATTTCGGGTTCGGTTCACATGGGAACCGAAATGAACCGGACGCTCGGTCTATTTCAGGTTCGGTCCCATTGCACATGTTTTCGCTCCATCTCAAAAAGGTGTTGTCTATGGTTGTATACTTATGTACAGTTGTTTTCCAAAAATCCAAAAATATTTTTTTTGGAACCGAAATGAACCGAGCATTCGGTCCATTTTGGGTTCGGTTCAAATTTTTTTTTTTTGTTTGTTTTTGTTTTGTTTGGTTTTTCTCTTTTCAAAAATTTCAAATCTCCAAAAATATTTTCTTTCTTTTACTTCTATTCTTGTTTAAATATCGATGGGGCAGGTATCATTCTCACACTTTATACTAGTTAAGCGTCCCTAGAAGCATGCTGTTGCATGTTGTCCAAAGCCTCAACTGATTTTGAATAAAGCCTTAATGACTAGGTATATACAAACCTTTTGTTCCCAATTAGGCTGCTACATTTATTCTAATCATGAGCTACCTTACTCTTTTCTCATATGGGTTAAGAGTTTACTGCTTGGTCACTATTTTTAGCAGAGGTACTTTGGTTTCTTTTCACCACCTCAAATATTTTTCTCCATCATATTTCGGTCCCATATAGTAACCCTTGAGACTCTCAGAAATAACCACTGAGGTTTATGGTTACACAATCTCTGTGTTTATGATCTTAGCCTCGTGTCACTACGTGCTAAGTGAAACCCTAAATTCAATACCTAACATGAATTGACGATAAACAATTACATTTGTAGTTGTATCATGAAATCTCTTTCCTTTGTGTGATTCTTATGAAATTGTTAATCACCATGACATTTCTTCCTTTAGAATCCAGTTTTAATCTTTTGAGATTTCACAAACAAATATCTCCAACAAGTCACTATACATACATCCCAACCTACTTGTTCAACAGACCACATCGGTCTCAGAGGTACTTCATTTGGTCTCGATCTTATGTCAAGGTCCGGGATTCTAAACTGAAGCGAAATCCACTCTTTTAAGCCTTATCAAAAGATGTCTTTCAACACTTCTTAACAAGTGATTGATCGTAATTCAACGGGAATCCATACAGACACTTTAAAGTCTCTCTTGACTTTGAAGGAAGAGATTCGTGCCCGGGATCCACTGTTTTGTGTCTACATTGACATCACATATCCCCACATAGATGTTGTTTTATTTCCTTATCATTTGACACTCTATGCATGAAAATCTTTGATTTTCCAAAAGTCTGGTTCAGTTCCGTCCTTATCTCTTGTTTGGATGACAGCTCTTTAACAGATAAGGTGCTGACTCAGCCGACAGAGTACCGGCTTCAATAGAGATTTAACGGGCGCGCGTGCAAAAAGGAACAGTATTCTCTCTCATGCGTAATCATCGGGGACGCTAACTATCAATTTTCAATCACATCAAGCGCCGTTCCGAGTTCCGAGAAGATTTGGGGGCGAATTTTTCTCTCTCATCCATAACTGATATAAAGGGTTCAACCCCGGCCATTTCTTCTCTTCATAGCACTCCTAAAACCTCACAGACAATTTTTTTTGCTACTGTTTCTCTTCTTCCTTGAAGCATTCAATAATGGCAGATTCCTCCTCCGTCCATGAAACCTCTTCCCGCTCAACCATTCTTCCCATCCGACCACAACAAAGCCTTGTCATAGATCTCAACCCAATATCCTATGATGCATTTATGTATCCGATAGTGGAGTGTCTCAAATACTATCTACTCATTCTTGCTCTATCAAAGGTTGAAATCGTTCCAATGGAGTGCCTTTCACAGATTTTCTCCACTGCCTACTACGACAAATCAGTTGATCGGATCTACTTCAACATTCTGGACAACAAATCCTCTATCTCCAAGCAGCGCTTCTGTTGGCTTCTAGGGTTTGAATTTGACGAATCGAGGGTTAACCCTGATTCAATCACCATGAGTCAACTCTTTTCCATGTTTTATAACATGGGATACACAGAAATCCTTACGACGATGTCTAAATTCAAGAAGTCGTGCCTTCCTCTTCAATGGAACGGATTCTTCACAATCCTCTTCAAGGGTTTATCTGAAAGAAGTGCAGGTTCTGATGGGGCCAGTCGATTATTCATGACTACTCTTTACGGTCTGTATACTGGAATCAATCTTGATTATGGTTCGATTTTGTGGCAACAGTTGATCCAAAACCTTGGCTCCTCCTCTCGGCATACTGAAATATCTTATGCCAGGTTTTGGACGATC
Source organism: Lactuca saligna (assembly GCF_052625555.1). Taxonomy (NCBI): domain Eukaryota; kingdom Viridiplantae; phylum Streptophyta; class Magnoliopsida; order Asterales; family Asteraceae; genus Lactuca; species Lactuca saligna. Next base: position 59,987,310 of record NC_136419.1, on the reverse strand, counting down.
GTTACCAAATGGGCCATGGACAAATATCATGTCCCTACAGTGGCCAACTCTCCTCTCTCCTCAATTGGTGTGTTTCATACCACCAAGATTATTGTGACTGATTCCTCCAAATTTATTTTTGTTGGATCCATTCCAGAGTCCATGTCCACCGATGTATCCAAGGAGAGCAGGATCTTCAAAGCTTACAAGGATTTTCCTCCTTCGGGACTGAGAGAGTTGACCCCTAAGATGATTCAGTCCATTAACGATGCAGACAAACCGGCCACAAGGGGGAAGAAACCAGAGCAGGGGAAAATAAAGAAGGTTGCAAAAGGGGCGAAAGGTCCTACCCCTAAGAAACGAAAGTTGTCAAAAGCGACCCTATCTCCTCCACCGAAGAAGAAGAAAACACAACCGAAACTAAACTGGTTCTTGCTTCTTCGAGTGATTCCGAAGCTGAAAGTTCAGACTCTGAACAGTCGATCCGAGGCGACTCTCCTCCCCTTTCTCCCATTCATGAGGTACCTATTGTCACTGAACCTATCTCTTTTCCTCTTATTACCACATCTATTTCCATTCCCACCATAACCTCCTCTATTTCTATTCCCCCCATAACTACCTCTACTACCATTCCACCCACAACTATTCCTATACCACCACCCATTTTCTCCGACGCCACTACAACAACCACTGAAGTTTGAACCAACGTATCTGATACAGGGGCTCATATTTCAACACCAGAACATACCCCTACACCCGAACCTACTTCATCACCCGAACCCACTTCCACTACCGAACCATCCGCTACACCCTTATATCCCACTCACTCTGCTGAAACCGAAACCTTTCTGGGAGGGGAAGATATGACCTTCGATTCCATCTACTTCAGCCCCTACCAAGTTCAAAGTGATGATGATGATGATGCTTCTGTCACCGAAAAGCACATCAAGGAACTCCACGAGAAGATTGATAATCTCGTGGCTTCCTCCTCTACCTCAAAATCTCACATCTCGGAGGCCGCCATTAAGGGGATGGTGGAAACTTTCACCAAAGCACATGAAGCCTCAATTAGCTCCGTTGTTGCTGCTATTGACAACTCTACAAAGGCTTGTGTTGCAGCGACCGAAAAAGTCGAAAAACTATTTGAAGACGCTAACATTTTTCTGGAGTCTTTGCAGGAGGCATCCGAAACTAATACCAAGAAAATTCGCATGGTTGTAGAGAAGTAGGTCACTTCACTAGAAATATAAAAACAATACTTTGCCATCTTCCGTCAAACTCTCAGAGAAGACAATCAGTCCTTTCAGTCTTCTGTTGCGGATCGTCTACTCAGCTTCCAACAAACTCTTGCCGCAGACTCTACTGCAAAGGATGAGCTTGCTCGTAAAACTTCTGAGCTCCATCTTGCAAGTCATCAGCTCTCCCAAGCAGATAAGGAGATCGATTCTCTTCGGTCTAATAAATCTGTGGATAAGAGTTGTGTTTCGGATGTTCACGGGGCTCTATCCAACATCATTGAAGCCCATGATCCGATTCTTAACTACTCGGTGAGGCGCACTCTTGCAAAGAAGCTTGCTCCCACCCTTGCCTTGCTTAGACGAATTGAAGGGATTCCTGAGCAGGAGTAACATTCAAAACAAGGGGGAGAAACGAAGGCCACAGCTCAATCACAACCTCCTCCAATTCCCAAAGCTCAATCTCAATCACTCCCACTTTCTTCACTAGTTCCTCTTAGAGCACCTAAACCAACAACTGTTCCTGCATCAGGTTTGAGTGCTCAAAGCAAAGACAAATAGATTCTCAATGATAGTGATGAAAGTGAGGACAAAGAACCGATTGCCAACATTCTGAAGAAACAGGCCAGGGAGAAGGAGCTTGATGAAAATGCTCGGATTGTCAGAGAGGCTGAAGCCAATGAGAGGAAGGTAAAGGAGGCTCATGATCTCCTTGAAAGCAGAAAAACTCTATTTCCTCCTTGGACTCTTGAAGAGCTTGTTAAAGAACCTATCGAGTCACCCAGCACTCTTTAGCTTGAACCTGTGATCTCCTTGGAACTGGTCAATTCGGTGGATTCCCAATTTGACATGCCCTTGACCAGAAAAGCTTTTATCTTCCATGCATTCGCCCACATAGCTGAAGTTCCTCATCCTCACCCGAAGATTGATAGGGAACTTATAGACTTCTATCTGAGGACAGCTCAACCTCAATATCAGACGTGGAGCGCACAGAAGATTATCCATGTTCGGGTCCTCAAACCTGTTCGGGAGGGTAACTTCACTAACGTCAGATTCAAGGTCTTGAGGGGATCCGACAAAACCGAGCATGCCATCTCTCTAGCCGATCTTCCCAACTTAAATCCTCATGACTGGATAATCCTGCACAACATTCTTCTCATCAATGAAATGGAATATGGTCCGATCATAGATCATTTCAAGAGGATGTTGGTGTGCTATATTTTGGAGGTTGCCAAGTTGGATCACGAAGTTGCAAATGTTCTTAGAAAGAAGCCTACTATCACTCCAGTCGGTTCTGAAAGTGATTTAAATAGAATGCAGATGGGAAAGATTGACCCAAAACGAAACTCAGTCATGTTCACCATGGCAGAAGGTCAGAAATGCTTATTTGCTTTGGCTAACAAACATCTTTACACCACTTCCTGCTTGGAGCATGTTCTGGGAATCATCAATCGGTGCAAGCAGAATTCGGAGAGTGATAAGAAATACTTCAACAACATGATCAATTGGTATATTCACTTCCGAAAAACACTTCTAGCTATTATTCCATGCATGTTCAAGACCGTGAAGAAAGCTGGTGCCGCAGGTGCAAGCAAGCCGAAGTGAGGTCTCGCCCCAATTGACGCAAAGGGGGAGATTGTTGGGTATATGGTGTTGCGTCGTGGGCTTGTCTCTTAGCCTTATTTTGTATCCGGGTTGGGCTTGTCCATGCATCCGTGACTTATTTTGTTAGGGTTTGAGTATTTATAGATGACTTCATGCGTCTTAGTACGTAAGATTCTAGAGATAATCATATAGTCTTCATTATTTTGTAAACCCTAAAGCCTCTACAGCGGATGTTCTTTGTCGAGCTCTGCTGAGGCTTGAATCATTTGAATCATTAAGCATACTGTTGATTCCATCTCTTGTTTATTTCTTTACTTGAATTGTTTTGTTAAACCTGTGAATGATCTAAACGATCTTAGAGATTAATATCTCATCACAATATGTAACCCCTGGACGCTCACTCATGATTTAGAAACCTCAATTATGTTTCCTTATCAAAGCAGAATCTGATGAAAGCCGGTTATGGCACCAATGTCTTGCACACTTGAAATTTAAGTATATCAACAACTTAGTTGCTAGTGAACATGTACGAGGCATACCTCTTCTAAAATTTGATAGCGACACTCTCTATGCTACTTGTGAATGTAGGAAAATCAGCAAGAAACAGCACCCTTTGATCTAGGACTCCACTATAAGAGAACCTTTGTAGTTGCTAAACATTGATGTATGTGGTCCTTCTATTTTTGAAAGTATGTCTCGAAAGAAGTATATTTTGGATATTGTCGACGATCACACTCATTTCACATGGGTCTTTTTCTTTGTCAAAAATATGAAACCGCTCAAGAATTAATCAACTTCATCAAAGGAATTAAAGTCTGTATGAAGCTTCCTGTCAAAACATCTGGAGTGACAACGGAACTGAATTTACCAATTCTCTTTTAAATAATTACCTCATTGAAAAAGGAATTTGATCACAACTTTTCTGCTCCATACACTCCTTAGTAAAATGGTGTTGTCGAAAGAAGGAATCGAACCCTAATTGAATCTTCCAGTTCATGCTCAACTTTGCTAATCTTCCATTACATTTTTTGGTTGATGCGGTAGCTACTGCATGTTATGTTAAGAACCAAAGCTTCATCAACAAGTGACTTAAATACATGTCATATGAAGCACTAAATGGTAAGAAACCTAATGTTAAATTCTTTCATATTTTTGGTTGCAGATGCTTTATAAAAAACAACTAGGATCACTTAAGCAAATTTCAACCAAAATGTGATGAAGCCATATTTCTAGGATACTCCACCATAGGTGTCACATATAGAGTTTTAAACAGATGAAATTATCTTATTGAAGAAAGCTTTGACATTATGCTTGATGACATGTTTGTTCGAAATTCCTCTAAAACTTATGTCACTTCTCAGATTATGGAATGTGATATGTCATCTTCGAGTCAACCAATCCAACAGGTCATTGTAAACATCGACTTTGATTCACTTTTTGGTCCACAAGAAATTTCCCTAGATGTCGATGTCATTCATAGATCCTAACTTTTATTTCCATTAATTCATCCAAACCTATAATCTCAGAAGCTTAAACTGAAGAAGCAACTGCTTCACAGGTTGAGGGGGAGAATCATTCTTCAAATCCATCTTCCTCACCAGTTGAGGGTGATCAATATTCAGATCCTTATGATATACTAGATCTACTAGAAACCATAAATCATGATACCCAATTACCTATCCCTGGTACCACGCCTTCTAAGGATTAGATTGCTTGCGCGCACGAACAGGGGGGGGGCATCTAATAGGTACCGAAGAAACTATTCTCAATGCAACTCAATATATCACATCTATAGATGCAAGAAACCACAATACCCCTCATCTCTGTTTATGGACTAAGGATCATCCTATAAATCAAGTCATTGGCAATCCCAATGATGGTGTTCAAACAATGTCAGCAAAATATGTTCAAGATAAATGTCATTACGCAGCATTTATCTCTTTAATATAACCAAAGAAAAACCATAATGGACTGGGACACTCTGATTGGATTACTGCCATGCAAGAAGAACTTGTTGAGTTTGAAAGAAACAAGGTATCGATCCTCGTCCCATCCACAAAACATCAAGCAATTGTTGGCACTCGTTGGGTATTTAGAAAAAAGTTGATGAATAATTATTATCCAGAACAAATTCATATTAGTTGCCAAAGGCTATAGTCAAATGGAAGGAATTGATTATGATGAAACTTATGCTCCTGTTGCCATATCAGAAGACATTTGCATCTCCCTGGCCAACACATCTCATGATATTTTCATACTTATTCATATATTTTGTGTATTATCTTAATATTTTTAGCTACAATTGTGCTTATTTTAGGACAAATGGTACTTAATATGTTTAAAATTTGTTTTGTAGTAGCAAAGACATGCTCGGGATCAAAAGAAAGGAAAGTGTGGAGTTGGAAGCAGGAAAAACTGGGTCAGGTTAACCAAAGTCAAAAACTCCATGAATTCTAAAGCCCACATCATGGAGATCCTTATCCATGAGATTCGCGATCAGATAATTGCCTTGGGAAATATGCATTTTTCATGGGTGCCACACCGTGAATCCTAATCCCCACTTCGTGGTGACTAGAATTTAGAAAGTATAATATATCGGTATTAGGTCGAATTGAGAGACTTCTGACCGAATTTCTGGAGAAACGTTGCGACAAATAACCTCTGAAAAACCCTTCGAGGATCTGAATTCATTTGTAGCTTAATTTTTGAAGAGATATAGAAGAAAACAACATTAAATCTTTTGATTTGCTAGATTTAATCATGTCTAGTCGTATTTTCTTTGATTATATGTGTTTTTTTGCTATAATTATAGCTAAAACGCTTCTACTTTCGTTGGTGATGATGAACCCTTTGAACTATGTGTTGATTTCAATCTTATGACTAATTATTGTTGGTTTTTCTATTGTTGATAAATCGTAACCCTTACATGTTTAAGTTCTAGTTTTAAATTGCCTTGTTACAAATTTTGTGTAGTAGATGATCATTCTATTTGCATGAATTTGCTATCTAGTTCTGTATGATCATTATGTGCTAGAGATATGTAATTAAAGTTAGTAACTTTAACTATGTTAGAGAGCATAATTGATCCATAATTTTTTCTTGGTTGCTTAACTTGATCATAGAAAATAACTCTTACAGTTACCGTGTATAGCCAAATTTATCTTTATATCAATATTGTGTCTACTTGTGTTTGATCATTACATAGTTGGTCATAAATTGGTAACAACTAGGAATTGGATCATAATAACTAGCTACACCATAATATGGTAAGCAAGATAAGTATTCTAGAAGAAATCAACCATATGGAATTCCGATCTAACGAAAGTACTCTTTAATTTTGAATTCAAATCGTTTTCTTTGCTTGCTTGAGTTTTAATATTTGTTTAATTGGTAGTTGTTTGAATGAAATTACTAAACTTGCAAAATCAGTAACCCCCCCCCCCCACCCCACCCCACCCCCATTAAAATTTTGTTTCTTAGTTGAGCTATTAGTAGTTATTTTATAAATTAAAATTTTCATTACGTGTGTTCAACACCCAACTTACCTAAACTATTTTATAATTTTAACTAGGTACACTACCTAAGTGTAATTAGTTAGTTCAGTAGGTTAGGTTTATAAATTTAAAATTAGGTCGTATATAGATTGCACATCAAGTTTTTGGTGCAGTTTCTGGGGAACAGCTTATTTTGGTTTTAATTTAATTACTCTTATTTAACCGATCCTTTTAGGGGATAAAAAGCCCCAAAAGGTTATTTTTCTACATTGTTTTAATTTTTCTGTGTATGTGTATCCAGCTGCCACGCTGTGGGCCCGATCGTCCACGTCGTGGTCACTGTGCGAACCGTTTTTAATTTATTTGCTAGGGGATCCAACTTTCCAATCATACCACCACTTGAAGATCATGAATTCATGTTCCACAAAAAGAAAGACAAAAGGTTGGAGGATCAAGCAACACTTTTCAAACCGACAGATTCAAAAGTTTTTAGAAGACTCCCGTCAAGAAGAGCATTGGTTATGAGCCAAAACGGAAATCAAAGACTATTAGAGGACGACATAAAGAGCGAGGTATAAGAGATGATAGACATCATGATGGTGATGATGGAAGAGTATAAGAATAGGATGCATGATTACAACGGGTTAGGCCTTGTTCCACTAGAAATTCTAACTGGAACAAACTTTGGGCTCAAAGGACACATTCTCTCAATGCTCAAAGACATTCCATTTTCTAGAAAGAGCTATGAAAATGATTTTAAACATATTGATTAGGTGTTGGATATTGCCAATTACTTCCATGTTCCAAACATTTCAAGAAATGTGGTACTAATCAGGATGCTTCTGGTAACGTTTACTGGAGATGCAAAAATTTGGTTGAAGTCACTTGCACATGGAATTACTAGAACCTAGACCAACCTTCGTGAAGCATTCATTGAGAAATTTAGTCCTCCTTTAAAGATAGCCAAACTCAAAACGAAGATTACTAGCTTCCAACAAAATGATGGCAATTCCTTTTATGAAGCTTGGGAGAGATACAAAGGATTGCTTAGGAATTATCCTCAACATGATCTAAATGTTCAACAAGAAGTGTCTATTTTCTATGATGGGATAAACATAACCATGAGGAAACTTCTCAATTCTCAAGGACCAATGATGAAAAAGGATTTAGCTACCATTAAATCTTCAATATAAGAGTTTGCAAAGCATACACATGAATAACACAATCCACCTGAAGACATTACAAGAGGCAAGGTAGGTGGAGATGGAGGAAGTGAGAACTCGGTTACTGTGATGGAGAAACTAGAGAATATGGACTAAAGAATGACAAAGATGAGTTAATCTATACACGCAATACAAGTAGGAAGTGATAATTACAATGGGCCGCATTTGACTAAGGATTGCAGGTTGGATGAGAATGGGAATCGGAAAGCTCAAGTTTTTTACTCGAGTGGAGATAAATATGATGAAGACTGGAGGAAGCCTAAGAAGGAATGGTTTCCTTATGACAGATACAAGAAGGCTAAGTAAGAAAAGTTCAGGCAAAACGGTTGAGGCTTTTATCAAAAAGAACAACCACCAGTCGAAAACAAATCTGAGTTCAGGATTATGCTTACACGCTTTGCAACCATTTTTTTTAGAAAATAAATGATGTGATTGGTGCTATGATAAGAAACCAACAAGTCGCAATAACAATCATTGAGACTCAATTGGTTCAATTAACCAAACTCGTAAATGAGCGGTTACCACCTACAAATATCAATCCAAAACCCCAATCTCACGTTATGGAAATATACACTGAAACCATACTACCCTCCGCTTCCTTATCCCACTCGATCCATGCGACACTTGAGCTGGAGCAAAAAAAGCTTATGGAACAAGTGTTGTCTCCCTTGATCAATGCCCCATTCTTCAAATCCATGGCTAAACTTCCAAATTTTGATAAAGATGTAATGACAAATCGTAAGTAGTTGGAAAAAGCATCCACCATCATGCTAAACGAACTATGTTTTGTAGATTCAAGCGGGTTGACTTTACCTTGTGAATTCGACAATTCCACTATTATAAATGCCTTAATTGATTCGGGATAGAGCATTAATCTAATTCCCTATTCCTTTTACAAGAAGCTTGGGTTGCCAAAATTGAAGAGCACCCTTCTTGACATCCATGACTCTAAGCTTACACTTAAAATAGATAATGAGGAAATAAATTTCAGGATGAACCAGTGAGCACATCAAATCCAATATATTAATGAAATAGATGATTTAGATGCGGTAATGGAGAACAATTAAAATGAGGAAGGAGTTAATGAGTTAGAAGAAATAGATAAAATGATGGAAGATGAGATAAAAGTGTGGAAGATACCACAAAAGCAAAAGCATGTTACGCCCACAAAACCTCGAGATTCAATTCTAATGACCTTTGAAATATTCACATTCACTACACCAAAGGTGGAAAATCAAGGAAACTTTCCGATGGGGAACTGAGTAACGAGGAGATGGAACAAGACATAAAAGATCCGATCCTTGAGACTATGGAAATGGAAAAGGAAAAGAAGGTTACAATATATAGACAAAGAAAAGGGTTGAAACACAAACAAGAGGAAAGCGCCAACAAAAAGAAGAAGGAAAACACAAAGAAGGCATATATAAGGAGAGTTAAAGCTTACAAAAGAAGGTGGAAGGAAAAGAAGGATAAGAGGGAGCCCCCACTCCCAACTGCAAAAACGTAAAATAGGAAAGAGTCCAGCTCAATAATCCTCAGAGAGAAGCGTGTATCGGGAGGCAACCCGGCGTTTTATAGAGTTTACATTTTCTTTTAATTTTGATTTTTAGATTTTGTTTACTTTTATAATTTTTTGTTTTCGTTTAACCGAATGATGATGTGTTTTTCCAGGAACAAATTCCCATTTTGTAGTACTACAAGTGAAAGAAGCAAAGGTGATTAATTGGAAAAAGCCGAGAGGTGTTAAAAGATTACAATCGAGAGCCACATCTTTAAATAAGTGTAGGGTGATTGTCATTTTTAAAACTATTAGTGGAGAGTTCAAGAGATAATGAAGATTTAAATTTGTTTTTGCATCCGTGTCATGAAGTAAAGAATTTCCAAAAGCAATTGGAGCACAAACTATTTTCGAAACCTCCCGGTAACCATGATGTGGCCATCACTATGCCACGTCATGGAATTTGTTATTTTCGTGATCAGACTCTATCAAACTCACCTCTGCGACGTGGCGTATGCTTCCTACTTCGTGGCCCAACTCATCACACTTTTCGAAGATGTTTCTTTGGCTTATATTTATCTGGCACATTCACAAGTAGAGGGTTCAGTTTCCATATATTAATGAAATGTTCAAGCTTTCCCACCACAAATCAGTTTCGATCTCGCCACTTCTATCCCAGGGGAGTACATTTCAGTTTCTCCCTCTTTACTTTTATATTCTTTAATTGTGTTAAGCATGCAATGGAAACATTGCATAAATTAATTGTGTTGTAGGGGGTCGAATTTAGGAATGGAAGAAATTTTACTTAAAGATAAAAATGACTAGGATTAAAAATATTTAGAACTATAAAGACTTGAAATAACGGTCTGATTTTGAAATCAAGTTACAAATTGCTATATTGTTGTGTTGCAACCTAGGTTGCTAGTGTTGTGTGGGACATTCTAATGTGATCTTTGATGCTTAATTGAGTCAATATCTGTCCTAGTGTATTTGTGGCTTCCCTTTCCTAGTGAAATCATGGGACAATAACATAACCTTGTTTAGTTGAGTGTCATAATATGTTTAGCATCGTGTACCAAAAATGTATCAAAGAAAGCTTATGTAGTCATTGCACTTTAGACTAATACCTTTAACCAATAAGGGTTGAAGTTAAGTTCCCTTGCTTAAGCATATGTTTTTCTTTTTAGGAGTTTTAGTTTTGAGTGAAAAATGAGTAATTAAAAAAATAGAAAACAAAACAAAAGTTGCAAAAGTTTGAGTGAATAAGAGTCTACAAAAGTTATGAAGATCAAATGTTATGAAGAAAAGTTCAAAAGTTCCAAAAATAGAAGACTCAATTTGAAGAAAGTGAAGAATATGGTGAGATACCAAGTAATAATTTATTGTGATTTTTCGTTCTAGGTTATTTTTCCATATGTATGTTTAGGGTCTTAATCAAAAATTACATTTAGGTCAAAAATGAATCTTTTTTTTTTTGGAAACGGAAAACGAATTAAGTGGAGCCTACTCGCAATATTTCAACGATGTTCAAAATAAAAGGGGAAGTGTTTATGAGGATTGTGAGTATTTTGGATTGGGAAGTACTTAGGAACCAGTACACACAAATACATGCATTGCAGTCTCAATATAATGGATAAGCTTAAAACAGATTGTCTTGTGCGATGTTGGTAGCTAAGGTTTTAATTTGATAATATGATGATAATAAAAATCAATTTTGCTTGAGGGAAAACAAAAGTCAAGTGTGGGGTATTTTGATATTTGCATATTTATTCATATATTTTGTGCATTATCTTAATATTTTTATATGTGTTTTCTGCAATGATTATAGGCTAAAACCCTTCTACTTTCGTTGGTAATGATTAACCCTTTGAGCTATGTGTTGATTTCAATCTTATGACTAATTATTGTTGGTTTTTCTACTGTTGATAAATCGTAACCCTTGCATGTTTAAGTTCTAGTCTTAAATTTCCATGTTACAAGTTTTGTGTAGTATATGATCAATTATATTTGCATGAATTTGTTATCTAGTTGTATATGATCATTAAATGCTAGAGATATGTAATTAAAGTTAGTAACATCAACTATATTAGAGAGCATAATTGATCCATAATTTTTTTTGTTTGCTTGACTTGATCATAGAAAATAACTCTTAGATTTACCATGCATAGCCAAATTTATCTTTATATTAATTTTGTGTCTACTTGTGTTTAATCATTACATAGTTGGTCATAAATTGGTAACAGCTAGGAATTTGATCATAATAACTAGTTACATCATAATTTAGTAACCAACATAAGTAATGTAATAAAAATGTACCATATGGAAAAGGGGGAATTCCGATCTAACGAAAGTACTCTTTAATTTTGAATTCAAATCGTTTTCTTTGCTTGCTTGAGTTTTAATATTTGTTTGATTGGTAGTTGGTTGAATTACATTACTAAACTTTCAAAATCAGTAAAACCCCCATTTCAAGTTTGTTTCTTAGTTTAATTATTAGTAGTTATGTTATAAATTAAAATTTTCATTACGTGTGTTCGACACTTGACTTACCTAAACTATTCTATAATTTTGACTAAGCACACTGCCTAAGTGCAATTAGTTAGTTAAGTAGGTTAGGTTTATAAATTTAAAACTAGGTAGTATATAAATTGCACATCAGCTCACAAGAACATCAAAGTTCATCAAATGGTCGTCAAAAGTATTTTTCTCAATGGAGAATTAAATGAATTAGTATATCCCCAGTAGCCTCCGGGTTTTGAAAATCTTGATCCTCCCAATCATTGCTACAAATTAATGAAAGCAGTGTAAGGTCTAAAACAAGTTACACATTCTTGGTATAAAGATTCGGGGTTCATCAGAGTAGTAGTTGATCGAACATTGTTCAAAAGATCAAATCAGAAGCATCTGATGCTTGTACATATATACTTTGATGATATCATTTTCGGATCAACAGATGAATCCATGGTTGTTGACTTCTCACGACTTATGATAAGTAAGATTCAAATGAGCATGAATCGTGAAATGAATTTTTTTTTCAGGTTTGCAAGTCAAACAATCGCCTCAATGTTGTTTTATCCATTAAGAAAATTACACTTCTGAATTGCTCAAGAAGTATTCTATGGACAACTACACATTGTCTAAAGTACCAATGTCCTTCGGATCGAAGACGCCTCCTGATTTATCTGGAGAATCTGTAGATCAAAATATTTATAAAGGAATGACTGAATCTCTTTTGTAGCTTATTACCAGCAGACCTGACATCATGTTCGCTATATAACCCAATAATCAACCCTTGATCAAGGTCAAAGTCCTCAGTCAAGGTACACAGTCCATGTTGACCTCAACTCACCGAGTACACCCAGCTACTCGTTGAGTCCCTTGAAGCACAATCCAACTCACCGAGTCATCGAGGTGACTCGTCGAGTTTCTTCGAATCCAGATCAGACCTTAATGCCACCCGCCGAGTTCCCTCCCTGCGACTTCGATGGATATACTCGCAAACATATTCTTGGTTAAAACTCATCTGACTCGTCGAGTTGTTCTTCAACTCGTCGAGTCTCATGACAATCTTCATCGGACTCACCGAGTTGCTCAACCAACTCGTCGAGTTTAATGGCCATCTTCATGCGACTCGTCGAGTCAACCTTGCGACTCGTCGAGTCCATTCAGTCCTCTTTCCATACAGATCCATTTTGATCCATGTAGCGGCTCCAAATCACAGATCCAAGCTTCTACGGCATGCTTATCACATAAAGTTGCAAACTTTACGTGTATGCATGGCTTTAAAGGCTCAAAATGGTAAATCTAAGCTATTGATGGGTCTTTATGCACAAAGGGGACCTCAATCACAACTGAAGCTGCAACTTTATGCTTCTAGAATCAAAAGAGAGTCCAGGTCTGAAGTTACAACTTCAGATCTGGCCCATAGCTCATCATACGAACTTGATATTCCATGAAAACCCTAAAACTCACCCAATAAAGGAAATCTATAAGTATAATGACGGTTTTGGTACCTTTTGAAGTTCATATCTGAGATGAGTGTTGATTCCCACACTCCAATTGCTTCAATCTTCTTCTCCTCTAAGTCTTCTCCCTCCAAGGACTCTCTTTCAAGCTTCAAACACACACACAAGGCACACACACACACGAATAAGGCTCTCAAGGGTTATATGGAACTGTAAGGAGGTGCAAGGGAGGCTAAGGTCCCTTTAAATAGGGGTACAACCCCAAGAATTAGGGTTTCACTTGCCAGCTCCTACTCGCCGAGTCCCAATATGGACTCGTCGAGTAGGTCACTTAACCCCCGATCCTTCTCGCTGCTACTCGACGAGTAGGTAAACCAACTTGTCGAGTAGGGCCTAATCCAAAAACTCATATTAATAATACCTGATAATCGGGGCGTTACAGATATCTTATGTTAAAGGTACTAATCTATTGTGATTCAAAAAGTACAATTGTTATTTCTTACAATCTAACTCAACACTTTTTAACCAAACATGTCGATATTTGATATCAGTTTTTGGAAGATAACATCTTAAAAGGAAATATTTAAATCATCTTTGTTCACACACACACACACATACACATGATCCCTTTCTACGCTCTAAAGAACAAATCCTTTCTCATTCCAACTACAAAGAACTTCTTTATTGCTTCTTTGTCTTCTTCACTGCTCTAATGGCCAAATATGGAACATCTTCCAAAATCCTTGGTGTTTCATCTCAATCTAAACCAATTTACAAGACTACATCTTGTAATTTACAGGCAGTTCTTGATAGCATGCTTTATGACTTTGTCCTTGAACCAGTTATTGAAGCCCTAAAACATCATGTTATGTTTGTTCCTCTTACCATTTCCACCTGAAAATTTGCATTCTCTTACTTGATCAAATCCCATGAAAAAGCCGAGGTTGATGATAAACTCGATCATGTCCAACTTCAACTGATCAACAACGACACTATGTTCCTTTCTAAGCACATCTTCCTTGAATTAGTTAAACTTCCTAGGTTTGCAATTCACTCTCTTTATGAGACTCCCTCTACCGCTCAAATGTTTCAAAAATTACTGGAAATTGGTCACAAAGCTCCTCTTAAAACTACGAGCAATTTCAAGAAATCAAAACTTCCAGTCTCCTAGAATTTCTTGGTTTACATCATCATTCGTAGTCTCACCGAAAAATTGGAGGAACTGATCAACTCAACACTGCTTGGCTTTAGATACTTTGGGGCATCATCACCGAAATACCAACTAATTATGCTACTTGCATATGGAATGAATTCAAGGAGTACATTGATACTCGTAAGACGGAGATCCGTCATGCTTGCTTTTGGATTGTCTGTCTTGAGTCTCTCTACAACGCCTCAAAGATACCAATTGATGAGTCTCTAGAATTTGTAGAGACTCAACAAATGAAGAGATTTAATGTTCCTTATCAATCCAACTTCATGGCCACAAAACGATTACCAATTGCATTTCTCGATCTGATTCCAAGAAATTCAGAATTTCTTGCCAAACACATTAAGGATACGGATGAGACAGAACCGGAGCATCCTACCCATCCTCGGCAAGAACCATTCAAAAAGCCACAAGTTCCAAAGGCGTCACCACACCACAGGAGATTACGATGATTCCAAAGAAGAAAAAGTTGAGAAGAAATGCAAGGATTCAAATATACCCCACCCACCTCCCAAAAGGCGCATCCTATCGCACACCATGGACTCCCAACACTTAGGGGTGATAATAAACCTTCCGTTGGGTCAGAGGAATCTAAAGCCATTCATTCGTCTCCTCAAAGAGAAGAAGTCTCGAAAGTTAAAGGCGTTAAGTTCACCTCCATAGCCACTCCCTCTCAAAAGGGTGCTGGAAAAACTTCGTCCACTCATCCCCAAAAGGAGAGTTCCTTATGTAAAAATTATTGTTCTTCATAAGATAATATCTTATTCTTTTCTGCACACACTGCACTTATGAAGCCTTTGCTTTGGATACAGCTTATGCTGCCAAAACTAAAGATATATCCATAGGAAATCCATTTTAGGACTATCATAAAAACCATTTTGCGAGTGTAGCTAGATATAGACCTCAGTATCTATCTACACTTGAATAGAGTTCTAAGGAATGGTTAGTTTGTGTGTGTATGTATTCAAAATTAGCCAAAATACTAAGACAGGAAAATTTTCCTCTGAGCCATCCAAGACGGTGAAGTCTCCTGATCTTTCAGGAACTTCGGAAAGATCTAAAGTCATTGCTACCAAAATTCAACGGGAGAAGGAGTTAAGAGAGAAAGAAGAAAAAGAAATACAAATTATTGAAATATAGAGGAAAGCTCTACGCGATCTGATGGAAAGTAATGAAAATCAAAGGAAGGAACTGGAAGCTGTTGAAAGCAAGGTTGTAGAAGAAACACTAAAAGAAGAACAATAAAGCAACATAACCAAATCCTTAACAGAACAACTACTGAAGAATCAAGCCTCGGGAGCTCCTCCATCACCACCAACGACTTCTACCACCTTCAATACATCATCAAGAACATTAACATGAATGAAGCTCGGCTCAAGGGATAATGCTTTTGGAGATGATTCCGATGAATATGTCTCAGAATCCATCGGAGTAGTGACCAATATATTTGTGAAGCCTCACCCTCCACCCAATACCGCTATGTCACAGAAGCCTCCAACATAACCGACTACGTCTTCATCAAATTCCACCAATCTTCCTTCAAAAGAACATAAGTTTATAGTTGGTTCTGAACATTCTTCAATTAACATCAAGATTCTTGAAGCCAAAGTAGATCTTCTCTTAGAACATCTTGCCAAGCCACCCTCGGCTCTAATTCCTCCAGTAACTTCATCAATAACCGCAGAAGATCTAGAAAAAGCTCTTCAGAAGGTTCTTTATGAATCCTCTATTCAGGCAGATTCTCGCCTCAGGCGTCTTGAAGATTTCTAAACCTCCATCACTATTACTCTCAATAATCTCTCCAAGGAATGTTAAGATTACAAAGCTTCTGTTAAAACTACTTTGGAAACTTTCTTTGAAACTATGGGAAAACAACACAGTGCTGAGATCGAGAGACTTCGCCAAGATCTCCATCACTATCGTAACAACACATTGGTCATGACAAGTAATGACATCCATCTTCTAACAAAGTGGCCATGTTAAGAATCTCAAAAATTGAATGAATATGTACGAAAGATTGGTGTCTACCTTGATACTGTTGAGATCAACACAGGTGTTGATGCTCTTTCGAAGAACGTCACTTAATCCTTCCTCAAAATGTTCTCCAAGCTTGATGAACTTAAATCTGAGTTAGTGAGCGAGGTTGGGCCTTCATTCACGAAAGTGGGAGAAGAACCTCATAAAGAACCCTGTGCATCCCCTAAGGATGTTGATGAGAAGAAGATACCCAAAGGAGCTATTATTCACTCCTTATATGATGATGATAATACTTCTAAGAAGCCTCCCACTCTATCATCTTCTCCTAAAGATCTCAGTCCTTTGAAGTATCCTCCAAGATCATCTCCAAGATAAACACCATCTCCAAAATCACCTCCTAAAGCAACCTCTCCCAAATATCTTGGAAAGTAATTAAATGAAGAAGAAGTTGTTCCTCCATCTAAATCCATCTTCAAAATCGATGATTAAGATGAAGAGACTAAAAGACAAAATAAGCTAGAACAAGAACACCTAAATCATCTGGCCGCCACAATCCTTCAAGAACAACTCAACAATGAGAAAATCATTCATTCTTCTCCTTCTGGAGATATTGAAGTGGATCCCTTGTTCCTTCTCTGGAAATCTTTCATCAGAGTAATTAAAGACATGGATATTTCTCCTTATAAATCCTTCGATGCTCCTTCTAATCTATGAATATGAATGGGACCTCCCTATCTCTCCAAATGGACACTTATTTCCCATTTTCCCTCCTCTAGCTTCCTTCAAGTCAAACAATGAACCTTTGTATGAGGAAAGGAAGAGGTTGTCGAACTTTTATGCCAAACATCAACAGAAAATATATGACATGGGATGGTCAAAAATAGTTATTATCAAGGTCAAAAGCTTCAAATCCCGTTCACTTAAAGGAGATTCCTATTACTCTTATTAGCTTTAAAGATCAAATGATCAAGAATACTATCCTATAGAAGCTGACTTCCCCATTGCAAACCCTGGTGACCTTTTGTGCATTGCCAATGAGTTAAACCGAAGGATCCCTTCAAAAGACACTGTCAGAAATGCTCTTATTCCAATTAGAACCTATCTCCAATTGTAACGCCCGTAGATCCGGGCTAGTCAATTAGAGACGTTAAGCGTCAAAAATGACTTTTTGATGGAAGATTATGTTGAAGGAATAATCTTAATTAAGTTATAGTATATGTTACAAGGTTTCCGTGCGTATAAAGAACGCCGAAATCCGAGTTATAACGAAGAAGTTATGACCTGTTGACGTTTCGCGACAGAACCGGCACCACACAGCGCGACGTAAAAAGTGAATTTACGTTAGAGAGATATTTAGCCTTAACAATCTAAATGAAAGTCGTAGAATACGTTAAACCATGAGCGTGCATAAAAAGAACGCCCAAATCTGACTTCGTATGAGGAAGTTATGATTTTTCGAAGTTTCGACTTAGCGGTATGCAGCCCGAATGCTCGATTTGGGACCGAGCGGTTTTTAGCCGAAACAATATAAATGAGAATTGAAGATCTCATTAATTGTAGTAAAACGATAAAAAGATAGGCGAAAACGGACGTCGGATGAAGAAGTTATGATTTTATAACGGAGTTTTCCTGTCCCGGCCTACTAAAAATAAATAATAAAAAATAAAGTCAAAATTAGCCAACGGAGTCTAAACGAAAGTTGTAAATCATAGTCTCACCTACGCGGGGATATAAAGAGCGTCGAAAACAGAGTTCGTATGAAGAAGATATGAATTTTTGAAGTTTATTTAATAATTTCGATATTAAATTTAAATAAAAATTGGTTGATATTATCCATGGGGGGAGTCACCGGCCTTATCCCCGTTACGCCCCGTGTAACCAAAAATTACGCCCCGCTTAAATCGCAGATCCATCCCCTATAAAAGGGTGTCGAGGGCAACCGACTTCTTTGCTCATTTCTTCCCGTTTTCTCGCGTTTTTGCATCGTTTTTCGTGCAAGAAACATCCCGAAGCCCCGGTATCATTCCCGAGCCCCGAAGCAAGTCCCGAGGCCCCGAAGATCCCGAGAAGTGCGATTCCCGAGCCGAAGCTCTGCCCGCGAGGAGTCCGGTTTTTGTAAAGATCTTCCAGATCTGCCAAAGAATACTACTTCTACAAGTCGTAGTGCTGTCCGATCATCTTCTAATCAAGTGAGTGTATGGTTACTTTCTTCTAACGCATAATTATTAAGTATTTAGTATAAAATATGTGTTATGTGTATATTTTGTTGTTATATGCGTAAATGTATATTCACTTTCTTCTATCTCATAGATCTGATTTATTCTCTATGAAATACGTGTTATGTGGGTATGCATCATCTGTTATGTGGAATAGGTATTGAATGAGAATGTTATACAGGTTTTAAACTATGTATAAAAATATATATTTTTATCTACTAATATGTTGGGTAGAACATGGGTAGATAGTTGATGTGTGATAAACAGATGAGAGGCCCCGATGTTGTTGTTATTGATCTAGTTATTCAGCGAGTATGGATTAGACCAAGAGGTTAGTTTTAGATCCGGGAGTATGGATTAGGTAAAGAGATAAAACTTATTATTATTCCGAGAGTATGGATTAAGACTAAGTTAATTGTCCCTAGTCCGGGAGTATGGATTAGGCACAGTTATTGATCTGGGAGTATGGATCAGATCAGGATTAAGGTATAGTTAATTGTCCCTAGTCCGGGAGTATGGATTGGGCACAGTTATTGATCCGGGAGTATGGATCAGATCAGGATTAGGGTATAGTTAATTGTCCTTATTCCGGGAGTATGGATTGGGTACAATTATTGATCCGGGAGTATGGATCAGATCAGGAGGTTACTTTTAGATCCGTGAGTATGGATCAGGTGAAAAAGGTTAGTTTTAGATCCATGAGTAGGGATCAGGTAAAGAGGAAAATTTTAGATACGAGAGTTTAGATCATGTCGTTGTGAGGATCGATGGGGTGTGATAAGAGTTGCCTTTATATGGTGAAATTGTACAAGTTTGAATGTTCTATATTTATAAATATATGATATAACATTGTGGGATGAAAACCCTATATGCTCACCAGGCTCACAAGCCTGACCCACTCAGTTTTCTTTGTATCACAGGTATTAATACGAAGACATATTTCACAGAGAGATTTAAAGGAGATATAAATCAATTGTGTAATTAAATGTAAGTTCTGTTTATGCTTATATGTCTGTATCGGAACATGACATCCCGAGGTTTTATTACTAAATGAAAATACATTCTCTTTGAGAAATGTTTTGATAAGTTATTATCTTATCTTGTTTTGGGAACAAATTCCGCAACCATTTTCTTTAAAAGATTACTCTGATTTTATAAAACAAAGCATAAACAAATCGGTCTTTTCTGGCCGTGAAATTGGGGATGTCACACCAATGAATTACCCTCGAAATAGCATTTGTTAACTCTAATATAAACTCTCTGGTCCTTCTTGATCATTTTATGGAGTTGGATCCAAGTCTCGAACGAATTGAAGAAAATGAATTGGATGTTACTGATACTCTTGAATTAGGAATCATTTACTAGATTGAAGGTTCAGAAGAGAAACAATTTTTTTGATTAAGTCAGAAATATCATTGTTCAAATTCGTTTCTGAAGAGCCTCATGAAAGTTACCCTTGAAACTCTGGAAACCTCTGTTGAATTCAAAATGCAAGTTGTAAAGCAGATTGAATGGATGTTTGTCATTCGAAGGTTTTTCAAAAGGGCAGTTGATTTCCCCGAGGGGTTATCCTCTAGTTAGCATATAACACATAATCCATATAATAAGTAAGTTCATGAAAGTTCACCGGAAGTAGTAAAAACACAGGATAAAACTAATGAAATGGCTAAGATGGATTGTCCAGCTCCCTGAACACCTACAATTATATAAGTAATCCTTACTTAGACTATATTTCAAGTATTACTTAATAATACACCATAATATACTTCTTATTCACTTTTATTCACCTTTCATTTGACTGTTAGGGTGTGAATGACTCCAAACATATTCTTAGGTTTACACACATCAAACACACACATAACTCGAACCCGAGACTTCTTGTTTTAAACACTCACACCCAACCAAAATTGTAATACATGGTGTGTGTGTGTGTGTGTGTGTTATGCTTTTAACATTGAGACTTGGCTAAATTTAGATTTCATGGACCAAAAGCATTCACAAAATAAAGCTCTTCGGTTGGAGTGTTTTCGGGACAAAATCGAGTATAAAGAGATGTTGCTTCTTGGTTCAAGGCATCAACACAAGACCAAATGAGTCAAGGAAGTAATGTATTAGTCCTAGCAACCTTACACAAGGTCCAAAACAATTCGAAGAGCTCGAAAACCATCAGGATTCGTTCAATACTTAAATACTCGATAAACACACAAAAATGGAACTCCGAGGGCATTTCGAGATGGCTAATATTTTTTCCAGACACGATCTTGTTTCTAGGTGTCCAAGGGACCTAGAAACAACCTTAACCATGGCTATAACTTATCAAACTCGACAAAAAACATTTTAGAACAAAAAATCCAAGAATAGTGAGCACATGAAGATTTTAACATGATTTAAGGTTGTTTTCTTGGTTCTAGTTGTCCATACTTGTTCTTAAATGTTAAGGGGACTCAATAACATCACTAGCAAGAGATTAACAACGCTAAAGCTTGATTAACTCGACCGTAAACATTCGAATACACAGAAAACCGCAAAAACGAGAACTTCAACTGCTTGAAGGCTATCGGAGGTAGCTCCGGTCTCCACATCGCCGGAAAAGGGTTGGGAATCATGCTAGGGTCGAAGGAAAGCTGGTATGTGCCTCAGGGTGGCCGGAAATTCGAAGAAACAAACACAAACTCCTTTTATTTATATGAAAACCCTAGCTCGGAACCACCTCGTTCCCTCTCGTTTTTCGTTCGGTATATGATTGAAAAGGGGAGAGGCTTGCTTCAAACGATCGAGACTTAAAGTATTTAGAGTTAGGAATCGTTTTACTTTCGAAAATAATCGATTATGTAGTCCTAAAAGAGGAAGATGACCGGCATGCGTTTGCTGAACAGGAAAGGTAACAACTTTTCAAAATTGGTAGCTTCGCTCCCTGGGGTTTGGCATGTTGACATATTCAACCCCAATTAACAATTCCTTTACAAAACTAATTTATCGAGTTTCTATTATGCGTAATTTTGTTGTATTAAATAACAATAAAATAAAATGTATTAAGTTATAGAATCTCTTAGTTGTATAACGAAAAACTATCCCCGATTTTTTATTTACAATTAAGCCCAGAAAACTAGTAAATATTAATGTTAACCGAGTTTTAAGATCCATTTTGCTAACATTTACTGATATCCTAGGCTTAACTTAAAATAAAAATTCAGAGGTGACTTTTCATTGATAGAAACAAAGTTTTGGGATTTTCTGGAGGTTTTCACCATTTATGATGTTGGAGACCACTCACACCCACCAGAAACAATCAGTCTCAGTAACTTATAAGCTAGTTATGTACATTAAATCTTATATAACAACTAGGGTGAATGGGACCCGGTTAAAATCGATTTTCATCCTATATCTTATACAAAGAAATTAATAAATATTCTTGGTATTAAAAACCCCAAAAAAATCTCTTTTTTTAATTATTATTATCTTTGGATTTTTTTTATATATGATGGATCTGTATTAAATTGAACTTATCGACACTCTGACTTTCGTAAAATCAAAAATTGAACAAGGCTCACAAAATAAAAAATCATAGCGAACAAGTTAAGGTTCTTATGACATATTTCATTAGAATTTTGCTTAAAAAAATGGATTCAAAAAGTTGTTAAATCTAATCAATTGTTAGTCAATTATCCCACTTGTTTCCCTCCCATTCTTGAAATCCTTCTAAAGCTTAATTACAAATTTCCCCATATCATGAGGTAATCCAAATTCTCAAAAAGTTACATTTAAACAAATAAACATAACAAAATTCCAAAACTTTTACTAACCTTCAACTAATTACTCCTCCTCCAACTTGACATCATGGGTGTGAGTGTGACTAAAATCATAATCCATAAGCTTTTTAGGAATATCATTTGGGACAATTATTCCACCATTGAATCCATCTGTAAGCAACTTCACAATCTTGGACCTCCACTCTGAGCTTTCACTCTCGTTCTTCCTATCATGAACAACTCTATCGCGATAATTCAACATCGTCCCCAAACCACTGTCAGCAATCCATCCGTATTCCATCAGCACACGCGCTTCACCTTCACTCAGATCCTTCCCAACCTACACCATCCATAAACATTCCTTTTAAAATACAACTAACAAAACTACATAGCTATTTTTTATTTTATGTTTAATAAAAATTTGAAAGAGTGAGAGAGTTGCCATTAATGGTCGATTCTCGATGAGAGTGATCCTGCTACAGCTAGTAAGCTTCATGGTTGTAACCAATCTTTTGATCTGCCAATTTACAGGCAACGTGTCTACTAATTCAAAGAAGTATGTTGCGTATCCGTATTCTGGACGTTCAAGCACTATCCTACAAACCAAATAAAATTATAATATTTCAGGCTTAGATGCAAGAAAATGGCGATTTCTTTTACAGTTAATTACAAATATGGTATAATAAAATAGTCAATGAAAGTACATTGCTATTTCTTGCATTTAACCTGTTGTGTTTTTCGAAAACGAAAATGAAAGACTGGAGGTCCCGGCACCAACCCCATTCAACTGGCCACTTTCGAACACGTAGATATCGTGCCTACAACATAATATGACATCAAATTTCAAATATGATACTAATTTAAAAAATGTTATGGAAATAAATAAAGTTTAATGAAAATCACCTGCTCCACAAGTGAAATAAGGCAAGCTAAACAATAACTAGCTTTTTCACCTTTACCACACCTTATTGGTCCAAACTTTAAAAATGACTGCCTTTGAGAGAAAAGCTACGTGTAAACAAAGAAATAATTTAGTAAAAAGCGAATGATATAAGTTAGAGAAAGGGAATATGCCTAGGATATTCCTTTTATGGTCTGATAAGGAATAATGGAAATTCTTGCAAAGCAAACCTTTTCTATCACATCTTCAAGCTCTGAAAAACTCTCTTCAATATCCAATGCTTCATCATCCTCATTTTCTCCATAAAGTTTAATTTCATCCACTAGAACCCCTTTCTCAATTAACACCTAATAAATAAAACAATAACCATGAACAACCAAAAATTTATATAAAAAAAAACAAAGAAATTTACTTTCAAATAGTTACCTGTAGGAGTCCTGGAGCATCTTCTTCTAATGCTTTCTCAATCGAATCCCTGAATTAATTACTCAAAATAAATATAAATACTTTGCATATGTAATAGTTAAAAAAGTTATAAACAAAAAAAATAAACACTTACGTGGCAGTTTTCTTTCTTTTGCGTGGTCTTTTCGGTAGGAATGGTATTGAAGACTCAAATGAAGTGGGTTTATCGTCATTGCCAAAAGACGAAAATGCCCTTGGGTTCTCAAAAGTCTCATGAAAACTACTCTTGGGGAATTTTCTTGATGCTAGTAATCTCATTCTATCTCCAAGCATCATGTGATCTATTATATCTTGGAATATTTCAGCATTGTTTAAAGGCTCACTTTTTACAGGTATTGGGTTATGCAAACATGGGATAACTGGAACATCTTTTTTTGGACTTTGTAAATCATCATCTACAGGTTCAACTTTAACATTTTTGTAGTTTTGTGACTCAGTTATTTTTATAGCCTCACAAGAAGTATAAACACTTTCATTGTGTTTTTCAAGGATTTCATTCTCTTTTCTTATTGGAGATCTTATACCAGAAACATCACTTTCTCCACTTTTTATTTGAGCATTGGGCAAGATCATGTCAGCTGAACTTGTACATGGGTCTGAAAACTTATTCTGTAACATGAAAATATAGCAAATGATATTAAAAAGATAAGTAAGGATCATTTTATTCGATAAATTAATGAGCTTATGCAATGTGTTTTGAAAAGACTTAGAAGTTGAGAGTTTTTATGTCTCGAAATAGAAAGATAGGGTGAATGTACACTATGAAATAGTGAACTAAATTACACCATCTAATAAGCAACAAAAACAGAAAGAGATCTAAAGTTTGAATCATAGGACATTAGATGTTGTGTAGAAAACAAAAATTACCTCCATGGATGTCCCAGTGGACCCCACCAGTTCCCTGCAAATTAGGTATAAAATTATAAGAACAATAAAAAGGCAAGTGGATTACATCAGCAATGAAGAAAAATGGCTACATGAATACACTTAATGTTGGCATGGAAATCAAGGTGATTGTGTTTGTGCTTGTTAAGGGGATGTTATTATTTGACTTAATGAGCTTAATGTGTTAAGCACTTAACCTGAACAGATATACATGGCTGTTTCTTTTTTACTTAATCTGAACAGAATTACTTAATGGGTTAAGCTAAAAAACCTAGTTACCTAGCTTAATGTATTAAGACACTAACTCTTTACCTATTTGTCCTCTCATATTAAAAAGTTCAAATATCATGACTTTTGTTTTTTGGAATGTAAGGATAAAAAGGTAAATTAGCCTCATTCAGACGATTTGTACAGCGTAGAAAAGAAACAACCCCTAAGTTACAGGAATAAAATCACATATGAAAAGAAAGGAAACCATAAAAATAGAGGAAGACCTTGATAGCAGCATCCTCTGTCTTTCCTTCAGCACAACATGATCAAGATCCTCAAGGAACTCTTCAAAATTATCAATATCCTTATTATACTTTATTTCTAGTTTCTCTGAAAGCATTCTGTCTTGAAGAGAACTCCCAACACTGTGAACTGTGCCTGTTAGATGATAGCAGCATTTAACTAGAGTAAAAACTCGATTATAGTAAAATATATATACATGCCAATTATAGCACTCTACATTCATAAATGGGAAAATACAGGAAAAGACTTGGGATTAACTTCATGTAAAGATTTACCATGTTGGATGTGTTCAAATGAGGCATCATCAGACCTTCCTTCACTCCCATCATGATCAGAATGAAAACCCTGAATGTCAACTTATCAAAATTAAATAAAGGTGACATGTACATAGAAGCATCAATTACCTTGTAAATTATCATATAAGAAACTAGAATATGAAAAGAAACGGGTTATTGTTCAATAGAGATCATATAAAATGATAGGTGATCTATGCATAATAATGTTCAGATACGGTTTTATTGATAAGCTAAAACACAAAGAATTGAAAATGATAGCAAACTCACGACTATATGCACTGCAATTCTGCACATACCAGCAATAGCAGTATAACTAGAAAAAGAATTTACTGAGAAGTGCAGAAGAACCTCAAGGAGCATCCATGATTAATTAATAATCAGATTGACAGCAGTAAGATATTACAAAGTCTTGCCATCAACTTTTTGATGTTAAAAAGGGTTCAACCCTAACAATAATGTAGCAAAAAGCCAAAATGCTATAAGTCTAACTTAATATCTATATCTGTGAACAACAAGAGTTGCCATGTTATATCCAATTTCCCTTGATATCTTTGCTGTGAGATTTCTAAAAAAAATCTGAAGAGGAAGGCAATAGCAGTTCCTACTCCTGGAAACTTTGTGAAGTTCATAATGGTATTGTAAAACTACTTCATTAAACAATGGACAATGACTGAACTGAAAGCATTGATTATTGCTGAAAGCCTACAACAATAAACTCTAATGGACCTTAACAATTATCAGATTTCTTTCAACGCAAACTAAACTTACCAGTGAGTCACAGAGATCATCTTCCTTCTTGAGAGAATCATCAACCGGAGATCTGACTCGATAACAACAAACAGTCGATAATAATCCCTCAGGAACAGAAAATCAGAACAAATACAAGTACGAGCAACTCCAAACCAAAAGGCTTACCTAGCCGGTATCAAGGTTTCCTTTTGGCTTCTCGACACAACCGTAGCGCGTAGCATTTTCAACCGTTGCTTCAATGGAACACAATCGTGCTCTTCTGACCATTCGGTTTCTACGGGTAGTTCATCCTCAGATTTCACTTGTTCGTCAATCAGCCCAATAGCAGGACAATTAGCCGTCATTCCTATAGCAATGTTTTAAATTTGATAATATTAGGATTAGAAATCGACGCAGGCGCATAAGATATAGACTAGAGAGAAGCGAGAAGGAGGTGACCTTGGAAATAATCTCGCCAGAAAAAAATGTATGGTCTGTCTACTCGCAAGGACCGAGAAGTGTGTGTGGGTGTGGGAGTGGGTGTGGGTGTAGTGGTGGTGGGAATCTGTTCACGTCGCTGGTGTCATGGGGCGAGTGAGAACGCACACAGATACAGAGGCGGAGGGGATGATGGGAGAGGTGGGCGGTAAACGGGAGCGAACACACTGGGGATCAAAACTCGGGGAGGGGGATGAATAGTTGTTTGAAATTTTTACTAAATCCGGTTGTTTGTTCCAAAAATATCGGAGCAAAGGGTTTTTCTTAGTGGGTCAGTTAACCATAAAAGGGTAACATGGTATAACAGGTATAGAGAGAAAAAGAAGAAGAGGAAGAAAAATTATTTTATTGGCTTACTCCCCCGTTGCAGGATGTCATAACGCAAACGAGACGTTAATGGGGAAATGATGTTCATGGTGTTATGACCGCATTATGAAGGTGTCACATAGGCAAAAACATAGTTGTTAGTACTCATACCTGTGTGCTCTTATAAAAAATATATAGGTTAAGAATGAGGGGAGCGGGTTCGGCATCCTCTTCGTCAATGTCGATGTGGCTCGGTAAATATATGTCTGCTTTTTTGGTATGCTGAGGTTTGCATCCCAATTCGACAGGAAGATGTTGAATCTCTCTTCATCCTTTCTTCTCCTCCACTAGGGATGGCAACGGGGCGGGTTTGGGACGGGTTTTGGTAATCCCGCCCCCGTCCCCGAATATGAAAATCGATCCCATCACCGGCTCGATTCCCAATGGGTATCCGTTTACCAAACACTATCGGGTCTGCAGGTATCCCAACGGGGTAATGGGGATCCCCGTTTAACATTCAAATTAATTTTTTTTTTATGAAATGAGAATACAAACCATTAGACTTAATGATGCAAACATAAATTCATATCCAAAATAATTTTGATAATTTACAAAACTACTAAGAGCATACATAAATTCATATCCAAAATAATTTTAGGGTGTTCCTTTTAAATTATCAATCATCCAAAAACTACAAACATATATAAATTATCAAACAAAAGGAAAATATGGGGTTTTATTTGGTGTTTCTGTTATTCTATGTGCTTACAGATTCTATGTGCTTACAGAATGAGAAGAAAACGTTATGAAAAATACATATATTAAAAGAAAAAATAGGAATGTCACTTTCTCCTTTCATTATCATTTATTGCAATAAAGAAAGGAGGGCTGCTACATCTTATCTCCAATCCCCACAGTCTAATTCTAAACAAACTAACACAAAAGAGTTACCTGTTGGTCACATGGTTGGGGACAATGAACATATCATATTTATTTTACTACCTGTTTATCTAAATGAAGACAACTAATATATTACATACATATGGCTAACATATCATGTGGCTTAGATAAAACAAAATAATAGCAATAGGTAAACAAATACCCTACGTGCCTAAGTTTGTTCATAATATACATTATTAAGACACAATAACCTGATTGCTTGTTACGTTGCTGTCTTGCTTCGATCTCCAACTCTGGCTGCCAGTGCCAACTTCGATTAAGAGGATTAGAGGAAGAACGATGTTAAACACGCATCTTCTACCTTTCTAATTTGGTGTTGATTTGAGCGAGTGAAGGGGGTTTTGGGTCTCTGATTAATTCAATTGGTATGAAAAAGATGGGTCTGGGTTAGTAAAAAAAAGTATTATTCGGAATTTCAGGGTGGGCCTGGGCTCACTCTGGTTCTAACGTGGCTCCGCCACTGACCATGACCCTCTCTTTCTTGTTTGTATCTTATTTCCTCACTCCCTTGCCTTGGTCCAACAACACCATCATACTTGTTGTTATAAAGTTTCTTCTGGACCTTAAGAAGATATAAAGTTCACATATTTATCACTCATAATGTTTGTTTCATAATTTAACAAGTGTATGGTCAAAGAATGGTCAAGTTGGATTTTACCCAAAATATGAGTTTTTAGCTAAAATCTCTATTAAGATCTTAATGATTTAAAACATATATAAAAGGCTTAATATGTATGAATGTTATAGGTTATGGAAAGGAAGGAGTTGGGGTCTGATGGGTTTTGAGCATTCTAACACTTCCTAAGTGTACATGCAACCCTAATAAACCTTGGATCTATGTTTGTCTAAGATTCATGCAAAATTGATTTCCAAGGTTCATGATCCTATCTAGCATACATGGGGAACATTTTAATGTAAATGATAGATAGAATAACATACCTTGTTGTTGATTTTGATTCCTTGAAACCTTGTGAGCCTAGCACGTCAAGTGTCATGCCTCAAATGCTTCACACAACACCAAATGCTATGGAGTAAACTTGGAGAGAAAGTATAACACTTAAAATCGGCTCTAGCCCTCAAGTATGCATGCATAGCCGATTTTGGGAGATGTCACATGGTTTATATAGTGTGTTGCATTAGGTAAACCCTAATGTAACATGATTCTTCATTTCTATGACCCATGGATTAACTCCATTGAGCATCCATGGAATATCCTATGGGTGGAACCCAACTTGATAATCTACGGAGCCTCTTAGCCCACTATATAAGTTGTGGATGATTTACATAATCAACCCATATATTTAATTAGTTATCTTTTGATCACTCAGTTAATTCTAAATTAATTCTTGATCAAACTAATTAAATAATATTATTAATATATCAAAACTTGTAATATATTAATAAACCATAAGTGTTATTTCTCTCGTTTAGGTTATCCAATGCATGGTGCCATGCAACCCAAATGGACCATGTCGGGTCGGGTCAAGTACATACCAGAAATACTTATGGACTTAGACACCTTATCCAACAGTCTCCCACTTGGATAAGTCTAATAACTATATCTGCAAGTATGACTTCAGGAACCGATCGACAATCATAGCTCTTTCAAGGTCTCTCGGAACTGAGAAGATAATGATACGCCATTTAAGATAAGTGATCATATTGTAGCACTTGGTTCCTGGTACGTGAGTTTTGCCTAAGTACTTGTGTTTTTGGCCGTGGACTCGGCGATTTGGAGGCCCGACTCGCCGAGTAGAGACGAGAGTTTGGGGGGCGGATAAGATGGCGACTCGGCGAGTCTGCGCTGTTTGACGAAACCCTAATTTCCAGGGGTTTTCACCCTATTTAAACACCCATTTGCGCCCCAACTCCGCCCCATTCACCCCCAAAAGCTCCCCATACGTTCTAGCTCTTGTTCTTGTGAGTTTGAGGCATTTTAGTGTGTGTTCTTGAAGATTTTGAGAAGGAAGTGGAGTAGATCAAGAGGAAGGGAAGGAAGCCAAGCATCTTAGTGTTCTCTCAGTGATTTCCTTGAGGTAAAACTCGTTTTCCCCCTGTCTCTCTGCTTATAACTCCATTAAAGTCTTCCTTGAGCCCTTCCCCAAGCTTGTATGTGCATCATATTTTGTAATAAGTTGATTGGCCTCTAGATCTAGGCATGGTTGAGCTCCAGGAGCTCAGATCTACTACCTTTATGGACCCATATTGCATGAAGACCTTAGATCTACTCTTTTGGTGCATTTTGAACCCAAAACCCTCATGGATGAATATCTACACGTAAAGTTGGAAACTTTACGTGTTATTCATGCTCTAGGAACCCAGATCTATGAATGGAATGGACTAGATTCGAGCAAAATCACGTATATGGCTCTTGCATGAAGCAGACTCGGTGAGTCGCTCATCTGACTCGGCGAGTCTAGTCGCGAGTCTCCGAGATTGTCCCCTTTTTGTTGTGTCGAGTTGTGTAGTGAGTCCAGGGTGGACTCGGTGAGTTGGAAGCCAAAACTCACCCATAATGGAACTCGACGAGTCGATGCCTAGACTCGGCGAGTTCAAGGCAATCTCCTTAGATCAAGATCAGACTCGGCGAGTTGTTCGTACAACTCGACGAGTCACAGTATAACTTGTTCATCGGATGAAGATGAACTCGGTGAGTTGTTCATACAACCCGACGAGTAGGATGAAGGAATTGAACATTAGTTTGGAAGGAGAACTCGTCGAGTCAACGCCTAACTCGACGAGTAGAAACAGAATCCAGATCAGTAGATTGGACAGGGACTCGGCGAGTTAGCGAGCCAACTCGGCGAGTCGGGTCAACTGGAAGTTGACTCTGACTTTGACTTAGGGCATGATCAAGGGTAAAATGGTCATTTTACCTAAAGGACAGTTAGCAGTTTTTGACTAAGTGTTTGGTGGGAATTACAGCCGGAGGATTTCCGATTTCCGATTTGTTTGACAAAAAACTTAATTGAACACATCAACTTAGTTCTGACCAGGCCCGGTACATAGGTCAAAACAAAATCATCGAGGGGCCAAGATATCAGCTTCTAATCCAAGAAGGAATAGATAAACTTCGACTCATTTGCTTGTTCTACTACTTGTTAAATCACACACAAAAGTACGTTTGATAACATCGAGTTATCAATGTGTTTTCGTACGATCAATGCATAACCAACTCATAGGTAACAAGTCATATCTCTAGGTTTGAAGACTTATATGATATTACCGTCTCACGATCACTCGAGATAAATTCCATGAAGTGATACCAGTAAGCGTGGGTTGATTCCAATACTCAGAACTTATGAGTACTCATGAAGTGTTGTCCCAAAACTTGACACCTACAACCAACTTCATGACAGACTTAGTTCATATCTACTTCCAACATATGACCGACTGTGGAAAATTTGAATAGTATGTAAAACAAAACATAATATTCTGGAAGTCAAAACATGCAAAAGAAATTCTATTAAACGATTGACAGAAGATAGCAACACTTTACTCATAAATAAACACAACTTTTATTCATCATCAAATGTCAATTACACTTTACAAATTTCCAAAGTTATCTAACTACTAAAACTAATATCATCCTTTAGCCCTATGCTCCGAGCATGTTGAAGATGCTTAACCCGACTCGGTCCCTTCGTGAGGGGATCTGATGGATTCTCATCTGATGATACCCTCTTTGCCACGAGGATTCCTTCTTCTATGCGATGTCTGATAAAATGATATTTTTTTGTCGATGAGTCTGGATCTCTCGTGATCCCTTGGTTCTTTAGCTAAGGCAACAACACTTTCACTATCACAGAAAATTTCCATAGGCTCCTTTATAGCTGGTACAACCCCAAGGTCTCCAATGAAGTTCTTCAGTCATATTGCCTCTTTTGCTGCCTCGCTCGCTGCTATATACTCTGATTCACAAGTGGAACCAGCCATTGTCTCCTTCTTGGAACTCTTCCAAGTGATTGCTCCTATGTTTAGGGTAAAGGCCCAGCCCGACTGAGAGCAAAAATTATCCCTATCAGTCTGGAAGCCAGCATCACTATACCCTACAACTCTCAAGTCATCACTCCCACTGAGGGTAAGGACCCAGTCCTTAGTCCTCCATAGGTACTTGGGGATATTTTTTACCGCATTCCAGTGTGCCTTGCCAGGGTTCCCCTGATACCTGCTAACCATGCTTAAAGCAAAGGCTACATCAGGTCGAGTACATGTCATAGCATACATGTTCGATTCTACAACCGAAGCATAAGGTACTCGACTCATTTCTGTTATCTCAGCCTCAGTACTCGGGCTTTGCATCTTAATCAATCCGGCATTACACTGAATAGGTAACTCTCCTTTCTTGGAGTCCTGTATGTTGAATATCTTCAGCACCTTATCCAAGTAGGTACTTTGATTAAGTCTAATTATTCTTTTACTCTGATCTCTCAAGATCCTTATCCCTAGAATATAGGCAGCTTCTCCTAGGTCCTTCATAGAGAAACACTTCCCAATCTAGGACTTAACTTCCTGCAGAGTTGGGATGTCATTTCCTATGAGTAGTATGTCATCCACATACAATACCAAAAAGATAACTATACTCCCACTAGCCTTGACATATACACAAGATTCATTTTCACTCCTAGAAAAGCCAAACTCTTTTACTTTCTCATCAAAGCAAAGATTCCATATGCGAGGTGCTTGCTTTAATCCATTAATGGATTTCTCAAGCTTACACACTCTATTCGGGTACTCTGTACTGACAAAACCCTCGGGCTGACTCATGTAAACATCCTCAGCCAACTTTCCATTAAGGAAAGTGGTTTTGACATCCATTTTCCATATTTCATAGTCATGAAGTGCAGCTATGACTAACATAACCCTAATAGACTTAATCTTGGCTACTGGAGAAAATGTCTCATCATAATCAACTCCCGAAGTTTGAGAAAATCCCTTTGCAACCAGTCGTGCCTTATAAGTGTGTACATTACCATCCATGTCGGTCTTCTTCTTGAGATCCATTTGCACCCTACAGTCTTACGATCTGGTACATTCTCAACCAAGTTCCAAACTTGATTGTCATACATAGACTATATCTCGTTGTCCATTGCCTCTTTCCACTTGGATGACTCAGGGCCTGCCATGGCTTCCGCGTAACTGTTAGATTCTCCCAGCCCTACTAGTGTCACATCACTAATAAGTGTATCACCTTCCGCAGTATTATGGAATCTATAGTAATGCTCAGGTGCATTCCTAACTCTCGTGGAATGCCTCAGAGGTATAGACTCGTCAATTGCCTCAACAGGAGTTTCCTCCTCATGTTGACTGCTAGGGTTTGAAGTTCCTTCACCACTTGACTCTTGAATTGCTTCAAGGTCAACTTGCCTCCCACTATTTCCTTGGCTTATGAACTCTCTTTCTCGAAAGACAGCCCTCCTAGCTACAAAGACCATATTCTCACTGGGTCTGTAGAAGACGTAACCAAAGGATTTCTGTGGGTAGCCGATGAAAATACACCTCTCACTTTGAGGTTCGATCTTATCATGAGTCTCGCGTCTCACGAAAGCCTCGCAACCCTAAATCTTGATGTGGTCTAGTTTGGGTACTTTACCAGTCCACATCTCATGAGGAGTTTTGGCAACTTTCTTTGTAGGGACTAGATTAAGGATATGGACAGCAGTCTCTAAGGCATACCCCCAAAATGAGATTGGCAGCGAAGCTCGACTCATTATGGAACGAACTGTATCCAACAAGGTTCGATTACGCCTCTCAGCTACACCATTCAACTGCGGTGTCCTGGGAGGTGTCAATTGTGAGACAATCCCACATTCCCTAAGATATTCGAGGAACTCTGAACTAAGATACTCTTCACCTCGATCGGATCGAAGCATCTTAATGTTCCTGCCCAATTGATTCTCGACTTCCTGTTTAAACTCTTTAAACCTTTCAAAAGTCTCTGACTTATGCTTGATTAAGTAGACATATCCATATCTACTGTAATCATTAGTAAAAGTCAAATAATAACGATTAGCATCCCTTGTGACATGTTTGAAGGGTCCACACATATCCATGTGTACGAGATCCAACAAGCGTTCACCCCTCTCACAAGAACCAGTGAAGGGAGACTTTGTCATTTTTTCAAGTAAGTATGATTCGCAACTATCATCTGACTTTAGGTCAAATGATTCCAAGACTCCATCCTTTTGGAGTTGGCATATACATTTCTTGCTTATATGTCCAAGACGACAATGCCATAATGATGCTTTATCCAAGTTATTATCATTAACATAATCAATACACAATACATTATTTCCTAAGTGATCTACAACATATACAGTTTCATACACACCATCACAAGGTAATGCTTTAAAATAAAGAACATTATTAAAGAAAGCATTAATCGAACCAACTTCATTATCAAATGAAAAGGTAAAACCTTGTTTATACAATGCATGAAAGGAAATAATATTTCTTGCCATTTTTGGCAAGTAACAACATTTATTCAAATCTAAACTAAACCCACTACTTAGAGATAAAGTATAAACTCCAATCTTGGTGACAGGTAAAGCTTTCCTATTCCCCATGATCAAGTTTATTCTTCCATGCTCCACATTCTCACTTCTTCTTAGTCCCTGCAAATCAGAACATATATGAATACCGCAACCGGTATCAAAGACCCAAGAGTTAGAATAGGGTGAGTTATTAGATAAGATAGTGTAAATACCTGCATGGTTGGGTTTAACTTTCCCATCCTTCACATCTTGCTGGTACTTTGGGCAGTTAGGCTTCCAATGTGCCTTTTCATGGCAATAGAAGCATTCAGCCTCTTTTGGGTCAGCAGAAGGAGTGATGAAACCTTTCTTGGTTCCATTTGAAGAGGAGCCTTCAAGGATCTTACCCTTGGTACCATTCGAGGGACTTTTCCTCTTCTTACCCTTCCCTTTCCCGATTGCCAAGACGGGGGCGAAGTTGATAGGAGTAGGAGTAACAACCGACTTACCCTTAAGACCACTTTTCGCGGTCTTTAGGAGTCCTTGAAGTCTGCTGAGTGTGACCTCTTTCTTATTCATGTGACATGTCATGCGGAATTGATCATAGCACGAGGGTAAGGAATGCAAAATGATATCTATCGCAAGATCCTCGTGGAAGTTCACATTAAGCTTCATCAGACGGTCCACATATCTTTTCATTTTCTGCATATAGCCCGTGATGGGTTCACCATCCTTCATTCGGGCTGTTATCATGGAGGAGATTATTTCATACCTTTCTTGTCGGGCACTTTTATGGTATCTTTCCATCAATTCTCGGTGCATTTCAAAAGGTTAGAAGTCCTCATAGGACTTTTGGAGTTCTGCTGTCATGGTGGCCATCATGATGCATGCCACTTTGGTGGCATCCCTTTCATGTGCCCGGAAGTCAGCGATCTCCTGGGGAGTTGCATTGGTCTCATCAATCTCTTTAAGCTCCTTATCGAGGACATATTCCTTGTCCTCGTAGCGAGTAATCATCCTAATGTTTATGATCCATTCATTGAAGTTGGATCCATCAAAAGTAACTTTCCCACACAAATTCATAAGGGTAAAGGAGCCATTAGGATTAGAGCCAGAAGTAGCATTGTTTGAAGACATCTGAGTAAGAAGAAAGACAAGATTAGTTTAGATATTAATTTAGTCCTTAATAAAACACCCAAATGAATTATTAAGGCTAGGACCCAATCACAATATATTATACTTAGAAGAGGTATGTCGTAATCTAAGTAATAACATATTTGAAAGGTAGGTGAATGGCGATTCACCAATTTCCACCAAAACGAAATATTAATATATTAAGTTTTAATTTGGTTCTTAGAAATTGCTAGATTCTTTTGAGATTTAATTAACTTTTCAAAGGCATGTTTCAATCTTGAGTGTGCCCTCCAAGTTTTGTGACTGGGATACCGATGATCACAAAACGAGGTGTGAAGTAACCATGCAAATCACTTGATACCCTCAATGTTTATTACTCAATCGATGTACCAGTTAACCACACGCGCTCCACCGACTTATAATAAACTTTAAGTCACCCTTTACCTACCTTGTTAAGTCCAAGTTAGTATGTCGGTTAACCACACACGCTCCACTAACGACTTAAACAAAGTGTAAAGTGTAATTTCATGGATTAGCACCTTATTCACATTTTCCTAAAGTAAATAAGATTGGGAATTTAATTAAAACATTTAGTTACTTTATCATTATCATTATACCTGTAACATTCGGAATCCCAGGTATATTATTTTAATATTTTATTTTTGGAATTTGTGAAGGAACTCAGCGAGTTGATGCTTAGACTCGCCGAGTAGGGTCGCGGTTGATCATTCGGGTTCGCGTTGGACTCGGCGAGTCCACGCTGTTTAATGAAACCCTAATCCTCCGGGGCTGGAGCCTATTTAAAGGCCCTTATGGCCGTCCATTGCGGCTACCACACCCCAGAGAGAGTCTTAGATCGCTTGTGAAGAAAAGATAGGCCATTGTTGATCAATTGTTGGTAAAATTTGAAGGAAAAGGTGACCAAGGCAAAAGAAGGCTGAAGGAAGTGCAAAGCTAGTGTCTTCAGAGATCAGAGGCTTCATATTAAGGTATTCCTTCGGACCTTTTCCAGTTTTGGGTGTTGATTCATAGAGTTTGGGTTTTGTTATGGCCCTTTAGAAGAAGAATATGTAGAGTATTTAGTCCCCTCTCGAGTTTGTTTTTGGATCTGGATTCAAAGGGGTCCAGAGACTTCAACCCATGAAGTTTTATGAGTCTTTTTGGGTTGATTGGACTTAGGTTGCCATTTTTGGGAATAAATCACCATTTGATGCCATTATGTATATATATATATATATATGTATGTATATATATATATAAGCATCAAGTTTCGAGCTTTGCGTGATTATATTGCTTGGGAAGGACAAATCTATGGATTTGAGGAACAGATCTGACCTCAGGAGGTCAATAGAACTTGTGCATGGCATGTACTCGCCGAGTTGTTCTTGGGATTCGGCGGGTTGAGTCGGGGTAGCCCCTCAATTCTTACCTGGGGACTCATCGAGTAAAGGGAGGGACTCGACGTGTTAAATGGGACTAAAGAGTTAAGTGAACACAGGTGGACTCGCCGAGTTGCCCAAGTGCACTCGCCGAGTCGGGTCAAAGTTTGACCGTTGACTTTGGTTGACTTTTAAGGTTTGGTCAACAACGAGGGCTTTTGAGCCAAAGGAGGGGTAAAATGGTCTTTCACCCTTCTGAGTGAGCTTAAAGAAAGTAGAGTCTAGTTCTGGGAGTTATATTAATGAGAATATTGCTTTATGTGTTTAGGCGGAAGCTAGATCGTATTTCTACCGAGTCAGTGACTTACCGAGATATCAAAGGTGAGTCTTCTCACTATACTGTACCTGGAAGGGTATCTATGTGTGACCGAAGGGTGTGATATGCTATAAGATATATGCATTGTATGTGATTAGTTACCCGTTTGGTATGTGCTATGTATGCTATGCTTGATATGGGCCTGAAGGCATTATGTTATGGGCCGGAAGGCATTATGTTATGGGCCAGAAGGCATTATGATGTAGACCAGAATGTTAGGGAGTTATGGACCGGAAGGTCGACACGGGTAGGACCGGAAGGTTTACCGGGTTGGGATGGAAGTCCCCTGAGACACATGGACCGAAAGGTCATGGCCTGGAAGGGCGTATGTGTGTAGGTGGTATTTTGGGGAACTCACTAAGCATTTATGCTTACAGTTGTTGTGTTATGTGTTTCAGGTACTA
Organism: Lactuca saligna; assembly: GCF_052625555.1. Lineage (NCBI taxonomy): Eukaryota > Viridiplantae > Streptophyta > Magnoliopsida > Asterales > Asteraceae > Lactuca > Lactuca saligna. Next base: position 59,949,840 of record NC_136419.1, on the reverse strand, counting down.
GCGAGGACCGTGGGAAGGCGCCGACATAATCTGTACACACTAACGGAAGATTTATTTTATGATCTTGGGATGTATTTTTATTATGATGACATTTGCTAAACATGAGATTTGGGAATATTGAATGATGGTTTATGTTGTTTGAAAAATGAAAATTTGTTTTGAAAATTCACGTTTTTACAATACTTTTAATGAGAACTTATAAGTCCTTATCCTACCTGTTCGGCTAACGACCCTCCACCGATCAAGGAAGCGGTGGGTGAGAGTGGACACCTATTAAGTTGCCATTTTATAGGCAACAACCTTATACCCCTCCCCCCCCCCCCCCCCTTATAGATCGACTTCGTGAATGAGACGTACTAGCGGTAAGACGACTTGATCTTATACATACATACATACATACATACATACATACATATATATATATATATATATATATATATATATATATATATATATATATTATTAACTTATAATATTATAAAGTATAAGGGTTGAATTTTAACTTTTAAAGTTCTAAGGGTTGGAACTAAAGTTTTAATCATGACTTTAATTGTTCCAAAACTTGAGGGCAAGTTTTTTAAACTTTCAAAAAATTTCATTTCTTATAACTTATGAATTAATTGAGTATTAATCTTCATTTTTATAACCTTTGTGTTCTTTTAATGGTTTTTATTAAAGTGTGACCTTTGGTTTTCCATAACTTGAGGACAAGTTATGGAATCCATTAAAACACATAGTGATCTTGAATTAAACTACCAAGTAGGTTACAAACAATTCCTATGATCATCTAATCTTCAAAAGTTCAAGAACATGAATATGAACATTTCAAGAATCAAAAATTACTCATAAAACTTATAATTTTTTTATAATTGCCATTGTAAATGGATTAGCATAAACATTACACCATCTAAAACAAGTTTTAAAACACCAAAACAGTTTAGGGTAATGTTTCTAGTACATTTCCAGCAACAAAAGTCGAAAATCTGCTGTCATGGCCTCTTACTCGTCGAGTGCATGAACCTACTCGACGAGTAGGATGAATTTTCACTTGGACTCGTCGAGTCCCCCCATGGACTCAGCGAGTCCACTACTCAGACAACAAACAATTTTGATTTTTAACACATTTTTGCACAAATAACAAACAAACAAACTTAGGCTAAGATACCACTGATGGGGTTTGAGCATTCTAACACTTCCTAAGTGTACATGCAACCCTAATAAACCTTGGATCTATGTTTGTCTAAGATTCATGCAAAATTGATTTCCAAGGTTCATGATCCTATCTAGCATACATGGGGAACATTTTAACTTAAATGATAGATAGAATACCATACCTTGTTGTTGATTTTGATTCCTTGAAACCTTGTGAGCCTAGCACCCCAAGTGTGATGCTTCAAATGCTTCACACAACACCAAATGCTATGAAGTAAACTTGGAGAGAAAGTGTAACACTTAAAAATCGGCTCTAGCCCTCAAGTATGCATGCATAGCCGATTTTGGGAGATGTCACATGGTTTATAAAGTATGTTGCATTAGGTAAACCCTAATGTAACATGACTCTTCATTTCTATGACCCATGGATTAACTCCATGGAGCATCCATGGAGTATCCTATGGGTGGAACCCAACTTGATAATCCATGGAGCCTCTTAGCCCACTATATAAGTTATGGATGATTTACATAATCAACCCATATATTTAATTAGTTATCTTTTGTTCACTCAATTAATTCTAAATTAATTCTTGATCAAACTAATTAAATAATATTATTAATAAATCAAAACTTATAATATATTAATACATCATAAGTGTTATTTTTCTCGTTTTAGTTTATCCAATGCATGGTGCCATGTAACCCAAATGGACCATGCCGGGTCGGGTCAAGTACATACCAGAAATAATTATGGACTTAGACACCTTATCCAACAGGGTCCTCCAAGAGAAGGTATGGAGAAGTTGGAAGTAGGTTGCTATTACGCTTCAAGAGGTGAGTTATAATCTCTTTTAGGGTATGATTTAGTAAGATAAATTGAATGTTAAAGTATATATGTGTGAATGCATGAAAGTAGAATATGTTATTGTTAGTAGTGACATGTTTGATGAAATGATGGTATGTTATTATATTATCAAAAGATATTATTTGATGAATTGTTAGTCTATGTTATTTATGTACACATAGAGTTTGAGATAAAATTTAGAAAAGTAATTCATCTAATATGAGAGATCCATGAGGGATCTATAGAAAGATTATTGTTGGATGTTACATGGAAACTGTTTAGATAACAAAGTCTGGTTCCTTGTGAACCGGATGTTACATGGAAATTGTTTAGATAACAAAGTCTAGTTACTTTTGTATTGCTAAGAGTAGAGATATGTGTTCATTCAATATGATCAACATAATCACTTATGTGACTAGTGAGAGATATGAAGTATACGAGATAAGAGATTGTTATTATGTATGTTATGTTATTTTATAACTCATCCGACAACATGTCTGATATATGTTGTTTCCATGTATCTTGAGGTTCAAGTAGCATGCGTTAAAGAGTGTGGATGTAGAAGCATCAAGAACTTGGACTGGACTTTTGTTGCATGATTTATTCTTGTTGCTTTAATTGTGGTTAAGATATGAATTGGTAACACTCATAAATGTTTTCTGGAAACACTTTTAAAGATTCTTGGAAACTCCGGTTTATGATGATGTAAAATACTCTGATATTTTCCAGCATTTGAATGTTATATATATATATATATATATATATATATATATATATATATATATATATATATATATATATATATAATATAAATATAATACAAGTTGTTACAACTCTCACTTTCATTTCATATGCATAAAAGTTGCTCAAAACATAATCAAAAGATGTGTATCATGTGGACTTGTACAAAAGTTGTGCATAAATTTAAAAAAATATTAGTTTATTCTAAATCCATCGGGTTTGTGTTGAGTGCTGCCACTTCCATCATTTTGTACGACTTTCTTCCTCATGCCATTCAAAAAAATTGTAATCCTCTTTATAATTTGAGGCATAGCACCACCACAAATTATTGTTGAGTAGGGTTAGGAATTTCAACATGAAGTTCCACTTAAGGTCAACCTTATTCCACTTGAGGTTCAACTTTTGTTTCAAATATGATTTTCGTAGTATTAACGCGTTATCTCTCTAGTTATAATAATTTCTATGCTGGTCACAACTAATTACTTAAATCCTAATTGTTTATTTAATGTGTGTGTTCAAACATAAGGGTGTATTTGGGATTACTTTTAACATAAGTTTAATTGTTTATTCAATGTGTGTGTTCAAACATAAGGGTGTATTTGAGATTACTTTTTAACATAAGGTCCTCTTTATAAAAGTACTTTTTGTAAAAGATTTTTTTTTAAAAGATGGTGTTTAAAATGTATTTATCTTGTTTTTTTTAACTTTTAAGTGATAAAAGCTAAAAATCATAAAAAAGATGTAAATTCCTATTTTTTTCTCGGACCAACTTTTTCTTCTTGACTAAAAATTGATTTTAAAAGATGTTTTCAATTTACCAAACAATTTTTAGTAACTTTTAATTTTTTTTAAAAAATTAAAAGTCAAAAAATAATTAAAAAGTAATCCCAAATAGCTTATAAACCTAGAATAATTGTTAGAGTATATCTTCAACTATACACATTCTCTTATGTTTTATACATATTTGAGTCTACTCACACTACACACTACATAACCATTAAAAATTTAAACATATAAATATTAGACTCTACGTATATATCTTACGATAACCAATCAACAATCTAAAATCAATATTGAAAAACAATCCAAAAGCACAATATTCAAATCGACACTACAAATTCTTTTGAAAGAGACAAAACATTTATTTAGGACAGAGGAATACTAAAGTTATAAATCTCCTTCATGTGGTCCAATTAATACCACCTTCTATCCATATCACTTTTATTGAGGTTCTTATTCATTCGTCAATCAACAAATATCCAAACGACAGCGTGGCAGTTTCACAAGCTTGTAGAGGCAACTGGCGAATGACGATCTGACACGTTGTCGGTTGTATAAAAATTTCAAATATTCAGGTCATAGACGATACAAACTCGCTAATAAGCTACGTAATCGTATTTCTTCCCCCATAACGCATAATGTTGGCAATCGAGGGGCCACATGCTTGACTTGTGGACGCTGTTCACTCTGAATCGGTTACATTTGGTCCCATCTCCCTCGAATGAATCTCAATCTTCAACTGCTACTGCGAATTATTGTCCTCTATCTTCCTACTAGAGATTAGGTAAGTACGGATTTTGCTATGTGTGTCTTCGTTTATGAAATTGATTCTCTCATTCTATTCAATTTCCAATTTCTTCTGATAACTATGATTGCAATTTAGCTCTTACTCAAGTAATCGGGAAACATGTAAGCGAGCATTAGTCGGAACCATTTTTATGATGTCTTCTTTGCCATGATTTTCCCTAAACCATTAGGTTTTCACTTCACATAGAGTATAATGGAGTTTAAGTTACTTCAATACTTCTGCATGTTCGAAGATGTATAGCATTTAGCCTTTTCTTCAGTTGTTAAGTTCGTTATCATTATTATCAAGTCATGATTGGGATTTTGGTTACGCAATTTGATTTCGCCTGTTACAGTTGAAGATTTTGCGAGTTTTATGCCTATGGAGTCAATTTAATTGATGCCCTAGCTCGCTCAAATTTTAGGAATACTCCTAATAATGATACCAAACGAGTTATACATCCCTTAGATTGCTAATTTGAGTCTGTTTGGACAATGAAGAAGAGAACTGTTGTTTCAAATAATATATGATGGTTTCAGTTTTCAGCTTTCACCCCTATGTAGTTCCTACTGGGATGTTCTATTTAACAGTATCTTCTATATAAAATCTTCATTTATTCCTGATATATTAAACTTGCATACTTCTGATACTGATCCTTTATGATTTATCCCAACAGAGTGACAATCAACTTTACATGGCTAAAGTTCATGGGATCATCTACTCTTCTGTTAAAAGTCCTCATCATCCCACATCAAACAGTAACACTCAAGGATTGGTACCAAAGAAGTTCAGCCATGGGCAAAGTTCTGTGTTAAAACTGAAGTTATCAGGAAAGACAAAACTGAATACATTTGAAAAAACAATTAGTTCAGTCACTTCACGTGCTTATTCTTTCTTATGTCGTTCAAGAAAATCACAAACTACAGAAACAGAAGAACGTGTAAACCACAATGAAGATTGCTCTGACAATTTCAGGTATAAATATAATTACTCAAATACGCACATCATACTCCTTTTTTTACCAATTATTATGTTCTTTTGCATGTAGCAGAACTCAAGGAGGACATGAACAACATATGCATCCAGAAAGAATTGGCATCACAAACAAGGCATTAGCTGAAGCTTGTAAATATGCTTACAATGATGCTAGATTTGTAAACGAAAGGGCCAAAAACGACATTTTCTTACTTTCACGGTTTGCCTACTTGCTCTATTATGCTCATACAATGATGACCTGGCATGCTGACTGGATTTTTTTTATTAGTGGCATTATGAGGTTGGATGCTCGGGCACGCCAAGATGTTGCTATTCTTGGTTTAGGATTTTTAAAACTTGATGGTAATTAATATTCTATATAATAAACTGATATTCATCGAGTATAAAATATAAAAATGTTCACAAAATTTTTAAATAACTTGTTTTGGTAGCTCGGGCTAGAGAGGACACTGAAAAAATTGACAATAATGTGAAGAAAAGAGCTGAGCGACTTCATCACATTGCCCTTGTACGTATAATTTTATCTATTTCTTTATTTTTAAAAACATTTTCCATACCTTAATAACATTTACACACTTTTTTTTTATTACAAGATTTTAAAAAACAAAGCTGAATCCAAATTGAAAAGCGTTGCTGACCGACATTGGAGTGATGGAGCTTTAGAGGTGCCTTAAGTTAAATCTGTAAATTTAATAATTAATATTCTCGTTGCTGATTTTTTTTTTTTTTTATAATCGTTAGATTTTTCATTTAAAAATTAAAATATTTATTTTGGTAGGCTGATCTCCGTCGTGCTGACTATATAGCCAAACAGCGAGCCATGGAAGATGCCCTCATGGCTTTAGAGGTACGTTTTGATGTTCCACAATTTTTTTTATATATATTTATGATAATGTATTTGACTATTTTCATTTTCATTTTTTTTTTTACTTTTAAATCTTTGTGTAGTTTATCAAAGATGTTCAAGACATGATGATGAGCAAGATGTATAAGCTGTAAGTTCCTTTAGTTTTATATACAAAATTGTGTAGACTATACTGATGTCAAACTATGTATAGGAAAAATGGTGCTTTGTCATCTGATGACATGGCGGGTCAAATAACACTTGAAAAGAATGGGAAGGTTCTAGACTTTTTCCCTGGTGAGGTGTCAACTGATCGCATTACTGCTATTCAGGTCTGTTACAATTTATAAAATATAAATCACATTTTTTCTTCAACATTTTAGATGTCATTGTAAATTTATAAAGATATGTTCAGGAGGCTTATAGGGATATGGCATCTGCACTTTCCGAGGCTGATGGAATTGACTATACTGACCCTGAAGAGGTCAGCTGAAAAAGAAAACCAAAATACAAATTTCAATTAAAAAAAAAAAAAATGGAAAGTAGGATGTTAATTCAATGTTTTGCAGCTGGAGTTGTTGGTTGCAACATTGATGGATCTTGATGCAATGGATGGTAAAGGGAGTGTGTCGTTATTGGCAGAGTGTTCAAGTTCTCCTGATGTCAATACAAGGTATGTATATCAAGGAGGGTATTTAGGTCATTTGTACAATCTGTTGTGTCCTGTGTTAACAAATTGGGATATTGTTGCAGAAAAGCATTGGCTAATGCTTTATCAGTTGCACCATCGATGTGGACACTTGGCAATGCAGGGATGGGAGCTTTACAGGTAAGTGATTTTATTTTCGTGAGGAAAGGGTATTTTGGACATTTAAGTGATGAGGGGTAGAGAAGTGTGTGTTTATAAAATATTTGGTTGCAGAGATTGGCAGAAGACAGTAACCCAATGATTGCAGCTGCAGCATCTAAAACCATATCAGAATTGAAGAGACAGTGGGAGATAGAAGAAGGTGACAACTATAGATTTATGATGAATCAGATTCCATTGCCAAAGTTAGACTACAAAGATGATGATGATGATGAAACAGAAGACTAATAAGGTTGACTTTTAGAAAGATGATATTAATGTAATGTAGATAGATATCTCATAATTTGTAACATATTAATGATGCCTATAGGTTTTACGTCTTTTTATTTCTACTACTTCCTCCTCATGGGACGATGTTCATTATGATTATGAAATATAGATGGCATTATTATGACATGGGGTCTATTATGAATAGAAAGGGAACTTATTTTCATCCAAAAATGAAATAAAAAAAACATCTCTAGACTCAATAAAGTTATTAACATAGTATGAATCATTAGTTTTAATTACCAAAATGAAGTTTAGATGTTTAGACCTTTTTTTGTGATTTAATACTCGTTTTATTGTCATTGGTGTAGTAACATTGACAATATGGTGTTAAGGTTGTGCATTGTATATTTGAGGATATATAATTCTACATTTATGTGAAATAAGCGGATTGAATTTATCCATCACTTCTCTCCACTCAATACGGAAATACAAATTTGAAATTTGTTTTTGGTGTGAGAATCGGTTATTGATCTCGATAATTAATTAAGAGATCTTCTAATATGTGCCCTATAAGCATATATAAGAAGCATTAACTAATGATAAATATTACCATAATTAAATATAAAATATATTAATTATGAGGAATATTATCATAATTAAATTTGAAATGCATTAATAATCTTAATAATAAATATACTTTGAATTTAATTATGATAATATTTTTCATAATTAATCCTTCTTATATTAGAAAATCTCATTAATTAATTATATATACTCTTCATAGTCCATAATATAATTCTTTAATGCAAAAAAAAAAAAAAAAAAAAAAAAAAAAAAAAAAAAAAAAAAAGTACGCTCTTAATATCAAAATTAAATCCAGTTATTTAACAATAGCATTTAAAAACTATTTTATAAGCTATAGAATAGACAAGAGAGTAGAAGACAAGAATAAAGAGAAAGCAAAAAAAGACAAAGTTGCAAGTAACTAGAATTTCAATACTCACATCCAATGTTTTAAAAATCGGTTTGAACCGGCCGGTCGAACCGGTTGGACCAGGAATCGGAAAAGAGAGCGGTTTAACTATCTCCGGTTTTACACCAATTTTTGAACCGGATTGAACCAGCCGGTTTTTAGAAAAAACCGGTTGAACCAGTCAAAATAAACCGATTAAACTAAATAAAAATACATGAAAAAAATATTTTCAATAATAAAGGTGTATTTTTTTCATATTTATTTAGATTTCTCTAAATAAAAACATATGGTAAATGTTATGATGTTTTTTGATGCATTTATATTAATTTAAAATTATATTCTGTTTCGGTATTATACATTTATACTTTATTTTCTTTTGGACGTATGTGAATTGATATAAAACTTATAGTTATGTGTTGTTTTAATGTATTTATATTGATCTACAACTTATTTTTATGTGTATTTTTAATGTTTGAACTTGTAGACGTCAAATTCATGACATATGTATGTATGTATGTGTAGAAAAATAAGAAAAAAAATGAAAATTATAGAAACCGGTTGACGAAGCGGTCGAACCGGTTGAACCGGAAACCGATCACCATACCGGTTCAACTAAAAAACTGGTTTTTAAAACATTCCTCACATCTTCTACACATTCAACACGTCATCGATTCACATACCTACAAACGACACGTCATCGATCCACTCGATAAACAAATCCAAAGCCGTTAATCCCATCACCCTCGAAAATCACAACTGTCTAATTTATTTAGGAAGCTAGAATCCTCTCATAAATTGTCTTCACGTAGACCTTCCCCTTCACTCATCATTCATCATTCATCACCCACAAAGCTTCTTACTACGCTATTTCAATGGCCACTGAAGAAGATACCAACCTCCCATCACTCCCCCCCTATCCTCAAGTAACCATTGATCTTCGTTTTTTTTTAAGAATTCAAGAAAAGTAATTGAGGGTTTGAATTGGGTTTCAGTTTTTATGAAATCGATTTTGAATTGTTGGTCTACTGTGCAGATGATCTTTGAAGCGATTGATGCTTTGAAACAGAAAGAAGGTTCGAACAAATCGTCGATATTAAACCACATCGAATCAACTTATGGTAATTTACCATCAGGAGGCACGGCGCTATTGACGGATAATCTGAAGAATTTGAGGGACAGTGGTGAATTAGTGTTGTTGAGGAACAATTATATGAGACCTGATCCTAACTCCCCATTGAAACGTGGCCGCGGACGTCCTTCGAAGCCGAAGGATCCGGCGGCGTTGGAGAAGAATCCGACAGCGGAGTCCGGGTCAGAGGTGAAGAGGGGGAGGGGGCGACCGAAGAAGGATCCAAATGCGCCACTGGCGGCGAAGAAGGTTAAGATTTCGACTGGTAGTGGTAGGCCGAGAGGGAGGCCGCGGAAGGTGCAGCCGGAGTTGACAGGTGTTGAAGTTAATTGACGACGACTTGTAACTTTTAACGGGAAACTAAGTATTTTTCCAGGGTGAAATGACTTAATACAGGATTTATGTGCTATGGAGAATTAGCGATGGTCTTTTGAACTTTGAAAATAGTATTATTAGATTCTTGTGCTCGTCTTTGCTTTTAAGGGTGTGTAATGTAGTTTAGTGTTTGTGACATTGTAATTATAGCTACTCTAAATGGATACTTGAGGTTGAAGAGTCATTTTATTCTCTCTAAACCAATAACGTAATATCATATTTTCAAATTTTAAGCGAAGGATAAATTACATTGTAAAGCGAATGATACCTCATCATGATGTGATAGGAAGTAATCTAAGAATATTTATTATAATCACTCTAGAGTCTTTCACCCATAGAAGTACTAAATTTTATCATATTTGGTTTATATATTTCTATGTAGACTTTCTTGATATGATTTCTTTTGAGTGTGTAATATTTATGAACTTTTCATACAAGAGCAACATGAGAAACTTTATTATGTGTTTTTATTGAACTTTTGTATTATGGGCTTTAATGTATAAAAGAGGGAAAATGACTCTGAATGATAACTAACTGTTGAGTTTGTTTATATCTGATCTTTTTTTAATATCAAATATACCATCGAATTTGTTGTTTGTATTCACCATTTTTACTGATGCTTTACCTTACGAATAGATGCCCTACTTTTGACTGACTATCCTTGGAACATTAATTTTGGTTTAGTTGTAACCTATGCTGAGATTGGTAGTAAGAAAACATACATCGACTCTAACTAATCAAACTCTTATACGTCACACCTACAGTGACGTAAATGTTAAACGGTGAGATGACATCATGGATCACAATTATCGATTACAATGAACAAAACACTATAATATAACATGAAGTAGAAACTTTCATTACTGAATAAATATTACATCTGATACTTAATCTATAATGTTGGACTTTAAAATACAGGACAGTCCTTAACTGCATACATAATTATGAAAATATTAAACAACTCTAAGTAAACTGTCATCCCATGATTGTTCCAATGATTGTAACCGTCTGACTCTTAATTCCCTGAGAATACATATGATTTGGAAGTGTGTTAATGTAATGTTGGTGAACTCATAAGTTTATAATGTTTGTATCGAAATCAATGTTTTAAAAACCGGTTTTTAGTTGAATCGGTTAATCATTGGTTTCCAGTTCAACCGGTTTAACTAGTTCGACCATCAAATAAATCGGTTTCTACAATTTTGATCTTTTTTTGTATTTTTCTACATATACATATATACATAAATCAAGAATTTGATGTCGATAAGTTCAAATATTAAAAATACACATGAAAACAAGTTGTAGATCAAATCTAAATACATTAAAATAACACATACTCATAAGTGTTACATCAATCTACATGCATTAAAAAGAAAATAAAGTCATAGATGAATACAAATACATCAAAAAACTTCATAACATTTATTATGTATTATTATTCATAAAAATCTTAATAGATGTGAAATGCAAAATGTTTCAATTTTATTGTTTTTATTCAATTTAACTAGTTCAACCAGATTTTGTGAAAACTGACCGGTCCGTTCCGGTTCAGAAGTAGACATAAAACTCATGATAATTGAATCGCTCTCTTCCCCGGTTCCTGGTCCAACCGGTTCGACCGGCCAGTTTAAACCGGTTTTTAAAACATTGATCAAAATGTACTTTTATACCAAATGTATGTTTATTGAAAATGTACTTTTAAACCAAAAGTATGTTTATCAAAAATGTATTTTTATCCAAAAATATGTTTATTAAAACTGTATGTTTAAACCATAAGTATGTGTACTATGTATATAGGTGACTACCCAACCTATATATAAATGTATTTAGAAGTATACAACGTTGACTTTAATGATGATCCAGTCATCTACCAGAGTATAGATGGCGACCATACACTACTCTAGACAGTCTAGTGGAACGCTAGCAGACTCGCAAATTGTAGGTGATTTTGAACTACGTGCTCACCAGATGTACTCTAAAAACCCTGACGGCTATAGACTTAGTGTCTTACAAATGAACGTTGATAGCTATGGATTTAGTGACCTATAGACAAACATCAGTAGCTATGGAATTAGTGCCTAACAGATAACATCGGCAGCTATAGACTTAATGCATGTTGAATAGATCCTAGCAACGATAGACTTCGTGCCTATTCCTTAGGACAATCCTTAGGAATAAATAAATTAAGAATAGATGATTCTTAGGGTAGATACTTAAGAATAAAGAGGATAATTGGGATGGAAAGTTGAGTTAATTGTTTGATGATTAAACATAATAATTATATTGTGAAAACCATATGTACTCACCAGGTTTTCCAACCTGACCCACTCAGTTTATTTGTATCACTGGCATCGATGTGAATATATATATTACACTGAAAGATTAAAGGATATGTAAATCATTAGTATATATGAATGTAAGGTCTGTTTATGCTTATGTTTCTGTATTGACAATGAAATCCCATTGATATTAATATAAATAAAATGCATTCCTTCGGAAATGCTTTGATAACATCTTTATCATGTTTTCTGGGAACAAATTCCGCAAGACTACTTTACAAAAAGGATGTTTTTATTTTAAAATAAGCATAAATAAAATTTTTAAAATGACTGTGAATTTGGGATGTCACACTATGGTTATACGTTGAAGAGATTAGAAGATCAAACTCATGTTCTACACTTAATATGGGTGTTAGAATTTTAGGGTAATAAAAGCACTTGGATATTCTGAGAATTGTGATTTCACTATCAAATCAAAGTATTGGGTGATACTCCCTAATCTTTGATTAGATAAGACTTGAAAGAGAAAAGAACAGAGAATGAGATATATGAATTTCGTAAGTACCAGAAAAACTGACTAAAATTGGTTAAATACCTCATTTGTCTAAAAACTGTCAAAACTGTCATAAACAGTTTGGCAACAGTCAAAAAACTGTCATAAATCCGGGTTTTCTATAAGGATTAATACCAAGCCAAAAAAACGGGTCAAATATTCTAAATTTTGATTTATGATGCATTTTCAATATAACTCGATCCTAGCCAGGGGCTCTGCCCCTTGGACCCCGCCAGGGGCTGCCTTGGACCCGCTCCCAGAAGCGCTACCCTCGAACCCCCATTCGTTTAGGGGCTTCGCCCTTGAATGACATTCTACTTTTAATCTTGAATAAACTTAAACAAGTGTGCACTCTACACCTTTTTTACTTGTTTAATATTTATCAAGATCACTTTTGGTCAACAAAGCAATCTCATTACACTTAAATCACATTAATGAAACAAATCACTAACAATGGGTGTATTAACAATGATATATGATAAAAATTACTTTGATAAGTTGTGTGTGTGTGTGTGTTTTGATGGTGTTAAAAGGTGTGGATAGAAATGTGTAACAAAAAAATACGATAAATGGGTTTTTCTTAAAAAGTATATGCAATTGGAAATTGTTATGTGTTATTGGTAAGAAGAAAACAATAAGATATTCCTAATTGCATGAGTTATGGTCTGTGTTGAAATCAAGAAAAAATATAATTGGTTTTTAGATTTGCTAGTAGATGATCTTGATCTCCATATTAGACATTGGTTGACATTAATGTCTAACTAGTATGTGTTCTACTTTCACTTCCAGTGTTGATGTCTTTTGTAGTGTTTTTTTTTTCTATTTTGTACATTGTTTGGTAATAAAAAATAATGAAATATATTGTTCAATTAGGATTGAGGGGGTGAGGGTAATATAAGCATAAGAAAAGAGGAGGTGACACCTATGTGGTGTGGCATACACCGCCTCCTCAACATAGCTTGACAAAATGACATTAGAATGTCGAGCTCCTCTTGAACATAGCATGACAAATGATAAGTTGTGTGTGTGTTTTGATGGTGTTAAAAGGTGTGGATAGAAATGTGTAACAAAAAATACGATAAATGGGTTTTTCTTAAAAAGTATATGCAATTAGAAATTGTTATGTGTTATTGGTAAGAAGAAAACAATAAGATATTCCTAATTGCATGAGTTATGGTCTGTGTTGAAATCAAGAAAAAATAGAATTGGTTTTTAGATTTGCTAGTAGATGATCTTGATCTCCATATCAGACATGGGTTGATATTAATGTCTAACTAGTATGTGTTCTACTTTCACTTCCAGTGTTGGTGTCTTTTTTTTTTTTTTTTTTTTGAACATTGTTTGGTAATAAAAAAATAATGAAATATATTGTTCAATTAGGATTGAGGGGGTGAGGGTAACATAAGCATAAGAAAAGAGGAGGTGACACCTATGTGGTGTGGCATACACCGCCTCATGAACATAGCATGACAAAATGACATTGAAATGTCGAGCTCCTTCTCTCTTTATTTTTCTTCCACTTTATCTCTTATTCTCCTTTTTTGTCACAATATCACTCCCTCTCATACGACATGATGACATACAATATGGCAAAAATGATGTGAAGTGTCTTTGTCATGGCTACCACTCCCACAGCCTTAGGAAAAAACATTATCATGTGGATTCAATATATTTGTTTGTGGACCATACACATTATTCATTAGTGGTTTGTGGAAGTAAACAAAAAAACGTTACAAGGTTTAAGAACCGCCAAATACTTTGGTTAGTGTTGGTGATTTGTTGCAAAAAAAACAAAGTTAATTAGCCATCGTATTTTGGTGATTCTTGAACCTTTAGCACATATGATGAGGTTCACTCTTTAGCTAGATAGAGGTAGTCACATTGTACGATAAGAGACAATGATGTGTTAGAAATGGTATGGAGATTGTTGATCGTTGAGTTATGCATTGATGATGACAACATTTTACATGTGGTCTAAAAATAGGCCTTTCATTAAGTTTTTTTTGGGTGAATTATGTGGGTGTTTGAGATTGCTTTAAAAATGATTTTTGGACTTCTTATCTTACTAAAAAATCATAAAATTTTAAAAGATGTTTGACAAGTTAAGAAGTTCTTTATAAAACAACTTTTGGAAACGGAAAAAAGATTGATTCCAAAAGTCACGATGGACTTCTTATTTTACTAAAAAGTCATAAAATTTTAAAAGATGTTTGACAAGTTAAGAAGTTCTTTATAAAACAACTTTTGGAAACGGAAAAAAGATTGATTCCAAAAGTCACAATTCGTGACTTTTTGTGACTTTTGTGTCTTTTAAAAGCAATTTTTGTCTTTTGCCAATTCAAACACTTTTTAAACCACTCATTTTGAAAAAAAAAATCCTTTTAAAAAAGGATTTGAAAGCTGAAAAAATTATTTCAAACACCCCTTGAAGAGGAACAAAGACACCGAATTGAAATTTTCTAGGATTCATCTTAGTTTGATATTTAATAATTCTCTAACATTATAGCCCAAATGAAAATTAGGTGGATATGTCCATATTTAAATTTAACCATTGAAATAGAAAACATATATCATATTATTATAATACCAAGAACTTAAAATATGCAAGAATAAAGATTAATGATCAATTTTGATGAAAACGAATAATTAGTTGGTCAATACTAACATTAACCCAAAAAAGAGAAAATATAATACAAAACTTTTGAAGTATTTTGCTACTTATATAAATGTTTGAAATAGGTCATATTTCCAAAGTGAAAATAACTAAAAGATATAACGTGACAATGACTAAAAGATATAATTGGGCTTCTAATTAGGTTTTACTCTTAATATGCTTGTTTTTAACTATTCAAAATGTATGATCTTTTTAACAGCCTTTTAGCTAATGTGTAACTGTTAAAGCAAGAATTACCAATGTCACCCGAAGATAGAAGGGCATTGTTAATACTTCATACTGGAATCTATAATGAACTCAACTCATCATCAATTCATCATAACATCAAACTCGTTCACTAACTCACTGTCCCTTAACCTCCCATGAATCGTAACTCTCCATCATATCCATCTCCTATAAATTCCAACTCCAATATCGTCTTCATCATCCATCTCCCATATCATCTTCTTCAACAAAAACAATGGCTAACAGTTTCCAATTAATCTTCCTAACCCTTCTCATTTCAGCCACTTCCATGTTGGTTGACACCAGGCCCTTCATCCCCATAGGTGCTCCATCACCAAGTCTTCTCAAGGAATTAGCCACCGGTGATGATATTGATTCAACTGGGTGTTGGGAGTCATTGTTCGAGCTTCAATCATGCAGTGGGGAAATCATACTGTTCTTCCTAAATGGAGAGACTTATCTTGGAATGGGTTGTTGCAAGGCGATTGAGAAGATTGAAAAGAAATGCTGGCCTTCTTCGCTTGGATCACTTGGGTTTACCAATGAAGAAGGTGATATCTTGCGTGGGTATTGTGATACTTCCGATGATAATGATGATGTTCCGACCACCACAACTCCACCGCATTCGGCCAATATCACCAACAGTACCTCGACAGATTGCAATAATGGCGGATTTTGATTGTGTTTTGTAAGATCAAACCATGATCATGAATAATGTAATAAAGACAGTTTTCAATTAAATGGCTTTCTTCTATCTTGTTCATTTAGACTCGTTATGATTATAAAAATCGGAGATTTTCAATAAGATTGAACAACCCTAAAACGGGAAATAAACAACGAACAAGATCTACAATTCCTTGATTTAACTTCTAACAATTGCCTAAAAAATTAACCTCCGAATCCATAGAGAGTGCGCCCCTGTCGTTTCAATGCATAAACCACATCCATGGCGGTAACAGTTTTCCGGCGAGCATGCTCGGTGTAAGTAACGGCGTCTCTGATGACATTCTCAAGAAATATCTTGAGAACTCCACGAGTTTCTTCATATATCAAACCACTGATACGTTTGACACCTCCTCTCCGAGCTAACCTTCTAATGGCGGGCTTTGTGATGCCTTGAATGTTATCACGAAGAACTTTCCGGTGTCTCTTGGCTCCTCCCTTTCCCAATCCTTTGCCTCCCTTACCACGGCCCGACATTTCTGAAAGATGCTAAGAACGAATTCAAAGGTGAAATTAGGGTTTTGGAATTGAAGACGATGATGAAATTGGGTAATTTGATCGGTTGTTTATAGTCAGAGGCGGGAACCTTTCGTTTTAGTGTTGAATGATGTACGTTCGATACTGTTTAATCGGACGGTGGTTTGCGCCTTTGAATAGCGATCCGCGTGATGTTCTTTTTCTTTCCTAGCTATTAAAAAAGAAAAAGAAAAAATGGTTATCAATTATGATGTAATATTTAACAAATTGATCATATGTTAATGATAAAAAAATGGTTATCAATTAAAAAGAAAAATTCAAAAATTTACAGTTTCGTAATTGTAATTGTAAAACATTTATATAAAAACGAATATCTTCATATAATTATGGAATTGTTCATATAATTATAAAATTGTTTAAAGAAATATGATTTTATAATTTATCAATAAAAAGGTAAATTCACAAAGTGGTAATTTATGTGATTATATCTAATGTATTATGTTATATAAATAATCATTCGTGCATTTTTCATGATCCATAGACAATATAAGTCACATGCTACCATCATAATTATTGAAACACGAAACAGAAATATCATTAAAAAATCTAAAAAATCATAATTTTGATGTCGTCCTTTAGTATATATATATCCTAGAAATAAGTTTGACTTGAGGTGTTGATAAGGAATATCTTAGCGTAGCTAGAACTGAAAGCACTTATGTGCAATCAGAATAACGATTTTGTTATGCAAGCAATCAAAGAAAACGGTAAAACGAAACAAATAATTAATGTGGTTCGGTCAATATACTTCCAAATGGATGAACCGAATAACTTTTCTATTATTTGATTGTATCAACCGAATTACCTTGGAACCCCTATCATATAATCGTAAACTCTAAAAACTATTGAATCAAATCCATATATAAGAAAATTTGGAATAACAAGAGAGTCATCAACCTACTCCCAATACTCATCATTTTGAAAAAATCATTCAAAATTTCTTCATTTTGTTCCAAATCGGCTTATTCATTCGGGTTATCAAATTCATAGGAAACAAACATTAAAAACTAGGGGACATATAGTTTAACATAAACCATCAACTCATCAACCATCATTATGTGTTAGGTTTCTATGAACTAGATAGCTAAAAGATTAGTTACATCTCTTAAAAATTTTGATATTTTTCAACCGGGATTCCATATAAAACGAAGCACGGTCTTGCGCATAAACTCCACATTTGAAATAATGAGTGGTTCCACCTCGACCCTTCCCCTTGAACCTGAGAACTCCGTTTATGTAGACCTTAACATTGTTGCCTTCTACATTATGGATAACGTTCAAACGAAACCATTTATTGTATATATTATGAAAAATAACACTTTTTCTATAGTAGTAAAGATTTCCATCGTAGACTCGAAGCATAAAAGTTGTAGCGTGCGGAGGGTCTGACCCAAACACTTGCATCACACTTACACCCGTTGTTCCATGTGGCACGAAGACATGGGCTTCAAATTGCCAAATACCCGTAGAATATTTGTAACCCTATAACATGCATAAAAGATCAATTGAAAACAAATTCAAACTTCTAGTAACTAAAATTTCAATCTATAAAATAAGTACTTACATTGATGAATAATTCAGAGCGAGGGAGTGTGGGACTACCACGAGATAATGGTTCATCCGTGGAGAAAACCCATAGTTTGTGAACTTCATTGATGAAGCTATACCTCTCCTCAAGAGGAAGATTATATGGTTTATGGTTTATATAATAGCTAGAGTTGAAAGGGAGACGAGTGAAACCCAAAGCTAAATCGTTTGTAAGTTCACCATGAGTAACAATTACATGCATAAATAGGAAAATGAATCCAAAAATCGAAGTAATATGCTTCAAGTGACACATTTCTCTAATCTAATATAACTGAGTTTGAAACTTAGAATTATGCTCATAATCACGTATATCTATCTGTTCTTTATATATAGTGTAACCCACATTTGCTGGAATAATAAGTTTGGACCAAGTCTTACATAAGCTTTTGGACAAAGTAATAAGACTGAATATTATGACAAATTTACAATGTCTTTAATTTTCGTTCTTTAAAAAAGACGGTGAATAAGTAAACATTTCTTGAGTTTAAATTAATGCTTAATTATATGCTTTGGCGGAGGAACCAATGGGGGCATGTGATAGTGACAACCATTTTTTTATTTACAAAAAACTCCTAGAATAATAATCATTTATTTTCATAGGCACAAAGTTAAATTTGATCATCTAAACACTTAAAATTGTGGCCGTAGTTATATTTTCTTGATAAAAAATTATTAGTTACACAAGCAATATTTCGTCTCTATCTTTCACGTGTATCACGAAATTCGCTCGATGATAGTCCAATAGAAATTGGCAATTTCAAGTTAATGCAAGAAAATTGATAGTTATTAACCATGTTTGTGCAAAGGTGTGTTCAATTTTATAGAAACCAACAAACCAAAAATACTTAGTACATCAACATTCATACTGCACTTTCTCTTAAGTATGGGCAGTGTTTCTATTATCTTCCTATATATTTTAGATGGTGACAGGTGTTAGTAAATATAATTTAAATTTGATTGAAATGTTAAATTTATACATTTATCATCATCTTAAATAGGTAGGAAGAAAAGTATAAACAAAATATAAAATGATATTTATTTTCTCTAAACATATAGAATATGCACTTCTACACCTTATGACTTTTATTTGAACTTAACTTAAAAACCTCCTTCTCGTATAAATTCCAACTAAAAAATGTGTAAAAATGTATGATAATCCAAAAATCACCAACAACTCTAACTAGTTGTATTAAAATGATTTATTTTCATAATTAAAAAAATTAAATAAGGACATTAAGCATTTTTTTTAACAGTAGATGAGTGTATTAGAACACTAAAAAGGAAAGTAAAACAAATATTACACGGTTGACACAATTATAATTGAATTTTTAAGTCAACCTGTCAATATTTTTAAAAACTGGTTTTTTAGTTGAACTGGTATGATGATTGATTTTCAGTTCGACCGTCGAGTCAACATGATTCTAGGATTTTTATAATTATATTTTTATTTTTATTTTCATGTACACTGATAGATTCGATTTCTTACTTTTTTTCATAGTTTATTTTTAGTTAAAACCATCTCATTTTAGTTAAGCTTCATGCATATTTTCTCTTTTTATTATTTTTTTCTTTTGTCGGGTGTTTTCCAGTCTTTTGAGCTTATTTTGCAGGATTTAATGAAGACTATTCGTTACTGGAGGTATGGAAGGAGTACGGGACAATTGGAGGCTTGTGGATTGCTTGTGAACTTGAGGTGGTGCAATTGGGCTCGATGTCAATATAAGCGAGAAGCGTGTTGGACTTAATCTTTGGACAAGGACTCGAGCTATGGAAGATTGAAGGAGCGTTGGGTCATCATTGGAGGCTTTGGAATAGCACAATTGGGTTATCAAGAGCTGTGCATGTGGGCTGGAGCTTAAATTACAATATTGGACTGGATTGTATTTTTAATGGGCCAAGGCATGCAATCAGCGAGACTCACGCGGTCCGCGTGGATCCATACGCAGTCCGCATGAATGGTGCTGAATTGAACCCGGGTTTTGACTTGTTGACTCTATTTTTGGAAGGTTGGTGGTAGCTTTTGGGAATTTTTTGAATCCGGAAATGAAGCCTTTTTGCTAGAGTTTTGAAGCATTTTTCATCACAATCACTTGGAAAAAAACTACTCTTTTCTCTCAAGAACACTTGGGAAGAATTTGAATATTGGTGTTATTTCTTTCCATCTTGCACTTAGAACAATGTTTGGTATTTCTAAACTTTCTTGTATTTCTTTTATTTTTGTCATGTTTGGCTAGATTTTCATGTGGTTGATGAGGGTTTAATCTCATGGATGATTGGTTACTTTGAAGACTAATACTATCTTGTGTTTGATGTTTATGAAAATGTTTTCTAGTTGAACATATTGTTATGTTTGTTTATCTTTGATCATGAGCTTGGATGAATAAATATTTATTTTTGTTGATCAATTTATTGGTTAAGTAATGGACTTTGAAGTTGATAAGCAACAAATGGTTTTTATGTTTGTTTTCAATTCATTTAAACCATGGGAATGTTTTCTCCATGATGATAATGTAAGCATTTGATTATCTTATGGATTTGGTAACTCTTAGAACTCAAAGCTAATTGATTTTCAGAAGATTGTATGCTTCATTGATTTTGTGACTTTAATTAAGGGAATGTGTTAGAGCTCCCCTAACCATTTTAATATCTAAGAAGAGTTGAGGTAATTTGTGCTTACGAATTGCTATAGTCATGTTAAACCAATTCACAAGTGTTGTTCCTTTTAGTCTAATGATAAGTTAACTACGTCTTCCATGTGGTGTATCCCAAAATCAACCAATTTCAATTCATTTAATTTAATCAAATCTTTTCTTGTTTATTTGTCATATTTACATTCATGCTAGTTTTAATTTTGTCAAACAATCAAAAAGAATTAACCCCCCCCCCACACACACAAACATTTTACTTTTACTTTTGTTTTACAAGTACTTGAACAAATGATTTACATAAAGATTTAAATTGAACCAATCTTCGTGGATACGATCCCTTTACTGCTATACACTATTTTAGTTTGTAATATTTAGGATATTAATTTTGTTGGTCTCGACAACCACCATACACATAAGTTTAAACATTAAAGATGTACATAAAAGCAAATTCAACATTAAAAGTACACATAAAAACAAGTTACAGATCACTCCAAATACATTACAAAAAATACATAACTATAAGTGTTACATCAATCCATATACAACAAAAAAGAAAATAAAATATAACACCTAAAAATGTAGTTTTAGATGAATACACATTTCAAAAGGTTCAAAACATTTACCATGTGTCTTTATTCAATTTAAGAGAAATCTAATTAGATGTGACATGACCACCAAAATTTGTTATGCAAAATCTTTCATTTATGTGTGTTTTTATTTAATTTAATCGGTTCAACCGATTTTTTGTAAAAATTAGTCAGTTCGTTTTGGTTAAAAAATAGGCATAAAACTATTGCTAGTTGGACTGCTCATTTCTCTAGTTTTCGGTCTAACCAATTCAACTGACCAATTCGAACCAGTTTTTAAAACATTGCAACCTACCCACTACGCTATCAGTTTCTTATGTATGTTGCCAAATCCAAAAACAAGACTAAGTAATGTTTTTTTTGGCTTGATAGGCTGGAATAAAGTGGCATTCCAAAATCTTCGTAGAACCCACATAGTAGTAAGAATAAGGATATGCAACCCTTTCCTTTGAGTAGCACCGCCATTGATAAGACTCGACCAAGAGAACAACCCGATCATCGTTTGGAAGTTGGTAAAATAAAAATCTCATCTGAAGACACTTGTTTCTGGATTGCGATAGCCATGCTGTAATGAAGAAAAAGACATTCATATATTTTTGGAACAAAGTCATAAATATGACACATGAAATAATCAATATACATCTCTCTTGTGGATATTATCTCTAGTATATATGGCTATCATCACAATCATGATAAATTCATCATTATGATAATTATTATTTATTATCTATGTTGTCGTCTCATCACATTGACTTCTATCAGTGCTAGCGTATCATCTACATTTTTCAAACTTTAAAACGCTATAGTTTAAACAAAATCATTTCAGATATTTGTAACGTCCCAAAATTTAAGGCTAAAATTTTAATTTTAATTATAATAAAAACCATCAACCCAAAATTGTTTATAAATCCATACAAGAAACTCAGAGTATGTCAATCAACCAATCCAATATATTAGAGTTATATAAAGCGAAAATCATAGTGTGTGTAGTGAGATTGTCCCGAGCTCTTCCCTTTCGAACCAGAAGTACCTGAAAACATAATCTAAAAACCGTAAGCATGAAGCTTAATAATTTCCAAAAACACCACATACCATGCATATCAAACATATAAAGGGCCCCGTCCGACATCGGTCCCCGCCCGACATCGGGCCTCGCATGGCATCGAGCCCCGTTCGGAACAGATCTGTAAATAGTATGAGATGGGCCCCGCCTCATCACATTCCTCAGGCCCCGCTCGGTATACATACATACACATAAACACATACAAGAATCACAAAGATAATAACATATAATACACTCATCAGTCTCCGCTCAGTATTGGGCCACGCCTGGTATACATATCACATAACATACATGCAAGAATCACACAGATAACTAGCATCCTAATCATAATAAACCATGGATCGGTATTGGTGTCTTCGACCCGCCAATCATAGTGAGGAAACTCACCTCAAGTTGCTGAATATCTCAAATAAAAGCTCGGTGTAACATTCTGTTTTAAATAAATGTTGATACATAAATATATATACATACAAATGCATACTCACATGCTTACACATACATACACATATCAAACCTTAAACCCTATACTTACATGTTGATACATAAATATATATATACATACAAACGCATACAACTACACATATATGCGCGTTCATACAACTACACATATATGCGCGTTCATAATAATAATAATATAATTTTAATAAGCCTGATATTAATAAAAACATATAGTTACAATACGTCTATCACTAAAAAAAATCTAATTATAATAAATCTAATAAGAAAATAATAACAATAATAATCAAAATAATAATAATAATAATGATTATTATATTTACATTAATAATAATATGAAATAAATATAATTATATTTATATTAATAATAATATAAAATAGTAATTATTATATTTATTATAATAATAATATAAAATAATAATAATAATAATAATAATAATAATAATAATAATAATAATTCAAAAAAGTGGAAGGCAAAAAAAAAGGGAAAACCAAAACAGAAGGTGGTAAAAGGTTTTCAATTCCTGCTATATGTTTCATACAAAATTTCAACTAAATAGTAAATTTAAATATTAATTAATATTTCGTTGGTGTTTTTTATTTTTGTGAGTAATCCGTAGGAAGTTTATTGAATTCCATTTTTGTCGCAAGTTTGTAGGAAATCAGATGGACATTTCCTACAAAATTAGTTCATAGGAAATGTTTCGTAGCTAACACCAATTCTTCTGGTAGTGACAAGTCATCTAAATGAACTAATTTATTCCAATCAGTAGAATTGTTTGTGACCACCAATAAACCACTATCAACGAACCTCATAGTAGAATAATCACATGATGACCCTTACTCCCAAACATCTTGATCTGTATGATAGGATAGTAAAGTAAAGTCAAGAACCAACTTCAACTCCTCTCATTATTATGTTTTTTAGCTCTGTCTCTATCATCTCTACACAAGCAAATGGCCACACCTCTATACCATATCGTAATTCAGTTGATGGGTATATATTTATTCATTTCCAAAGCATAAACTCTATAAAACTAACATTATAAAAGTTATAGTCCAAAAAATATTCTAAAAACCTAATGAAATTGACATTTTTGACCTTCACCTTACATATAATGTCCAAATGAAATCGGTACATAACTAATAATATAAATGTACTTTATGTAATCAAACTTGGTATAACCCGCATAGGGGTATGAACTCCACAAGATTGCATTGTATATATGCATGATACATGAAATAAAATAGAAAGTTATGTAATAGTTTGAAATGTAACACATTTTAAAGCAAAGAGCTATGATACGTGTTAGGCTATTGCATAGCGGTATGAACTCTACAAGATTGCATTGCATATATGCATGATACGTTGAAATAAAATAGAAAGTTATGTAATCGTTTGAAATGTAACATATTTTAAAGCAAAGAGCTATGGAGTATGTTTTAAATCAAAGAGCTGTTGGAATCCTAAGTCGAGTAGGACTTGGAGACCAAGTAATAGCAACCTAGTTTTTAGGAAATCATAAACAAGTAGGTTTCTAGTTTCCTAATTGAAATCTAATTACAAGTCGGTAGTTAGGATTATATATACATTGTTTTAGGTCGAGTTATGATCATCGGAAATCATTGTAAACACCGTGAGTTTTGAGTGATATTCTCACAATAATCAAAGATTTATTTTGATTAACACAACTGTGTTTACATATTATGATCTTTAATTGGTATCAGAGCCAAGGAATCGAAGGGTGTGAGATCGTTTTTTGTTACCTGTTGACAAGTTAGGTCAACACGTCGGATGGTGAAGATGGTGCAGGGCCCTCTCCGGTGAGAGTGAAGGAAATTGGGTCAACACTGTAGCGTGTCCTATGCTGAACTCAACGAATTACACTGTATGGTCAATGAGAATGAAAGTAGTATTAAAGATTCACAAGGCTTGGGCAGTGATCGATCCAGGAACAGAGAAAAACGAGGAGAAAGATTACCTTGCTATGGGATTGCTTTATCAGGCAATTCCAGAGAGCTTGATAATGCTAATTAGTGATGTCGATTCTTCAAAGGTTTTGTGGGAATCGATCAAGGCTCGTTATGTAGGAGCTGATAGGGTGAAAGAGGCCCGATTGCAAACCCTAAACGTCGAATTCGATCGGCTAAAGATGATGGAGTCGGAAACCATCGACGCATATGCTGGAAAGCTGTCCGGTATAGCCTCGAAATCAACAGCTTTGGGAGAGGTTATTGATGAATCGAAATTAGTGAAGAAGTTCCTCAAAACCTTTCCTCGTTCGAAGTTTATACACATCGTCGCCTCTTTGGAACAGGTGCTCGATCTAAAATCAATCGGATTCGAAGATGTAGTCGGTCAATTAAAGGCATACGAAGAAAGAATAAAAGAAGAAGAGGACGACGGAGGAGGTCAGGCGAGAGTGATACTCACGAAATCAACGTCGTCTGGCTATGGTGGATCATCGGGGCATCAACGAGACGGAAAAAGAAAAGGGAACTGGAAAGGGAGAGATGGGTCAAGTGGGTTTAACCAGGGAACCGGGTTGAATGGTGGGTCAAGTGGATCAGGTCCAAATGGGTTTAAAACAAAACAGGCCCAAGGTGGGGAGCTGATAGCTTCATTTTATTTTTGTTTTTGTTTTTTTTTTTTTTTTTTTTTTTGTATTTTTTTTTTTTGTATTTTTTTTTTTTTTTTTTGTAATATTTTTTTTTTTTTTTTTTTTTTTTTTTTTTTGTATTTTGTAATGATAAAACCCTTTGACTCAAAATTTGGTTCCCAAAGGTGTGTAGGTGGAACCGAAAGGGTAATGATATAATCCGAATGGCCTAAGTGTGGAAATGACCATGTGTGGAGCATAAAGATGTAATGTAGGCTCCTTTTCAAACTTGTGGTTTTTCAAAGATAATGAAGATGTCCAAATGTGGACTAAAAGACTCTCTAAATTCTAAGAAAATCGCAAAAAGATATGGTGATGTAAAGAGACCGGATATGGATTCTACTCGGGGACAAGCACCAATGCTTCATCCTAACAGTTCAAACATGATCAAGTGTGATCCTCTCCGCGGTAGTGACCGCAAGGCTAAGAACACCCATTGCTATAGTATATCCTACAGTTGTTAGTATTGTATGCATAATTCTTCATGAAAACTACCTGTCCATGATCACTTACCCCTTTAAGCTACCAGCATCTGATCCCAAGTATGAAATCCCAAACTGCAGCTAGTGGTCCCGATTCGATGGGTGAGATAGCAACAAGATCCTGGACCAATAATGATACAATAACTGTGAACCTGTTCCATGGCATCCAAGAGAGGTGAGAATAAACAGACAACAAAAATGCATGAATGCTAATGTCTTAAGCTAAATGTTATGCAAAAAATAAAAAGTAGAAAAGAAGAAAATAAAATCTTTTTAAAATTTTAATAAAATAAAAAAAAAAATGAATGCAAATTAACTTAAACTAATATGTTATGCAACCTAACTAAAAATGCATGAAAAAGAGTAAGAAAAAAAGGGAAATGCCCCACCCCAAGCTTAAGAACAAGCATTGTCCTCAATGCTTAAGGAAAGGGCGGAAAGGACCTAAATCGGAGGGTCGGGCGGCGGGAAATGTCTGTGGCGGTGGTTTCGTGAAATTACGACCGGTAGAACTCCGCCAATCTTGAATTTTCAAGCGAGGTGGGTGTTGGAAGGTTATATGAGAGGAATGGAGTGGGAGGTCAAGATGATTAAATGAAGAAGAAGAGAAGCTGAACATTTTAATCTATGGGTCAAAAAGGGTCAATTTCGGTCAATGTTGGTCAAGAAAAGTCAAAAGGTCAACTCATTAAAACCTTTGGTCAACACCTGGTCAAATAATAGCCAAAAATAGCCCAAATTTCCCAGCACAGTGCGCGGGTCGCGCAGTGTAGCACGCGGGTCGCGCAGACCTTGCAGTTAAGTCTTGGGCCAATGTCGCTTCATCACACCTGGCCGCGCAACCCACCCGCGCAACAGCACGCGGGTCGCGCAACCCCCTGATCCTGATCTTCATTTTTGCTTCATTTTTCTTCGTTTTTCACCCGTTCTCGCTTTGGAAGGCCCCAAAAACCTAGAAACTCTTGATTTCTTCAAAAACAATTCTTTTGAATCCCAAAAGCATCTTCAAAAGTCATTTATTCAAATTAAAAACACAAAAACACAATGCTTTCCAAAAATGCCATTCTTTAACGTCTTTGGCGAGACGCCTCCAAACTTCACTTTAACACTTTGGGGCGTCCAAATGGACGACATCTTGGACATTTGAATCAAAAACTTCATTGAATGGCTTCAATCGATGTCCATTAACCTTGTAAATTTTCCCCGTGTCGACATTTTTTAATTTCCACACCTCCATTGAGACTATTTTCTTGTATTTGACTTTCTTTTTACGGGAGAACCATACCGGACTCAAACCTTTGATAATAGCAATCATCCAACCATATTCTTTCTTGTACTTGTTCATTAAGGTGACCAACTCTTCCTTCTTTGACATGGTTTTTGAGTAGGTGACCGGTTGGGCGTCTTCTTTCTTGTGATACGTATCCTTTGAAGAGTCCGACAAATTTATCGCTTCCATCTCTTGTGGTTGGTCTACCAATGGAGTTAGTTTCTTAATGGTAGTGGGCGGCTCAACCTCTCTTTCATTAACCCCTATCACTTCCTCTATAGTTTCATTGTCAGCTTTTTCAATTTCTTCTTCTTCTTTGACAACCTCTTCCACTTCTACTTCTTCTTCCTCTTCTTCATATAACACTCTTGGGCCATCAAAAATTTTCTCATCATTCAAAGGAATGGAACATGCACTATGCGATGGGCTCTTTTCGGATGGTAATTTGTCTTGAGCTTCCATTAAACTAATTGATTGAGCAATTTGTGTTATTTGTTGCTCTAAGCTTTTGAGGCTAGCTTGGGTTGTTTCCTGAAAAATTTGGGTAGAAGTGGCAATGCTTTTAACAATGTCCTCTAAGGACATGCTTGGCGTTTCAGTTTGTTGAGGAGGGTAAGGATAGGGTTCTTGGAACAGTGGAGTTGGTGGGTATTGGTTATTTCCCCAAACTTGGTTGTTGTCCCACCATTGATCATGTTGAGGTTGATCATAACTCGATTGGTTTGACAAATAGTAGCTTCCCTTCTCTTGCACGTCTCCCCATTTTCCTTGTAAATATGAACACATGTCGGAATGATGTCCATTTTGGGCACAAAAATCGCAAAGAAGAGGTGTGGGCTGCACACTTTGGTCACTTTCAATCATCATAACTAACTGAGCTAGCTCAAAAAGTCGCTCTTCGGTGCAAGGAGTGTTCATCTCCGAACCATACTTCTTTTTTTTTTTTTTTTAATTTCAGGAATTTAAATTTGAGTACCTGCACAATGAGATCTAGGCATAGAGAAACAAATTGATTAAAAATAAACCAATCCCCGGCAACGACGCCAAAAATTTGGTGGTTGTCGAGGCCAACACAAATAATAACCCTAAATGTTACACACTAAAATAGTGTATAGTGGTAAAGGGATCGAATCCACGGAGATTGGTTCAATTTCTAACTCTATGAAAAATCTCTTTGTAAAAATACTTGTAAAATAACAATAAAAATAAAATGGGGGGTTTTGGTGTTTTGAAATACTTGAAGCTAACTAGAATTAACTATGATTTAAATAGACAATTGCAACAAAAATAAGAATTTGATGTAAAATCAATAAGGGAAAGATGGTTGACTTAAAGTTTTCTCACTTTGACTTTTGATGAACATATCATTAGAATTCAATGGTGCAATACTTGTTTTAAATCCTCAATTTGGCTATAGTAATCCAAGGAGCTTGAGATTACCTAGACTTTTCTTAATTGTTGAAATGGCTAGAGAAGCTCATAACAATTTCCTTAGTCAAAGTCACTAATTCCAAATAGCATGTAATTAGTGAAAGTCAACTAGCATTAAGAACCAAAAAGTCACCAAATCCAAGAGGGGTCAAATGCTTTCACCACCATGTTGGAGGAAATGTTTTTATGATTGTGTGAAGTAAAATCAACACAAAAATCATTTGTTGCTTGCTAATTTGAGGATCCTTTACTTAATCAAGAAATTAGCCAACTAATCACCACAAACACATTTAAACTCATGAACTAAAACATACAAGTAATGATAAGATGTTAAAACACAAAATATTTCCATAAAGATTCAAGAACATGTTCATGGATTCTTCAACATTCAACAAAAGTTCAAAGGATTAAACAAAAGTCAACCAAGATTAGTTTAGCCAAGCATGGCTAAACACAAAGAAACAAAGTTAGAGAAATTTGTACCAAACATTAAGCAAGAATCAAGAGGTAAAAATATGATGTTCTTCAAGGGTTCTTGGCCTTCAAAAGTCTCCAAAACTCCAGAGAGAATCTTCAAAAATCGGATGTGCAAGTGTATGCAAAAGATGGGCACCAACCTTCCTCAAATAGCTCAAAAGAAGGATTTCCGAAATTGCCCCTGCAGGGCCTTGCGCGACCCGCGTGCTGCTGCGCGGGTGGTGCCTGACATGGGCTTCTTTGAGATTTTGGGCCTCTAGAGCATATCCCACTAGCCCAGATCGAATCCAATCACCTCCTAGCCCATTTTCTTCAAGTTTTTCTTCATTTAAAGCCCAATTTGACCTCTCTAAATCCTCCAAAGCTCGTGAACTCGCCCGATTAATAATTTTCATACGCTTGAATGTTCCCCCGCATCTTTCAAATTTAAAGCTCAATTCTTCCAAGCCTTCAAGCAATTGACAAGTCCACCCCATGAATCACCTTCATAGCCATCAAGCATGAAATCTCCAATTCCCTTCAAGCACAATCGCCTCGCAAGAGTGCCGCCCCGCTAGTTTCCAAGAAAATCTGCAATAATGCTCAAGAAACTAGAAAGTACCCCGAAATGGTCATAAAAATAACAAAAGGGAAAATATGCATGAAAGTTAACTAAAATGCGAATGAAATGTACTAAAATAAACTATAAAAATAAGTAAATAAAATGAAGCTATCAGGAGCCCAATTCTAATTCCAACGATTGCAAAAATTGTAATTGTTGTTGTGGCAAGAATTGGAAAAATAGGAAAAAAGACCGATCTAAGGTGATTTGTTTTCGGTGTGACAAACCTAGTCACTTTGCTTTAGAATGTCCAGAACGACTCCAAAAATTATAAGAATGTGATTTTTCGAAACGTGACGACAGCGACGAATCTGTATTCTAAATATGGATCGGGTTGAAAAATTCTCTAGAAGGACTTAGAGATTCGGGGGTGATTGTTGGAGTCCTAAGTCGAGTAGGACTTGGAGACCAAGTAATAGCAACCTAGTTTTTAGGAAATTATAAACAAGTAGGTTTCTAGTTTCCTAATTGAAATCTAATTACAAGTCGGTTAGGATTATATATACATTGTTTTAGGTTGAGTTATGATCATCGGAAATCATTGTAAACACCGTGAGTTTTGAGTGATATTCTCACAATAATCAAAGATTTATTTTGATTAACACAACTGTGTTTACATATTCTGATCTTTAAGAGCTATGAAGTATGTTTCAAAGAAAGTAGCTATAAATTATGTTTAATATCTAAAAGCTATGAAGTACAGTTTAAAGTAAATTTTTATGAAGTATGTTTTAAAGAAAATGTTTATGAAGTACGTTTTAAATTAAAGGTTTATGCTGTATGTTTTAAAGCAAATGGTTATGGATTCTATTTTAAAGTAAGGATTTATATAATGATTTGAAATGTTATTTTGTGCCCAAACATATGTATCCCATGATACAAATTTTTGTTTTACATATTATTGTTTTAATACCATCCATTCCATGTTAATCTTCTTTAATAAATGAAGGTTTTTTTTACCACTTGTCATACTCTCATTCATTTTGCCACATATTATTTTGTGGTTATTTTGAATTAAATTTTATTCCATATGTAATTTTGTGTTTTCCTATTTTATTAAATTTCATATGGTATTTAAATTTAATAATAAATGCATATCAATTTCATTAATGGACTTTCCTTATAACTTTAAAAATTTAAAATAAAATCTCATTAATTTGCTTTGATTATTTTATTTAAATGATTTGTTTAAATTTAAAAGAGAAAAAAAAAACACTTTAATTTTAGTAATTCAATATTTTTCTTATGAATTCAAATTTCTCAAATGTTTAGACATATTTAATTGTTTTAAATACACTCATGTAATACATGGGCTCACACTTAGTGATAAACAATAAATAAAATGGATTTAGTTTCCAACATGAATTTTTATTATTAACGTATTTGTCTTTGACGATTAGAATTAGAGAAGAAATTAGAGTTTATTTTTAGTATATTATTTGTAATTATG
This sequence comes from Lactuca saligna, assembly GCF_052625555.1. Lineage (NCBI taxonomy): Eukaryota > Viridiplantae > Streptophyta > Magnoliopsida > Asterales > Asteraceae > Lactuca > Lactuca saligna. The sequence goes on along the minus strand of NC_136419.1, from coordinate 59,918,438 downwards.
TATGGATTCTCTATGGCTCTGTGATGGTCAATGTAGCACCCTGGTTAGGACTAGTTCCACTTTTTAGGCCGGACGGAACGGGCGCGGGGAGCTTCCCACCCGGTGAACACCGCACCGTCGGCACGGGAAGGGATTGTGCGGGAAACGGAGAGGGGAGCCTCTCCCGCTCTCTCTCTCTCTCTCTTGCTGCGATTGGCCGACCTTTTTTTATTATTATTTTTGTTGAAAAACAACTGTTGAACAACGGTAAGAAGTGAAAAAAAAAAAAATTGGCTGTAACGGCTACTTTTGTTTTTTTTTTTTTTTTATTTTTTATCCTTTTACCACTACTATAAATATATACATATAACTTAAAAACATCACACTATCCTCTATTCTCTCTACTTTATATCAAAAAAAAAAAAAAAAAAGAATCCCGACAAGCAAACCCCAACTTCCGATCGAAGGAAAAAAAAGTCATGGTTCGAGTATAAATATCCCTCATCGCAACATTTTTGCTATCGATTCATCCCCGCAAGGAGTTTACCGCCCCCAACTCGATGCTCTCATTCAATCTCCACTACAATTCCAATACCGAAATGTTGGTCAATATTACCCGATGCAAGTTCCAAATGTTCCGTCGCAAATGTTTTCAAACTTTGTTGTGTTTCCGGATCAACAATCGTCAAATCAACCTCAACCCCAAACTCAAACTGAAAACTCAAACCCAAACCCAACACCACCACCAACTTGTCGATGAATCGGATGACGCGGAAGAAGAAGACATGGTTCCCGAAACTCAACCAAAACCACCACCACAAAGATGTAAAGGGAAAAAACAAGTGTGCGAGGATGTCGCACAACCGGGAAGACAAAAGTCGACAACATGGGTTCCACACGAAGAGCTAGTTTTGGTCAAAGCTTGGGTTGATATTTCTGAAGATTCGATTCATGGAAACGCACAATCGGGAGAACATTTTTGGTTTCACATTTTAGAACAATTTCGAGAGGAGCTAGGAAAATGTGACGACTACCGTGCGAAACATCAACTTAATTTGAAGTTTCGAGAAATAGCAGAGGGGGTTTCAAAAATTAACGGGTTGTACAACAACCTAAAAATCCAACGAAAAAGCGGCCAAGGCATCGAAGAAATACTTCAAGAAGCGTTGCAGTTTTACCTTGAGGAAGTCGGAAAACCATTCAAGTGCCACGATTGTTGGAAATTATTGGTCCGAAGTTCTAGGTGGAAAAAATACGAGCGGGATTATATTTTTGGAGTACAACAATCAAAGCGAACAAAAACGGGTTCTAGTGGTTACACAACCTCCTCCAATGCTCGGGTCGGTTTAGATTTAAATCAGGACGACGAACTCGAGCTAGAAGAAATTGAACGCTCAATGGGGAGGGACAAAGCGAAGAGAAAGGGAAAAGGGACTTCTTTGAGTGCATCTGATTTCAGCGTAGATATTGACGAAATGCGGAAGATAACATCGTCGTTTGATCGATATAATCTAAATTTCTTCGAACGTTTGACTTTTGACAAAGAAAAAGAAGAAACAAGAAAAAATGAGCGAGCGGAGAGACAAGAAATGGAAGACATGAAGTTTTTGATGGAAAACGTCGATCATCTCTCGGGACCGGCTCTCGAGCTTGTGATGAAGAAGAGGGAAAAAATATTTTACGTAGGTCGTTGTTGGTTTGTTTGATTTTTAGTTTGTGTGTGTGTGTGTGTTTTAATTTTCTATTTTTTTATATTTTAGGTTTAATGTAAGTTTTATTTTAATTAATGAAATGATTTTTACTTTTAATTAAATTTTATGTTTAGTATTAATTTAAAAATTATAATTCTTTAACAAAAAAACTAATTTTATTTAATAAAAAAAAAGTGAGGGAAGAGCTTTCCACCTATTTCTTGACTTTTAGGTGAGGGAAAAGAGAGTGAGAGAAAAAGGGGTATGACCCACCAAAAATGAGGGAAGCTTCCCTCCCACTCTTTCCAGTCTTATGTGTTTTGGACGGAACTTATGCACTAGACCATTGACATTATTGAAATTAATGTCATATCTGATATGATAATCATCATGTGATATAATGTTAGGGTGTTATTATTATTTCCTAAGTAAAAAACCTCCTCTACCATTTTCTAATAAGTATATGTATATAGATCTTAAACTCCCTATTCCAAGACCCCAAATCCAAATTAGTGAGAGTTTTTGCCAAACAACCCGAACCACTTGTATTACATAATATACATAAGTATTAAGAAACTTACTTTTTATAATAATGGACAACCCCATGTTGAAGCTATGAGATTTAAACGTCGAGGAAGTTTTTTAAGTAGTAAATTCTAAACTGATCTCCACTTAGTTTTGCATGATAAACTTAGAGACCTTTATAATAGCTTTGTATGATCATCGTGAATCATTTGTAACCTTAACTTACAACAATACTTATCTTACACTTCCATGTACGCTTCAACAGGAGTCTGCTTTACTCATGATTCAAACATGTAGCTCTTCCACATCATAATTTCAATTCACTTGACATTGGTTCATTTCATTAACTATTATTTATAATTTTATGAGTCTATCTCACTTCTTTCATCACCAAGAGTACTTCTTAATTAGTAAACAAATAAGGTGAATAAAAAATAACCTTCATTCCAATGTGCACCAAAATTAGCGGACATAACAACTTATTACTACTCTTAAAACGACACAATGAATTATATTTCGTTGTTATATTAGTAAATTACCAATAACTTCACTGTGATTCAAAAATTTATCAATGGCTTGAGAAATGTTAATTAGGCAAGAAGTTTCTTTAATCAAATTATTTTGAGATATAGACCGAGATAAAGTATTTTGTTTTTTTCAATCAAACGTTTTTTTTTTTTATATCTTAGATCAACACAAATAATTTATAGGAAGTTTCCAAATAAGAGAAATCAACAGATACACATCAACACAAGATATTAAAATTTCATTCAGATACATAGCCCTAATTTGAAGACTTGGCGATGTAATTTTGAAACGAGTTGCAAAATCTAATAATATTTTTCTAAAACTCTAATGTTTTTCCAACGAGACTCCATATAAAACGAAGCATGGTCTTGTGTGTAGACTCCACACTTGAAATAATGGGATGTTCCACCGTGTCCACATCCCTCATACTTGAGAACTCCATCCACATAAACTTTGACGTTGTTTTGTTCAACATCATGGATAACATTGAAACGAAACCATTTGTTATATAAGTCACGAATGATCATAGGATCCTTGTAATAATAAAGGCTACTGTTATATACTCTTAGCATTGTGGTTGTGGCGTTGGGTGGGGCTGATCCAAAAACTTGCATGATACTCACCCCGGTAGTCCCACATGGCACATATCCATATGCTTCAAATTGCCAAACACCCGAAGAGTAGTCATAACCCTTCAAATAAGAGAACAAAAATGTATGTATCAATTTACTTCGAGCGACTATATTCAATTATATTGAGATATCATGTTGGCATTAAACTCTCCGACAAGAAAATGAAACTTTTAGACTCTAAAATAAAATTTTCATTGAACTTTGTTAAGTCTAATGCATTATGAGATAAAAAATATAAAATTATATGAAAAGTAGAATAATAATATGACAATACATTAAAATCCAAAGGGTTCATTGCATTGAAGATGTTCTTGGACTCAACATTTATAGAATTCACATATCAAATAAAAAAAATGATTAAACGAGGACAATACTTGAATGCGGATCTCAGAACGTGGATTAGTATTGCTAGTTTCAGAATGAGGTTTGTCTGTCTTGATCACCCAAAGCTTATGAACACCATGGGAATAGCTGTATCGTTGCTCAAGTGGAACATCATATGGCTTTTGGATGATGAAATTGGACTCATTGAGTGGCTTTGATACAAACCCTAACGTGGTATCAATGGTTTCAAACCCTACTACAGATATATATAGGAAGAGATTAAGAAAGGAAACACATAACTCAAAATATAGTAGATATTTCATCTTTTGATGAAGATGTTTAATTGGATGACTATGATTGACCGAAAATATATATAAGAGCGACGTAAGAGTTGTTCGTGTGTTTGTGTATATATGTGTGTTTGTGTATATATGTCATAGCATGTTAGAGATAATGACAAACTAATAAAACATAATTACTTAGTTTAATTATAATCAAATTTGATAATATATATCATTACAATATCTATGCTAATATAATATCTAATTTTTTTTTTTTTTTTTCAGTTTTGATCGATTTACCTAATATAAATTATTGATAATATTTGAAATTTTAATATTGTTTTTGTTAAACTATGTTTTTCGTCCAATCGTTTTGTTTTCCCGAAAATAATCAAACGTATTAGCTGTTTTAAATAAAGTTAAACAAGAAAAATATGACTAATATATATAAAGTAAATAGTTTATTTTTAAACATAAAAAAATACTTATACAAAATGTGGCAACACTTTCTACCAAATATATTTTTGTGATATAAAATTATAAATTATTTAGCAAAAGCCAATGTAAATATCGAAATGGTCGGCAAAGGAAACCTTCCGCCGGTTCTTGTCGTTATGCGTTACATTTTTTAGTTCTAAAATTTATGACATTTATGCTATTGTTATTATTACCTACCATAAATCTAATCAATGTTTTCTTTAATCAAATTGTTATTACCATCTTTCTCTTGTTTCAAAATGCCGTTTATGTTAGTTTATTTGAAGAATTTCAACAAAAAAACAATGTAGCTGATATGTTTATTAATGTATACTCATAAAATAACTATGAGGGCCAGTTTGTTGATTTTGGAGAATGAGTCCCTAAATATATAATTTTTTTATATAAATAAATTTCATTAATATTATAATAAACAATAATAAAAAAACTGATTAGTTAGAAAGAAAAAAAAAACATAAAGAATAAATATAGTTGGTTAATAAAAAAAAGGAAGAAGATTCATTAATGAGAAAAAATAACAAAAGTTAAGTTAAGAGAAATGGAAAATGATATAAAAATCATTAAGTTTTCACAAAAATATCGGTTTTACTATTAGATGTGTTTTAGGTCAAATAAAATAGGATATTTTGTTTAATTTGTTCCTTTAGCCGGTTTCCAGGTAACTTACCGGTTACCTAATGACAGTAAAACTCTTGAATTATCAAAAATATTCGGATTTACCCTTAAGTCATAAAAAATGTTCGGATTTACCCTTACTATAATTGTTATTTTGATTATTATTATTATTATTATTATTATTATTATTATTATTATTATTATATATACAGTAAACTTTTAAATGTATAAAAATATTTTATACATACACTTTTAAATATATAAAAATACTTATATATATATATATATATATATATATATATATATATATATATATATATATATATATATATATATATACAGACTTAGGTTATTCTATTTAAACTAAGTATTGTATGAATGTATGAATCATTGTGGAGCAATCATTTTACTTATTTTTGGAAAAGGAATAATACATATTATTAAATTAAAGATAATTAAAAAATACCATCTAATTTCATTATGAGGGTATTTTAGTCAATTAAAACAAATTTAAAAAAGAAAAATTGCATATTTTAAGGGAAATAGATTTTATTAATTTTAAAAATCTGATTGTATGGATGATAATTCTCCTAATTCAGAAATTCTGACGAAATGTGTTTATCAATATATTAAAAAATAACAAATATAATTGAACCATACAAGAATACACATTCTGCCGTAATATATATTTTGATTTAATGAACTTTTTGAAGAATAACCAAATTTTAATTACAAAGTTAAAAAAAAAATTCATTACATTCTTAGAAAAGAAAAAAAAATTATATAATATTCTATAAGAATGTTACACTTATATATATATATATATATATATATATATATATATCATTCTACCAGAATATACTATTAGATATATATTTTTCATTATATTGTATATTATTCTGGTAGAATAATCCATTCTTTTTGGAAAATCGGTAGTCATTATTTATTTTCATCTGATACAATGTTCATCTTCAAGATTCTATTATGACATAATCAGAATTCAAAATTCCATTCTAGTAGAATGTTGTAAGTTTCATATGTACCATGTTTTGCTTTGATATCTCTCGTTTCGTTCCCAGCCAAGAAAACAATAACATTCTTGTTCTTGATTTCATGTATACCTGTAAATGAGAAATACAACCACTCATTAATATCACTCATTGTTCTTGATTTTTGACCTACATTTATTGGAATCTAAATATTTTTATTATTTTATGGTTCAAGAATTTGGTCATCGACACAGGAAGAGACTAAGGGACTGCAGATCAAGAGGTCACCGGTTCGAACCCGGTTGGGCCCTATTTTTTCTTTTGTTGTAATTTCACTTTTTCCCTTATTTCTACTTCTTTGTAATTAAGTTAATAACACCTAATATCAAAGCATAAATTATACTTTTTGCCCTTATTGTAATTATACTTTTTTTTGTAAACACTTAATAACACCTAAAATCAAAGCACAAATTTATTCATATAACATGGAATAGCAAATCAGAGTCATAAGTACAATATTAGTTGAAGCTTACCAGTAACAATGTTTCTGAAGAACTCAACGGAATGTGTCAACTCAATAGCAGTTTTGCCCTTCCACTTAACGACGAGTGATGGAATAGCTTTATCCTCCAGATACACACCAATCCCCGTGAACTTCACGAAGTTGCCTTCGATTTCCAAACCTCTCACACCTTGCGCATGATAGAAACCATGATTTAGATGATTCAAACTCCAATTAACAATAAAATTGTAAACCTACTTGAAGAGATGAAAGTGACATGATTTTTTATCAGTGGAAGATCGAGTTTAATTACTGATTTGAATATGGGAATTAATACCTGCACAGGCGAGGAACAAAGTGGTGGTTGCACCAGGAGGCTTGACGGATGGTGGAAATACGATAGATTCGATCTGGAGACTGGTGGGGGGATGGCGGTGGAGCCATGGTAATATAGTCGAAGTTGAACGGAGAGAGTGAAAGAAGGTGTTTGACTGATAACGGCTGTATATAAGAAAAAAAATTAGGTTAAAAGTGAATGCAAGCATGATTATAGGGACTATTTGTGGAAGCTATTTATCAAAATACTAAAATACCCTTGTTTATTTATTTAATTATTTATTTTTTTATTTCATTTTGATCGGTCCATATTTATGTATACAATAACACAATACTTACTTAAAACACCTGAACCTCTCTCTCTCTCTCTCTCTATATATATATATATATATATATATATATATATATATATATATATATATATATATATATATATATATATATAGTATTTATATACATGTGAAGGCCTATATATTCCTTTAAAAACATATTTATATATTAAAAATATATTTATTCGTATTTAGTAGGTATAAATATATATTTATTTCATATAAAAATATATTATATACATATAAATATAAAAATACATATTTATAAGGTTTATATTGTATAAAAGTTATTATTATATGTATTTGTACATATTACTAAGTATAAGTATGTATTTATTTCATATTTATATGCATATGATAGTTTTTATACAAAATAAATACATGTTGATATCTGTTAAATAAAAATAAAAATATTTATAAATGTATAAATACGTTTTTAAATGTATAAATAAGTTTTTATTTGTATTTAATAGATATATTTATTTGTATTCAATAATATAAATATTTTTTTGTATTAAAACTATCGTATACATTTAAATATGAAATAAATATATATTTATACTTAGTAAGCAAACACCATTTTGTTTTTGTTTTGGTTGATGAATAACCTAAAGAATTAAGTAAACGTTTCGTTTATATGTATTTTACCATATAAATATGTATAAATACATATCATATATATATATATATATATATATATATATATATATATATATAGTAATATGTACAAATACATATAATTATATCTTTTATTCAATATAAACGTTATGAATAGATATTTTTATATTTATTTGTATACAATATATTTTATATGAAATACATATATATTAATACCTACTAAATACTAATAAATATATTTTTAATATATAAATACGTTTTTAAAGGCGTACATTAGCATTCAAATATATATAAATACTAAATAGAAGTAAATATATTTTTAAATACTAAATACAAGTAAATATAGTTTTAAATCTATAAAAATATTTTTATACATTTAAAAACGTATTAAACATATATAATAATAATAATAATAATAACAATAATAATAATAATAATAATAATCAAATTAAGGGTAATTACAAACGTTTTTTTTATAACTTAAGGGTAAATCTAATATTTTTGAAAACTTAAAGACTTTACTGTCATTAGGTAACCGGTACGTTACCTGGAAATCAACTAAAATGGTATAAATGAACGAATTAAACAAAGATCTGGTTTTACTGGACCTAAAACACGTACAAAAATAAAACCGATATTTTTATAAAAACTTAAAAACTTTTATGTCATTTTCCTCAAAGAAACTCGAACATTGGTAACTTAGGAAGGGCAAATTATCAAATGATCTCCTGGCCATGTCACCTTCAGATCATTTTCGAGTAGATTTACATAAAAATCTATAAGATTGTTAAACTTATTAAAAGAAATATAATGAGACATATGGGAATCAATCCTTGTCATCAAAATAAAAATTACTAAGCTAGCCAAAAACATTAATGAATTATTTATTTTTAACTAAAAATTAGTAAGTGTCTCAAAATAGCCTCTGAAATTGTAGACTTTTAGGTTTGTCTACCATTTCATCTTTTCACTTACTGTTTCACCTTTTCGTCTTTTATTTTAGTTTTATTATAATTTTTTTTTTCATTTTTTGGACTAAAAACATGGGTATTATTTTACCTATGGTATTTTCTTGGTTGGGCTACGGTTTTCCTTTTTCTTTTTTGAAAAAAAAGCATTAAATGTGAACCATAATATATGTATATAAAACTTACAAGCAAATTAACTCAAAACTTAAAATAAAAAACTCAAAAACGTAGGCTTCATACGAAACTTACGGTATACATGTACACAATGCACATGCATTGTATACCTGCACACCGTAGATTTCGAATGAAGCCTACAGTTTAAGATTTTTTTTGAAAAAAAAGAAACTATACATATAAAAACTACTCTAACCAATATTGTGATAACATTTCGGCAAAAAACGACATATAGATGGTTGTTTTTTGAAGACTCCATTGAGAAAATAGTATGCCAAACTAAGAAAAATAAACTATTATATATTACGGGTCGATTGACCCATAATATGGGCCGATTGGCCCTGAAAGAGTAGACAGACCACGTAAGAGTAGCCTGTTGCCTGAAATAGTAGTCAATTTTCAAATTTTCTGTTAACCGTAGTCAAACTGTGTTTGACCGTAGACAATCCTCATCATCTATGGTTTCGTGGGCTCTTTTAGGATAAACTAGGAAAAAATCCTGCGTTGCGGATGTTGGAGTTGCAGGGGTTGGAAGGTATTGCTGTAGCACAAACGCACTCATGTTCACCGCCGCTTAGTAATTCATCGAAATTAATATGATTGTGCTTAGACTTCAATTCTATGAATCAGAATTAAAGTTCCCAACACAGGGGTAAAATTGTCATTTACTGAAAATTAAGCTACCAACCATTCCTTTGAGTTTCATATGTATACACCATTCAAAAACTCACGATACTACACAAATAGATCAAAATCGAAATGTTTTTTACCTTACATTGACCACAATTGACCAGCAAGAAATCCAACCTATATAATTACAATCACAAATTCCTTGAATAACCAAAAAGAAGTTAAAAAAATGTAACTGATCATACATTACACATGCTAGCGCATTACAACATCAGGAACTTCAAAAGTCGTTGTATACGATTCCTCACTTGCACCTTTCGCTATACACGCAAAACTATGATAATTATATAATCAAACAATCCCTTGTTTTGACCTTTATACCCTTTGCCCAAAAACTTTCTATTTTCCGGGCAAATAAGCTCAGGAACAACTTCTTTTGCCCCATTGCCGTAGGCTGACCGGATGGCTCTAATTACCTGGTATTGAGAAAGGGCAAAAATAAAGAAATACTTCCATTATTTTATCGATTTAGCCAAAAAAAAAAAAAAACAATTATTTAATATTACCCAACTTTTTACTATATAAAGAATGGTAAAAAAAACACCCATATATACTTTACCAGGTAAAGTGGTACCCCAGTGCCTTTCAACATCTTCAACAGCAGCTGTATTTTTTCTAAATACCCATAATACCTCAGAAGCCCTTCATCTTGTCTCCAATTCTCTTTCACCTTCTGGTCGTCCAATGCATTGACAGTAACTACAAAGCATAAACTAAATTAAATTATTAACAAATTACAAAACTTGAATTTAGTTATTAAAAAAAAAAAAAAAAACTAATCAGAATCACCCTATGTCTAGTAAAAGGTTGAAATCTCTAACTGTTTTAAGGTTTCTTCAACAGTGATAGCAATCAATGCTTCTTCATACTTATGTCTTTCTTTCTCATTATCACATAACACCTATTTTATTGCCATGCATAGCTCATCTGCAGCAGCATATGCACATAACAAAAAACATTTTAAGGGTTAACATGTTAACACAAATGACAAAACAAAAGATGATGCATGAAACACAAAAGAACCTGCATTTTCTCTTTCTTCACGAAGGCTAAGATTAACACTCTTGTTCATAGCCATTCCTTTTCAAAGCTGCAAGGCCCTACAAGTTTGACTTCTGGTTTTCTCCACAACCAGGCTAAGGGACTTAATGGCAAATACCTACAAAAGAATATGTACATTTATACTGGTCTTTGATTCATTTCTGCCTAACACATCCATATATCAATATTCAGAACCTCATTAGATCTTATGATAAAAACGACAGCGTGTAAGGGTAGCTACAGGTCCTTCCCAAGTATTATTCATCTCATGAACATTCACAATCTGATCAATTTAAAGATAACATACGCTATTATGTTTACCTTTTTGCTTGGTTTTCTTGCAAAGACCAAAAGACACCAGTTATTTCCTTTCATGTGTCATGAAACTTCAGAAAAAACATTTTGTAGAGTGATTCTTGAGAGTGACATTACATCGAGCACCTGGTGGACATGGTATTCAAGGCAGATTTAGTGGGCTTCAATTAGAAAACATAAGAAAGAATGCCATTTTCAAAATCCAACACCTTATGCCTTGCTTTTGGCAATGTCTTTATTGGATCATTCATGTGCTCAAGTAGAAGAGAGACATATCCAATACACTTTGATGTAAAACTAAAATCCATAGTTTATTTAGAACTATACATGACTAAATTGACTTGTATGGATGCTAAAAGATGAAAAAGAACCCTGTCAATTAATAAATGAACGAAAACAAACCCCATCTCTAAATTGCAAATTAGAAAATCAGAAATAGTTCAAGAAGAATCATTTGAGGTTTTGGTTATTATCAAAAATGGAAAACACAACGGAAAACACTGAATCTTCTATGATTTTCAGGGGTCACTTTATCTTTATTCATGAACATACCCCAAAATCTAACCTTTTCTATCACAACAACTCAAAGCAGCAGATTCAGGTTAACAATATATAATATAACAAAATTGAATCATATTCTTCATGGCAACATCCATCTCATCTATTGTGATCCAGAGATATCATAAAGTTGGGGTAAAAGCAGGGCATCATAATTCATGACACATGAATATATCCTTTTTGTTGAAAAACACGTGAAGTGCTTTGATTCGTTATTAGATTAGTTGGCAATGACTAAAGCAAACTAACCGAAGAGAAGCATATCCCCATACTGATGTTTAGAATTGTAGATATAGTCGATGTACTCTGAAAAAAAAAAATTAAAATTTAGGTTGACAGGTAAATAATTCTTACATAGAGCAGTAACCGTATATCAATATAAACAAAATTCATCAGAATAAAGTAACTCATAGGCAGGAAAACTGGAATTACATATAAAAGCATACATTATGTGTTATTTACCTCGGTGTTGAAGAGGACGATGAAAGGTCGGCGGAATCGGTGTCGCCGGCGTCGCTATGGCCATAAGGAAGAATCGATGGTGGACCGGTGGTGTATTTCCTCTAAGAGCAGTGGGGAATGCGAGATGAAGTCATGAGTTTAGGTTCGTCATGGTGGTTCCTCCGTGAACGGAGGCAGACTCGCCAACGTCTGCTGTCGCCGGAATCGGTGTATCCGACGCAAACTTTGCTTTGAATCAATTAACCCCAAAACTGAAATCGCAGAGCACACAATTGGATCTGATTCGAAATTGAAAGAAAAACTGAGGTTTGTTTGTTTTAAAAGCTAATGAATAATTGTGGGTTCGATTTACCTGGGTTTGTGGAGCAGTTGAGGTCGGCTCCAACCCGTCCAGCCGATGCAAAACCGGAACGAAAGTAGAAGACAGTGAAGGAATCGCGTTTGAGCAGAACCGCAAAGTCAGGGAGAGGTAGTGGATGCGCCCTGATGGTGGAGGTCTGGCCGACGTCGTTGTCGTCGTCGGTGAGATCATAGTCCAAATACTCCTTAGGTCGAACAACATTACCATGGGGGTGCAGTGGTTGAAGACGGGCGGTGGAAGAGGGAAGTAGGGCGGTGGTTTGGAAGGAGCGTATGGAGGGTAGAAGAAACCGGAAGAGCAAAAGAGAACAGACACGTAGAAGGTAAGCGGTGGAAAAAGTAGATATGGCAAAAAAGAAAGAGCAAGAAAACAAACACGTAGATAGGAGTTTGAGAAACGAAGACATGTGTAATCCAGAGAATTGAAGAGGTGTTCATTCCACTTTCAACCGTGTAATACACTTGTTTATTAAAAATAAAAATTTAATATCAATATTTAAACTTTAAATTTAAAATCAATATTTAATATCAATATTTAAACTTTAAATTTAATATCAATATTTAAAAATATTTAATATCAATACACGGGTTTATTAAAAATAAAAATTTAATATCAATATTTAAACTTTAAATTTAAAATCAATATTTAATATCAATATCAATTTTAGAGCTCTTATTAATTATGATATTTATTATATTGTAAATATATCAATTCTTTTTCAAGGAAGCATTTATTTCTCTCAATATTGTAACCGAAATAAGTTGTGATATGTGAACAAATCAGAAAATTACATGTGGAAATAAGTAAATTTTAAAAATCTATTAAAATGCCATGTGTCCAAATCAATAAGGACATGACATGTGGCAGAAAATGAGTTTTATTTATTAGTATAGATTTTTTAAGCTAAAAAAGACAATAAAGGAAGAGAAAATGAAAATCCAAAAAAAAAATTCCAGCCAATAACAGGTAATTACTGTTGAAGTGCCACTTTAGAATTAGTATGTATATATAATGAGTATTTTTTATTTTCACTAAAATGGATAAGTTATTAAAGTTTTGAGTTAGTTTGGTAATTTCCTCTAAAAGTAAATTGAAGAACAGTTGTGGTTTTTAAAAATCACCATCTATAGTTACTTAAACGACTAAACACCAATTTATAATATTATTTTAAATAAATTTAACGACTGCATCGTCGATACTTTTCTAATGATATATACATATGTATATATATGTAACATATATATGATTTATACTTTATTTTAATACGTAAATACGTCATTATAAGTTACAACTTCTTTATATGAACTCCATTTTTGACGTTCTTTATATCCACGCGTAGATATCGACGAGATTTACAACTTTCATTTAGAATCCGTTGGCTAATTTTGACTTTATTTTTCGTCCATATTTTTTATAAAGTAAATGATTTTGCTAAAATCATAACTCTTTCGTACGAACTCCGTTTTTGACATTGTGTTTCTCAAAATTCCTATTTTAAAGAGTACTACGATTTTATTTTTCGTGACTTTAGCTAAAAGTCAACCATTCTCTTCGTAGTTTTTACGTCACACATTCCTTGTACGCGACTGACTTTTATACATTATAAAAATCATATCTAATTCATACGGATTCAGATTTCGACAAAATTTATATTTTTAGGATTTGAATGACGTGTACTTTATATATATATATATATATATATATATATATATATATATATATATATATATATATATATATATATATATATATATATATATGTTTTGGCACACTTTTTTTTACGATTTACGGACGATTCGACTGATTTTTCCCATTATATTATATTATAATAATCATGAAATACATAATATTCGCACAATTCTTCTTTATTATATCAAATAGGTTACAATTGTTGACCCTAACTATTACATCATCATAATAATGCTTATCCTAGAAACACGGACGTTACAATTCTCTCATCCTTAGGATGATTCCGTCTCGGAATCATGCATCAACAAATAGATGTAGATAGCAGCTCATCATATCACTCTCTGTTTCTCAGGTGAGGTTCGGCCTATTCGAATGTTTCCATTGCACAAGCACCAAGTCGACCATCTTACATCATAATTTCTTCGTCTTACGGTCAACAATTGTCTCAGACTCTTATTTTCATCCATCCTTAACTCCAAAAGTGGAATTATATCGGGCACTTCTCCCGTGAACTTCCTAAAATACCACACATGGAAAGTGTTATGAATACCATTTAGTTCTTCTGGTAATTCCAACTTGTAAGCTTGGTTCCCAATCATCTGAAGAATCTTGAATAGTCCAATAAACCTTGGACTCAACTTTCCCCTCTTTCCAAATCTTAAAAGTCCCTTCCATTGTGAGACTTTAAGTAATATTGAATCTCCAACTTTAAATGTCACTGGTCGTCGCTTTTTTTTTTTTTTCCAGCATAGCTCTTTTGGTGATCCTTAGCTGCCAACATCCTTTCTCTAATCACTTTTAGCTTTTCAACAGTGTGATTGACCATTTCGGGACCCATAAACTGCTTTTCTCCGTCCTCAAGCCAACAAGATGGCGTATTACACTTATAACCATACAAAGCTTGATAAGGTGTCATCTTAATGCTTGAATGGTAATTATTGTTGTTGGAAAACTCTACCAGAGGTAAATGCTCATCCCAGTTACCTTGGAATTATAGGGTACATGCTCTTAACATATCTTCCAGTGTTTGAATCGTTCTTTCGCTCTGAGCACCAGTCTGTGGATGGTAGACTGTACTTCAACACAATTTTGTACCCATTTCCTCTTGTATACTCTACCAAAATCTTGATGTGAAACGACTGTCACGATCCGATACAATCGTTAATGATACACCATGAAGTCTTATTATCTCCTTCACGTAAGCATTTGCAAGCTTGTACATAGACCACCTCTTATTGGCTACTATGAAGTGTGCACTCGTTGTGAACCGGTCCACGACCACCCAAATCATGTCGTAACCATTTTTCGTCCTGGGCAGTTTAGTCACAAAATCCATGGTGATGTCTTTCTATTTACCCATAGGTACATGTAAAGGTTCTAAACTCCCATATGGTTTCTGATGTTGTGCTTTTAATCTTGCACACGTTACACACTCTGCCACATACTTTGCAACATCAAGCTTCATCGTCAGCCACCCGTAGTAAGGTTTCAGATCCATATACATCTTAGTGCTGATGGGATGAATCGAGTACATGGTCTTGTGAGCTTCTTCCATCAGAAGATCTCTAAATCCTCCCATCTTTGGCACCTAAATTCTATATTAGAATACCTTCAACCCTTGACTATTTGTACTGAATACCAACGTTTTACCTAAACGTTCTTCCTTTTGGTCATTTTTCTTTAAAGCTTCTCCCTGATCTTTCTGGATGTTTTCCATAGTCATTGAGATAACTTCTATTCTTAACGCTTTCAGCCTTTTTCTTTCCATTTTTACCTTTCAACTTAGAGCATTAACTACAACATTTGCTTTACAAGGGTTGTAAAGTATCTCGCAGTCGTAATCCTTGAGTAACTTTATCCAGCTCCGTTGTCTCATATTCAATTCCTTTTAATCAAAGAGATACTGGAGACTTTTCTGATCAGTGAAGAGTTTGCACTTCGTGCCATAAAGATAATGCTTAGATATCTTTAATGTGAATACTACCGCTTTCAGCTCCATATCATGAGTGGGGTAGTTTTATTCATGCTCTTTCAATCGTCGAGATGCATATGCTATCACTTTATCTCTCTGGGTCAGAACACAACCTAACCCAACTCCAGATGCATCGCTATAGACTATGAAGTCTTCAACTCCGTCAAGTAAAGAAAAAAATGTTGCTTCACATAAGTTGTTCTTGAATTTCTCGAATGCTTCTTCATGTTTCTCACTCCATGTATATGTAGATCCTTTATGGTTTAAAGCTATCAATGGAGCAACTATCGAAGAAAAACCTTGATAAACCTTCGGTAATATCTAGCTAATCACAAAAAGCTTCAAATCTCAGTCAGACTTTTTGGTCATTCCCATTTCATCACAACTTCAATCTTTGCTGGGTCAACCATTATTCCTTCCTGGTTAACCACATGTCTCAAGAATTGGAATTCTCAAATCCAAAAATCACATTTGGAGAAATTTGCATACAACTTATCCTTCTTCAGAATTTCTAATACTTCTCGCAGGTGCTTGCCATGCTCTTGATGTCTCTCTAAGTAAATCAGAATGTCATCTATGAGCATTATCACAAATTTATCGAGGAATGGTTTAGAAATCCTATTAATCAAATCTATAAATGTTGCTGGAGCATTGGTTAGTCCAAATGACATAACCAAGAACTCTTAGTGTTCGTTTCTTATTCTGAATGCAGTTTTCTCAATATCTTGCTCTATCACCTTCAGTTGATGATATCTTGACCTAAGATCAATCTTTGAGAAATAGATCGAACCTTGCAGTTGATCAAACAGATCATCAATCCTTGGTAATGGATATTTGTTCTTTACTGTTGCCTTGTTCAGCTCTCTATAGTCTATGCAAATCCTCATGCTTTCATCCTTCTTCTTTAAGAATAACACCAGAGCATCCCAAGGTGATGAACTAGATCTACTGAAACCGTTGTCCAACAACTCCTGAAGTTGCATCATAGCCCCTTCATCTTTGTCGGTGCTAATCGGTATGGTGCTTTCGCTATTGGTGTCAATCCTTGCAACAAGTCTATTCCAAACTCCCATTGTCTATCAGGGGGCAATCTAGGAAGATCTTTGGGAAAGACTTTCGGATAGTTATACACCATTGGTATTCTTTGTATCTCTTTCTTCTGTTTCTTTGCATCGATCTCAAATGCCAAGTATGATGTGCATCATTTAGAAAAACATTTTTTTTCTTTCATCAGGGAAATGATTCCAAAATTCACTATATGTTTGTCCCCGTATACCATAAATGACTCTCTTACAGGTGGGTTTACTCTCACCATATTCTTCTTGCATAATATCTCGACATCATTCGTACAAAGCCAATCCCTTCCCAGTACGATGTCGAACCGTTAAACTCAATGGGAAACAACTCCGCATGGAATTTATTCCCGTTTAAATCAGTGATGATGTTTTTAGTGAAATCGCTAACATGTATGAATTTGCCACTGACAACTTCTACAACTAGAACATTATCAAGTTTATTTACAGGCAATTCTAGTCTTCCACCAAATTTGTATGATATAAAGGAGTATTTTTATCCAGAGTCAAACAATATATTGGCGGGCAATCAATTTATAAGAAATGTACCTGAAGCGACATCTGATGCATCCTTTGCTGCTTCCAGGTTCATCTGGAATGCTCTTGACTTTGGCCTCAGTGGAACATTAGGCCTTGCTGCCTATTTCTTCTTTGGGCAGTCCTTTTCAGTATGTCCTTCTTCGTTGCACCCATAACACACGCTCTTGCTGGATGTACACTAATTGGCATGATGCTAATCTTCCCACACTTGTAACAAGTTACCTCCTCGCTACATATTCCAGTTTGTTTCTTTTTGCACTTATCACACCATCTTGTTTCACCTCCTCCTCCTCCAAACTTCTTAGAACCAGACTTTGAGAATTTTCTTTTCTTGCTGGAAATTGAAGATCCATTAAACTTCATTTTCTTACCAACCTCAGCTCTCTCCAGAACCTTCTCCCTTATCTGGGTCTCAACATTGTTAGTTTCCCAGATGACAACTTTCGAGGTGGTTGCTTGTTTGACCATTGGACCAAAGTCTGCTGGTAATCCATTGGCAAATTTTTTAACCTTGGAGATTTTAGTTGGAACAAGGTAAGGAACACGCTTCATCTTCTCCGTAAAACTTGCAGCATACTCGGTGATGCTCGTACTTCCCTTCTTTAGGTTCTGAAACTCGTTGTTGATCTCTAGTAGATCCTGCTCATAGCAGTACTGCAATTTCAATTGCACCAAAAATTCTTCCCAATACATCTTTCTAGCTTCCCCCTTGGGAATGGTATAAGCTAATAGCTTCCACCAACTGAGTACTCCTGACTTTAACAGTGTAATTGCGAGATCGGTCTTCTGTTTGTTGCTGCAGTCGCAACTTTCAAACATCATCTCCGTCTCGTTGATCCAATCCATGACTTCCACAGGTGTTGGGCTTCCAGAAAGACTCGGAGGTTTAGATGCCATGGAATCCTTGTACTTGCACCCATGTCCATCATTTCCTTAATTGGGGTGGTTTCTTCTACCCACTCATGGCTTAGCTTGACTAACATTCTGACTATAGTTTCCTTCATCTGATTATTCAAGGTTCAGTTCAGGCTATTCAACAGGCACAATAGGTTCATCCCTATCATGAAACATCTGTCTCATCTCCTCTCTTTGTTCGGCCATCATAGCCCTAATCATTGGTCGGACTCCTGCCATTGTGATTGGTTCGGGTGTAGCTGCTACTTCCGGTGCATGATTAATCATAGGCCGATGATTAGTATTTCCATTAGCATTTCCGAATCTGCTTTGGGTTCTTGCCTTGTTGATCTATACAATAAAGTATGTGAATTTAGATCTTTATTTATGATGGATGTTTAATCCTCCTTGTTACTACGAAAACTTACAGGCCAATTCTAATATTGCAGTCTAACGTTTAGAAATATGAGCACATCAAGTTTCTAGATCCAGTCCGGAACAAACCATAGATCTGATGAAATAATAGCATATAAGGCATCTTTATAGCTATAACATAAATCATTTAGCACATGAAAGCAATTTAGGCATCTTTCCTAAAATAAGCTAGTGTGCGTGTCTAAAATATAATAGACACACATCTCACAATTGTCACCTAGCATTCTAAGTTTAAGTCTATAAATCCTACAAACTCCTAGTTCGCTTAAACTAATGCTCTGATACCAACTGTTACATCCCCAATTTCACGGTCAGAAAAGACTGATGTGTTTATGCTTTAATTGAAAATCAAAGTATACTTTTGAAGAAATAATTGCGGAATTTGTTCCAAAAAATATGATAAAGAATTTATCAAAGCATTTATGAAGAAATGTATTTTCATTATATTAAAAACCTTGGGATGTCATTGTCAATACATATCAAAAGCATAAACAAAAACAACATAGGCCTTACACCATTCTATTTATTTCTAATGGGATATAATCCATAATCTCTCATCAGATCATCACATCTATGCTCTTGTGCCACTCATTGTAATACAAGAAACTGAGTGGGTCAGGCTTAGGAGCCTGGTGAGCACATAGGATTTTCAACCCACAATAATTAAGTTTATTAATTTCTTAAATCTATCAACCCGATTATCCGTTACCATTGTCCTCACTTTCTATCCCTAAAGCATCTAATTTAGGGGACCTAGCCTAAGAATTTTCATTGGGATGACAACATTGTGTAGAGGATTCCTCCATAATATATGTCAAAAAGGCAACCATGAGGGGAATGGAGTACACCTAGTTAACACTTAGTTCAAAACATCTACAGGTTACGAACCTGCTAGTGTTCCACTAGACTGTTTAGAATAGTCCGTGGTCTTCATCTATACTCCGCTAGATGACTGGATCATCTTGAACATCGAGGCCTCTCATCATTTTTATTTCCTCTTTCATCATGTATTTCATCTACCCATCTTTACCCATCATAATTATAGGTATAAAATACATATATAATTTAAATCAAGTAAAACATGTATATTTTGCTCACCCATCATAAATATCATGTACACAGATAGTATGCGCACACGGCACATAATTTATATTAAATACTTCATATCTATGTGTAAGGTGAAAGTAACTGTGCACTCACTAGTTAACGTGATGACTTCAAACTCGGGCAGTGCTTCGCTTTTAACAATTATATTTTCCTTTCGATGAAACCTAATATCATTATCACTAGATTTTAGTTTAACGATTATTGTGACGAATTATTAACCAAAGGTCTACGAGCTATATTTTTTTATAAGTGTTAAACAATTTTTTCAACCACTATGTACAGATAGGGGCCATACATGAAACACTGGAGGGCAGGACCATTTTGACATTTAAGCTGTTCTGAAATCCAACAACCCTATGCGGCCCTTCAAACCAAATTCCCCATACCGCGAGCAGTTAAAAGGTATTATAATAACACTTTGTATAATTTATAATACTTAGCACATATATTTATAATAGGTTCATAATAACGATAACGAATTTAAACATAAGTTTTACTTAAAGTAGGGTAAGCATAACTCACTTACAGGGGGGGTTAGCGGGAAATCAGACTCTACACTGGCAAAACTTCGTCGCTGAATCTTTTTTCGAAAAAGATTCTTGTACCTCTTCCACCCTCACATTACTATACTAAAACAACAGAAAGAGAATTCGAATCATGAGGGACCAAAATGCCCAAGGATAAGAAGAGAAAGAATCTTGAATTAAGAGAATGGTGCAAGAAATATGAGAGCCTAGAGCCTCTTATTTATAGTAATTCAATTTTCAAAAAGCATCCTCTATAGTTACTTAAATGACTAAACACCCCTTTATAATACAATTTTAAATATATTTAACGATATTTGTACTAAACTAATGTCGAAAGTAGTCAACACTAGTTTTATAATGACCGCATCGTCGATACCTTTTTCTCTCTCTCTCTCTCTATATATATATATATGTATGTATATACACACATTTATATATGATTTGTACTTTATTTTAATACGTAAATATGATGTGATAAATTATAACTCCTTCATATGAACATTGTTTTTGACGTTCTTTATATCCACGCATAGCTATCGACATGATCTACATCTTTCGTTTAGACTCCATCGGCTAATTTTAACTTTTATATATCGTCCATATTTTTTAGAAAATTAAATGATTTTGCTTAAAGTATAACTCTCTCGTACGAACGACGCTTTTGACATTCTTTTTCTCAAAATTCCAATTTTAAAGAGTACTACGATTTTATTTTTGGTGACTTTAGCTAAAAGTCAACCATTCTCTCCGTAGCTTTTTACGTCACACATTCCTTCTGTGCGATTGACTTTTATATCTTATAAAAATCATATCTAATTCATACAGATTCAGATTTCGACGAAATTATATTTCGGGATCGGGATGATGTGTAATTTCTAAATATTATATATATATATATATGTATATATATATATATGTGTGTGTGTGTGTGTGTGTGTTTTGGCGCACTTATCTTTCTGATTTACGGACGATTCGACTGATTTTTCCTATTTTATTATATTATAATAATCATGAAACACATAATATTCACATAATTCTTCTTTATTATGTTAAATAGGTTACAATTTTTGACCCTAACTACTAAATCATCATAATAATGTTTATCCTAGAAACACGGGCGTTACAGTCACGGTCTTCACTTTCTCTCACCACAAACACAATTCTCAAAGTCTCAAAGCAAAACCACTCACACATATACTATTCATCATCTTCAAAACCTGCAACAATGGTTGCTTCATCTGAAAACATGTCCTTTGCTGACCAATCCGCTTCAGTGATCATGTTTGCTGTGAAGCCTAACCAAAACATGATCATCGATTTGGATGCTTCTTGTTACAATGCACTGATTTTCCCTATGATTGAATGTTTAAAGTTTTTTCATCTCATGAAATCCTTAACAATGTCAGAAGAAGTTCCATTGGTGCATATGTCAAGAGCGTTCTCCTCATCTACAACATACAAGAGGAAGTCATTAGCTTCAAGGTTGCCAATCACAATACCTCGATCAACAAACAAATTTTTGGTAAGGTGCTAGGGTTGTATCCACTAAGCGACCCTCTACCCGAAATCGATCCCCTTCACTGGCTTGATTAAGATGTTTTACCAAATGGGATATACCTGCGACATCTCCCTTCTGTCAAAGTTCAGAAAATCCTTCTACCGTTGATGTGGAACGACCTCTTTACGATTCTCTTCGAAAGCCTGTCAGAACGGGTTGCAGGTTCTGATAGTACCAACAAGATGTTCTACACTCTCATGTATGGCTCTTTAATCGCATGAATTTGGATTTTGGTTCCGTTATCTGGGCTCAGTTTGTACAGAGCACCAACTCGATCACTCGACACATGAAAATTCCTTGTGCTCGTTTCTAGTCGATCGTGGTCAAAAAGGTATTAATGCATTATCGTGTTCCGATGATGGACTCATTGATCGATGAGATCCCCAAGCTATAGACCATAGTGTTCGTCATGTCAGATCCACAAATTTTTGATTTCGTTGGTTTAATACCGGAGGTGATGTTAGCAAAAGTTCCAATGGATAATGACCTCATTAGGGCGTATTGTTCCTTGTCCTCATCTGGAATCTGCCCAATCCTAGCAGAGCTACAATAGGTTATTGATGTAGGAGACAAGCCAAAAAGAGGAGGAAAGAGAAAAGAAAAAGCTTCATCCTTGGAAAGTATGAGGGTTCCAAAGAAAACCAAGAAACCTACTCCGAAACCATGATCCCCCAATCCTATTCTCCAAGAAGATTTAGAAGAGTGGACTGTATTGAAAGTACACACAACTAAAGACCATCATCATGAGGAGGAGGATACAACCTATACTTCAGAACCTCCAACTTTCGAACCTATTCTGAAGGTATCATCTCCTCCATCCTCATCTCCTCCCACCTCAGATATTTTTTACTCCATTATCCAAGAACCGTTTCTAAACCTCACCCTTCCACCTCCACCACCACCATTTAACCCTAAATCTTCCGAAACCACAACCTTGCCCATCCCCACAACAATTTCGATCTCATTTATTCCACCCTTACCCATAACTGCCCCAACTACAACCTCTGTTCAAATGTCACTACCCAAAATTTCAGTTCCACTTTCATGAACAATCTTCACCGACTCCACGATAGCCACAAACTCAACTGTATTAACTCCACCGGAAGTCCCTATATTTAAATTCGTTTCGTAGGAGATACAAACTTCAGGCATTCCTGTCAACGCATCTGATGCAGGGGCAAATGTCAATATCGGCGTGACTTCCAAACAAGGCATATAAACTGATCTTATTATCAACGAGAATGAAGACATCTTGTTCGAAGACGATCAAGAAACATTTATTGATTTTGTCTTCAGCCTTTTCACTATCAACATCAACAGTGACGAAGATGAAGCTCCAATGACAAAGGGTCAGTTAAAGCAGCTGAATGAGAAGCTTGACTTGATCCTAGAGTAGTCCAACACATTCTCTTCAACAAAGTGGGAGAATTTGCTCACCACTCACATGGCCACTGTTGAGATGCTCACCTCCTCAAATACGAAAGTAATTGAAGAATCATCCAAGGCCATCCATGATTCTGAAAAGTGGATTTCTGAAGTGACCGGAAATGTTGAAAAACTCTAAAGCAACCGGAAACGTTAAAAAACTACATCAAGAGGTGAAAGAATTCATGAATGATTTTTGAATCTCCCCCGAAAAATGGATAACTGACATGAACAAGGTGATAGAAGGATTTAGTTCATTGTTGAAAGCAGAGAAATAATCTCTATCTAAGCTCCATGACTAGGTCAAGCTTGACAATGTTGATCTCAATTCATCCATCACGACACAGATCACCAAGTTGCAATTAGATTTAGCTGTTAAATATAAGATCATGGATGAATTGGCTTAGAAAAATCAGAAAACCAAGGTTCATGATGTGAAGCTGAATAATGCTACCCATAACATTGCCCAACTTGAAAAAGAGAGATCTTTAGTTAAAGGGTGCATTTCTTAAATCAACTAATACTTGATGCATATCGTTGAAACTCGCGATTCCTCGTTTGCTGTCTTGGTTAGATAAAATCTCTCTAAAAAGCTTCAACCTGTCTTCGCCATGCTAAATCAAATACATGGTGTTTTAGGAAGCGGGGGTACTACGAAACAAGGGGCAGACGAGGAAGAAAAGATTAAGACAGAAACATATCGTAAGGATAATGAAGCTTCCAGTTCAAGAAAAAACAAAGGAAAAGGAATTATTGAAGATGAAAACGATGAAAATGCAATGATGTCTGAATCAGAAAGGATTGCTGGAGAGAAAAGAGACAAAGAGCTTGACAAACTCATTTCACTTCGGAAGAAATTCGAGGCAGAAGCAGCTGAAGCCAAAAATGCAAATCTGATTCTAGAAACTCAGAAATCTATGTTTCCTGCCTAGTCTTATGAGCATATTCTGAAAGAAGCTATAGACGATACGAATCTCTACTGGTTGGAGCCCACAATCTCTTTTAACTTAAATAATGATGTGTAATGTCAATTCGATTTTCCCATCACTCTAAGGGCATTTCTCTTCCGGTTCTTCAAAAATATTGAAAAATCAATGATCTCTGATGATGCAGTAAACCGAAAGCTCTTTTCGTTTTACTTGAAATATGGGAAACCACAGTATGAGACATGGAGCTTAAAGAGAATCACGATGTTGAAGGTTGGATTTCCAATTCAGACTGAAGATTTTCTTAATATACAGTTCAAGGGATTCCAAGGTGCTAATCATGTTTTACATGAGTTCACTTTGGCAGATTTTCCATTCATGAACCCATATGATTGGATCTCCTTGTTCTACATTGTTGCGAAAGAGGGAAAAGAAATATGAGCCTATTATTGAACACTTGAAGTTGATGATCAAGTGTTATATTCTTGAAATTGCAAACATGAATGTTGAGATTGCATTTGTTTTGAACAAAAATGCCTATTATGAAACCTGAAGAACAACCGAAGGATATCCAACATTTGAAAGCAAGAGTCATTTGGAAGAAGGATTAGACCATTATTTACAAGAGAAAGGAAGGTGACGTGGTTCAGAGTTGCATGTTCTTTTTAAGGTACAAACATCTTTACTCGTCAACGACTCTAAAAAAAAATCTTGTCCTCTGCTGAAGCTCACAAAGCGAATACTGCTACTGATGTAAAATGTGTTTTAGATATGATACATTGGTATCTGTGAGTTCGAGGCTCACTTTTAAAGATTATGCTAGAGATGTTTGATGCACAAAGACAATAGTGAAGACCTCCATCCGATATGACATAGAGGAGGAGATTGTTAAGTATCTATATTTGTTGTATCAAATGGTTGTGTTCGGAATTTTTGTGTAAATATTCCAATTCCAAAATAGTCATGTCCATCTTCAGAATCTTTGCTTAGTCTATCTATAAATAACGCACATTATTATCACAGTTGCATCAATCTATTTGTAACCGTACAACACTCATAGAATAGTTCTGAATTACAAACTGTTCTCTATGCTTTGTTATTGAGGATTGAGCTTATTTTGCTTCATATCGTTCTTATTAACTGAATTGTTTTAGCGTTTCATATTGAATATAGAATATATCGGTCTTAACATAGTGGTCTATGATCGAGTGAGGCGAGTCTTGTCACTATATTGGATATGATGCTAGATTATCTTTGTGATTGTTGCATGTGTGCTAGGTGGGGACCGTTATATATACGGGGCATGGCCTGTTATTTATACTGGGTGGGCCCGTTATGCGTGTTGGGAGGGGCCGATTATGTGAGTTGGATGGAGCCCGCTATACTCTTAGGCGGGACCTATATGGTTATATGGTTTTTCGGGAACTCACTAAGCTTTATGCTTACAGTTTCATGTTTAAATGTTTAACGTACTTCTGGTTTAAAAAGGAAGGGCCTACGTTGATCGCACAATATCCCCTCAAGTTTTATTATGCATTATGTTTTTTATAAATTTACTCTGATGTTTGAGATTACAATATACTCCAACTACCTTTTGAATAAATGAATGAATGGTGTTTCTTTTTGAAAATGGAATTTTTACTGAGTATTTTTGGGATGTTACAAATCTTGCTACTTGCCTTGCTTATACCAATAATACATAATCCAAGATCCGATAAACGGTCGAATAAAATGATTCCACTCTAAGTGTACAACCAAAAATGGAACAAGAAATAAGGTTAAACAAGACATTCTAAGGCTATAAAATCCTAATAATGTAAAACTATATAGTATACACTTATCAATTTAACGATTTCAATCCAAACTTCCAATAATGCAGAACAAGTAATCTCCTTGGCTACAAGGCTTCACCGAATCAGGAAACTCTATCATTTAACTAATGAAAGGATCCTTAGC
Source organism: Lactuca saligna (assembly GCF_052625555.1). Taxonomy (NCBI): domain Eukaryota; kingdom Viridiplantae; phylum Streptophyta; class Magnoliopsida; order Asterales; family Asteraceae; genus Lactuca; species Lactuca saligna. Next base: position 59,891,920 of record NC_136419.1, on the reverse strand, counting down.
CTATCAACTAGCGTGCATCTCTAACAGTTCACATATAAGCACTTATATAACAAGTATGGATATTTTGGGAGATCACTTTGCTAGAGCTCCGGCTGGCTGTACACGTCGGATCTTCACTTTCCTTCTTTAAAAATCCATTTTTTTCAAAAAGGCTTATAAAAACTCTCAGATCCTTAGTTTGATCCTTGAATTACATGAGTGTTCATCCAAATCCCTTAAACAAGGGCTCTGATACCAAGATGTAACATCCCATTTTTATAACCAAAATTTTCATTTTTAAATTAGATAAAACGTCATTTTCATAAAAACCCAAGTCAAGGAAACTCATAAGCATCAAGTATAGTCATCCCAAAAATCAGAGTATCATAATCATGTACAATCACAAATGTTGATGATGACTATGTATAGTCAAATCTTCGCCTTCCCACGATCATCTAAAGTACCTGAAATACACTTAAATCCACAACTGTAAGCCAAAACTTAGCGAGTTCCCCGAAATATCACATACAACACAAGCTATATAAACAGATATGGGTTATCAACAACCAAATGGGTTATCAACAACCCAACGGACTATCAGCAGTCCTATGTGCTAACAACAACCCTATGAGTTATGAAAAACCCTACAGACTATCAACATTCCTATGGATTAATACCAGTCATGGAGTTATCAGCAACTCAATAATACATATAACAACTATGAAATAGGTAATATAGTGAGAAGACTCACCTTGCAATCGAGCAAACAAACACAACAACTCTTAGACAGTGAAGACTGGTCCTATGAATCAGCTAAGCATTAGTTAGAGGTAAGCACTCGTCCGCACCCAAAAACTCCTAAGTTGACCAAAAGTCAACTGGTCAAAGCCAATGGTCAGCCACCACATCGTGGCTAATAAATGATTATGTCGTGGAAGCTACGTGACAACACAATCATATTGAAACTTGCCACCATGTTGTGGAAAGTAACTCGCCACGTTGTGGGAACTAGTCGTAACAACTTAATGGATCAAGTTCTTAACCTTTAAGCCCCATAGCTCTAAAAGTCATATCTAAACTTTCTTAAAGTCATGATGGACAAAGTTTCCAACTTTATCCATTAAAACATCCCAATAAGCCAAGATTTCCGAACCTAAGTTCTTAATGGTTGCACTAAAAGCATGGAAACCAAACTAAGTTATGCAAGTCATCTTTCTAACCACCGCCATGGTCTAGAAGCCAAATAATGTACTCAAAATAATATGTTTTGGACCAAAAAAAACTCATAAGGTGACCTAAAACAAGATCTAGTGAAGTAATTGTTGGTTTTTGGTATAATACAACATCCTATGGTGCACATACAACCAAGAATACCTTGGATCTATGTTTTCAATAATTATATATGCAAACGGTTTCCAAGGTATTAAACTTACAACTAGCATGCATTTGATATAGACCATATAAGATACTAGTTAGGATAACATACCTTTTGATGGAGCTTGCAGTCTTGATGTATTTGTCCTTAAAGAGCTTAGCCCTAATAGTGTGGAAGCCTCAAGTAGAATCACAACACACCATGGACAAAGGATGAACTTGAGAGAGAATTCCATGCACCCAAAAACACCATGAACTCCAAGAATACACTTGTGGCGATTTTGGGCAATGAAGCCTCAAGCCTCAAGTATAACCCAAATCCATACCCATGGGTTTTATGATCCATGGTTCATGTGACCCAACTCTTTATGTATCCATACATAAACTTGGTCCAATATGGATCATAAGCCCAACACATATAAATATAACTAATTAACATAATTCGTCCCCATAGATTTAATTAGCCTCTTTTGATCATTAAATTAATTCCAAATTAACTCTTGATCAATACTAATTAAATCATATGATTTCATATTAATATATTACAACTTATAACATATTAATAAATCATATATAAGCTCTTATCTCAAAAGTGTATCCTAACAAATTATCCTGATGATATGCAACCCAAATGGACCATGCTACTCTCGGGTCAAGTACATACCAATAATAGTTATGGGCTTAGACATCTAATCCAATAGTCTCCCACTTGGATAAGTCTAAAACTATTATTTCAAGTACGACTTTATAACCCGACTAGCAATCGTAGCTCTTAAAGCTGCTGTGGAACTCTGAACAAATCAATGATGCGTCCATTAGATAAGTGATCATATATTCCTCCATTCTAGATATCATATGGACTGAGACATAGATTATAATCATTCTCTCTGTCCATTTGTTGTTTCTCGATTTTCGATTTATGATAACTGACTAATTGAACAAATCAAATCAGTCCAGGCTTGGCTAATCACTTAGGGGTGTCATCACTAAATCATCGAGGGGCCCACATATATCTCTTTTATCCTTATGAGGTAAAAGGAATGGATAAACTTCGACTCGTATGCTTGTAATAACTACTTGTTGAATCATACACAAAGGTACGTTTTATGACATCAAAATACTAATGCGTTTTCGTACAATCAATGTACAACCAACTCATAGTTAACAACTCATATCTCCAGGTTTGAAGAATATAAGATATTATAGAATCATGATTCGCTCGTGATAAAATCCATGAAGTGATTCAAATCAGCATGGGTTTAATCCAATACTCGAATCTTAGTCTAGGAGCACTCATGAACACTGCAGCTAAGTCTAGACACCTAGACAAACTAAAGACCCATTCATGACAGTATTGCCTCAATACCTACTTCCAAAGTATGATTGAATGTGGATGGTTTGAATAACCTAGTTATTCGGGAAGTCAAAACATGCAAAGTGAAACACAAGAATAATACTAATCCTTGTAACACCGTAAATTTTCAAACAAAATTTTTGATTTTAAATTACCAACATCACATATAATAATTCTCAAAATCTCAAGTGTCGATGTCATAACATATTTCAAAATAGTTTTCAAAAGTAATTATCAAAATCCAGGATCCTCATTCGTGACTCTTTTCTCTTATGTGTACAATCGAGCCCCCGCCTTCCCGCGATCCTGATGAGAACCTGAAACACATAACACATAAAACGGTAAGCACGAAGCTTAGTGAGTTTCCCAAAATACCACATACACATATTAGCCACTCAAAGCTATAACTCTGTAGGACCCTCCGGTCCGATGTGTCTTAGTGGGACCCTCCAGTCCCACGAATCATTGGACCCTCTGGTCCTGTCTGGGTGAGAAACCTCCAGTCTCACTACTCGTTGGAACCTCTGGTCCGGTCTAAGTGAGGACCCTCTGGTCTCATAGTTTGTTGGACCCTCCGGTCCGGTCATAATATAGCACCGTTCGTTGGACCCTCCGGTCCGGTCTAAATATCACATACTATAGCACACAACACATATCACACATAAAATGCATAACTCAGGCAAGCACATAAGACTCTCTAGTCACGCATAATTACCACTCTAGGTAAAGTATAGTGAGAAGACTCACCTTTGATAATGAACAGTCCCTATAAACGTTGCTACTACGCATTGGCCTCTAACTCGGTGCCAAACCCACAATTATCCCAATTAGGAACTAATTCTCAACTCTCGCTCATTAGGTCTAAAGGTAGTCCACTAACCCACCCATCAATGACCTAAAACCCATTGGGCCCACCAAGGCCCAATAATAAATGGGCTCTCCCGAGACCCAACTGTCTCTCATCTAATGGCAAGCCTAACTCAAGGGCCCAAAGCACACACACACACACAATATATATATATATATATATATATATATATATATATATATATATATATATATATATATATATATATATATAATCCTCCGGTCCAAGACTCTATTGTAACAAGTCCAAACTCCAGGCCCAACACTCAAGGCCTAAAACAAGACTAAGCCCAAAAGTGCACAGTGAGGTTACGCGGGGCGTACCTCTCTTGGTACTCTCAGCATACTGACGAATCCATATTGTCCATCGGGGACACTGGGGCAGTACGCGGAGCGTACAGGAATTACGCTCAGCGTACTCACCAGGTTCACTCATTCTACTCATTTGGTCTTAAAAAATTAAGACATTACCTCAAACCCCAATTTTGGACTCCCTAATGGCACTTACTCCATAAATTCAGTGAATTTAAGCCTTTGCATGGCTGGAAAGGTCACAAACACCCGAAACACTCACTTCCTTATCTAAAAAACCTCCTATCTCATGCATGGCTTGATTCTAACATCCAAAATTGGATTTTTATGACATAACACCAACATATATACTCAAAGAGACATATATTATGCTCTGGAGTTCAAAACCTCATAAAGCTTCAAGCTTTGGGACCAAAAACTGTAAAATGGACCCAAAACAAAACCTAGCACAACAATAAGCAAGTTCAAAACTTGATACCTCTGGAAGATGCACCAACAAGAGAAGAACATATATCCAAAATCTAGGTGCTAAAGCTATCTTTTTTCAAAGCTCCTTCTTCTTTAAAAGCCAAGTGATCACCCCACTAGATCCACATGAGAAAGCCACCAAGATTCAAACTTTATGCTTTCTGGAGCTAGATCAACATGAATAAGGCTTAGATCCACAAGCTCCCAGCCAAGCAATGCTTCCTCAAGGAACTCCTTCTTCCACAATATGGACCAAAAACTCACCAAATCACTAAAAAGCTCAAGAATCACCCAAATGGAGGCTTAGGGTTGATTTCTAGGGTTTAGAAGGATGGAGGCTGAAGATATTAGGGTTAGGTTATGAGATAAGGAGCTTAAATAGGGTCCAAGACCCTAAAATAGCGTTCAAGTATGATTGGTGTACGCCTAGTGTTCATATAGTGCACCCAGCGTACTCTGAAGAACATTCGCGATCACCCCTGGTCAGTACGCCCAACATACTCCAAAAGTACGCCCAATGTACTCGGCTAAGCCTGCACACCTCAAAATTTCTGAAGACCATAACTTCTTCGTTATAAATTTGTTTCTGACAATCCTTATATCCACGAAAAGGTAACGAGAAGCCCTACACTTCTATCAACTTTATTCCTCCTGAAGCCCACTTGAACTCAGATCCAAAATTCATGAAAAGCTCGCACTCAAAACCTTCTCATACTTGGATTAAGGCCCAAGGGCCTTAAATCACAAAACAATCTAGAACAGGATGTTACAATCCTATATGGCCCCAACACTTTGAGAGTAAATAAAAAACACCTTTTATCTAAGCACCATATTGATTACTCATTATTCATGTAATGTTTCAAATTATCAAATTAATACTTGAATTAAAAGAATAGTCATGCCATGCTACAAGCATGCACACTATGTTTACCTACGCTCCTTCCTTTTTTGAAATAGATCAATTGAACACGACTCCAATGATTCACATTTCACAGCCCCAATCTCTTTTGTAAATGTAAGAATACCAAACTCCTTGTTGGGTTCAAATGGAAGGAATCAGAAAAGGGTTATATAATAAGCCATACAAACGTGTAAACTCGGATAAAGGTCGAATACTTACAAATCAAGTATTGCATCCTCTTTTTCTTCACCGTTAATGACCTCGATTGCTTCAAGCCTGACGATCGGAGCAACCTGAGCCCCAGTGTCTTCGTTGTCAGCAGCGGCTTCCTCCTCGTCTCTGTGTTCGGGACCATTGATAGCCATTAGTGGAGGATCGAAGATGCTGAGTAGCATTAGTCTTCGTTACAGATCTAAAAAATCATAGGTTTGATTGATCTGTTCATCACCGCCTCCGTATGAAGTTAGGAAAGGGGCATCTTTGGTGGTGTCGATGTGAATAGGTTAGATGGCAATGTGTTTAGGGATTCCTTGTATTAGGGTGTAGTATATGATCCTAGCGTGTATGTAGCACCTGGTTCCCGGTATGTAAATCTTATTTGGGTATTTCCCCATTTTAGCCTTGGACTCGGCGAGTCATAGGTCCGACTCGCCAAGTAGGGACGAGACTCAGGACACGTTTAAGTTGGCGACTCGGCGAGTCCATATCCTGGACTCGGCAAGTCACCGCTGCTGGATGAAACCCTAAATTTCAAGGGTTTGCACCCTATTTAAACCCTCATTTCTGCCCAAACTCGCCCCCATTCACCCCCAAAGCTCCCAACATCGTTTATACCCTTATTTCCTTGATAGATTGAAGTGTTTTGGTGTGTTCTTGAAGATTTTAAGGAGAAAGAAGAGTAGATCAAGAAGAGGAGAAGGAGGCCAGGCATCTTTGTGTCATCTCAACGTTTTCCTTGAGGTATAGCTCGTTTCCCCTCTGTTTTCAAGCTTGTAATCTCTTTTAGCTTCATAGAAGTCCTTCTTGAGCTTTTCCCTAAGCTTGTTTGTGCTTTGTGGGTTGTAATAAGTTGTTAGCCTTTAGATCTAGGCATGATATAGTCCCTGGAGCTTGGATCTAATGCCTTTATGGGGTCATATTGCATGAAAGCCCTAGATCTACCTTTTTTGGTGCACTTTGAGCCCTAAAATCCATATTGGTGAATATCTACACGTAAAGTTGGAAACTTTACGTGTGATTTGTGTCCTAGAAGCCCAGATCTGTGAATGGCATGGACTGGAATCGAGCAAATCGGTGTATTTGATGGATGCATGGCGGCGACTCGGCGAGTCGTATATGTGACTCGGCGAGTCTGGTCGCGAGTCACCGAATTGGTCCCTTTATGATGTATCGAGTTTGAGCCGTGAGTCACAGGGGGTGACTCGGTGAGTTGGAAGCTGAATTCACCCATGTTAGGACTCGGCGAGTTAATGCCCTGACTCGGCGAGTCCAAGGCAATCTTCATAGATCAAGAACAGACTCGGCGAGTTGTTCATACAACTCGGCGAGTCTTAGCATAAGTGTTCTTCGGATGAAGATGAACTCGACGAGTTGTTCATACAACTCGGCGAGTAGGATGAAGGGGTTGAATGTCAGTTTAGAAGATGAACTCGTCGAGTCATAGCCTAACTCGACGAGTAGAAACATGGAGTCAGGACAATCGTCTAATAGGGACTCGACGAGTTGGAGAGCCAGCTCGGCGAGTCGGGTCAACTGAAAGTTGACTCTGACTTTGACTTAGAGCTAGACCAGGGGTAAAATGGTCATTTTACCCAAAGGACAGTTAGCAGTGTTTGATTGAGTATGTTGTGGGAATTGCAGCCGGAGGATTTCCGGAGCAGCAGCAGTCAGTTAGTTTCCGATCAGTTCAGCAGCTACTTTGAGGTGAGTTACCTTCCAGTAGCGGTGGGTCTAAGGCCACAATGTCGGCCCACCAGTAGGAGATGTGTGATTAGATGATTGTCTTTGTGATATTCATCTAGGGTTGCTAGACTATGTGATATATGTGTTATGTGGTAGTAGTAGGAGGTGAAATAGTCCCCAGTATCCGGTCGAAATGACCGAAGGGGAGGCCAACACCCAGATATGCTAGGCAGTATCCGGTCGAAAGGACTGAAGGGGGGGCCAGCACCCAGATATGCTAGGCAGTATCCGGTCGAAAGGACCGAAGGGGAGGCCAGCACCCAGATATGCTAGGCAGTATCCGGTCGAGAGGACCGAAGGGGTAGGTCGGACACCCAGATATGCCTGACAAATTTATGTATGTTATGTGATTATGTGGTATGTGGTACAGTGGGGGAACTCACTAAGCTTTGTGCTTACGTTTTACAGTTTTGTGTTCAGGTACCTCTTCACCGAAGGGAAAGGAGCTGGCGCGGTAGCGGCACATCATGCACACACTCTGGTTTCCGCATTTACGAGATTCACTGGGATTTGTACTCTGATATTTTGATGGGTTGTATGGTTTGGCTTTTGAACATGATTTGCGTTGTGTTGTGGTTTGATCAAAAATGTTCTAATTATTAATGTTTTCTAAAGTAATGTTTTTAAACGAAATTTTCGGACGTGAAAAATTGGGTCGTTACAGTGTAGTATAATACGTATAATGCTTAATATATTAATATATTGTATGAGGCAATATATGTTGTACCTCTTAATTTTCAAGAAATAGGCAATATGCTTAATAATATATATATATATATATATATATATATATATATATATATATATATATATATATATATATATATATATATAGATAGATAAATAAATAAACAAGCTTAAGAGGTATTAAGTGCTAGACAAATAGGACTTAAGCTAAATCCAACTATCCAAGAATAAATCGGTAGTGGTTGTATCACACCGGTTTTTGAAGAAAACGTTCGGCTTGTTCCGGTCTAAAATTTGACATAAATTGGTCATTGTTGATCTGCTGTCGTCTCCTGTTTCCGGTCTGATCTGATCCGACTGTTTCGAACCTGTTTTTCAAATATTGAACGTGTTATTTCACCGCTTTCTTTTTATTTGTTTGAAATGTTTCCACATTAAAGTTATTTGGGTTTGCTCGACTGGGTTTCTCATTTTTGGAGTTGGCCTCAAATATTTTGGTGTGTTCATCGAGCCATGTAAGAATATCATGTGTCTTGCTAATTTGTATTTGTAATGATAAACTTGGATTGATGCATGTACTATAGCTACTAAAGTTAGAATATTTTAATAACCAACATTTGCATATAGTTTCAGTTTGTTTTAATCATCTATTGGTGGTCGTCCAGGTATCCTTCCATATTGAGTAGTTTGAGACTTCTTGTTTTTGCTTACTTGAATGCTGTTAGGATAATTCAGAATCCGCGAGAAATTGGTTCTAGGCGCAATTTGGGAATAGGAGTTTGTTTCAGTTTAGTATAAATAGGAGGTTATTTAGAAGTAAATTTAATCAAGTTTTGATTTCCGTCTCTTAATAAAAAAGCTTGGAGAACAAGCAAATTTTCAGAAATTTATTTTGTCCCTGTTTGTTCTTTCTTCCTTCCCTGTTCTTGAATTGTTCATGTGATTAGAGCAAGTTTCAAATCCAAGAGATGTTTTTTGGAGCTTTTATGGTAAGGGGTTGCTGTATTTGTTATATTTTTGAATTGGATGCTCCTTTTATACTATGTGCTTGCATCTTTTGCAATAAATAGACATAAATAGTGTATACGCTAATTTATCGTTTATTAATAGGTGTGTGCATTGTGTATGTACGTATACATGCTTGTATGTGTGTATTAGTGCATGTCTTTACAAAGGCATGCATAAGGCTCCTATTGCACCTTATCCCTTTGCAATGTCGACATGTATATATGTGTGTATTAGTGCATGTGTCTTCACCAAAGACAAAGATTTAACCCTTTTCTATATCCTGTAACAAATAATATTATTACTTTTATTGTTTAAAGATAACAATTACTAAGCAATTAATTGGAAATGGAAAGAATCATAATTAACAGGGAAAGCAACCTAAAGACATGAACATAAAGATTAAAGAATACTGTAAATTTATGGAATTTTAACATTAAAAAAAAAATACAAAGATTAATCATGCAGTCTGAAGACTCTAATATCCTTCCATCGGGACTCCATATAGAAGGAGCCTTCCTTTTGCGAGTAAACTCCACACTTGAAGTAATGGTGTATGTGGGGCCCAACCCGTACACGTCCTTCATGTTTAAGAATCCCGTCTATATAAACCTTAACATTGTTGTCTTCCACATCATGTATAACATTTAAACGAAACCACTTGTTGTATAAATCAGAAAGAATAACCTGATTTCTATAATAATAAAGACTACTATTGTATACTGTAAGCATTGTGGTTGAAGCTTTTGGGGGTTTTGATCCAAAAATTTGCATTATGCACACCCCACTAGTGTCACTAGGCACATATCCGTATGCTTCGAATTGCCAAACACCCGAAGAGTAATCATAACCCTTTAAAATAAGATACAAAACAATAAATATATTTGTTAGCTAGTCATCTTAGCTTATATCATTTATGTCACTCTATATGCAAATGAAGAAGAAAAGAAACAACAACGTGGATGAAAACAAAAATATATTTACTCTAATTCGAATCTCTGTACGTGGATTGGTTTTGCTTTTCCTTGAGTGAGGTTTATCAGTTTCAAATACCCAAAGCTTGTGGACTTCTCCAAAAAAGTTGTATCGTTGGTCAACTGGAAGATTATATGGCTTTTGAATGTCGAAATTGGATTGATTGAGTGGTTGTGATACAAATCCTAAGGTGGTATCAATAGGTTCGGACCCCATGACATTGTATGTGAAGAGAAAAACAAGTGAAATATAGAACCACATATTTGTGTGAGAGCTCATCTTTTCTTAAGATCTTTGGGCATGGGTTATGTTTGATGAGATGTTTAGAGCATTATATAGAGTGACAAATATATGAAACAAAATTTGTGTGAAGATTACAAAGTACATTAATTAAGCTAGCTATATATACTTTAACTTTGAGAAGGTCAACTAATATATACACTCTTTAATTTATAAAAAGTGATAAACAAATTTTGAAAAGCCTTTATAGGGTTCGATCTTCACTCCATATTCATAAGGATAAATGTCCAAACTTCTTAGAACTTCCATAAGATCACCATAATTTCTTTTGAAAAATGGAACCGTTACATCGTACATTTAATCTAACAAATGTAAAATTTTCAATTTGAGATGACGAACTTTCATAAAGTTTTCTTTCTCAATAAAAATCCAGCCCATGTTCCCATTCAATATTGATAATTCTATTTAATAACTCGTAATGACAACATACTTTAATAAAAATATATAACCTAAAACTTATAAAATGCTTACGTACGGTTGTTGATTATATATTGCTATCTCGGTAACACAAATTAATTATGTTGTTAAGTATGTTATTATAGATAAAATATAACCATATTTTGGGTAAAAAACCACGTGTATATTAATGTGATTGGTTGGAATAGATTAAATTTATTTCATAAATTTTAGGTTGTTTATTGTTAATATTGACTATCACTTGTTCCTTTGTTTTTACCGACCTAGAACACATGACAAAGGGAATAATCACAAACCATGCCCACCTAATAATCCAAGTGATGAAGGAAGGTAAAGGTATTTGCGATAAATAAAAATGAATCATTAGAATTGTCAACTTTGTCTCATTATTATAACAAGTATGCAAATAAACCAAGTATATTGGTTTTGTCAACTGGGAGCATCCAATAACAATTAATTAAAAGCCAATATATTTCCCCGTACAGCAGTGACTTACAGCATATACACAAAGGGAACAAGACAAAGGGCTCAATCTCCCAATACGAAACATACAACAACTATGGGCCTAAGCACATAAATACATATCAACTAACACCACACGTTCAAGTTGGACCGAAATTCGGTAGACAAAGGAGATGGAAGACCTTTGGTGAATATATCGACATACAAATAGCGATATCGAATATGGAGGACCCATACGTGACCGATGACTACTTTGTCCATGAGATGAAACTTACGTTGTCACAGTAGACCATAGTGGTTATTTAGAGAGGAGCATGAAGTTCTCGTAAAAAGATTACGCATCCAAGTGGTCTTAAAAATCTCATTAGCATCACTTCGATATTATACTTGCTGATCGAGGTCGTCATCTCAGTAAAAAATAAGCTAACTACTCTTACGTATATATGTATATAGGTAAGTTGGATTGAATCCACAAAGAATTTGTAGTCAAAATTTGTGCTAAAATAGTTAATGGAAAAGATACTACTTACAATTGTTATATGGAAAATATTTAAACTAAGATAGAACTAAACAACTAGAAATTATATGTTATATAAATTACAAAATGTGAAATACTATTGTTGAGAAAAACAAGGTACCAATCAAGGTCGTTGTCTCAATCATAAATAAACCAAATACTCTTACGTATATAGGTAAGTTTGGTCGAATCTGCAAAAAATTTGTGGTCAAACTTAGTGCTAAAATAGTTAATGGAGATTACTAACAATTGTCATCGAAAATATTTAAACTAAGATTGAACTAAAAATATGGAAATTATATGTTGTATAAATTACAAAAATTGAAATACTATTGTTGAGAAAAACAACGTACTTTCGGTTCAATGTCGAATGATCAAGACTCAAAATATTTTCCCTTAAATTCCAATTTAATTATGAAAACATAAACAATATCAATTAACATGTAATAAATAACTTTAGGTATGTAAATTTAGGGATGAACATTAGAACCGCCAGAACCGGAATCGAAATCAGAATTGATAATAGGGTCCGGTTACCGGTTCCCCATTTTTATGAAAATCGGTTCCGGTTCTGAAAACCGGAACCGGATTGATATTTTTCTTGTTTAAAATGCGCATAGCTCACTCATATGAAGTTGGAATTACTTAATTTTTTTTTCCAGCATGTAATTTGGAGTTTGTAATTCAAATTTTCCTGTACAAACATATGTTTTGGTTAGATATTGAATCAGACCCATGTGCCAAAAGAAAGAATATCGATGTTGCGTTTTATCTATTTCAACATTTTTTTGTTTTTTTTGAATTTGTCCCGTTTTTTAACTGTGCATAACTCATCCATATGACGTCAAAATTGCTTAATTTTTTCCCATCATGTAATTTGGTGTTTGTACTTCATTTTAGACTTGTAACATCCTAAAATATCAAGAGTAGAGTTGAAGGGCTAAAAGAGTAAATTGAAAAAGGGAACTCGGCGAGTCCATGGGTGGACTCGGCGAGTAGGGTCGCGATTTGGTCGCGTGTTAAGTGGCCGACTCGGCGAGTCCGAGGCTGGACTCGGCGAGTAGGCGCTGAGTGGAGAAAACCCTAATTCTCGGGGTTGAGCCCTATATAAAGAACATAACATCCATTCCCCCAGCCTCTTTACTCATCCTCAAGTCCAGAAACCCTAACCTTCGTGTGTGAGTGGATCAAGTTGCATTTGGAAGCTTGGAGAAGCAATTGTTGAGGAAATCTTGAAGGGTAGGAGGCTTGGAGCAAGGGGCTTTGGTTGGATTCGAGTTTCATTGCTGTTGGGGCGCTCTTTTGAGGTATTATCTTGTTCTTGGGCTGTCACTTATATAGATTCTTCATTTTGGGGTTTATGGGGAGCTTATCTTGGGATGTTTTGGAGTTTGGAGGTTAGATCTGAGGTTGCTACCTCAGATCTGGAATGGGGAAGGTCTAGAGTGCATTAAAGTCCCTGTGTTTGAGTGCTTAGTGAAGCCATCATGTCCCAAACCCTAGCCCTAGAGTGTAAAAGGTCTAGATCTCTTTGGATTCACGTAAAGTTTGCCACTTTACGTGATGGATGGGTTGTAGGAGGCTAGATCTATGTTTTGGATCAATTGCATGGCCTGGAGTGCTTCTGTATGGATTCAGACCGGTGGTACTCGGCGAGTCACATGGGTAGACTCGACGAGTTGCTTGAAGATGAGCTGGAACTCGACGAGTTGGAAGAACAACTCGGCGAGTTGGATGAAGATGGCCTGGAACTCGGCGAGTAGGTTGAATATAGCCTTAGACTCGGCGAGTCTTGTCGAAGAGTCCCAATATTTTATGGATGGGTCGAGAATCGGTGAGTCAAGGGATGACTCGGTGAGTTGTGTGCGAGTGGACTCAGAGTTGCTAGACTCGGCGATTCTCGGGGTGACTCGACGAGTTAGGTCACAGATTGAGGGAAGTTCTGAGCATGGGGACTCGGCGAGTCATCGGGTTGACTCGGCGAGTAGAGTTAGTCAGGGGTTGACTTTGACCTTGTCCAAGGGTTGACCAGTTGTCTTCCAGGGGTATCTTGGTAATTAAGGGTATTTATTGAGTTGAGTGTTTTGGTGTTCAGTGGAGGAGTTCGTGTCGGAGTTTGGAGCAGCGGGATCTTATCCTTTCAGCCGACAGTTTCGAGGTGAGTTATCCTCACTATATCAACAGGGTCTACGGCACCAAGGCCGACCCTTTATTGGATTGAGATCCGGGTATTTGTTGTTATGTTACTGCTTGATATGTTTGCATCCTGGTAGTTAGGATGGTATATGTTAGAGACCTGGGTGAGGTCGGTATCCTGTTCTGTAGGGTGATGCTATGCTAGTGACCGGTTAGGTCGGTATTCCTGGTTAGGAGGATGATATGTTATGTGATCTGCTTGATCGGCTTATTGACTGTTACTTGTTATATGCCTGTATGTTTATGTGCACATGGTTGTTTGGACTGGAGTTGGGTTGAGGCGGGTCCTGCTTTGTGCTGTAGGCCAAGATACCCAGGGCGGACCGGTTGTCCCGAAGGCCCAATGAGCGGTCCGGATAGGCTGTAGGCCCCAAGAGGGCGGACCAGACATACCGAGGCTCGGAAAGTGGACCAGACCGAATGAAGGCCTGGTGCAGTCAGACTGTAGACTAGGAGAGTGGACCAGGCCGACTGAAGGCCTGGTACGGGAGGACCAGTCATACTGTAGACTCAGAGAGTGGACCAGGTGGATTGAAGGCCCGGTGCGGGCGGACCAATCACACTGCAGAATCGAGGTATATGGATAGACTTGGAGGGTGGACCAGGTGGACTGTTGGCCGGTGCGGCGGACCAGTCACACAGTAGACCCGAAGTGCATGGCTGTTCTGTGATTGGATATGTATGGCATGTTATGCGTGTATGGTATATGTGGTTGGTATTTTGGGGATATCTCACTAAGCTTTCGGGCTTACAGTTGTGGTTTTATGTTTTTCAGGTACTTCAGGAGACCGTGTCAAGGCGAAGGCGTGATCGTACCGCTCCTCATGTTTTTGTAGTAATGTGATTTTGGGAATACACTAAATGATTTGTATTGAAACCTTTCTGTAATGATTTAATGGAATCGGGTTGTTTTTGAAAAATTTAAATTGTTTGGATTTTTCGGTCGTTACAAGACTGCAAGAACACATATTTTGGTTAGATACTGAATCAATTATAGACCCCGGAAGACAGCATATCAATGTTGCGTATTTTCTGTTTCAACATTTTTTGTTTTTGGAATCTGTCCCGCTTTTACAATGTGCATAACTCACTCATATGAAGTCGGGGAATTACTTGATTCTTTTTTCATCATGTAATTTAGTGTTTGTACTTCAATTTAGAATGTAAAAAGTCATAATTTGGTTAAATATTGAATCATTTACTGGCTCCGGAAGATAACATATAATCTATAATATTTCAACCGGTTCTAGTTTGAAAAATAACCAAAAAACCGGGACCGGAACCGGCGGTCCGGTTCCCGGTTCTTATAATATAGGAAAACCGGTTTCGAACCGGTCCGGTTCTAAAGCTCATTCGTATGTAAGATGTTATTCCAACTAATTGACCTACTCCTTATGTTTATTTGGATTAGAAACAAATGAGTGGTTCGACAATATTGTGTGTGATGATTACATATTACAATGTTAAATGTCTAATATTACAAGTTGGAATAGTGTATGTAGACTCAACCGATTATATTAGTTCCTAAACTACTTGCACTCAGAATGATTAGTGAATTGAAAATACACTATCTTAATGACAATACCAAGCACGATAACGAAACCCAAATCCAATTCTTGTAAATAAACCTCAAAACTTTAGAAACGGATCAATGATTAAATTACTTGGAATACAAATAATAATCAAAATATGTTCATCACATCATCCAAAACATTCTTGGAAGTAACCCAAATGATTTAATATTCCATTGAATTAAAAAAAACACTACTTGAATAAAAACAATGGGTTTTGATATAAAATCCATAAATAAACTAAGAATAATAAAATTGATGATGTTTGATGATTAATAAATCATAAATCAATGGAACCTTGGAGATGAAGTGTATATAAATGTATATTGTATAGCATGTATGACATTTTAGTATGATTAGTGATAGCTTCATTTTATTTACTTCTTTTTATAGTTTATTTTAGCACATTTCATTCGTATTTTAGTTAATTTCCATGCATATTTTCCTTTTTGTTATTTTATGACAATTCCGGGTAATTTCTAGTTTCTTGAGCATTATTGCAAATTTTTGTGGAAACTAGCGGAAGGGATTTTTGGGAGGCGATTGGACTAGAATGGCGATGGGGATTTCGTGCTTGATGACTATGGAGGTGATTCATGGTGTGGGCTTGTCAATTGCTTGAAGGCTTGGAAGATTTGAACCTTACATTTTCAAGGCACGGGAGAATCTTCAAGTATGCGGAGATCGATGATCGGGTGTTTGTGGAAGCTTCGAGTGATTTAGAGAGGCAATTTGGGCACAAATTTATGAAATATTGAAGAAAAATGGGCTAGAAGTTGATTAGACTCGACCTGGGCCAATTGAATAGTTGTGGGGGCCCAAAACTTGAAGAATCCCAAAAACTCCATCATAGTTACGCGACCCGCATAAGAATCTACGCGACCCGCGTGGGTTCCTGCAGGGGTAATTTCGGGATTTCATTTGGAGCTCTATATTGAGAAGGTTGGTGTGCCTATTCAACCTTATCTTCTACATCCGATTTGGAGGCATTCTCTCTAGAGTTTTGGAGCATTTTGAAGGCCAAGAACCCTCAAGAACTTCACCATTTCATCTCTTAATTCTTGCTAAATGTTTGGTACAATCTTCACTAACTTTGTTTTCTTAAGTTTAGCCATGCTTGGCTAAACAAATCTTGGTTGACTATTGTTGAATCCTTTGAACTTTTGTTGAATATTGAAGAATCCATGAATTTGTGTTTGAATCTGTATGAAAATGTTTTGTGTTTTAACATCTTATCCTTGCTTGTATGTTTTTATTCATGAGTTTAAATGTGTTTGTGGTGATTAGTTGGCTAATTTCTTGATTAAGTAAAGGATCTTCAAATTAGCAAGCAACAAGTGATTTTTGTGTTAGTTTTACTTCACACAATCATAAAAACATTTTCTCCAACATGGTAGTGGAAGCTTTTAACTCCTCTTGGATTTGGTGACTTTTTAATTCTTAATTCTAGTTGACTTTTACTAATTACATGCTTATTGGAATTAGTGAGTTTGACTAAGGAAATTGTTATGAGCTTCTCTAACCATTTCAACAACTAAGAAAAGTCTAGGTAATCTCAAGCTCCTTGGATTACTTTAGCCAAATTAAGGGTTTAAATCTAGTATTGCACCATTGGATTCTAATGATATGTTCATCAAAAATCAAAGTGAGGAAACCTCAAGTCAACCATTTTTCTCTTATTGATTTTACATCAAACTCTTGTTTTTTTTTTTTTTAAATTATCTATTTAAATCTTAGTTTAGTTTTAGTTTATTTCAAGTATTTCAAAAGACCAAAACCCCCATTTTTATTTTTTTTATTATTTAACAAACATTTTTACAAAGAGATTTTCATTGAGTAACAAATTGAGCCAATCCCCGTGGATTCGACCCCTTTACCACTATACACTATTTTAGTCTAAAAGATTTTGGGTTACTAATTTTGTTGGCCTCGATAACCACCAATTAGTCTATTAGTTAGTCCAATAGATTCTCTCAAAAGCCCATATGTATTTGTATATATTATTTGGTGTTTATTGATTTACGTAAAGGGAAAAGTATTCCAAACATGGTATACCACACCAACTAATCCTAGTAACCCTAGCCGGACCTACCCCTCTATTAGTTTTTCTCCTCTGTGCAACCTTCCTCCATCTGTCTTCTTCTTATTCTTTCATCAGCCATGGCTGATAAAACTAAACCCTTTACATGCACCCGTATCAAATCTTACGTCCCTTTATTGCTCGACCTTAATGAGTTAATTATGATTCTTAGAGATAACTTTTCCTTACCCACTATAGAGCTTATGATGTTCATGGTTACTTGGATGGTACCAGCAAACCCAAAGATGCCATAGACACTGAATGGGATAATCTGGACAACCTAATCAAATCTTGGTTGTACGACACCATGACTTAATCTCTCCTCACCATGATAATTAAACCAAACGCAACTGCCACTTCTGTTTGGAACCCTATTGAAGTTCTGTTTCGGGACAACAAACATTCTTGTTCCATTGAACTCGATAATGAGCTTCCTTCTCAGGTTCAATGTGACCGCACCATAAATGAGTATTGTCAAAAGCTGAAGGCTATCTCGGATTTACTTGCAAATATAGAGTCCTTGGTCCCCGAGAAACCCCTCATTACCTAAATGCTCAATCGTCTCTCACCCAAGTTCGAGAATATTTCCATGCTCATCCATCACAAGGAATCGTTCCTTACCTTTCTTGAGGCTCGTTCCACCCTTGTCTCCGAAGAATTCCGCATCAATCGCCCTCCAGCCTTATCTCCCAATCACTATGATCATGGATCTTCTCTATATGTGATCCTCACCAATAGCAACAACAACACCAATCATAATGATAACAGGGATGAAAACCGGCGTCCACAACACAACTGATCTTCTTCCAATCGTCGCCCAACTGACGCTTCCAAGAGTCGCCGTTCTCAGCCCCTTCTGGCTGTCGCTACCCTCCAGCTCCAAACAACCAGTGGACTTCTCTCTACTACCCATAGAGCCCGTACGGCTGGCCTGCACCACCACCATGGGCTATTCCCAGGTCACCGAACAACTACCAGCAGCAGCGGCGCCAAAAACCATCTGGGCTCCCTATCTTATTTTTTTGGGTATTAAGGGAACATCAAATAAAGAGGCCTTATTCCCGTCTCATCACAAATATGCCTTAGAAGTTCTTGAAAGAGAAAATATGTTAAACTGCAATTCGTGTCGAAATCCAGCTGACACACAATCTAAACTTGATGCATTTGATTCTCCCGTTGCAGATCCTACTTTGCATTGTAGCCTTGCTGGTGGCCTGTAGTATCTGACCTTCACTAGACCAGATATTTCATTCGTTGCACAACATATATGCTTATACATGCATGACCCACGTGAACCTCATCTTCCAGCTCTAAAACGCATCTTGCATTACATACGTGATACTTTAGATCTTGGTCTCTGGTTTCACCACTCTTCTACTACTGGCCTTGTTGCTTACTCAGACGCCAAATGGGGTAGTTTTCCATCTACACGCCGAGGAGCTTGCTTAGTTCCACTAAGAAACTTCTTGAGTAATCACACATGGTCTAGAGGTAGAGAATCAATAAAGCCTTGCGGTTGAGACATGTTGACGGATTCAGCCGAATCTCCATTTAAGAAGGTGTCATTCAACCTGACTAATATTCCCATCCATGGGAAAATGCAACAAATAAGACAAGGCGTATTGTTGTTGGTTTTACTACCAGACTAAAAGTTTATGTATAATCAATTTCTTCGGTTTGGTGGAATCAATTTGCAACCAATTGTGCCTTGTAACGACTTATAGATCCATTTGGGTTGCATTTAATTCGATAAACCTACTTATACCCAACTATATTTGCATTTGGAGGTTTTAGAACAAAATCCCAAGTATGGTATGATGAAGTACATATATTTCACTACGCATGAAATACCACCATTCAGGTACTTTTTGAGGTTGAAAAAAGGTAGCCGGTTCGATAGAATTTTTTTGTAGTGTTGGCTTGATAAAGAAGATGATTAGGAATAGCTTTAGGTCGTCGAGTGTTATCATAGTTTCAGGTAGTCATTGGATGTGAAGGAGCAGGAATAATAGAAGAAAATATGATAGGTGGGGAGGTAGGTGATATAGGTTATGTAGGTGAATTTGGTTCTACAGAAGGGATAGGAGTCGACGTGGGGTTTTGAGGTAAAAGAGGGATAGTTGTGATAATAGCTAGAGATGGTAAAGTCATCATAGGATGGAATTTTGTTTCATAGAAAACCACGTGAAGCGAGACATAAGTCTTTTGTGTATGTGGATCAAAGAAAATATATCCTTAATGGTTGGAAGCGTAGCCAAGAAAAATGCTAGCAGTGGACTTTAGTATAACGCCTGCAGATTCATGCTAGACAATTAAGATATAATAAGTGATAAAACGACATTTTGATAGAATATTATTTAGGATAAATAGTCTTAACCAAAGTTATTGTATATGTGACAAGGATTCGTACATATAAAGAAGTTATGATCTTCCGAAGTTTCGTGTTCACAACCCTAACCGACAAAGTGCGTCATAAAATACGAATCAAATATAGGTTGCTTATTATCCAAGGCAATCTAAATGAAAGTCGTATTGGTTGTAAAAGCGAAAGTGTTCATAGGTAGAATGTCTAAATCTGACTTCGTATGATGAAGTTATGATTTTTCGAAGTTTTGGTACGACACAGTATAGTAGTGTGGGGCACATAAATCAAATTTGAGATTGGTTGATTGTTAGCCTAAACAATGTAAACGAGAATTAAAGATCTCATGAATAGGATTCCATTGATATAGAGAACATCATGAACAAAGTCCGTATTTAGGAGTTATGATTTTAGCAGCGATTTTAATAGTCTAGCCTCTATAAAAAATGATTTTTTGTTAGAGTGACAATTAGCTATTGGGATCTAAAGGAAAGTTGTAGATCTCGTAGATATGATTCTGGTGATATAAAGAAAATCAAAAATAGAGATTGTATGCAAAAGTTATGATTTTTCGAAGTTCGCAAAAAATAACCGGTAGAAGTGATGACGTCGTACCACGAGAGGGCGCCACATGGCATCGTCGGCAACCGACTCTCCATCGAAGACAAGGTGACATGGAGCCACGAGAATGAGACATGTGGCACCACAAAAAGGACATATGGATGTTTCTAAAAGGAAGTGAGGTTGACGAGTACGATGGCGACACGTAACGAAAGGCACAAGGACCAGTAAGGCTCGTAGGCGCGGTATCGGAGTCTAAATTTTTCTTCATTTTCACACCAATTTCCAATCTCTTTCTCTCTGCGATACCACTCTTTCTAGAGTTTGAATTTTTGGAATTCCTTTGGATATTTAGAAAGCTTCTGAGGGGTCTAGGTGTCTGGCAAATAAAAGCTTTCGGTTTCGCAGTCCTGTCTATGCATTCTCCCGATTTTCTCTAAAATTATTGTAAGTTAAGTTGCACTTATTTTATTTCAAGAGTAACTTATATTTATGTTCATAGTCATTATTATGAACCTATAAATAATAATTATCAGTGATTCCAAATCATTATACTGATTAATCTATATATGGGAATAATGTCTAGGTTGGATTAGTGGGGTGTTTAAAGTGGGATTTCCAAACAATATACCATGTATGCTAAACAAACCCTACCTCCGATATTGAAACATCCCAAAAATACGGTCCAAATATTTCGTTTATATTTATAATAAAACCATAGTAATCCAATCAACTCATAAAAAGATAAGTGGTAATATCTCAAAACATCATGTCAAAACACTGTATCAAAATCACATATCAAAATATCAGAGTAAATCCTCCCATGCTAAACACTATGGTGTGTGCAATGCAGTCATCCCAAGCTTTTCCCTTTGCTATCGGAAGTACCTGAAACCAAAGTTGAACACTGTAAGCACGAAGCTTAGTGAGTATCCCCAAACTACCACATACCATACACATAACATATAACATGTAACTAGGAGATACGGGCCTCGCCCACACTCAGCTACCTATGAGACACGGGCCTCGCCCACACTCAGCTATCCAGGAGATACAGGCCTCGCCCACACTCAGCTGTCTAGGTGGTACAGGCCCCCGCCCACACCCCACTATCTAAACATACATACAAGTATCATGCAGACAACACGTACACCATAATCTACCAATTCATAATCATACTCAGATAATACTAAGATACCGGCGTTGCCCATACATAGCTACTAATCATAACAAGTCTAAGATACGAGCCTTGCTCACACTTAGCTACTAATCATAACAAGTATAAGATACGGTCCCTGACCACAATTAGCTACTAATCATCATACATACTCTACATGGGTCGACATTGGTGCCTTCGACCCGTTCCTACTAAAGGAAACTCACCTAGCAAAGCTGACTGAAATCTTGCGGTGAGGAATCTCTAACCGCCGCTCCAACGACTCCTCGACTATCATTAACATATTAACTCTTAGTCAAAATCCAATAATCCTTCTTAGGGTAAAATGACCATTTTACCCCTTGTTAACGTTAACAATCTGGTAAAAGTCAACATTCTAGGTTGACTCAACTCGCCGAGTTGACCCATCAACTCGTCGAGTTCCATAGATCCGAGAACTTTGAACTCTTGATCCAACTCGTCGAGTTCTTTCACAACTCGTCGAGTTCCTCCTATCCATAATATCAGGACTTTCCCATTCTACTCGTCGAGTTTTCCCTTTACAGAATCGGGACATTTCAACCCAACTCGTCGAGTTCCTCTATGGACTCGACGAGTTCTTCAGTCTGTTGAGCCATCTTAATAGATTAAGCTCCTAACCTTCAAATCTGGACTCCACACTTCTTCTACACATTGAAAAGGTCATTTTAAAGGTAAAGTTTCCAACTTTACCAGTTAATAGCTTTCTTTATTGGGTTTAGCTCAGACCCTAATTCTTCAAGATGTAGATCTTGATCCTAAAGCCATATGTACTTCGAACTAAGGCATAAAAACTGAGATCTAGACCCTAGACATCATTTGAACACGTAAAGTTTCTGCCTTTATCTCCATGCATGACCTTTTGGGGCTTAAAAGGCGAAAAATGTCATCCTAAAGCTTGCATGGGGCTTCAATGGCCATAAAGTTTGCACCTTTATGCCATGATAACCCTCTAAGGTCCTAGATCTGGAAGAATACCCACTCGGGTCGTCCATTTCCAAAAAGCTAACATTCTTGGACCAAAAACCCCATAAAAACTGAAATGAAGAGATCTAAGAAATCATTGAGAAAGTTTGAGACTTGCTTACCCAAAAATGTTGCAAGTGGAGTGAAGTTTATGGATCTACTCTCTTCTTATTGAGTCCTCTAGCTTCGTCTTCTTCAACAAGCTTCAAAAGCACAAGTTTTCTCTCAAAAAGGTCTCACAAGCTCACACAAGGCTGTAGGGTTTCGTGGATAGGGTTTTGGGACTTGGACGTTGTACATGAGGCCAGTCTTTAGGGATTAATGTGTTTAAATAAGGTGCAAAACCCTGAAATTAGGGTTCACTCTGGCAGTCCTACTTGTCGATTTGAGGCTTCCAACTCGTCGAGTAGACTTTAAAACCCGCGTCCAAATCCATTTCCTACTCGACGAGTTTGGGGCATCCAACTTGTCGAGTTCCTTCCTAAGAATGGATAAAATTACATAAATTGATATTTTTTAAAACGACGATAAACTTTCTAGCAATAAACATGACAACATTCATTCATGATTCAACATTCAAGATTTCAACATTTAAGATTTCAAGTATTCAAGAATCATTGAATGATTGAATCAATAATATGACCAATGGGTATTTTAGGAAGAACATTCCAATTT
Source organism: Lactuca saligna (assembly GCF_052625555.1). Taxonomy (NCBI): domain Eukaryota; kingdom Viridiplantae; phylum Streptophyta; class Magnoliopsida; order Asterales; family Asteraceae; genus Lactuca; species Lactuca saligna. The sequence continues at coordinate 59,868,734 of NC_136419.1, read as the reverse complement.
TCAGTTTTTGAGTTAGTTTAGGATTCCAACAATAACAACATTCATTCATGATTCAACATTTAAGATTTCAAAATTTAATTTCAAGTATTCGCGAATCATAGAATGATTGAATCAATTATATGACCAAGGGGTATTTTGGGAAGAACATTCCAATTTTAAGTTTTTTCAGTTAGTTTAGGATTCCAACACTGACAACATTCATTCATGATTCAACATTCAAGATTTCAACTATTCAAGAATCAAGAATCAAGATTTCAAGGAAACCTAATAATGATAATTGATAAAACATTAAAACTGATAAAAACTAAATTTGTCAATATATTGTAACTGATAATGATAATTGTTTAATTGTCTAATTGATAAACTGTAGATTGTAAAATTAAATTTGATATAATCGTTTACCTGAGTGATTGTCAACCTGATTGACAATTAGTGATTACACAATATAGATTAAAACCGAATGTTACCCTTGAATGCTGATGTCATTGTTGTTTGCCTGTCTCGTTGAGGCTGAGTTGTCGATCTCCTTTGATGTTGTTGTCGTTGCTGACCCGTTGTGTCGCTTAGAGGAATAGAGGCTTAGAGCAGAAGGAGAATTAGTGAATAACAATTTACGAATTGGTTTTATCACATTGCTCATGTCGCCTATTGCCTTACATGACCCATTAGTGGACTATTTGTCTATTTTGCATTGACTTTACTTTGGGCCAAAACTGATATAGTATATTAGTATTAATTTTTTTTGGGCCCCTAAAAGATGAAGGCCCTATGCATGTGTACAGATTGCACAACCTCATCACTGGCACTGCCAAAGGTGTCACCGATAATACTCGATATGTCGCCGCTAATACTTTATCTATAGCCGCTAAAAGCCGTCGCCGTTAATTCTCTTCGCAGATATAACCCCCTTCAACTCATTCTTTCTTCTTCTGTGACTCTTTTCTCTTCACAACGCCGACAACTCCTTTTCTGTTTTTCTTATTCTTTATCTTCTCCCTATGTGACATACTCGTTGGTGGTGTCGGATTGTTTCGGTCCTTTGCTGTAATTGCTAAAGATCTGCCGGAATTGTCTACCGAAAATTGGCCAGAAAAGTGGTCTTATTTCAGGAATACCGCCACCAGTCCACCACCACTCTTCTCCACTGGAATACACACCACCGCATGTTCTATGTATGTTTATTTTAATTTTTGTATGAAGAATGTATGTTTTGTATATGTATGTGTATTTGTATGTATATCTTGTATGTGTGTGTGTGTGTTTTTGTATGTGCATTATGTATGTATTTGTGTATTCGTATGTGTATCATGTATGTATATGTGTTTTTGTATATGTATTATATATGTATGTATGTGTTTTTGTATGTGTATTATTTATGTATTTGAGTATGTATGTATGTATGTGTTTTTGGCTATATGTTTTTATAACATTTTTATATTTTTTATAACATTTTTTTTTATAATTTTATAACATTTGTTTTGTATATGGAATGAACGTTTTCAAAAAACTAAGAAAAGAGAAACCTACAATTAGCGGCGACACTTTTAGTGGTGACGGATAGTATCATCGGCGACAGGGCATTAGTGCGACGGTAAACATTAGCGGCGACAATTGGAGCATTAGCGACGAGCCAGCAGCGCCGACCCATTAGCGGCAACGGGTCACCGCTATAGGTATTAGCGGTGACATTTGGGACCTTTAGCGGCGACGCCCGTCGCACTAATGGTCAATATTCTTGTGGTGTGAAATCATGTATGTTTTGTTCAAAGGATTTAATTAGTTATAATACAAGTGTAAATGTTAATTGGAACTCAATAGGTCAAATGCATGCTAGGACCGGAGACATGGAGTGGGTAGTCAAAAAATTTCCAGGCTGTACGTTTAAATTGCTTTAATATTTGAATTTTTTTCTTAATATTTAATATTTTGCCATCGTTGTAATGACACCTCTCATTTATAATAAATGTCAAGTGTCTCACAAAATTTCCCAATGCAAACAGATATAAGTATAACAACAAATTTTACATAATTTCTTGTTTGGGAGATTTGTGTATGACCTTGCCCTTGGTTTCCGGTAGTGAGTTTTAGAAGTATAGCAATCTCATTGACTTATCTGTTTACCTATTACAAACATACCTAAAGTTTCTTAACAAAAAGGCATTCAAATGAATACATATATATATATTGACATGATGCATATAGGGAACTTGATAAAAGTAAAGAACATTGAAAGTACACTATATCGATCAGACAACAAATATCAATTTAAAGCAGATCCTTCATCAATAGATTTGAAACTTGGCGCATAGTTGGTCTTCCGTTTGGATTGGAGTTCAAACATGCTCTTAAGAGACTCAACACCAACTTAACTTGTTTCTCAGCTTGTGGCAAGGGAAGTGGAATCCGACTATCTCCCACATTTTCCAAAACCAGATAATCAGCAGACAATGTTGGTAGTTCACCGGGATGCTTTCCCATGATCACTTCTAGTGCAACAATGCCAAAGCTAAACACATCACATTTCTCGGTTGCCACCATCGTATAAGCAAGCTCTATATCCAAAGAAACATAAAAAAAAAGATTATATCAATCCCACAAGATTCTAACATAAATACATATATGCACATATACAACTTTATATATATCATGAAACTAAAGAATATGCAGAACTGCAATCAAAAGATTAGGTTACCTGGCGCGATATAACCATAGGTGCCTGCAATTGTGGTCCAGTTTGATGAGTCTAGCTTTAAAAGCTTGGATGTGCCAAAATCAGAAATATGTGCCTCATAATCAGAATCGAGAAGGACGTTGGAAATTGAAATGTCTCTATGAATTATAGGAGGTGAGCAGTCGTGATGCATAAGCCAAACCATTAGCTACACCCTTTACAATATTTACCCTTTTCAACCAATCCAATTCTTTTGCTAAGACATCACTTCTTAAGATTGATCCAAGGCTTCCATTTTCAAGGTATTCATAAATCAAAAATGAATGGCGAACATGTGAGCAATATCCATAGAGTTTTACTATGTTTCGATGCCTTATGTTCGTTAATGCTCGTATCTCGTTAAGGAATCCATTATGATCAACATTCTCAGATGATGAGTGAAGTTTTTTGACGGCTAGCACATTGTTAGGTTGTAGCTCGGCTTTGTACACAGTCCCATATCCTCCGGTTCCAATAGAGTATGCTTCATCAAAATCATTTGTTGCTTTCAAGATGTCATCATACGCTACTCCTCCATCAAAGCTTGTTATGGAGAAATAATCACCACCTTCTTTGTCCAATGGTTTCTGTGGAGAATGTCTCTTTCGTTTTCGATAAGCAATGAGGCCACACATGAAAAAACCAAGTAAAATTGCCCCGATAAGAGGGAGCATAATTACAAGGATGAGTTGATGATGAAAAGGATCATTTTTCTTCTTCGAGATTTGACTTGCACAAAATTTTAGTCCTGTAAAATTTCCACACAAATGTAGATTGCCTTCTATGGACACATTCACAAAGTTAGTGATAGTGGGAACTGGACCTGTGAGCTCATTGTAAGACAAGTCGATATCAGTCCCACGAGGCAAACTTTTAATAGAATCAGGAATAGAACCAGACAGTCTATTGTGTGATAGATTCAATTTTTGCAAACTTTGCAAACTTTGTACTTCAGAAGGTATCTCTTCCTTGAGCAAATTCTGAGATAAATCAAGTTCTGTAAGCTGAACTAATTTACCAATCTCAGATGGAATTTTATGAATGAGCTTGTTGTTTCTAAGATTTAAGTTGTAGATGTGTGTCCAATTACCAACACTTCTTGGTATCGAGCCATTTAATCTATTTGAGGACAGATCGATAGCAAGGAGATCATGCAGTGATCCAAGCTCCGGAGGTATAATACCTGAAAGATGGTTATCAGCCAAAGACAAATACAACATACTTGTCATCTTCCCCAACTCCTTTGGGATCTCACCAATAAAATGATTTGAAGAAAGATTAAGCTTTTGTAGCTGAGTTGAACTTCCAAACTCTCGAGGTATGTAACCACTGATGTTGTTGTATCCCATATTTAAGACTGTTAAATTCTTGCATTTACTCCAGTTTTGAGAAAGCTCCCCATGAAAATGATTGTGACTGATATCAAGGTAAGCTAAGCTTGGATAGAACCCAAAGCTATTCGATATATTTCCACTTAATTGATTATGATCAAAACGAACTCTTATTAAGCTAGGACAATTCAATAAACCTCTTGGAATAGGACCAGTGAGTTGATTACCTGATACTGTCAATTTTTGAAGCATCCCCCCATGGCACAGATCATCAGGTAAATTGCCAGACAACTGATTGTCATCCAATTCTAGCTTAATCAAATCTAACCTTCCGAGTCCTTGTGGAATTGAACCTGAAAAAGTATTAGCACCGAGGAACAAACGTTGTAGGTTGATGAGGTTTGCTAGTGATGAAGGAATAGAACCACTAAGTTGATTTAGGCTCAACTCAAGATCAGTGAGAGACTTCAAATTCCCAAGTTCATTGGGAATGTGACCAGAGAGTTTATTATAAAACAAATAAAGGATATTCAACGATGTTAGATCACCCAATGATGAAGGAATTAAACCAGATAGATGGTTTAAAGCGAGGCTTATGCCCTTAAGTGACACCATGGTTCCTATTTCTTGTGGAATGGAACCAGTTAGATTGTTTTTTGAAAGGTCCAAGTCGGTTAGCTGGCGAATATTTGCTATTTCACGTGGGATTACTCCACAAAAGTTATTCAATGAAATATTAAGATAAACAAGTTTGGAGAGGAGTTGGATTTCTAATGGGATGGGTCCGGTGAAGTTGTTTACACTGAGATCAAGATGTGTAAGATTGTGTAGTAAAGAGAATGAAAACTGGTGGAGTGTACCTTTTAAGCCAGATGAACTGAGGCTCAACCTCTGAATCCTCCAATTAGCATTGCAAACTACTCCAAACCATGAAGTGCATGGAATTGATGCATTGGAATTTAAAGGGAGGGGAAGCCATGAAGAGAGCAAGGAGTTGTTTGGGATTTCAAGGCTTGCTTTCCATTTAAGAAGACCATTGGCTTCCTCCAAAGAAGTAGAAGCAAGATTTGGTATGGGGGAGAGCATTATGATTAGTAGAGCTAGAGAGAAAGATAACAAGTTTGAAGAAGATATTATTTGCTTTGCCATGTTATTTTTTGAAAATTGATGATTTGTGCCCCCCCTCTAATTTATACTTGGCAACTTTTTTCTTTCCTTTTTTTTATTCTCCCTAGCTATTTTTACAAGGAAAATTGATTAAAAGTGAAACTGAGAGTAATGTTAGTTCAACATAAGTATAATATAATTTCATCACAATATAAAAAATTATGATTAATTAAGTTACTTAATTTCACAATATAAAAAATTCTGACTAATTAAATTACTTACTTAGTATGTGGTCGACAAAAATTTCAATTATTTGATAGCTAAAGTTATTATGCAATTATGCAAAGGGTAGATGGAACGTTGACAAAGCAAAATAGGATCTTGTCTACTTCTGAATTTAATGGTATATCTAATAAATTATTGTAGAATAGAAAAAAGCCATCGAAGCCACCCAAGCCTCTAATGTGGATGTGTAAGTTGTCGGATTTGTTTGACAAATCGCAAATTTGGTCCACACCATTAATTTTCAGTAAACATTGACGTGTAACCATAATTATTATTTCACATATTCAAATTATCAAAGCACACTCATTTAAAACAGTCCAAAAATGTTTAGGGTGCTTCCTATATATATGGAACCACCTTACGTTTTTTTGTTTAATAACTTACTAAATATATTGAGAGTTTAGGGTGTTTCCTATGACTAAAACAGTCCAAAAATGTTTTAAACCGAGGAAAATCTGTAAATTTTTAGCAGCAGATTTACAATTAAAATAATAAATATAATTTTTTTATTGTTTATTGTAATTATAAAAACAAAGAAACTACACTGATAAAAAAGAAGCCCATAAGTCATGCTCACTATTAACTTTTATAAACCATAAAAAAGTCAAAAAATAGATCAAGAAACCTTAAAGTAAAAATTAAAAAACCACTAACCCCATGTGCTCATCTCGGATCGTCGCGTTATAATTTAAGCCGGAAAATGTCAATAACTCTCACTCTCCATCGCCCACGGCTCATCTCGTCTTTGAGGTTTTGTTGTATGTATATTTCTTTCTTTAACAAGTTTAGTCTCTCGTTTTGATATTGTCTCTTTAACTATGTTTTTATAAACTGTGAGAATGTGAATTGTGAACATATATGGTCTGCAAAAAAAATTCTAGAAAAATATTTGTAAGAGTACGACTGAAAGGGTTGCTTATACGTATATGACCAGGATCTTCACAAGCATCGTTGACACTTTTATTTTTATCGATTTCAGTTAGCTAGGGAACTACATGATTTTCTTTTTAGATTTGCCACTAATAAGGAACCATATTGTTTTCTGTTCTACACTCGCCACTACTCATTCATCTTGTAGCTACCATCCAAATTCTTTTAAAATACGGCTACCTAGAATTAAGGAAACATCCTTTGGATTTTCCAGTAGGCATCCTTAGAATAGGGATGTCAAAAAGTCCCGTGGGGGTGTAACGTTCGTAGATCCGGACTAGTCAATTTAGAGATAATGGGGGTCGAAAATGATTCTTCAACAAAAGATTATTTAAAATAAATAATCTTAACCAAGTTGTAGAATACGTCTCAAGGGTTCTGTACATATAAAGAGCGCCGAAATCCGAGTTATAACGAAGAAGTTATGGTCCGTCGAAATTTTACAGCAAAACCGGTACGACACCGGAAGACGTAAATAGTGAATTTACGATGGAGGACTTTTTAGCCTTAATGATCTAAACCAAAACTGTAGTATACATTAAACCAAGAACATCCATAAAAAGAACGCCAAAATCTGACTTGGTATGAAGAAGTTATGATTTTTCTAAGATTCGGCTTAGCAGTGTACATCCCGAAACTCGAGTTTTAGTTTGAGCGGTTTTGGCTTATGCAACCTTAATGAGAGTTGAAGATCTCATTAATAGGATCTCAACGGTAAAAACATAGACGAAAATAGAGTCCGTATGTAGAAGTTATGAATTTTACGCGGACATTTAACAGTATAATCTCCTCCAGCTGTTAAATTTAAGATCGGTCGAGAATTAGCCAACGGAGTCTAAATGAGAGTTGTAGATCTTATTTTTACGCGTGGATATAAAGAACGTCGGAAATGGATTTCGTATGCAAAAGTTATGAATTTTTGAAATCGGCTGATTTCCACCGTGTGTGCGTCGCCACGTGTCAGCACCAGGCGAAACCTTGGAGCCTACGCAACACCACGACATGGTGAGAGGCACCACGACGTGGTGATGCCCCTGGAGGCCTATAAATAGAGGCTCGAGGCTGCCTTTTTTCTCACACCTTTCCCTACTTCTTTCTCTCTCTAGAACATGTCTCTAAGCCCTAAAACCCCCCAAAAAGCGTAGGGAACCCCCTAGCACGAGACGGAAGCCCCGGAGCACCTGACGGCTCCGAAAGGAAGAGCCTTCGGCTCAGAAACTCCACTCCGGCAGAGCCTGGTTTCCAAGGAAACCCGCTGTAAGTGTGCTATACCTACCATATCTTTAGCATAGCTTATGTTTCAATATAGTAATGTTATTAGGACCTTATAAGGAGTATTTGGGCTATTACTATGGGTTATACAAGTATTGTTTAATGCTTATATAATAGTAATAATAGCTAGACTATTAATTAGTCTCGTCAAACGTTAGACTAAACTCTAGTGGTAATGATACTAGGTTTCGTCAAGGGATAATTGTTTTAAGAGAAACGAAGTGTTGTCCGAGTGCCGACTCACCACCTTACCAGGTAAGTGCATGGTCCCTTTCAGCTTACACATAGATATGAATTATTTTATATAAATTACGTGCTATGTGTGCATATTATCTGAATAATTGTTGTCTATGCTGGATGAACGATTTTAAACATGTTTTAAATGATTTAAAATGTATATGTATTTTATATCTACGATAATGTTGGGGTAAAACATGGGTAGATGTAATAGACTGAATATGAGTTGGATGATGAGTAGAGAGGTGTTATAGACCACGAGGTGATGGTGAGAGGTGGATGATGTGAGAAGCCTTTTCCCAAACGATGGCCCCGTCATTCAACAGAGTATGTATGACAACCACGGGCTATTCTAGACCGTCCAGTGGAACATTAGCAGGCTCGCAACCTGTAGGTGTTGTGAACGATGTGTTCACCTGGTGTACTCTAAACCTTGGTGACCATGCAGACTTGGTGCCTAAACCTTGGTGAACATGCGCACTTGATGCCTAAACCTTGGTGATCATGCATACTTGATGCCTAAACCTTGGTGATCATGCAGACTTGATGCCTAAACCTTGGTGATCATGCATATTTGATGCCTAAACCCTGGCGACTATGTAGACTTAGTGTCCGTTGTGTAAACCGTGGCAACGATGGATTTATTGCCGATTCCTTAGGAATGAATGAACGAGGAATAACTAATTCTTAGGGTAGCTCCTTAAGAGTAAAGAAGATAATGGGGATGGGTAATCGGGTTGATTGTTTGATTGTTAAACATAATAATTATATTATTATGGGTTGAAAACCCTATGTACTCACCAGGTTTCCCAACCTAGTGTGGTAACAGAGTTATGTGACATAGTACTTTAGAGTTATGTGTTAATGTATTTGCATGTTATTTATGTGTTGTGATTTATTGCGATATGTGATATGCATGATTCAGAGTTACAGAGTAAGGACGTTCGGGTTCATAGAGTTAGGGCCAGAGGGCCCACAGAGAGTTGGGGCTGGAGGGCCCCACTGAGACATATTGACCAGAGGGTCAACAGAGTATAGCCTCGAGTGGAAATTATGTGTTAGAGTGGTATTTTGGGGAACTCACTAAGCAATTATGCTTACAGTGTTATGTGTTATGTATTTCAGGTATCAGTGATGATCGCGGGAAGGCGTCGACATGATTTGTACACACGCATATTGGAGTTTATATGTTTTTGATATTGGGGTTTGTATTGATACAATGTTTTGAAAATGAATGTGATTGATATTTTATGGTTTTCAAAAAGTGAAAAATTGTTTAAATTTTTACGGTGTTACATAATCACATAAAGTAATTATTTCAATCATTAACGGCTCTCAAGGCTAGACTACACCCCTTTCTACAATTCCACGGAAGGGTAAAAGACCATTTTACCCCTTCCTGATCCAAAAGTACAATTGTTGACCAAAACCCTAAAAGTCAACGAAGTCAACGGTCAACCTTGACCAGACTCGTCGAGTTGTCTCAATGACTCGGCGAGTCTAGTCGTGAACTCTACTCCTCTGATTCTCTTATGACTCATCGAGTCACTCACTTAACTCGGCGGGTCACTCTCTAGACTCACAGTCTCGGGGTCACTCGACTCGACTCGTCGAGTCTGTTCATGGAATCAGCGAGTCCAATCCATGCTCAACTTCAAATGGCTTCCTGAGGTCAGATCTGATGCTCTACTCAATAGATCTATCCTTTCTAGTCCCAATAATCATGTAAAGTTCGAATCTTGATGCCCATGCAAAGGCTCCAAGGCTCTATTTGAAGAAATGACCTCTAATATGGAATCCTAAGTTCATATTTAACCAACAATCCTCATAAAGCTCAAAGGAGAAAGGTCTCTGGACCTCTATGGATCCAGATCCAAGACCATAATACGAAGAGGAACAATATACTCAACAAAACCATCTACCAAAAGGGTCTAGAAAACCCTAACTCTATAAAAATCACCAAAACAGAAGATGGATCGAGATTATACCTCAAATAAGCACTCCTAAGCTTAGAATTCCTCCAAATAGCACCTCCTTCAGCCTTCTCTTGATCTTGATCACCTTCTTCTTGCTAAACCAATGATAGAAAGATCAAATATGGCCTCTCCTTCCTCACAAACGATTTAGCTCACTCAGAGTTTCTCTCAAGGGACCGGTAGCCACAATGGGAGGCTATGAGTGCCCTTAAATAGGCTCCAAAACCCGGGAAATTAGGGTTTCATTAAACAGCGTGGACTCGCCGAGTCCACTCATGAACCCGAATGATAATCCACGACCCTACTCGGCGAGTCTAAGCACCAATTCGCTGAGTTCCTCCACAAACTCCAAAATAAAATAATAAAATAATATACCTGGGAATTCGGATGTTACAATTCTCCCCCACTATAATCAGACTTCACCCTCGAAGTCTCACTCGGCAAACAACTCTGGATGCTGCTCACGCATCTCACGCTCCGGCTCCCAAGTCGGCTCTGACCCTTTCCGATGCTGCCACTGGACCTGCACCAGAGGCATTTCCTTGTTCCTCAGAACCTTTACCCTCCGATCTCGAATCGCAATCGGCTTCTCAATATAATTCAGACCCGTATCTACCTGGATATCTTCTAATGGAACCACTACCGACTCATCAGCGATACACTTCCTCAACTGGGACACGTGGAAGGTATCGTGAATCTGACTCAACTCTGCAGGTAGCTCTTAGCGGTAGGCTACCTAGCCTACCCGCACGATCACCCTGAAAGGACCAATATATCGGGGCCCCAGCTTGCCCCTCTTCCTAAATCGGATCACTCCTTTCCAAGGAGAGACCTTCAGGAGCACGAAGTCGTCGACCTGAAACTCGAGCTCGGACCGGCGCCTGTCCGCATAACTCTTCTAGCGACTCTGAGCAATCAACAACCTTTGTCTGACCTGTTGCATCTGCTTCGACATCTGATGCCCGATCTCTGTACTACCCATTACACATTGCCCCACCTCTCCCCAGCAAATGGGGGTCCGACACCTCCTCCCATACAACATCTTAAAGGGTGGCATACCAATGCTCGAATGATGGCTGTTGTTGTAGGAAAACTCTGCCAAGGGTAAATACGTGTCCCAAATCTCGCCGAAATCCAACACATATGCTCGGAGCATGTCCACGAGCGTCTGAATCGTCCGCTCGCTCTGCCCGTCAGTCTGTGGGTGGTATGCGGTACTAAAATGCAGCCTCGTACCCAACTCCTCATGAAATTTCTTCCAGAATCTGGAAGTGAAACGCACATCTCGATCGGAGACAATCGAGATTGACACTCCATGCCGCGATACCACCTCTCTCACGTACATCTCTGCTAACCTCTCTTCGGAAAAGCTCTCACTGATAGCAAGGAAATGAGCGCTCTTTGACAATCTGTCTACAATCACCCAAATTGCATCGATGCCCCTCACAGTCTTCGGCAATTTGGTGATAAAATCCATAGTAATCTGTTCCCACTTCCACTCGGGAACCTCCAACGGCTGCAGCCTACCATGCGGTCTCTGGTGCTCGACCTTAACCCTACGGCAGGTGAGGCACCTCTCAATGAACCACGTGACGTCCCTCTTCATACAGGGCCACCAATACTCCCTCTTCAGGTCCAAATACATCTTAGTGGCCCTGGGATGGATCGAGAACTTTGATCGATGTGCTTCTTCCATTAGAATGGTATGCGTCTCTCCCACAAACGGTACCCAAATCCGACCCTGAAATGTCATAAGCCCCCGGCTATCGGTAACGAACTCCGATACCTGCCCGATAACTCACTCCCTATTCTGGTTTTCTGGTCTCACGGCCTCCGCCTAGGCCCCTCGAATGGTGTCCAACACCGGAGTCATCACTGTCAATCTCATGTAGATGTCTCGAATCGGGACGCACTCCGCGCTATGGTTCAAGGCATCGGCTACCACATTAGCCTTACCCGGGTGGTATAGGATCTCACAACCATAATCCTTTACCACGTCCAGCCATCTACTCTGTCGCATATTCAGGTTGGGCTGATCCATCAAGTACTTCAGGCTCTTGTGATCCGTGTATATGGTACACCGGACCCCATACAGATAGTGACGCCAGATCTTGGGGGCAAACACTACTGCCCCAACTCTAGATCGTGGGTGGGATACCTCATCTCGTGAGGCTTCAGCTGCCTCGATGCGTATGTTATCACATGCCTCCTCTGCATAAGCACCGGTCCCAACCCTGATATCGACGCATCACAAAACACCACGAAATCCTCCATTCCTTCCGGAAGGGCTAACACCGGGGCTTCGCATAGTCTCTGGTGAAGTGTCTCGAAGGAGGCCTGCTACTCTGGGCCCCATGAAAAAGCAACACCCTTCCGGGTCAACTTGGTGAGTGGCACGACGATCTTGGAGAAATCTTTGATAAATCTCCGATAATAGCCTGCCAATCCTAGGAAACTCCTGATCTCTGTAGGTAACCTCGGCACCTCCCAACTCATCACCGCCTCAATTTTGGCCGGATTGACCAATATCCCATTTTGGTTAACGAGATGCCCTAGGAACTGGACTTCTCGTAACCAGAAATCACACTTGGAGAATTTGGCATAAAGCCTCTCCAATCTCAAAGCTCCGAGGATCTCCCTCAAATGCTCATCGTGCTGCTCTCGGGATCTAGAATACAACAGGATGTCATCGATAAACACGATCACCGAACGATCCAACATCAGCCTGCACACCCGATTCATGAGGTCCATGAACACCGCCGGTGCATTGGTGAGCCCGAAAGGCATAAACACGAACTCGTAATGCCCGTAACGAGTCCTAAAAGCTGTTTTCTGGATATCCTCATCTCGCACCCTCACCTGATGATATCCAGACCATAAATCGATCTTGGAGAACCAAGATGCTCCCTGCAACTGATCGAACAAATCGTCGATCCTCGACAACGGGTAACGGTTCTTGAGCGTCAACTTGTTCAACTCCCGGTAATCAATGCACATCCGGTGTGGACCATCCTTTTTCTTGACAAAAAGGATAGGCGCTCCCCACGGAGAACTACTCGGCCGAATAAACCCCTTCCCCAGCAGCTCCTGAAGCTGTGAGGATAACTCCTGCATCTCTGGAGGCGCAAGGCGATAGGGCGCCTTGGCGATAGGCACAGCCCCCGGAACCAAATCGATACTGAAATCTACCTGCCTCTCAGGAGGCACACCCGGCAACTCCTCCGGAAATACATCCGGGAACTCACGCACTATCGGGACCTCATCAACTGACCTCGGTCTCTCTGAATCAATCCTTGTGTCCATCACATACGCTACAAATCCCTAACAACCCTGCTGTAGACTCTGTCTTGCTCTAGCGGCTGAACAAAATGCCGACCTTGATCGCGTACCCTCACCATACACTGTAAGCTCTCCCCCACTAAGGTTCCGAATGGTCACCAACTGTCGTTCGCAGTCGATAACTGCCTCAAATCTACTCAACCAGTCCATGCCTAAAATGACACAGACATCCCCCATAGCAATCGGGATCAAGTCTATCGAAAACTTCACCCTGAAGATCTCAAGTACACACCCACGGATCACATCAGTAGCATACACCGCTCGCTCATCTGCTATGGAAACTCGTAGAGGTCGACTCAACGCCTCTCTCTGAATATTGATATGCTGACAAAAAGCTAAAGATACAAAGGACCAACTCGCACCCGAGTCAAACAACACCAAGGCAGGTACAGAACTCACAAGAAAAGAACCTACACATATCATAAAATAAGCACAATAACATAATCTCAGCATAAATAAATGAAAGAATACATACCAGCCACGACGTCAGGCGCTGCACGGACCTCCTCCGCAGTCAACTGGAAGGCTCTCCCACTAGCCTTCGGTGCTTCGGCCTTCGCAGGCCGGGTCTCAGTAACTCTAGTAGCAGGTGCAGATCCCAACGCTAGTCTCTGAAGCTGGGGCCACTCGGCCTTCCGATGGCCGGTCTGGTTGCAATGAAAGCAAACCGAGAACCCCTTAGGGCAATCCCTCGCATAGTGACCTTCCTTACCACACTTGTAACACACCCCCGTCCTGCACACCCCATCATGGATCTTGCCGCACTTCCCACAAGTGCGGCCCTTCGGACCACCAGACCTCGAATCAGCGGGCTTCGCCCCCGCTTGGCGGCCGGTTGCGACTGTGCCGGTCACCGATCACCCCTCTGAGACTCAGCCTCCTCCCTCGCCTGGGTCTCTAGCTCGATCTCCCTCTTCCGGGCATTTGCTTGGAGCTCGGCAAATGTCCGGTAAGTTGAGTTCGCCACAAACTCACGGATATCCCTTCTCAGTATGCTCAGATAACGGCTCATACGAGCCTGCTCGGTAGACACCTGCGCAGGGCAAAACAATGCCCGCTCATGGAACATCCTCATAATCACTGTCACCGACTCAGTCTTCTGCTTGAGTGTCAGAAACTCCTAGGCTAGACGTTCCCTCTCAACCGGGGGAACATACTCATCACGAAACATTGCAGTAAACCTCTCCCAGGTTACTGCAGTCAGCTCTGCCATCAAAAAGTCCACCGTCACAAACTTCCACCAATCCTTCGCCCCTAAGCAAAGCTGGTTCAACGCGAACCGAACCCTCAATTGCTCCGGACACGAACACGTATAGAAACATCCCTCGATTTTTGAAATCCACCTCATCGCAGCGATCGGATCCTGCGAACCATCGAACTCTGGTGGTTTCGTGTTGCTGAACTCTCGGTACAACAACGAATCACCACCTTGGGGTCGCAGCAGCAACAGCTGCAGTGGCTGCGGCTACAGCAGCATCAGTTAAAGCAGCATAACGCTCATCAAACGTCTTAATCAATGTGGTCTTAATAAACCCAAACATCTCGGGAATCTCCTCCTGAATAGCCGCAGCTACCTCCTCCTAATGATCCTCCGAATCTCCTCATCACTGATACCACTAGTACCACTATCCCCATCCTGTCATCTCGTAACCATCATGTTGTCTCATAAATAAAATACAAAACAATCAGAGACTCAATCGAGATTACTCACACTCGATCACTCACCCTACTTGATTATTTGGTTTCCTAAGGAATCTTACTCGGACTGATTACCAATCCGATGCTTCCAGTAGTACGGGCCCTATACTACCTTCCACATCGTAGCAATACTCACTCCCAGTCTTCTTCCCAGAATTCCAAATCACAAGCATACCACATACAGGCTATACCCTAATCAGCCCTCATAAGCTCCTTACTGCTACCTACTCACTCACAAGTATTCTCTTAGTAGCAGGAATCTCCTAGGCTAAGGCATCACAAATCAGGCCACTCTAGTCCTATCATGATTACCTAGCCTACTCAAGCATGTATAACTCATCACATAATATCTCATAGTATAAAACGTAAGGGTATTTTGGGAAATCACCGTTCAGGCGCTTGCTGATTGTACACACTGCTTCTTTCCATCTCTTTCATATTTCTTTACTTCAAGAAAATTTGTTTGTTTTATAAATTTTTTCTCAAATCCTCAGTTTGAGTTCAAATACACCCGAAGGTGAATCCGAATCACTCAAACCAAGGCTCTGATACCAACTTGTAACACCGAGTTTTTTCAATTTTTTTTTTCAAATTTCATAATTCATAATAAAAATCAAAATGTATCTCAAATCATAAACATCCATCTCAAAATATAAGTATCCAAAAACATCTCCCCAGAATCTCATCAAAATACTCCAACAATGTGTATAATCAAGCTGGCGCCTTCCCGCGATTCTCACTGGTACCTGAAACACATTTCACACAACACGGTAAGCATAAATGCTTAGTGAGTTCCCCAAAATACCACATATAGCACATACGCCACTCAAGGCTACAAAATGACCCTCCGGTCGATGTGTCTCAGCGGAACCCTCCAGTTTCGTATCGTTGGGCCTTCCGACCCGGTCTGTCTCGTTGGACCCTCCGGCCCGGTCTATATCGTTGGACCCTCTGGTCCGGTCTATATCACACAACATACATATATCACAAACACATATACACAAATAGCACATAACATATAAGACCCTCCGGTCTGCTCAGGGTTACCGCACTAGGTAATGTATAGTGAGAAGACTCACCTCAGGAATGTCTCAGAAAGTCACAACTCGGTATCTCTGAATCTCGAAACAACGACCTAGCCCCGCCTAATCACATAAATTAATTATTTCAATCATTAACGGCTCTTAAGGCTAGACTACACCCCTTTCTACAATTCCACAGAAGGGTAAAAGACCATTTTACCCCTTCCTGATCTAAAAGTACAATTGTTGACCAAAACCCTAAAAGTCAACGGTCAACCTTGACCAGACTCGTCGAGTTGTCTCAATGACTCGGCGAGTCTAGTCGTGAACTCTACTCCTCTGATTCTCTTATGACTCATCGAGTCACTCACTTAACTCGACGGGTCACTCTCTAGACTCACAGTCTCGGGTCACTCGACTCGACGCGTCGAGTCTGTTCATGGACTCGGTGAGTCCAATCCATGCTCAACTTCAAATGGCTTCCTGAGGTTAGATCTGATGCTCTACTCAATAGATCTATCCTTTCTAGTCCCAATAATCACGTAAAGTTTGAATCGTGATGCCCATGCAAAGGCTCTAAGGCTCTATTTGAAGAAATGACCTCTAATATGGCATCCTAAGTTCATGTTCACTAACAATCCTCATAAAGCTTAAAGGAGAAAGGTCTCTGGACCTCTATGGATCCAGATCCAAGAACATAATACGAATAGGAACCATATACTCAACAAAACCATCTACCAAAAGGGTCTAGAAAACCCTAACTCTATAAACAATCACCAAAACAGAAGATGGATTGAGATTATACCTCAAATAAGCACTCCTAAGCTCAGAATTCCTCCAAATAGCACCTCCTTCAGCCTTCTCTTGATCTTGATCACCTTCTTCTTGCTAAACCAATGATAGAAAGATCAAATATGGCCTCTCCTTCCTCACAAATGATTTAGCTCACTTAGGGTTTCTCTCAAAGGACTGGTAGTCGCAATGGGAGGCTATGAGTGCCCTTAAATAGGCTCTAAAACCCGGGAAATTAGGGTTTCATTAAACAGCGTGGAGTCGCCGAGTCCATTCGTGAACCCGGATGATAATCCGCGACCCTACTCGGCGAGACTAAGCACCAACTCGCCGAGTTTCTCCACAAACTCCAAAATAAAACAATAAAATATTATACCTGGGAATCCGGATGTTACAACTTAGAATAAATAATCTTAACCAAGCTGTAAAATACGTCTCAAGGGTTCCGTACATATAAAGAGCGTCGAAATCCGAGTTAAAACGAAGAAGTTATGGTCCGTCGAAATTTTACGGCAAAACCAGCACGACACCGGGAGACATAAATAGTGAATTTACGATGGAGGACTTTTTAGCCTTAGTGATCTAAACCAAAATTGTAGTATACATTAAACCAAGAACATCCATAAAAAGAACGCCCAAATCTGACTTCGTATGAGAAAGTTATGATTTTTCTAAGATTCGGCTTAACAGTGTACAACCTGAAACTCGAATTTTAGTTCGAGCGGTTTTTGGCTTACGCAACCTTAATGAGAGTTGAAGATCTCATTAATAGGATCTCAATGGTAAAAACATAAATGAAAACGGAGTCCGTATGTAGAAGTTATGAATTTTACGCGGACATTTAACAGTATAATCTCCCCCTACTGTTAAATTTAAGATCGGTCAAGAATTAGCCGACATAGTCTAAATGAGAGTTGTAGATCTTATTTTTACCTATGCATGGATATAATGAACGTCGAAAACAGATTTCGTATGCGAAAGTTATGAATTTTTGAAAATCAGCTGATTTCCAGCCTGTGTGCGTCGCCACGTGTCAGCACCAGGCGAAACCTTGGAGCCTACGCATCACCACGACGTGGTGAGAAGCACCACGACGTGGTGACGCCCCTGGAGGCCTATAAATAGAGGCTTGAGGCTGCCTCTTTTTCTCACACCTTTCCCTACTTCTTTCTCTCTCTAGAACATCTCTTTAAGCCCTAAAACCCCCCAAAAAGCCTAGGGAACACCCTAGCACGAGGCGAAATCCACGGAGAGCCTGACGGATCCAAAAGGAAGAGCCTTCGGCTCAGAAACTCTGCTCTAGCAGAGCCCGGTTTCCAAGGAAACCCGCTGTAAGTGAGCTATACCTACCATATCTTTAGCATAGCTTATGTTTCAATATAGTAATGTTATTAGGACCTTATAAGGAGTATTTGGGCTATTACTATGGGTTATATAAGTATTGTTTAATGCTTATATAATAGTAACAATAGCTAGACTATTAATTAGTCTCGTCAAACGTTAGACTAAACTCTAGTGGTAATGATACTAGGTTTCGTCAAGGGATAATTGTTTTAAGAGAAACGAAGTGTTGTCCGAGTGCCGACTCACCACCTTACCAGGTGAGTGCATGGTCTCTTTCAGCTTACACATAGATATGAAGTATTTTATATAAATTACGTGCGATGTGTGCATATTATCTGAATACTTGCTATCTATGCTGGATGAACGATTTTATACATATTTCAAATGATTTAAACTGTATATGTATTTTATATCTACAATAATGTTGGGGTAAAATATGGGTAGATGTAATAAATTAAATATGAGTTGGATGATGAGTTGAGAGGTATTATAGACCACGAGGTGATGATGAGAGGTGGACAATGTGAGAAGCCTTTTCCCAAACGATGGCCCCGTCATTCAACAGAGTATGGATGACAACCACAGACTATTCTAGACAGTCCAGTGGAACACTAGCAGACTCGCAACCTGTAGGTGTTGTGAACGATGTGTTCACCCGATGTACTCTAAACCTTGGTGACCATGCAGACTTGGTGCCTAAACCTTGGTGATCATGCAGACTTGATGCCTAAACCTTGGTGATCATGCATACTTGATGCCTAAACCTTGGTGATCATGCAGACTTGATGCCTAAACCCTGACGACTATGTAAACTTAGTGCTTGTTGTGTAAACCGTGGCAACGATGGATTTATTGCCGATTCCTTAGGAATGAATGAGCAAGGAATAACTGATTCTTAGGGTAGATCTTTAAGAGTAAAGAAGATAATGGGGATGGGTAATTGAGTTGATTGTTTGATTGTTAAACATAATAATTATATTATTGTGGGTTGAAAACCCTATGTACTCATCAGGTTTCCCAGCCTGAGCTACTCCAGCTTATATGTATCACATGTGTCGATACGAAGCTACTTTGCACTGAGAGATTTAAAAGAGATGTAGATCACTAGTGTAAATGAATGTAAGTTCTGTTTATGCTTATGTTTATGTATTAACAATGACATCTCAAACGTTTTAAATGAATAAAATATGTTTTTTCGAAAATGTTTTAATAACGTATTTATCGTGTTTTTTTGGGGACAAATTCCGCAACATTTTTATGAAAAGAAGTACTCTGATTTTTACAAAGTATAAACAAAATCGGTCTTTTCTGACCGTGAAAATGGGGATGTCACAGGGGGCTCCGTCTCGTTTGGGGGATTTTTTTTTTCAAAAATCGGGGGCGGGGGCAAGGTTAACCCCCGTTTCAATTTTGGGGGCGGGGGCGGGGGTAGGCAATCCCGTCCTGAAACCCCCATGGGGACCCCGTTAATAAATTACACATATATTTAAATATATTAATTATATAAATATAATAAACAATAATATGATTTTGAGCTTCCAAAGTTCATCAAAAAACATGTTTTTAAGTTTTTAGTATAATTTTTTAAAATGCCATAACTTTTTTATTTTTAAAATATAAAATTCTACTATAAATAATTATTTTTTACCTAAAAAAAAGTAGTCCAAAATCAATCGGGGGCGGGGGTAATAAAGGGGATTCGGGGTTGGGGGCGGGGGTAGGAAGACTGAACAATCCGGGGGCGGAGGCGGGGGGACGGGAAAATTTTGGGGGCGGGGGCGGGAGATGCACTCCCCGCCCTATTTGCCCCTGTTGACATCCCTAAACATACAAATGTTACTCTTTTTGATAATCTTTTGTCACAATAGTTATTTTGATTTTCTAGTAAAGTACGATAAGAATAATGTTAACTGAATAGATTGGATTAAGGATTCAACTATGGCTTTTTTAGGCCTTGTATTTTTTTCATAGGCTCATTACTAGTTTTATAATATAAGTTTTTTGCTGTTAAAAAAAGTAGTGAATAAAATAGGAAAGTATTATAAAACATGGCGGCAAGTGGAAATCAACTGAAAGACATGAACATGAAGATTCAAGAATACCATAAATTTATCATCGTATCTTGAAAGTTTAACATACAAAATCCAAAGATTAATCACTTAGTCTGAAGATTTTAATATCCTTCCAACGGGATTCCATATAGGAGGAGCCATCATTTTGCGAGTAGACTCCACACTTGAAATAATGATGTACGTTGGGTCCACTACGTCCAGGTCGATCTTCAAGTCTAAGAACCCCATTTATATAGATTTTAACATTGTTGCCTTCCACATCATGTATAACATTTAAACGAAACCACTTGTTGTATAAATTAGAAAGAATAACATTTCTTCTGTAATAGTAAAGATTATTATTGTATACTGTAAGCATTGTGGTTGTAGCATACGGGGGTTTTGACCCAAACACTTGCATTACGCTCACCCCGGTAGTGCCACTAGGCACATATCCATATGCTTCGAATTGCCAAACACCCGAAGAGTAATCATAACCCTTCAAAATAAGATAAAACTTTATGTTAGTTAACTTGGCCTTTAAGAGGAATTAAAAAAAGGAACATGGATGACAATATCTTTACTTGAATGCGAATTTCAGTACGTGGGTTGGTTTTGCTTTTCCTTGAATGAGGTTTATCTGTCTTGAATACCCAAAGCTTGTGGACTCCTTTGATAAAGCTGTATCGTTGGTCAACTGGAAGATCATATGGCTTTTGTATACGGAAATTGGAACGACCGAGTGGTTGTGATACAAACCCTAAGGTGGTATCAATAGGTCCACTCCCCATGGCTTTGTATACAAAGAGAAAAACCAGTGAAATGTAGAGCATGAAATTTGAGTGAGAGTTCATATTTTCTTGGATGTTTGGTTGTGTATGGTTGTGAACGACTATAGATAATGAGCATTATATAAAGTGACAAGTATATAGATAGAACAAAAAGTGAGAAGATTACAAAGTAAAACAAGTTAGTTATAGCTTTGACGTTGAAATGGTCTATTGATGCGAATCATCGAAAATCCCTCATGGTTACATAGATATTGTTCAAAAACAAGAACAAAATGAATCTTGAAAAGCTTCTAAATGATTCGACATGCCGGCCAAATTGTTATAGGGCTTACGTTATGTAATAAGAGTTAATACACGATCTAGAATTTCCATAACATGTTCATGATTATTGATTACGTTTTTTTGATCTATTGGGCCAAAAGACTCCCTCTAGATGATCCCAATAATTGTGAGAATCTTTAAATTATTAATTAAGGCATTTTAGCAAGAAAGAAAAAGAAAGAGTTTACAAATATCAATTCATATTTCGTCTTATATTAAAAGATTTAGAGAAAGACGAATGATTCAATATGGGGTGATGATTTTGTTGTAACTTGCAAGGGCGGAACTATTATATACATTTTATGTTAGATTTTCATTGTTTATTAGTCTAAGAAATGTGACATTTTTGTTTTGGGTTGTTCTCACTTACATACCTTCTTTCCCTTTACGAATATAATTCAAGATTAATTGTTTATCCATTAATACATATCACAATTTGTTGATAATACCATATTGGACTCAGTAATTAAAAACCGCAACTTTGATTATTGTTTCGGTTTCAGTTTCTCATTTTAAGTTTTTGTCGTTTTTTTGCTCGCCTCTAATAAATTCATACTAACAAATGATATTTGCATGAGGTGGTTGTTGGTTAAATTTTTATAACCAAAACATGAACGCGGAAGCATAAAGATCTTAATCTCGAATCTGTTAAAAAAAAAACTTTAAACATAAAAACGATTACATACCTGATTTCATTATGATCTTCGGATCTGAAGAACTAGAGTTGGGTTTTTTAGTAGAGCTCTCTCTAAAATCCCTCAACAAACCCAAAACGAATTACATGTGTATTTTCGTGTGTCTTGATTGCTCCTCATCAAAAACATACACATACACACACACACACACACACATATATATATATATATATATATATATATATATATATATATATATATATATATATAGAGAGAGAGAGAGAGAGAGAGATGAAGATATACCCTAATGTGATAAATGAAAGGGATCTTGAGGATCTTGAATCAAGCCGGGAACTCAACCCACAAGGTAAGTGAATATTCTATAAATCAATCCATTAACAATTTATATTCTTACCATAATAATTGGATTTATAAAAATATATCGTACATATTTATGAAGTGGTCCCACAATTATCCAACAATCTCCCACCGGACCACGAATATATAAATGTACGTATAACTATATAAGCACTTTAATGAATATTATTATAACATCGGTACACTTAAACAATCTCATCCACTAATCATACAAGTATAGGATCAAAGCGACCTTCATTACAATTTACGTAACTAAACCTATC
The DNA here is from genome assembly GCF_052625555.1 of Lactuca saligna. Lineage (NCBI taxonomy): Eukaryota > Viridiplantae > Streptophyta > Magnoliopsida > Asterales > Asteraceae > Lactuca > Lactuca saligna. The sequence continues at coordinate 59,846,252 of NC_136419.1, read as the reverse complement.
AATGGTCACATATACATATATAACTAACGACATAGATTAAACATGATGTGTGGTTTTAAAATCTAAATAAATTTCTGACGAGTTCTTCTTTAGATTGAAGTGAGATCAAACTTCAAATAAGTGCAACTAATAATGGAGTTAATCGAATTCTTAATTCTGTACAGAAAAACATAATTGTTCTTAAACAAAACATAAAGCAACATAAAACTCCCACTAAAACCGAATATCACACCAACAGGTGTAGTATGCTCATGAAAGACCTAGGGAGGTAATACCTTTATGAGTAGATCCGCTAATCCCTTTATGAGTAGATCCGCTTTCATGGAGTTTGTTCATATGTGATATATATTTCCATTTTGCACTATTGTGTTAACAGAAGACAACTGATGTCAATATGAATGACTTAATAAAACTTTTGTTGTTGGAATATAACATTGCTGAATTATTATCACAACTTTAGTGGTCTTTCAATACCAATAATGTGTAGCCTCGTGACAAATTTTCGCAACCATATTCCATGCTACAAATTATGTTGCCATTATGGAAGAAGCTAGCGAATTCTATTCCATGAAATGGCTCATCATGCTAAAATGTAGAAGTATCCCGATATGGATCGGTAACCATTTTGGAATCTAATGAAATCAGATTCCTAATAAAAATGATCTCCAAAATATCTGATATCCTATAGTTGAGCATATAGCCTTTTGTTATATATAGATATCTCAAAATCTATTTGGCTACTTTCTTATGATCTAAATTTGAGTTGCATAAATATCTGCCCAAAACCAGAACTATAATTTTACTCCCACTTAATCTGTGATACACAAAATCATTAATTGTATTTACCTCAAAAGCAAAAAAAGATAATAAATCGATGAAAAATATGGTACCACGCATAGGATATCCAACATTGTCGATCAGTGATTCATAATCTGCATACTACCGAAAGCAATAATAGGAATCAAGATTGATTCCCCCTTAAGGACAATGTTTTAACCTTGTTTCTCCGCCAAACTAAACATCCTCTAAGAATGTTGCTCTATTCAAAAATGCAAGTCAATATCCATGCAATTGAGAACTAACATAATGCGCTCATTCCATTCCTTAAAGTTAATCTCATTGATTACATGAATCATAAACGTGATCAATGTTAGCAGATATAATACCATAATTCAAACATAAACAAATTTATTTTTATGCTCATTAATGCATAAACCGTAATTAATAATTCAATTTATGACATCTTTACAAGGTATAAGACAACATTAATAGGAAGTCTTTGGATAGTAATACTAACTTGCAAGAGATAACTTTGTTTTAGAGATAAACATTGACAATAAATCATGTTAATTAACAAACCTCTATTTGGATTGACTTATTAATCACATGGAACCAAAAAATCACCACATGTTTATCACCACATATATGTTTATTCGGCCAAATATCAGTCTACCTTTGGGTCGGCTAATACCCGCATTAATAAACACGTAAAGTATAAATTTTGATAATAAGAATTGACAATATATCATGTCAATTAATAAGCCCCTCTTTGGATTGACTTGTTAATGACATGTAACCTAAAAACTGTCACATATTTATAATCAAACATGTGTTTATCCGGCCAAATATTAACCTATCTTTGAGTCGAGTAATATCCGCATTAATAAAACACAAACCATAAAATTTAAGTTCTTTGCAAATTAATTTTCACAAATAAGATCACTTTGGTGATATATTGTGTCAATTAATTTACTTTGAAAACAAATAAAATGTCATAACTGAAAATTATTGACAAAAAAAAAAAAAGAAATTATAAATATTAATTTGTATCAAAAATACCATTTTCATAATTTCTGCAAATATTACAACCATAATAACATAATCTTACTTTTTACATAAAGATACATCGGTTGCAGCATTGCTTAAAAAATAAACCTCCTTAGTAGAGATGGAACTTAAACAAAAATACATTTCCATCGTGCATTATTTGTCCATAATCAAAATTCACGAAAACATTAGTGGAATAAACAACTACTTAAATTGCATATAATACAAAAAAATAATCACTATCTATTTAATATTCTAAACAATTCGTGAAAATAGTTAAGGAGATCCCAAAGTAATTGATTAAAAAAAACCATAACATAAAACCTACTATCAATGACAAACATTTGAACCGAATGAATCAAACATTTATTTGATATGGTTTTATAATTTGAATTACGTATTTACTCTTGCTTTTAAAAAAATGATTTGTAAATTAAAGAAACCGTATCTTCATTTAGGTAAATGCAATCTACATAACCATTTATATCTTTAAATGTAATTTAGATATAAATGTAATTACATCTATTGATGATAATCATTTAGAGCACCCGGTATGGGCCTCAACGAGAAGAGACGAGTGTGACGTGACACGGCTCAACGCCGTCTTAACGAGGGGAACACCGCCCCCTAACTCGTTGTATCTCGTAGCCACGAAAACGAGTTGAAACGCCCATTTCCAGCAAATCAATGGCTTTCTCTTTTTCTGCATTTCTTCACCTCAACAGCGTTGAGGAAATTGAACACCACTCCCAACAAATAAAGGTGGAGATTAAGAAAAATTTTGGTGCTTAGGTGGCACACAAAAACGCTGTTATTAGAATGCCCATACCCATCACTCTTACATAGAACCTAAATCTTACCGCATAATATCACGCAAATTAAAGTAATATCACAAACATTAATAATAGCCCCATGATATTGATTTTCTGGTAATGTTGATTTTACGTAAAATATATTATATATAATGGGCTTTGACAAAAAATAATAAAATAAAAGAAAATTCATTTTCCTTTTAAAACCTTAATAATTATTGCATCAAACCCTATGTGAACACTGCCTAAATACATAAGCGATAAATTACATAAAATATATTAACACAATATATCTTTATTTTAAGAGTTTCCAACCCAAAAAAAATCGTATGCATATTAATTCCATGATTCTTGGATTTAATTACATATACTGTGAATTAAAAATGATGCGATATATACGAAAGACCATTCAAAATCCAGACCAACATAATTACTCTTGTAAATTATATTCACAAGAAAAATATATATCGCAATGCCATACATTTATACGCACATCGAAAACACATGCAATAAAACAATATATATGCATTTTCTTAGAAGAAACGCATGAAGCAACAGATATGTATAATCAAAATTTTTTTCTAATAACTCATATCAATTGTTGGTTAAATTTATATAACCAAAACATAAACGCGGAAGCATAAGGATCTTAATCTCGAATCTGTTAAAAGAAAACTTTAAACATAAAAAATTTAAACATAAAAACGATTACATACATGATTTCATTATGATCTTTGGATCTGAACAACTAGAGTTGAATTTTTTAGTTGATCTCAAAAGCTCTCTCTAAAATCCTTCAGCAAACCTTAAGCAAATTTACATGTGTATTTTCGTGTGTCTTGATTGCTCCTCATCACATATATATAGATGGAGATATACCTAATGTGATAAATGAAAGGAATCTTGAGGATTTTGAATCAAACCGGGAACTCAGTCCACAAGGTAAGTGAATATTCTATAAATCGGTCCATCAACAATTTATATTCTTACCATAATAATTGGATTTAAAAATATATCGTACATATTTATGAAGTGGTCCCATAATTATCCAACAGTGGTTATTTTGAGCCATGTTAATTTTGTATTTAGGTGATAATATATCCCAATTCACATGTGGCATAAACTTTAGAAAAATCTTGATTTATTAGACATAACACAATCAAATGTTTCACAATTTGTTTAACGTTGCAGAATTTTACCATCATAAATGCTGTTTGGTTGCTAAACATCATATCGATGCAATATACATACCCATCCATTCCATGTATTCCACTACTCATTTACTTTAATTTGTTCACTTGGCTTATATCAATAAAATTTGTGACTTGAATTAGTATAATGTAGCATGGTTCACCAGATATATAGAAGCTCTCGAATCGTTTCTTAATGATTTAACGCATAACTAAATAAGCATCTATGTTATTATTAAGATACAGAGTAAATATTTATAAAGGTCCTCCAGTACTTATATATATTTACGAATCTTAACTTAAATCAATTTCAATAATTATTTAATTATAGAAAGGAATAAAAAAGATTGGAAAAACCTATATGATAATGTTCTAAAAAATTGGAAATAAAAATGGCTTAAGAAAGCTATTTATTGTGGCCCAATAGAGGCCCAAACGCCTTATTCGCTATTACCCTTATCTTCTTCGTCAAAATTCAGAACATCTTTTCGCCAATCGAAATCAAAGTAAAAATCGAACCCTAATTCTATATTTCTATTCCCCAAACAGATCTCTCCAATCTCTCTTCACGATCGATCTAAGATCTATATGCCCCTTTCTTCAACATCTTCAATTTCATCATCCTTTTCTTCCTCTAACCTCTCTCCTTGTCTGCGTACGTTTTCGGCAATCGGTTCTTTGTCGCAGTTCGTACCCTAAATTCAAAGATCTATTCATATCTATTTGATTCAGGTAAATTTCTTTCACGTATTGATTTATTTATACGTATAGAACCATATACGCAGATCAGGATACACGTTAAATCGATTTTGCTGTTCTGATTTTGATCTGTTGTTTATCGTTGTTTTTATAAGTATTAGCTATTGGTCATACGTGTTATGACGAACGTCGTCTTTTTTATCTAAGCTTGGATATGGATTTGTTCTTTATCCATGTAAGCCTGGGAATCGGAGATCGGTCTTGTATTATTACCAGATCTTCTCATACGAACACTAGTGGAATGATAATTAGCATATTAAACATTCATAATTTCGATACATAGGTTTTTTAATGAAATTTCTGTATGCTGATAGTTCAAATGTCAGATCAAGGATCGTAGTTACTCTCATATTGTTAGACTTAGATTTCACGACATGATTGAGAACATAATGTGGTGGTTGACCAGTCCTTCTCCATTTTGACAGGATTTTTCTATCACTGAAGACTAAAAGCAAGGTTGCAAAGCCTATTTTGTAATGGCATCTTTGGATATGTCACTTGATGATATGATTAAAAGCAGGCGCAATACTGAGAGAGGTAGAGGGCGAGGTAGGGCCCGGCGTGGGCGTGGACAAGGAAGACCCACAGCCACAGGGCCACCTCGCAAAGGCCCCCTCAGGGTGAACTCTGCTCGGCCATCAGCTCACACCATTGCCAAGGCAAGCTCCACAATTATGGATATCTTATCCTTATGCATTTGATTCAGACTCTGATTTCAAACACAAACTTGAGGACTAATCATTACATCTCTTTTTCAAATTACAAAGTGTAAGGGGTATATGTCATGACACAGTGTATAATGTTGATGGAGAAGTTCATTTTGGCATCACCATTCACCACCAAAGAATTATCACCTAATGATGTTCATGGATTCTGATAATGAGTTGTTCTCTGGATCTTACACGACTTACTTGATGATTCCAGAAGTTGTATCCTATCTTATGATGTAAAGGGGCTTCACTGATCAATGATCATTACTAATTAATCATGGTCACTTTAATTTTGTGGATGTCTGGAAAGGGAGTTCATGATGCATCCTACTGCTATATTTGGAATCTCTCATACTCTTAGTGAGATTTTTATGGCGTTGAAGATGCATCCAACTATCCTATGTTCATGGTGTTTCTGCAAAGGACATTTTCACATGTTATAAGGAGTGGGTTTAGTCTTCAACTTCCTTACCTGTATCTTGATTTATGTCAAGTGTTAAAGATAGGTCAACTTTTTTTAATAATGAAATCTCAAGATCCAGTCTTTATTTAAAAAAAATGATCCGGATTAGTTCTAGATACATCATGAATCATGATAATTGATTATAGGTCATGAAGAATGGTGAAACTTTTTTTGTATTATAATATGCTGACACGTGGCATGCCCGCATCAGTCTTTTCGCAGACCCAAGCCTTTGCCATGGAGGCGTGATTTGTTGGAAGACAGCCTCAAAGCAGCGGGTCTACCAGGATTGGATAATGCTGCAAAATTATATGTCTCCAATTTAGACATTGGAGTCACCAATGAAGATATAAGGGTAACACAGCTTCCAACTATTAACAATTTCTTTTCTTTTCTTATTTTTTCGTTAAGTTTAACAATTGGTTTGGTTCCCACCACAGGAACTGTTTTCTGAGATTGGAGAGCTGAATAGATATGCGATTCATTATGACAAAAGTGGTCGTCCAAATGTAAGTATAACTAAAGAGTATCAAGTTCTTTAATTAAAAAAAGTATATAGTTTGTTTATTAAAAAAAAATGTTTTTGTTAATTTTGTTTTAGGGAACAGCTGAAGTGATATTTGCAAGAAGAAATGATGCATTTCAAGCGTTTAAACGTTACAACAATGTACAGTTGGATGGGAAGCCAATGAAGATTGAGATTGTAGGGTCAAAGTCGGATGCTCCTCTTTCGCCACGTGTCAATCTGGTTGGAGGAGTAAATGGACAGAGGACAGTTGTCATGATGTAAGTTATCTTTCTCATACATGATTATATGAAATTACTTTTTTGTCCTTTGCTTTTTTTATTTATTTATAGAAGTTCTGTTTTGTAAAATCGGGTGCGTTTGCATTGCAGGCCTGGAGTAGCTCGTGGAAGAGGAGGGAGTGCATTTAATCGTACATCTGGGTAGGGTTTATTGTTTATTATACCAGATCAATATTTAGGGTTATAATGCTATAATTGGGTAGATTTTTTAGTATGATTCCTTAATTGGAAAAAAATAAATTCTAGAAGTAAGTTGCTATTTGTAGCGTTAAGCCATATTTCTAATCATAAAATTATTTGTGTAGTAATTAATCTTTTTTTTTTTTTGTAATTATGTGATGTAGTCAGAGAAACCGTGGTGGCATAAAGAATAGCCGTGGTGGTGGTGTTGTAAACAAGCGTGGCGGCGGTGGTGGGCGTGGTGGCGGTGGTGGTGGTCGTGGGCGGGGAAGAGGGAGGAAGGTGGCGGGGGGTGACAAGTCAGTTGATGAACTTGATAAGGAATTGGAGAAGTATCATGCCATGCAGACCTAATAAGGCTATGGAAACACCAAGTACTTAAAAATACAAGTAGATTTAATATTTGATTAGTTGTGTACAAAAAGCGTATTTGGTTTTGCAACAGTGTGTTTTTAATCTTTTCGATTCAACTTCTGACCAAATTGCCCCTGGTGTTGCTTTGATGAAATTCAACTGTTATGATGTGGAGACATCAAAGTTTATAGTTTTCTTGATCAATTTGATAGGTATGTTTGCTTTTGGAAAGAATCTTTTTATTACAAGTACTTGAAAAACAACCATAATTGTAATTCTGTCGCTGATATGTGAAGATAAGGACCCAAAGAAAAGGAATTGATCACGAAATGGGGTGTGCAGAAAAATTCTAAAGACTTGTGTAAATAAGCAGTTGTGGAAAAATGAGAAACAAACAATAATACAGTTGTATTTCACTTTTTATATAATTATCTTCATATTTATATTCTTTTCCGGTTTTCCCTAATTCACACCTGCAATTTTAAGTGTAGTACACACCTTTGTGGAAAATTTTGACATGTTAAAAGACATGCCTTGTGGAAAAATTTGACATTGTCTAAATTTCCCTTTCGAGCATGTGAAAAAGAAAACAGTAGAACATGGTAGCTCAAGTATAAGTTAAGACAAGCAAACCATTCCTTTTGTTATTGAAAGTAAAATAATGTCTTCTTCAAACTTGTTACTTTTCTCTATAAGTCTACTTATCATCACATTCTCCGTGATACCAAATTTCACTTCTGGATCTTTGGAGGAAGCTAATGCTCTTCTTAAATGGAAAGCAAGCCTTGAAATCCCAAAAAACTCATTGCTCTCTTCATGGATTTCCATCCCTTTGAATTCTAGTGCGTCTGTTCCATGCACTTCTTGGTTTGGAGTAGTTTGCAATGCTGGTGGGAGCATTCAGAAGTTGAACCTCACATCATCTGGATTAATGGGTACGCTTCATCGATTTTCATTCTCTTTGCTACACAATCTTACGTATTTTAATCTCAATCTAAACAACTTCTTTGGCCCCATTCCACCAGAAATCCAACTTTTGTCCAAACTTGTATATCTTGATTTTTCAAAGAATAAGTTTTCTGGAGTAATACCACCCGAAATAGGAAACATGCACCAACTAACCATCTTGTACTTACACTCAAACAACATCTCTGGTCCCATTCCCATTGAACTTGGGAATTTGAAGTCTCTCACCGAGTGTAAGGTGTACAACAATCAACTTAGTGGTTCTATTCCTTCATCATTGGGTAATTTGACATCTTTGAATATCCTTTATTTGTATGGAAATCAGCTATCTGGTCATATTCCCATTGAACTTGGTAATTTGAAGTCTCTCAATAAACTTGATGTGGGTGAAAATCAACTTAGTGGTTCCATTCCTTCATCATTGGGTAATTTGACATCTTTGAATGTACTTTATTTGTTCCTAAATCAACTCACTGGTCCCATTCCTATTGAACTTGAGAATTTGAAGTCTCTTGTCGAGCTTGATGTGGGCGACAATCAACTTAGTGGTTCTATTCCTTCATCACTAGTAAACCTCAGCAACCTACAGTCGCTAATCCTCAGTGTTAATAAGTTATCTGGTCCCATTCTTAGTGGAATTGGGAAGTTGAAGTCTCTCACTCATCTTTCGGTGAGAGGAAATCATCTTAGTGGTTTTATTCCTTCATCATTTAGTGATTTGAGATCTTTAAATCTCCTTTATATGCATCACAATGAGCTTGTTGGTCCCATTCCTAATGAACTTGGGAAATTGAAGTCTCTCACTGATTTTCAGGTGAACAACAATCAAATTAGTGGTTCTATTCCGCTAGAGTTTGGAAATTTAACTCAACTACGAAGACTTAATCTGTGTTTGAATCATTTGGTTGGTGAGATCCCAAAGGAGTTTGGGAAGATAAAAAGTATGCTGGAATTGTACTTGGCTGGCAACCAACTTTCAGGTGTTATACCTCTAGAGCTTGGATTTTGTGAACTCCTTGAAGTACTCGATCTATCTAAAAATATATTGAATGGGTCGATTTCAAGAAGTATCGGTCAATGGTCACAAATCCACTACTTGAATCTTAGTAATAACAAGATCAGTGAGAAAATTCCATCCGAGATTGGTAAATTAGTTCATCTTACAGAACTTGATTTATCTCATAATGTTCTCACGAAAGAGATACCATCTGAAGTACAAAGTTTGCAGAGTTTGCAAAAATTGGATCTTTCTCACAATAGACTATCTGGTTCCATTGCTGATGCTTTTACAGGTTTGCCTAACGGTATTGATATCAACCTTTCTTACAATGAGCTTTCAGGTCCAGTCCCCCATTGTGCAAACTTTGTGAATGCGTCCGTAGAAAGCAATCCAGATTTGTGTGGGAATATTACTGGATTGAAACTTTGTCCAAGTCAAATTATGAAAAAGAAAAATGATCCTTTTCATCATAAACTTATCCTTGTGATTACGCTCCCCCTTATCGGGGCTGTTTTACTTGGTGTATGCACATATGGCCTTATTGCTTATCAACAACAAAAGAAAAAGTCTCCTCAAAAACCATCGGACGAAGAAACTGGTGATTATTTCTCTATCACAGGTTTTGATGGAAAAGTGGTGTATGTTGATATCTTGAGGGCAACAAATGATTTCGATGAAGCATACTGCATTGGGATTGGAGGATATGGGATTGTGTACAAAGCCGAGCTACAACCTAACAAAATGGTAGCTGTCAAAAAACTTCACTCATCATTTGAGAATGTTGATCATAATGGATTCCTTAATGAGGTACGAGCATTAACGAACATAAGGCATCGGAACATAGTGAAACTCTATGGATATTGCTCCCATGTTCGCCACTCATTTTTGATTTATGAATACCTTGAAAAGGGAAGCCTTGGATCATTCTTAAGAAGTGATGTCTTAGCAAAAGAATTGGATTGGTTAAAAAGAGTAAATATTGTAAAGGGTATAGCTAATGGTTTGGTTTATATGCATCACGACTGCTCACCTCCTATAATTCATAGAGACATTTCCATTGCCAACATCCTTCTTGATTCTGATTATGAGGCACGTATTTCTGATTTTGGGACCTCCAAGCTTTTAAAGCTAGACTCATCGAACTGGACCGTAATTGCAGGCACATATGGTTATATCGCGCCAGGTAACACAATTGTGTGATTGTACTTCTACATCTTCTTAAGTTTCATGATATATATATATATATATATATATATATATATATATATATATATATAAGTATATGCACATATATGTATCTATGTCAGAATCTTGTGGGTTGATATAGTGTTTTTTTGTTTTTATCTCATGTTCCTTTGGATGTAGAGCTTGCTTTTATGATGGTGGCAAATGAGAAATGCGATGTGTATAGCTTTGGAGTTGTTGCAGTAGAAGTGATAATGGGAAGGCACCCTGGAGAACTATTAACAACTTTACCAACATTGTCTGCTGATCATCTGGTGCCAACAAATGTGGGAGATAGTCGGATACCTCCTCCCTCATTCGAAGTAGAGAAACAAGTTAAGTTGGTTCTGAGTCTCTCGAGAGCATGTTTGAACTCCAATCCACATGAAAGACCAACAATGCAACATGTTTCAAATCTGTTAATGAAGGATCTACTTTGAATTGACATCTCTTGCCTGATCAATATAATGTACTTTCAGTGTTCTTTACTTTTCTTAAGTTCCCTATATGCACCCTGCCAATATGTATTCATTTGAATGGCATTTTGTTAAGAAACAAGTCTAAAAGCGTATCAAAAGATTCTGTCCCATTTCTGTGTTGGTTGATGATATATATAATACAATTTGAGATCCTTTATTTTAGGACCTTATATACATGCCTTATCTCCAAATATATTTAAAATATAATACACACACACACACACACACACACACACATATATATATATATATATATATATATATATATATATATATATATATATATATATATCCTAGTCTAATATATCCCCGCAGTCGAACGGGAGGTGAGCAGATGTTGAGACTGGAACGGAAGTCATCAAATAAAACCCGAGGTAGTCCTTTAGTAAAAACATCAGCGATTTGATAACGAGACGGTATATGATACACCCGAACCTGGCTGCGTTGAACCTTCTCCCGAACAAAATGTATGTCTAATTCTATGTGTTTCGTTCGCTGATGTTGGACTGGATTGGCTGTCAAATAAATTGCGCTAATGTTATCACAATAAACAATAGAGGTGCAGGAATGTGGGTGATTAAGCTCCAAAAGCAAATTTCGAATCCAACACAATTCTGCCACAACATTTTCCACACCATGGTACTCTGCCTCGGTACTAGATTGGGATAGAGTGGTTTGTCGCTTAGACGACCAAGATCGTAGATTATTTCCGAGAAAAATGCAAGATCCCAAAGTGGAGCGTCGAGTGTCCGGGCAGCCGGCCCAATCTGCATCAGTGTAGGCTATTAGGGAAGTAACAGGAGACTTATGAATGGTGAGACCGAATGAGATAGTCCCTTGAACATACCGTAGAATCCGCTTGAGTGCATGTAGATGTGACGCTCGAGGTGCATGCATATACAGGCAGATTTGTTGCACGACATATGTGAGATCGGGTCTTGTGAACGTTAAATATTGAAGTGCCCCAGCCAAGCTTCAGTAAGAAGTTGGGTCATCAATAAGTGGACCATCATTAGCACTTAGTTTTCCCGATGTATCAACCGGTGTGGCTACGGGCTTACAATTTGACATTCCTGCCCGTTCTAAGATTTCAGAGACATATTTTTGTTGAGATAAATGCAAACCAGAGGCTGTTTTGGAGACAGCGATCCCAAGAAAAAAACTTAGAGAACCGAGATCTTTCATAGCGAATTCATGAGAGAGTTGAGCCATCAATCGGTTACCAAGAGAATCGGTCGATGTAGTAAGGATGATGTCATCGACGTATAAAAGTATGTAAGCTTTTTCCTGACCGTGATGATAAATAAATAGACAGTGATCTGATGCACTGTTTTTGAAACCCAAAGTTAGAACATAATCAGTGAACCTTTGGTACCAAGCCCTCGGTGCTTGTTTTAACCCGTAGAGGGACCGTTTAAGACGACATACGTGATCAGGAAAACGAGAGTCTCGGAACTAGGGGTGTAAGTGAGCCGAGCTACTCGTGAGCTACTCGGGATCGACTCGTTAAAAGCTCGACTCGAGATCGAATTAAACGAGCCTGAGCCGAGCTCAAGCCTAAATATGAGGCTCGTTTATTAAATGAGCTCGAGCCGAGCTTCAATTAATGGGCTCGCGAGCCTAAACGAGCTTAAACGAGCCTCTCTCTCTCTCTATATATATATATATATACACACACACACACATACATACATACATACATACATACATACATACACACACACACACACACACACATATATATATATATATATACACACACACACACACACACATAGAGGCTCGTTTAGGCTCGCGAGCCCACTAAATTATTCATGAGCCGAGCTCGAGCTTCATTTTAAGGCTCGAATCGAGCTCGAGCTTCCTCAAATTAAACGAGCCGAGCTCGAGCTTTGTCAGGCTCGGGCTCGGCTCGGCTCGTTTACACCCCTACTCGGAACCCAATCGGTTGATGCATAAACAATGTTTCAGATAAATGACCGTGAAGGAAAGCATTCTTGACGTCGAGTTGGTGAATCGGCCAAGAATGAGAGACAACAATGCTAAGGACTGTTCGAATAGTAGACGGTTTTACCACTGGGCTAAAAGTTTCACCACAATCAATTCCCACCTGTTGAGACCTGCCATCACAAACAAGACGGGCCTTATAGCGTTCAAGGGACCCGTCAGCATTAGTTTTATGTTTATATATCCACATACATCGAATTACATTCATATGAGGTCGACGAGGAACAAGTTCCCATGTCTTATTTTCAACAAGAGCATTAAATTCATCTATCATGGCAGACTTCCAAACGGGAGTTGAAAGGGCGTCAGATGGATTTTTAGGAAGAGGATAAAGGGTGGTAGTATGTAGGTTCATTGGAGCTTTAGGTTTAGAGGTACCGGTCCGACTTCGGGTTTGCATTGGGTGACGAGTAGGAGGTGGTACTGTTGATGTGGGGACAGTTTGTGAGGGTTGTTGAGATTGTGAAAGGGGCTGATCAACAGGTTGGGAAGGGACTGTTGGTTGTTTGGAGCGACGTGAATAGATGAGAATCGTAGGGGGTCTGTCCTGAGTTGTAGTTGTGGTATGAGATGGAGTTGGGTTATGGATAGGAGATGAAGAGGGGGGTGATTGTGGTAGGAGGAAGTTGAGAGCACCATATAGATGGGTGAGGGTCGGTGTGGAGGAATTGATAGGAAGAGGGTGATGGTTGTGGTTTTGAGAAAGGAAAGACAGTTTCATCAAAGACTACATGATGGAAAATTATTATTTTGTTGGATGAGAGGTCTAAACATTTATACCCCCGATGGTTAGAAGGATACCCTAGAAAAACACATGGGGAAGAACGGTTGACGAGTTTGTGAATGGTGGGGGAGGGGTGAAGGGGAAAAAATAGGCAACCAAAGGTACGTAGATGATTGTAAGTAGGATGATGTTTGTAGAGAAGATAGGTTGGAGTGGTGAAGTTCTTTGTTTTGGCAGGTAGAATGTTCAAAATGTAAGTAGCCATTTCTAAGGCATGATGCCAAAAACAAGGTGGTACTGAGGAATGGGTAAGGAGAGTGCGTATGATATTGTTGATAGAGCAGATTTTGCGTTCCGCCTTACCATTTTGGGGGGAAGTATAGGGACAGGAGAAGCGGAAAGTCACACCATTGTGACTGCAAAATTTATGGAAGGCGTTGTTATTATACTCGGTACCATTGTCACATTGTAAGCATTTAACTGTAGGTTCAAATTGAGTTTTAACAAGGGCATGGAAGGATAGAAAAGTAGAGAAGACCTGTGATTTTTGAGAGATTGGAAATGTCCAAAGATAGTTTGTATAGTCATCCAAAAATAAAATGTAATAACGGTGACCACCCGAACTTAGAATCGGTGAAGTCCATAAATCACTATGAACAATATCAAACGCAGAACATGTAAATGAACTAGATTCAATAAATGGAAGTTTAACTTGCTTGCCAAAAACACAAGACTGACATAAAGAAGACGAAGGTTTTAATTTTCCACAACTAATGCTATTGTTTTGTTTAAGACAACGAATTAAATTTATATCCGGGTGTCTGAGACGACGATGCCAGACATCTTGAGACGATGCAGCAAAAGTAGAAGGAGGTATGACTTGAGATGGCAGCGGAGAAGTGAGGGGGTAGAGCGGTCCGGTGCTGTTACATTGAATTATAGGTATCCGGGTCTGAAAATCGCTTACAAGAAAACCGAAACGATCAAACTCAATAGATATGTTGTTGTCAGTTGTTAAACGCCTGACAGAAAGTAAATTGGTAATTAGGTTAGGAGCATAAAGAATGTGATTAGTTGAAGAGGGGGGAAAGGAGTTGGTAAGGTGGAATGACCAGTACCATGGATTGGGATTTGGAAGCCATTACCAACAATAATATGTTTTAAATGAGACTTGTTGAAAGAAGACGGGAGATTACCTTGTGTGTTCGTAATGTGGGATGTGGCGCTAGAATCAAGGTACCAATTGTTGTCCGGTGGATTAAGCGACATAGTGTGCAATGCTTGATCACTCTCGGTTGGAGCATAAGCGACATAGAGTTTGGTATAACGTTCAGCAAGTTTTTCCAAGGACACCACCATAAGAACATTAAGTAGCTACAAAAATAAGTAAGTCCAGTTCAGATTCTAAAGTGTAATGTTAGCTAATATATCAATACCATTTCCTGTGAACGTCTATTCTTCTCTCATTCTGTATTGGGTGTGTACAACTTTTTAGGGCAGAATTAACAAATGTTTGGAGACCATTTATTTTCTGTAAATATTCTTTGTTTTCAAGTATTCTATGAAATCACAACAACGCACTATGAACGAATCATAAAGCTGACTTGCCATTAAATTCAAGAAAAAAAAAAAAAAAACCATTCACGCATTTCATCAAACAGTTAATATTCATCAGACTCATATTTTTGCAACTAGCATGTACGAATGATCCTAAACAATTAATATTCATTAAACTCACATTTCGATGGATTCAAATGATTTGGCAGCGGTTTCTGACGGATTCAATAAGAATTTGCATATTCGATAAAGGATTCAGATGATTTGGTTGCGGTTTAGAATCTGGAATTGGTTTTGTTAAGAGTGTCGAAACCCTCATCTTCAAGAATGTTGTGTACTTCTCCAAACAGGGGTCTGAAAGTAGAATTGTTGGGAGCCTTGTGCTCTATAGTTATATGCTCTCGTTGGAAAACTCCAGAGTTTTTAATCATCGATCAAGATGCAGTGTTTAATGAGATTCAATTGCTATCCTTCAACAGGGTAAACAACAGAGGCAGTAGATTCAACTTTTGACCATTTTGCCCCTGGTGATGCTTTGGCGAAATTCAACAGTTTTTTTTTTTTTTTTTTTTGGTGCTGCCTTTGCTTTCATCTCAAAGCTTCATGTGCACAATTCTTTCTTACAATTTGGAGACATCAAAGTTTGTAGTTTTCATGGTGTTGCCTCTGTTTCAAGACATAATTTATCCTTTCTTTTGGCAGCCGAATTGGGAGCATTGATCAGTTTGATAGATATGTTTGCTTTTGGAATGCAAGTTTTGACCAGACTTACTTGGAAAACAAAATTAAATATGCCTAACAATTTAATCGAAATTATATTCCACTTCTTATTCCAACAAAAGATGTGGCGTGAATAGTGTCATTAATACTTGAAGATAAAGATGTGCAGATGAATTTTAAAAGTTTTGTGTAAACTAATCAGTTGTGGGAATATGAGAAACAAACAATAATACAGTTGTATTTCACTTTTTATTTAGTTATCTTCATTTTTAAGTCTATTCAAGTATGAGACGTTTTAGACTCTTAAGGAGATAAAAGGAATTAACAGATGAAATAAATGCAGGGAACAATAAGAGCAATCAGTTTTTATTTAATTATCTTCATATTTATACTCTCTAATTTACGGTTTTCCCTCATTTACACCATCAATGAACACACCATGTGCATTTCTTTTTTTAGAGTGTTTTGAAGGACCATTATGTTATGTCCTATCTCCATTGACCCATTCACACAGTTTTCACATGGATCATCTATATAATAGTCTTAGTTACAGAACTAATTAGGAAGTAAAACACAGTCGAAGTGAAATTTCTGTTAGCATTTCTCAAAAAACAAAAATAAATACGTCTAAATAATCAAGTTAAGTTATATTAATTATCACATTGTTAAATCCAACAATAACATATAATACCACATGTTGTCATTTCGTAATCCTAGCGCCTTGCTAAATTTCGGGTTACAAGGAATTTTATTGTTCTAAAAAAACGATCAATGTCATGTGAGATAGATACAATTCAAAGTGTAGTACACACCTTTGTGGAAAATTTTGACACGTCAAAAGACACACCTTGTGGAAAAATATGACATTGTCCAAATTTCCTTTTCGAGCACGTGAAAAAGAAAACAATAGAACAAGGTAGCTCAAGTATAAATTAAGACATGCAAACCATTCCTTTTTTATTGAAAGAAACATGACAAAACAAATAATGTCTTCTTCAAACTTGTTATTTTTCTCTATAACTCTACTTATCATCACACTCTCCCCGATACCAAATTTCACTTCTGCTTCTTTGGAGGAAGCCGATGCTCTTCTTAAATGGAAAGCAAGCCTTGAAATCCCAAAAAAATCCTTGCTCTCTTCAAGGATTCCCATCCTTTTGAATTCCAGTGCATCGGTTCCATGCACTTATTGGTTTGGAGTAGTTTGCAATGCTGATGGGAGCATTCAGAGGCTAAACCTCACATCATCTGGATTAAAGGGTACGCTTCATCAATTTCCATTCTCTTTGCTACACAATCTTACGCATTTTGATCTCAGTCTAAACAACTTCTTTGGCCCCATCCCACAAGAAATCCAACTTTTGTCCAAACTTGTATATCTTGATTTTACAAAGAATAAGTTTTCTGGAGTAATCCCACCTGAAATTGGAACCCTGCACCAACTATCCATCTTGTACCTAATCTCAACAATATATCTGGCTCAATTCCTTCATCATTGGGTGATTTGACACCTTTGATTGTCCTTTGTTTGCATCAAAATCAACTCTCTGGTCCCATTCCTATTGAACTTGGAAATCTGAAGTCTCTCACTCATCTTACGGTGTACAAAAATCTACTTAGTGGTTCTATTCCATCATCATTGGGTAATTTAACATCTTTGAATCTCCTTTATTTGTACCAGTTGAACTTGGGAATCTGAAGTCTCTCACTGATCTTCAATTGAGCGTCAATCAACTTAATGGTTCTATTCCTTCATCATTGGGTCATTTGACATCTTTGAATTTCCTTTATTTGTTTCAAAATCAACTCTTTGGTCCCATTCATGTAGAACTTGGGAATTTGAAGTCTCTCACCCATCTTGCTGTGAGTGAGAATCAACTTAATGGCTCTATTCCTTCATCATTGGGTGATTTGACATCTTTGAATGTCCTTTATTTGCACTAGAATCATCTCTCAGGTCCCATTCCTATTGAACTTGGGAATTTGAAGTCTCTCATCCATCTAGCTGTGCGTGATAATCAACTTAATGGTTCTATTCCTTCATCACTAGCAAATTGGAGCAACATACAATGGTTGTCCCTAGTTAGAATAAATTATCTGGTCCCATTCCTAGTGAAATTGGGATATTGAAGTCTCTCACACATCTTTTGGTGGGTAGAAATCAGCTTAGTGGTTTTATTCCTTCATCATTTGGTAATTTGACATCTTTAAATCAACTTTATATGCATGAAAATGAGCTTGCTGGCCCCATTCCTAGTGAACTTGGGAAATTGAAGTATCTCACGGACTTTCATGTGAACAACAATCAAATTACTGGTTCTCTTCCTCCAGAATTTGGAAATTTAACTCAACTACGAAGACTTAATCTGTTTTCAAATCATTTGGTTGGTGAGATCCCAAAGGAGTTTGGGAAGATGATACTTATGTTGGAATTGTACTTATCTGGCAACCAACTTTCAGGTGGTATACCTCTAGAGCTTGGATTTTGTGAAGTCCTTGAAGTACTCGATCTATCCAAAAATAGATTGAATGGGACAATTCCAAGAAGTATAGATCAATGGGCACACCTCCACTGCTTGAATCTTAGTAATAACAAGCTCATTGAGAAAATTCCATCCGAGATTGGCAAATTAGTTCATCTTACGGAACTTGATTTATCTCATAATTTTCTCATGAAAGAGATACCATCTGAAGTTCAAAGTTTGCAGAGTTTGCAAAAATTGGATCTTTCTCACAATAGACTATCTGGTTCCATTCATGACACTTTTACAAGTTTGCCTAACGGTATTGATATCAACCTTTGTTTCAATAAGCTGTCCGGTCTAGTCCCCCCTTACGCCAACTTTGTGAATGCGTCCATTGAAAGCAATCCAAATTTGTGTGGGAATAATACTGGACTGAAACTTTGTCCAAGTCAGATTATGAAGAAGAAAAATGATCCCTTTCATCACAAGCTCATCCTTGTAATTACACTCCCCCTTGTTTGGACTGTTTTAGTTGGTGTATTCATGTATGGCCTCATTGCTTATCAACAACAACAGAAAAAGTCTCCACAAAAACCACCGGACAAACAAAGTGGTGATTATTTCTCTGTCACAAGTTTTGATGGAAAACTGGTGTATGCTGAATTCTTGAAAGCAACAACTGATTTCGATGAAGCATACTCCATTGGGACGGGAGGATATGGGACTGTGTACAAAGCTGAGCTACAACCTAACAATGTGGTAGCTGTCTAAAGATAAATGTAATTCCTTGCCTTTACATTAAACAATGAACCGTATAAATACAAAAGGATTTCTCAAAGAAAGGAAAGGATATACACCATCAATTACATAAATACATATACAAAATATCTCTCGCTAAGAGTCCCCCTCAGTCTTAGCGGGAGGAAGACGGACGCTGAGACTGTGTCTAAAATCGAGAAATAGCTGTCGCGGAAGACCTTTAGTAAAGATGTCAGCATATTGATAAGTAGATGGAATATGAAGAACTCGAATCTGACCAATAGCGACCTTTTCACGAACAAAGTGTATATCCATTTCAATGTGCTTGGTACGTTGGTGTTGCACAGGATTACTGGATAAATAGACAGCAGAGACATTGTCACAATAGACGATCGTGGCACGTTTCAGAGGGGTGTGTAGTTCGAGAAGAAGGTTGCGAAGCCAACAGGCTTCAGCAACGACATTAGCAACACCACAGTATTCGGCTTCAGCACTTGACCTTGAAAGAGTGGCTTGACGTTTAGCAGACCATGAGATGAGATTGTCACCGAGAAAAACGCAATATCCGGATGTGGAGCGGCGGGTATCCGGGCAACCGCCCCAATCAGCATCAGTATAGGACACTAACTGAGTGGAAGGTGAGGAAAATAACGTGAGACCATGATCTGGGGTGCCTTTGATGTACCATATAATCCGTTTTAAGGCATTAAAGTGGCCGATTTTCGGAGCGTGCATAAAGAGGCAGATCTGTTGCATGGCGTATGCAATGTCCGAACATGTGAATGTAAGATATTGGAGAGCTCCCGCAAGACTCCGATATAGAGATGGATCAGCCACAGGATCACCAGCATGAAGACTTAGTTTGGAATTAGTGTCAACGGGAGTGGTGACTGGTTTGCATGTTTCCATGTTGGCACGTTTGAGGATTTCGTCAATGTATTTGCGTTGAGATAAGAACATGGTGTTCTTGGTGCGCGTGACATCAATTCCAAGGAAGTAAGAAAGCGGGCCAAGATCAGTCATGTCGAATTCCCGTTTTAGAGCACCGAGGAGCCAAGTCTTGAGTGTTGTAGATGAGGTAGCTAACACTATGTCATCGACATACAATAGTAGATAAGCGGTATCATGTTGTTTTTGGTAGATAAATAAGGAATTGTCACTCTTGCTGCACACAAATCCAATAGTTAGTAAATAAGATGCGAATCGTTGATACCATGCACGCGGTGCCTGTTTCAACCCATACAAGGATTTCTTTAATTTGCAAACATGGTCCGGATAACGGGTGTTAAAAAAACCAGGTGGCTGGTGCATGTATACGGTTTCCTTCAATTGACCATGTAAGAAAGCGTTTTTCACATCCAATTGATGTACATCCCAATCTCGTGCCATGGCAAGACTAAGAACAGTACGAATAGTGGCAGGTTTTACAACCGGGCTGAAGGTTTCATCGCAATCAATACCAACTTCTTGTGTTTTTCCATTCACTACAAGTTGTGCCTTGTAGCGCTCCAAAGTGCCATCTGCCTTAAACTTGTGCCGAAATAACCAGTGAAAGCGAATAACATTGTGATCGGATGGTCTAGGCACAAGATCCCATGTTCCCTGTTTCAATAAAGCATTATATTCAGTAGTCATAGCATCGAGCCAGTTTTGATCTTGCAAAGCGACCCTTGGGTTGGATGGGATTAGGGATATTTGTTGAGTGTGGAGTGTGTATTTGGGGTTTGGTTTGACAATTCCACTTTTAGATCGTGTATACATGTGAGAGGATGGTGGAGGGTTAGGGATAATCGGCGGTGATGGTGGTGAGGGAGGTGGGGAAGGTGGAGGTGAGAGTTGTGGAGAAGTTTGAGGTAAGGGTGGGGGTGAAGGTGGTGGGTAGGGTTGTGTTGTATTCGTTGGGATAAGTTGAGGGTGAATTAAGTATGGTGATGGGTCGTTTGCATCTAGAAACTTATAGGATTCAGCTCGATATTTTGCAATATTAGAATAAGGGAAAATGTGTTCATGAAAAGTGACATGGCGAGAGATTAGTGGTTTGGAGTTATCGAGTGGTAGGCATAGATAACCACGATGATTGTCGGGATACCCAAGGAATATAAACGGGAGGGATCGTGTGGCTAGTTTGTGGGGGATGGTGGATGTGGTGTTAGGGTAACATAGACACCCAAATGTTCGTAAATGTTTATATGTGGGGGTACGAAGGTAAAGAATTTGAGTTGGTGTTTTGTTACCAATGACACGTGATGGGAGGATGTTGGTCAGATATGTGGCTGTATGGATCGCATAGTTCCAAAAAGAGGGTGGTAGGGATGCATGAATTAAAGATGTTTGGACCATGTTATTTAGGGTGCAAATTATACGTTCTGCTTTGCCATTATGGGAGGAGGTGTATGGGCATGTGAATCGAAGGTGAACACCATTGGTGTTACAAAACCGTGTGAAGGCTGCATTGTGAAATTCACATCCATTGTCGCACTGAAAGGATTTAATGTTGGTGGAAAACTGAGTTTGGACATATTTATAGAATTGCGCGAGGAGCAGAAAAGTTTCAGATTTGGCTTTAATGGGAAACGTCCAAATATAGTGTGAAAAAACATCAAGTAACACAAGGTAGTAGTTATGGTTGAGTTTACTTTTAACAGGTGATGTCCATATATCAGCATGAATGATATCAAAGGGTAAATAGGTAACATAAACAGAATCATTAAAGGGTAATTGACAATGTTTTCCAAACGAGCAAGCATTACATGAAAACAAAGTATTTTTAGAGCTAGAAAAAGAAAGACATGAATTTAAATATTGTAAAGTAAAGACAGCAGGATGACCAAGACGGTTGTGCCACATATTTGGAGACTCCGTATAAAAAGCGACAGGTGGGTGCTCGTTGGTAAGTGAGGGTGTGAGAGGATAGAGATCGCCAGGGCTGTCACACCGGGTGATATGTTTCTTCGTGATTAGATCCTTCACAGTAAAACCGAATGGGTCAAATTCAACAGATGTATTATTTTCACGAGTAAATTGTTTCACAACAACAAGGTTTTTGATGATGTTAGGGACAAGGCAAACATTGTTTAGGCGATAAGGGTGATTGAGGTATGAGGTGATTGCATTCCCATAGCCAAAAACTGGAACTCGATGGCCATTACCAACCAAAATATAATTATCTTTATTAAAACGAGAGAGATTAGAGAGCTTACCAGCATCGCTAGTGAGGTGGGAGGTTGATCCTGTATCCATATACCATGAGCTATCAGGTGGTTGCATGTGCATGGTTTGGAATGCTTGTGCAAGTTCGGTTGGTGCCATCTGGCTGGAGTGGGTCGATTGTGATTCTGAGGCAAAGTTGGCTTGTGGATCCGTGTGAACTTGATGTTGCTGCTGTGCGAGTGAGAATCGAATGTTTGGACGAGGCCCCATAATTCCAACATGAGGAGCTGTGGGGTATGGGTAAGGTGGGGCGGACCAGGGGTATGGGGGAAACCAACCGGGCCATTGCCATGGGGTCTGTTGCGATGAGAATCTGCCGTTACCACGTCCGCGTCCTCTGCCGCCTCGTTGTCCGCCGCGAGACCAACGTCCTCCGCCACGCTGATTACCCCGGTGTTGACCACAACCATTGTAGCCTGAGGTGTGGTTATTAGTGCTGTTGTTGGAGTGTTCAGAAGTACCGAAGTCAGCCCGTTGAGTGACAAGAGCTTGGGGAATGGTGGGGTTAGGTTTGTTACGGCGGGCTTCTTCAAGGAGAAGGGAGGATTACGCTTTTGTAAAGCTGGGAAGGGGGTTGGTTTGTTGTATAATGGTAGCGACAGTATCGTAGTCCCCCTTTGTGAGACCGGAGATGAGTTGGAGGACCATCTTCGTTTCTGACA
Organism: Lactuca saligna; assembly: GCF_052625555.1. Lineage (NCBI taxonomy): Eukaryota > Viridiplantae > Streptophyta > Magnoliopsida > Asterales > Asteraceae > Lactuca > Lactuca saligna. The sequence continues at coordinate 59,823,377 of NC_136419.1, read as the reverse complement.
CCGGGTTTCCAACGTTTTCTAGTTGATCGACTAGGTTCTTGAGGCATGCACAATATTCAGTGATGTTAGAGAAGGCAGAGAGATGGGTGTTGTTAAATTGTTCCTCGAGGTAAACTGTGCGAGTGGTTTTATTATCAAGAAATATCTCCTGAAGATGCTTCCAAAGGTCGAGGGCCGATGCACCAGGTTTCATGATGGTGTGAGCGAGATCAGGTGTTATGGTGGTGTAGATCCATGATTTTACAAGGGCATCAAGACGATCCCATGTGTCCTTATCAACATCGGTGGGTTTGGGGGCTTTGTCATCGATATGATCCTTCACGTTGTAAGCACAAACGTGAATGTTGAAGAATTCCACCCATGAAGGGTAGTGATCGTCAGACCGGTTGAGAATGAGAGGTATGGCATTCCTGATGTTGCTCACTGTGAATGTCGGGTGGAATGTGGATTTGGTGGTTGCTGCGTCGCCTGGCATGTCGAGGAGAAAAGAAGGAGATGTGGGGAAAAGAACAGAGGTCGACTGCTATGAAGGGTGCGATGGCTTAGGGTTAGGCCAAAAGAGGCTCTGATACCATAAAGATAAATGTAATTCCTTGCCTTTACATTAAACAATGAACCGTATAAATACAAAAGGATTTCTCAAAGAAAGGAAAGGATATACACCATCAATTACATAAATACATATACAAAATATCTCTCGCTAAGACTGTCAAGAAACTTCACTCATCATCTGAGAATGTTGATCACAATGGATTCCTTAACGAGGTACGAGCATTAACAAACATAAGGCATTGAAACATAGTGAAACTCTATGGATATTGCTCCCATGTTTGCTACTTATTTTTGATTTATGAATACCTTGAAAGAGGAAGCCTTGGATCCATCTTAAGAAGCGATGTCTTAGCAAAAGAATTGGATTGGTTGAAAAGGGTAAATATTGTAAAGGGTATAGCTGATGGTTTGGCTTATATGCATCATGACTGCTCACTCCCTATAATTCATAGAGACGTATCCATAGCCAACATTCTTCTTGACTCTGATTACGAAGCACATATTTCTGATTTTGGCACATCCAAGCTATTAAAGCTCGATTCATCCAACTGGACCGCAATTGCAGGCACATATGGTTATATTGCGCCAGGTAACACAATCTTGTGATTGTACATCTACATCTTCTTAAGTTTCATGATATATATAAATAATTATAGGCACATATATGTATCTATGTCAGAGTCTTGTGGGTTGATATATCTTTTTTTGTTTTTATCTCATGTTCCTTTGGATGTAGAGCTTGCTTATACGATGGTGGGAAATGAGAAATGTGATGTGTATAGCTTTGGAGTTGTTGTACTAGAAGTTATAATGGGAAAGCATCCAGGAGATCTCGTAACATCTTTACCAACATTATCTGATGCCAGAAAATGTGGAAGATAGTCGGATACCTCCTCCCTCATCCCAAGTTGAGAAACAAGTTAGGTTGGTTCTGAGTCTCGCAAGAGTATGTTTGAACTCCAATCCACTTGAAAGACCAACAATGCAACAAGTTTCAAATCGATTAATGAAGGATCTGCTTTGAATTGGCATCTGTTGCCTGATCAATATAGTGTACTTTCAGTGTTCTTTACTTTTCTTAAGTTCCCTATATGCACCCTGCCAATATGTATTCATTTGAATGGCTTTTTGTTAAGAAACTTCACATATGTTTGTGGTAGTAAAGAAATAAGTCAATGAAGATTACTACACTTCTAAAAACACAACACTGATAACCAAGGACAACGCCATATATACATCCCCCAAACAAGAAATTTTGTAAAATTTTGTTGGTATGCTTTTTATATTGATTTCAATTTTTATTTATCTAGTAAGTTGCATGTTTTAAAATGAATAATTATTATAACGATGTCATACTTTAAAAAAAATATTTGTCAGTATTACTATACGATTTTATCCTCGCACAACATGTGGGTAAACACGTGGTTAATTAATATGATATATGGGCCATAATTTGGGTCGTACATCATGTTAATTATACAACCTGTACCCCACCTAAGTCATTCAAATATACAAAATATATTTCTATTCTAGATTTTATGATCAGCAACCAAAACTAATTGTGAGATATGTCATTGGAGAATTTTATCAAACACATGGCTTTATAGATGAGATGTGTCTTTACAAAGATGGAAAATTTTAAATATAAAGAAAAAAAAATCATATATCAATGCTTTTGAGCTATTGAATTCCAAATTTGACAGCCTAAAACATTTACACAAGATAACTAATTAACTAAATAGTTCAACTAAAACATACATGATTTTAGTTATTGGTATGCATCTGGTCTCATACAGCTGACGTGGCATTATAGGCATCTGGAAAGTGAATTCATGATGCATCCTACTGCTATATTTGGAATCTCTCTTACTCAGTGTGAGATTTTCATGGTGTTCGATATGCATCCTACTGTCATAAATTCATGGCCTTTCTCCAAAGGAGTTTCCTTCAACTTCATTACCTTTATCTTGATTTATGTCAAGGGTTAAAGATAGGTCATCTTTTTATAATAATACAGCTGACGTGGCACTTTGCGACTACTATAGAAGTGCAGCACTACCAACAAACCATACAGCTGATGTGGCGTTACATTCAAAAATAAAAAAATCTTTTAAGCATTTCATCAAACAATTAACAGTCACTAAATGGAGTGTTGGAAGAAGATAACATAGAAAAATGAGGAAAGACACCGATACATACCTTTTGAGAATAAGCACCAATCTGTTTCAAGTTGATAAATTACCTGCGATTTGGATGGATTCAAATGATTTGGCAGCGGTTTCAATATGAATTTGCATGCTCGATGAGATTCAATTGCTATCCTTCAACTGGGTAAATATCAGACGCAGTAGATTCAAACTTGCAACGGATAACATTTTCTGCACTTGGTGTCTTGGTGTTGTTGAGGTTTTCACAGCCATTGCAGATTGAATCGGCAACTGTTTGATTTCCATGGTCTGGTGTTGAATTCGTGGTGTTGATGAATTGGGCAAATAACAGAGGCAGTAGCTTTATGGTGTTGTACATACATGCTGTGACATGGCTTTCTCCTTTTCGATTTAATTTTTGACCATTTTGCCCCTGGTGTTGCTTTGGCAAAATTCAACGATTTTTTGGTGCTTCCTTCGATTTAATTCCTCCTTTCTTCTGGGTGACGAATTGGGAGCATTGATCAATTTGATATGTATGTTTTCTTTTGGAAAGAAAGTTTTATTAGAATTACATGGAGAACAAACATAGACGTATTCTGATCGAGTTATATTGCACTTTTTATCCCAACAAAAAATCTGTCGAGAATTCTGTCACTAATATGTGAAGATAATTAAGGACACTAAGAGAAAGAATTGATCTTGAAATGGGATGTGTAGATGAATTCTAATGATTTGTGTAAACTAATCAGTTGTGGAAATATGAGAGACAAACAATAATACATTTGTATTTCACTTTTAATTTAATTATTTTTATTTTTAAGTCTATGTAAGTATGAGAATTTTTAGACGTAATATATGAAATAGATTGCAGGGAACAATAAGAACCATCATTTTTTATATAAATATCTTCATATTTATTTTCTTTAATTTACGGTTTTCCCTCATTCACACCTTCAATGAACACACCATGTGCATTTGTTTTTTTAGTCTTTTAAAGGACCGTTATTTTATGTCCCTATCACCATTGTGCTATTCACACAGTTTTCACATGGATCATCTATATAACAGTCTCAGTTACAAAAATAATTATGCAGTAAAACACACCTTGGGTGAAACTTCTATTAGTATTAACCAGAAAACAAAAAATAAATGTCTAAAAATCAAGTTAAGTTTTATTATTACATTAACAATAACATATAATACCGCATGTTGTCTTTTTGTAATCCTAGCGCCTAGCTAAAGTGTCTAAATAATCAAGTTAAGTTTTATTATTACATTGTCTTTTGGTTTTCTGGTTAATACTAATACACGGCTTTGTGGAAAAATTTGACACCGACTTCAAACGTAAAACACACTCCTTGTGGAAAAATATGACATTGCCTTCTCAAGTATGTGAAAAAGAAAACAAGAGAAAAAGGTAGCTCAAGTATAAATTAGGACATGCAAACTATTCTTTTTTATTAAAAGCAACATGTCAAAGAAAATAATGTCGTCTTCAAACTTATTATTTTTCTCTATGGCTCTACTAATCATCACACTCTTCTCCATACCAAATTTCACTTCTGCTTCTTTGGAGCAAGCCAATGCTCTTCTTAAATGGAAAGCAAGCCTTGAAATCCCAAAAAAATCCTTACTCTCTTCATGGATTCCTCTCCCTTTGAATTCCAGTGCATTAGTTCCATGCACTTCTTGGTTTGGAGTAGTTTGCAATGATGATGGGAGCATTCAGAATTTGAACCTCACATCATCTGGACTAAAGGGTACGCTTCATCAATTTCCATTCTCTTTGCTACACAATCTTACACATTTTGATCTCTATATGAACAAGTTCTTTGGCCCCATCCCACCAGAAATCCAACTTTTGTCCAAACTTGCATATCTTGATTTTTCATTGAACAAGTTTTCTGGAGTAATCCCACCTGAAATAGGAAACCTGCACCGGCTAACCATCTTGTACTTATACTCAAACAATATCTCGGGTCCCATTCCTGTTGAACTTGGGAATTTGAAGTCTCTCACTGATCTTGTTGTGTGTGAGAATCAACTTAATGGATCTATTCCTTCATCATTGGGTAATTTGACATCTTTGAATCTCCTTTATTTGTATGAAAATCAGCTCTCTGGTCCCATTCCTGTGGAACTTGGGAATTTGAAGTCTCTCACTGGTCTTGCTGCGAATGAGAATCAACTTAATGGCTCTATTCCTTCATCATTGGGTAATTTGACATCTTTGAATGTCCTTTATTTGCACACTAATCAGCTCTCTGGTCCCATTCCTGTTGAACTTGGGAATTTGAAGTCTCTCACTGATCTTGCTGTGTTTGAGAATCAACTTAATGGCTCTATTCCTTCATCATTGGGTAATTTGACATCTTTGAATGCCCTTTATATGCACACCAATCAGCTCTCTGGTCCCATTCCTGTTGAACTTGGGAATTTGAAGTCTCTCACTGATCTTGATGTGTTTTAGAATCAACTTAATGGCTCTATTCCTTCATCATTGGGTAATTTGGCATCTTTGAATGCCCTTTATATGCACACCAATCAGCTCTCTGGTCCCATTCCTGTTGAACTTGGGAATTTGAAGTCTCTCACTGATCTTGATGTGTTTGAGAATCAACTTAATGGCTCTATTCCTTCATCATTGGGTAATTTGACATCTTTGAATGCCCTTTATATGCACACCAATCAGCTCTCTGGTCCCATTCCTGTTGAACTTGGGAATTTGAAGTCTCTCACTGATCTTGATGTGTTTGAGAATCAACTTAATGGCTCTATTCCTTCATCATTGGGTAATTTGACATCTTTGAATGCCCTTTATATGCACACCAATCAGCTCTCTGGTCCCATTCCTGTTGAACTTGGGAATTTGAAGTCTCTCACTAATCTTGCTGTGTTTGAAAATCAACTTAATGGCTCTATTCCTTCATCATTGCGTAATTTGGCATCTTTGAATGCCCTTTATATGCACACCAATCAGCTCTCTGGTCCCATTCCTGTTGAACTTGGGAATTTGAAGTCTCTCACTGATCTTGCTGTGTTTAAGAATCAACTTAATGGCTCTATTCCTTCATCATTGGGTAATTTGACATCTTTGAATGCCCTTTATATGCACACCAATCAGCTCTCTGGTCCCATTCCTGTTGAACTTGGGAATTTGAAGTCTCTCACTGATCTTGCTGTGTTTAAGAATCAACTTAATGGCTCTATTCCTTCATCATTGGGTAATTTGGCATCTTTGAATGCCCTTTATATGCACACCAATCAGCTCTCTGGTCCCATTCCTGTTGAACTTGGGAATTTGAAGTCTCTCACTGATCTTGATGTGTTTGAGAATCAACTTAATGGCTCTATTCCTTCATCATTGGGTAATTTGACATCTTTGAATGCCATTTATATGCACATCAATCAGCTCTCTGGTCCTATTCCTGTTGAACTTGGGAATTTGAAGTCTCTCACTGATCTTGCTGTGTTTAAGAATCAACTTAATGGCTCTATTCCTTCATCATTGGGTAATTTGACATCTTTGAATGCCCTTTATATGCACACCAATCAGCTCTCTGGTCCCATTCCTGTTGAACTTGGGAATTTGAAGTCTCTCACTAATCTTGCTGTGTTTGAAAATCAACTTAATGGCTCTATTCCTTCATCATTGGGTAATTTGGCATCTTTGAATGCCCTTTATATGCACACCAATCAGCTCTCTGGTCCCATTCCTGTTGAACTTGGGAATTTGAAGTCTCTCACTGATCTTGATGTGTTTGAGAATCAACTTAATGGCTCTATTCCTTCATCATTGGGTAATTTGACATCTTTGAATGCCCTTTATATGCACACCAATCAGCTCTCTGGTCCCATTCCTGTTGAACTTGGGAATTTGAAGTCTCTCACTAATCTTGCTGTGTTTGAAAATCAACTTAATGGCTCTATTCCTTCATCATTGGGTAATTTGGCATCTTTGAATGCCCTTTATATGCACACCAATCAGCTCTCTGGTCCCATTCCTGTTGAACTTGGGAATTTGAAGTCTCTCACTGATCTTGCTGTGTTTAAGAATCAACTTAATGGCTCTATTCCTTCATCATTGGGTAATTTGACATCTTTGAATGCCCTTTATATGCACACCAATCATCTCTCTGGTCCCATTCCTGTTGAACTTGGGAATTTGAAGTCTCTCACTGATCTTGATGTGTTTGAGAATCAACTTAATGGCTCTATTCCTTCATCATTGGGTAATTTGACATCTTTGAATGCCATTTATATGCACATCAATCAGCTCTCTGGTCCCATTCCTGTTGAACTTGGGAATTTGAAGTCTCTCACTGATCTTGCTGTGTTTAAGAATCAACTTAATGGCTCTATTCCTTCATCATTGGGTAATTTGGCATCTTTGAATGCCCTTTATATGCACACCAATCAGCTCTCTGGTCCCATTCCTGTTGAACTTGGGAATTTGAAGTCTCTCACTGATCTTGATGTGTTTGAGAATCAACTTAATGGCTCTATTCCTTCATCATTGGGTAATTTGACATCTTTGAATGCCATTTATATGCACATCAATCAGCTCTCTGGTCCCATTCCTGTTGAACTTGGGAATTTGAAGTCTCTCACTGATCTTGCTGTGTTTAAGAATCAACTTAATGGCTCTATTCCTTCATCATTGGGTAATTTGGCATCTTTGAATGCCCTTTATATGCACACCAATCAGCTCTCTGGTCCCATTCCTGTTGAACTTGGGAATTTGAAGTCTCTCACTGATCTTGATGTGTTTGAGAATCAACTTAATGGCTCTATTCCTTCATCATTGGGTAATTTGACATCTTTGAATGCCATTTATATGCACATCAATCAGCTCTCTGGTCCCATTCCTGTTGAACTTGGGAATTTGAAGTCTCTCACTGATCTTGCTGTGTTTAAGAATCAACTTAATGGCTCTATTCCTTCATCATTGGGTAATTTGACATCTTTGAATGCCCTTTATATGCACACCAATCAGCTCTCTGGTCCCATTTCTGTTGAACTTGGGAATTTGAAGTCTCTCACTGATCTTGATGTGTTTGAGAATCAACTTAATGGCTCTATTCCTTCATCATTGGGTAATTTGGCATCTTTGAATGCCCTTTATATGCACACCAATCAGCTCTCTGGTCCCATTCCTGTTGAAGTTGGGAATTTGAAGTCTCTCACTGATCTTGATGTGTTTGAGAATCAACTTAATGGCTCTATTCCTTCATCATTGGGTAATTTGACATCTTTGAATGCCCTTTATATGCACACCAATCAGCTCTCTGGTCCCATTCCTGTTGAACTTGGGAATTTGAAGTCTCTCACTGATCTTGATGTGTTTGAGAATCAACTTAATGGCTCTATTCCTTCATCATTGGGTAATTTGACATCTTTGAATGCCATTTATATGCACATCAATCAGCTCTCTGGTCCCATTCCTGTTGAACTTGGGAATTTGAAGTCTCTCACTGATCTTGCTGTGTTTAAGAATCAACTTAATGGCTCTATTCCTTCATCATTGGGTAATTTGACATCTTTGAATGCCCTTTATATGCACACCAATCAGCTCTCTGGTCCCATTCCTGTTGAACTTGGGAATTTGAAGTCTCTCACTGATCTTGATGTGTTTGAGAATCAACTTAATGGCTCTATTCCTTCATCATTGGGTAATTTGACATCTTTGAATGCCCTTTATATGCACACCAATCAGCTCTCTGGTCCCATTCCTGTTGAACTTGGGAATTTGAAGTCTCTCACTGATCTTGCTGTGTTTAAGAATCAACTTAATGGCTCTATTCCTTCATCATTGGGTAATTTGACATCTTTGAATGCCCTTTATATACACACCAATCAGCTCTCTGGTCCCATTCCTGTTGAACTTGGGAATTTGAAGTCTCTCACTGATCTTGATGTGTTTGAGAATCAACTTAATGGCTCTATTCCTTCATCATTGGGTAATTTGACATCTTTGAATGCCATTTATATGCACATCAATCAGCTCTCTGGTCCCATTCCTGTTGAACTTGGGAATTTGAAGTCTCTCACTGATCTTGCTGTGTTTAAGAATCAACTTAATGGCTCTATTCCTTCATCATTGGGTAATTTGGCATCTTTGAATGCCCTTTATATGCACACCAATCAGCTCTCTGGTCCCATTCCTGTTGAACTTGGGAATTTGAAGTCTCTCACTGATCTTGATGTGTTTGAGAATCAACTTAATGGCTCTATTCCTTCATCATTGGGTAATTTGACATCTTTGAATGCCATTTATATGCACATCAATCAGCTCTCTGGTCCCATTCCTGTTGAACTTGGGAATTTGAAGTCTCTCACTGATCTTGCTGTGTTTAAGAATCAACTTAATGGCTCTATTCCTTCATCATTGGGTAATTTGGCATCTTTGAATGCCCTTTATATGCACACCAATCAGCTCTCTGGTCCCATTCCTGTTGAACTTGGGAATTTGAAGTCTCTCACTGATCTTGATGTGTTTGAGAATCAACTTAATGGCTCTATTCCTTCATCATTGGGTAATTTGACATCTTTGAATGCCATTTATATGCACATCAATCAGCTCTTTGGTCCCATTCCTGTTGAACTTGGGAATTTGAAGTCTCTCACTGATCTTGCTGTGTTTAAGAATCAACTTAATGGCTCTATTCCTTCATCATTGGGTAATTTGGCATCTTTGAATGCCCTTTATATGCACACCAATCAGCTCTCTGGTCCCATTCCTGTTGAACTTGGGAATTTGAAGTCTCTCACTGATCTTGATGTGTTTGAGAATCAACTTAATGGCTCTATTCCTTCATCATTGGGTAATTTGACATCTTTGAATGCCATTTATATGCACATCAATCAGCTCTCTGGTCCCATTCCTGTTGAACTTGGGAATTTGAAGTCTCTCACTGATCTTGCTGTGTTTAAGAATCAACTTAATGGCTCTATTCCTTCATCATTGGGTAATTTGACCTCTTTGAATGCCCTTTATATGCACACCAATCAGCTCTCTGGTCCCATTCCTGTTGAACTTGGGAATTTGAAATCTCTCACTGATCTTGATGTGTTTGAGAATCAACTTAATGGCTCTATTCCTTCATCATTGGGTAATTTGGCATCTTTGAATGCCCTTTATATGCACACCAATCAGCTCTCTGGTCCCATTCCTGTTGAACTTGGGAATTTGAAGTCTCTCACTGATCTTGATGTGTTTGAGAATCAACTTAATGGCTCTATTCCTTCATCATTGGGTAATTTGACATCTTTGAATGCCCTTTATATGCACACCAATCAGCTCTCTGGTCCCATTCCTGTTGAACTTGGGAATTTGAAGTCTCTCACTGATCTTGATGTGTTTGAGAATCAACTTAATGGCTCTATTCCTTCATCATTGGGTAATTTGACATCTTTGAATGCCATTTATATGCACATCAATCAGCTCTCTGGTCCCATTCCTGTTGAACTTGGGAATTTGAAGTCTCTCACTGATCTTGCTGTGTTTAAGAATCAACTTAATGGCTCTATTCCTTCATCATTGGGTAATTTGACATCTTTGAATGCCCTTTATATGCACACCAATCAGCTCTCTGGTCCCATTCCTGTTGAACTTGGGAATTTGAAGTCTCTCACTGATCTTGATGTGTTTGAGAATCAACTTAATGGCTCTATTCCTTCATCATTGGGTAATTTGACATCTTTGAATGCCATTTATATGCACATCAATCAGCTCTCTGGTCCCATTCCTGTTGAACTTGGGAATTTGAAGTCTCTCACTAATCTTGCTGTGTTTGAAAATCAACTTAATGGCTCTATTCCTTCATCATTGGGTAATTTGACATCTTTGAATGCCCTTTATATGCACACCAATCAGCTCTCTGGTCCCATTCCTGTTGAACTTGGGAATTTGAAGTCTCTCACTGATCTTGATGTGTTTGAGAATCAACTTAATGGCTCTATTCCTTCATCATTGGGTAATTTGACATCTTTGAATGCCCTTTATATGCACACCAATCAGCTCTCTGGTCCCATTCCTGTTGAACTTGGGAATTTGAAGTCTCTCACTGATCTTGATGTGTTTGAGAATCAACTTAATGGCTCTATTCCTTCATCATTGGGTAATTTGACATCTTTGAATGCCATTTATATGCACATCAATCAGCTCTCTGGTCCCATTCCTGTTGAACTTGGGAATTTGAAGTCTCTCACTGATCTTGCTGTGTTTAAGAATCAACTTAATGGCTCTATTCCTTCATCATTGGGTAATTTGGCATCTTTGAATGCCCTTTATATGCACACCAATCAGCTCTCTGGTCCCATTCCTGTTGAACTTGGGAATTTGAAGTCTCTCACTGATCTTGATGTGTTTGAGAATCAACTTAATGGCTCTATTCCTTCATCATTGGGTAATTTGACATCTTTGAATGCCATTTATATGCACATCAATCAGCTCTCTGGTCCCATTCCTGTTGAACTTGGGAATTTGAAGTCTCTCACTGATCTTGCTGTGTTTAAGAATCAACTTAATGGCTCTATTCCTTCATCATTGGGTAATTTGACATCTTTGAATGCCCTTTATATGCACACCAATCAGCTCTCTGGTCCCATTCCTGTTGAACTTGGGAATTTGAAGTCTCTCACTGATCTTGATGTGTTTGAGAATCAACTTAATGGCTCTATTCCTTCATCATTGGGTAATTTGACATCTTTGAATGCCATTTATATGCACATCAATCAGCTCTCTGGTCCCATTCCTGTTGAACTTGGGAATTTGAAGTCTCTCACTAATCTTGCTGTGTTTGAAAATCAACTTAATGGCTCTATTCCTTCATCATTGGGTAATTTGACATCTTTGAATGTTCTTTATATGCGCACCAATCAGCTCTCTGGTCCCATTCCTGTCGAACTTGGGAATTTGAAGTCCCTCAATAAGCTTGATGTGAGCGAGAATCAACTTAGTGGTTCTATTCCTTCATCAATAGCAAACCTCAACAACATACAGTGGCTGTTCCTTGGTGGTAATAAATTATCTGGTCCCATTCCTAGCGAACTTGGGAAGTTGAAGTCTCTCACTCATCTTTCGGTGAGCAGAAATCTGCTTAATGGTTTTATTCCTTCATCATTTGGTGATTTGACATCTTTAAATTTTCTTTATATACATCACAATGAGCTTGTTGGGCGCATTCCTAATGAACTTGGGAAGTTGAAGTCTCTCACTGATTTTAAGGTGAACAACAATAAAATTAGTGGTTCTATTCCTCCAGAGTTTGGAAATTTAACTCAACTACAAAGACTTGATTTGTCTTCGAATCATTTGCTTGATGAGATCCCAAAGGAGTTTGGGAAGATGAAAAATATGTTGGAAGTGTACTTGGCAGGCAACCATCTTTCAAGTGTTATACCTCTAGAGCTTGGATATTGTGAACTCCTTGAAGTACTCGATCTATCCAAAAACAGATTGAATGGGTCGATTCCAACAAGTATCGGTCAATGGGAACAGATCCACTACTTGAATCTTAGTAATAACAAGCTCAGTGAGAAAATTCCATCCGAAATTGGTAAATTAGTTCATCTTACACACCTTGATTTATCTCAGAATTTTCTCACAAAAGATATACCAGCTGAAGTTCAAAGTTTGCAGAGTTTGCAAAAATTGGATTTTTCTCACAATAGACTATCTGGTTCTATTCCTGATGCTTTTGTAAATTTGCCTCGTGGGATTGATATCAACCTTTCTTTCAATAAGCTCTCAGGTCCAGTCCCCCTTTCCGCTAACTTTGTGAATGCGTCCATTGAAAACAATCCAGATTTGTGTGGGAATATTACCGGATTGAAACTTTGTCCAAGTCAGATTATGAAGAAGAAAAATGATCCCTTTGATCACAAGCTCATCCTTGTAATTACGCTCCCTCTTATCGGGGTTGTTTTACTTGGTGTATTCATGTATTGCCTCATTTCTTATCAACAACAAAAGAAAAAGTCTCCACAAAAACCATCGGACGAAGAAAGTGGTGATTATTTCTCTATTACAAATTTTGATGGAAAAGTGGTGTATGTTGAAATCTTGAAGGCAACAAATGATTTCGATGAAGCATACTGCATTGGGACTGGAGGATATGGGACTGTGTACAAAGCCGAGCTACAACCTAACAATGTGGTAGCTGTCAAGAAACTTCACTCATCATCTGAGAATGTTGATCATAATGGATTCCTTAATGAGGTACGAGCATTAACGAACATAAGGCATCGAAACATAGTGAAACTCTATGGATATTGCTCCCACGTTTGCCACTCATTTTTAATTTATGAATACCTCGAAAAGGGAAGCCTTGGATCAATCTTAAGAAGCGATGTCTTAGCAAAAGAATTGGATTGGTTGAAAAGGGTCAATATTGTAAAGGGCGTAGCTAATGGTTTGGCTTATATGCATCACGACTGCTCACCTCCTATAATTCATAGAGACATTTCTATTGCCAACATCCTTCTTGATTCTGATTGTGAGGCACATATTTCTGATTTTGGCACATCCAAGCTTTTGAAGCTCGATTCATCCAACTGGACTGCAATTGCAGGCACCTATGGTTACATTGCACCAGGTGACACATTCTTTTGATTGTGCCTCTACATATTCTTAAGTTTCATGATATATATAAATAAGTATATGCACATATATGTATCTATGTTAGAATCTTGTGGGGTTGATATAGCTCTTTGTTTTTGTCTCATGTTTGTTTGAATGTAGAGCTTGCTTATACAATGGTGGCTACTGAGAAATGCGATGTGTATAGCTTTGGAGTTGTTGCAGTAGAAGTGGTAATGGGAAAGCATCCAGGAGATCTCATAACATCTTTTCCAACATTGTCTGATGATTATTTGGTGCCAGCAAACGTGGGAGATAGTCGGATACCTCCTCCCTCATCACAAGTTGAGAAACAAGTTAGGTTGGTTTTGAGTCTCTCAAGAGCATGTTTGAACTCCAATCCACATGAAAGACCAACAATGCAACAAGTTTCAAATCTGTTAATGAAGGATCAGCTTTGAATTGACATCTCTTGGGCTGATCGAAATAGTGCACTTTCAGTGTTCTTTTCTTTTCATTAGTTCCTATATGCATCATGTCAATATGTATTCATATGAATGGCTTTTTGTTAAGAAACTTCACATATGTTTGTGAACAAATAAGTAAATGAAAATCACAAAAAAGTCAAGCTTTGACTACCTGAGTGTTGGATGTAATCTTATTAATTAATGCAAGTATAAAAAGCTTCTTCATCTGAATCTCCCTTCCATGTCTATTGGTAGCTAGAACCAAAATGACACCAGTAGTTTCATGGATACTCAATGGATCATGGAAGAAATTGCAAAGTGATTGTCGTTTGAGAATATTGTTACTGCAAATCAGGAAAGAAATAGAACAAGGTCCCTCCCTCCACATATATTGATGGGCATCAGCTTTTTCCAAAGACATGCTATTTAATGTTAACCAAGTTTTTCCAAAGACACCATAAGAACATTAAACAGCTACAAAAATAGGTAAGTCTGGTTCACATTTTAAGTGTAAAATCAGCTAATATGTCAATAGCATTACCTGGAAATCATACTTCTCTCATTCTGTATTGGTGTATTGGGTGTCTTGGAGACCATTTATTTTCTGTAAACATTCTTTGTTTTCAACTACTCTATGATATCAATACACTACACTATGAACAAACCAATACCATACAGCTGATGTGGCATTAAATTCAGAAAAAAAAAATTAAAAAAAAAATCATTGAGGCATTTCATCAAACAGTTAATATTCATTAGACTAACATTTTTGCAAGGAGCATGTACAAGCGATCCTAAATGGAGTGTTGGAAGAAGATAGAACATAAAAATGAGGAAAGACACCAATACCGACCTTTTAATTAATTGATATCCACTTCAACGATCCTGACCACCACTTCAAACCACTCTGCGTCTACTGTGTAATCACCAATCTGACTTTAAGTTGATAAATTTTGTGCAATTTGGATGGATTCAAATGATTTGCTTGTGGTTTCTGCACTTGGATTCAAATGATTTGGATGGATAAATTGACTTCGTCCATGGTATAAGCAGGGGTCGGAGAGTAGAATTGTAGGGTGCCTTGTGCTATATATGGTCTCTTTGGAATCTCGAATTGGTTTTGTCAATGGTGTAAGCTAGTCTTGAAACCCTCGTCTTCAATGTCTGAGAAGGCGAGGATGTTGTGAACTTCTCCAAACAGGGGCCTGAAGGTATAGAAATGTTGGGTGCCTTGTGTTATACAGTGTTTGATCTGTTTAGAAAACATGCAATTCCAGAGTTTTTAATCATTGTTATAATCATTAAAGATAAAGTGTTTGATGAGATTCAATTGCTATCTTTTAACTGGGTAAATAACAGAGGCAGTAGATTCAAACTTGCAATGGAGAACTGTTGCATTGATCCTGTTTCTTCCTGCCTGCATTAGGGGGGGGGGGGGGGGGGGGGGGGGGGGGGGGGGAGGGGGATTTGTGGTGTTGATGAATGGATAAGTAGCAGAGGCAGTAGTTTATGGTGTTGTACATACATGCTGTGAGATGGCTTCCTCCCTTTCGATTCAACTTTTGACTATTTTGCCCTTGGCACTGCTTTGGTAAAATTCAAACGTTTTTGGGAGCATTGATCAATTTCATAGGTATGTTTTCTTTTAGAAAGAAAGTTTTATTAGAATTACTTGGAAAACAAACATAAATGTAATCTAAGTTGTAGTGCACTTTTTATTCCAACAAAAAATCTGTCGCGAATTCTGTCACTAATATGTGAAGATAAGGACCCTAAGAGAAAGAATTGATCATGAAATGTCAAACAAACCATAACATACTTGAAGTCTCTCACTGGTCTTTCTTTGTTCAACAATCAACTAATTGGTTCTATTCCTTCATCATTGGGTAATTTGACATCTTTGAATGCTCTTTATTTGTACCAAAATCACCTCTCTGGTCCCATTCCTTTTGAACTTGGGAATTTAAAGTCTCTCACTGGCCTTTCTTTGTTCAACAATCAACTTATTGGTTCTATTCCTGCATCATTGGGTAATTTGACATCTTTGAATGTCCTTTATTTGTACAAAAATCAACTCTCTGGTCTCATTCCTATTGAACTTGGGAATTTAAAGTCTCTCAGTCATCTTGATATGAGTGAGAATCAACTTAATGGCTCTATTCCTTCATCATTGGGTGATTTGACATCTTTGAATAAACTTCATTTGTTTCAAAATCAACTCTCTGGTCCCATTCCTACTGAACTTGGAAATTTGAAGTCTCCCACTGATCTTGCGGTGTATAAAAATCAACTTAGGGGTTATATTCCTTCATCACTAGCTAATCTGAGCAATGTACAATGGCTGACCCTCAATAACAATAAATTATATGGTCCCATTCCTAGTGAACTTGGGAAGTTGAATTCTCTCACTCATCTTTCGGTAAGCAGAAATCAACTTAGTGGTTCTATTCCTTCATCATTGGGTAATTTGACATCTTTGAATGTCCTTTATTTGTACCAAAATCAACTCTCTGGTCTCATTCCTATTGAACTTGGGAATTTGAAGTCTCTCACTCTTCTTGATGTGAGTGAGAATAAACTTAATGGCTCTATTCCTTCATCATTGGGTGATTTGACATCTTTGAAGAAACTTTATTCACTCCAAAATCAACTCTCTGGTCCCATTCCTATTGAACTTGGGAATTTGAAGTCTCTCACTGATCTTGACGTGAGCGACAACAAACTTAGTGGTTCTATTCCATCATCACTAGCAAACCTCAGCAACATACAGTGGCTGACCCTCGGTGGTAATAAATTATCTGGTCCCATTCCTAGTGAAATTGGGAAGTTGAAATCTCTCACTCATCTTTCGGTGAGCAGAAATCAACTTAGTGATCTTATTCCTTCATCATTTGGTGATTTGACATCTTTAAATTTCCTTTATATGCATAACAATGAGCTTGCTGGTCCCATTCCTAGTGACCTTGGGAAGTTGAAGTCTCTTACTGATTTTAAGGTGAACAACAATAAAATTAGTGGTTCTATTCCTCCAGAGTTTGGAAATTTAACTCAACTACAAAGACTTAATCTGTCTTCAAATCATTTGGTTGGTGAGATCCCAAAGGAGATTGGGAAGATGAAAAGTATGTTGGAACTGTATTTGGCTGGCAACCAACTTTCAGGTGTTATACCTCTGGAGCTTGGATTTTGTGAACTCCTTGAAGTACTTGATCTATCAAAAAATAAATTGAATGGGCCGATTCCAAAAATTATTGATCAGTGGGCACAAATCCACAACTTGAATCTTAGTAATAACAAGCTCAGTGAGAAAATTCCATCTGAGATTGGGAAATTAGTTCATCTTACGGAACTTGATTTATCTCACAATTTTCTAATGAAAGAGATACCATCTGAAGTTCAACATTTGCAAAGTTTGCAAAAATTGGATCTTTCTCATAATAAACTATCTGGTTCTATTCCTGATGCATTTACAAGTTTGCCTGGCGGGATTGATATCAATCTTTCTTTCAATAAGCTCTCCAGTCCAATCCCCCGTTGCGCTAACTTTGTAAATGCATCCATCGAAAGCAATTCGGATTTGTGTGGGAATGTTACGGGAGTGAAACTTTGTCCTAGTCAGATTATGAAGAAGAACAATGATCTCTTTCATCACAAGCTCGTCCTTGTAATTACACTCCCTCTTATTGGGACTGTTTTACTTGGTGTATTCACGTACTACCTCATTGCTTATCAACAAAAAAAGAAAAAGTCTCCAAAAAAACAATTGGACGAACAAAGTGGTGATTATTTCTCTATTACAAGTTTTGATGGAAAAGTGGTGTTTGCTGAAATTTTGAAGGCAACAAATGATTTCGATGAATCATATTGCATTGGGACCGGAGGATATGGGACTGTGTACAAAGCCGAGCTACAACCTAACAATGTGGTAGCTGTCAAGAAACTTCACTCAGGATCTGAAAATGTTGATCATAATGGATTCCTTAATGAGGTACGAGCATTAACGAACATAAGGCATCGAAACATAGTGAAACTCTATGGATATTGCTCTCATGTTCACCACTCATTTTTGATTTATGAATACCTTGAAAAGGGAAGCCTTGGATCAATCTTAAGAAGCGATGTCTTAGCAAAAGAATTGGATTGGTTGAAAAGGGTAAATATTGTAAAGGGTGTAGCTAATGGTTTGGCTTATATGCATCACGACTGCTCACCTCCTATAATTCATAGAGATATATCCATAGCCAACATCCTTCTTGATTCTGATTATGAAGCACATATTTCTGATTTTGGCACATCCAAGCTTTTAAAGCTCGATTCATCCAACTGGACCGCAATTGCAGGCACCTATGGTTATATTGCACCAGGTAACACAATCTTGTGATTGTAGTTCTACATCTTCTTAAGTTTCATGGTATATATAAATATGTAAACGTAGATATATGTATATATGTTAGAATCGTGTGGGGTTGATATTTGTTTTTTTTTCTCATGTTTCTTTGGATGTAGAGCTTGCTTATACGATTGTGGCAAATGAGAAATGTGATGTGTATAGCTTTGGAGTTGTTGCACTAGAAGTTATAATGGGAAAGCATCCAGAAGATCTCGTAACATCTTTACCAACATTGTCTTCTGATTATCTGGTGCCAGAAAATGTGGAAGATAGTCGGATACCTCCTCCCTCATCCCAAGTTGAGAAACAAGTTAGGTTGGTTCTGAGTCTCGCAAGAGCATATTTGAACTCCAATCCACTTGAAAGACCAACAATGCAACAAGTTTCAAATCTGTTAATGAAGGATCTGCTTTGAATTGACATCTCTTGCCTGATCAGTATAGTGTACTTTCAGTGTTCTCTACTTTTTTTTAAGTTCCCTATATGCACCCTGCCAATATGTGTTCATTTGAATGGCTTTTTGTTAAGAAACTTCACATATGTTTGTGGTAGTAAAGAAATAAGTCAATGAAGATTGCTATACTTTTAAAAACACACCACTAGAAACTAAGTACAATGCCATACACACATCCTCCAAACAAGAAATTATGTAAAATTTTGTTGGCATGCTTTTTATATTGGTTTCAATTTTTATTTATTTAGTAAGCTACATGTTTTAAAATGAATCATTATTATAACGATGTCATACTTTTAAAAAAAATATCTGTCTTACGGTTTTATCCTCACACAACATGTGGGTACACACATGGTTAATATGATATTGGGCCATAGTTTGGGTCGTACATCACGTTATATAACCTGTACCCCACCTAAGTCCTTCAAATATACAATATATATTTCTATTCTAGATTATATGACTGACCAATCAAAAATAATGTTGGGATATGTCATTGGATAGTTTCGTCAAACACATGGCTTTATAGATGAGATGTGTCTTTACAAAGATGGAAAATTTTAAACATTAACAAAAAAAGAATCATATATCAATGCATTTTAAACATTCTGGAACATTTTTACTCACACTATATTCCTTGCATGCTTTTTAGCTATTCAATTCCAAATTTGACAACCTAAAACATTTACACAAGAGAACTAAATAAATAGTTCAAATAAAACATACATGACTAATTCTAGTTATTGGTATGCATTTCACCTCTTTGAAATATAACTAGGATAGGAGTTCATGTGGATTCAACTTCTTACTGGTTTATGGCTCATCTCCTCTTCATTTGATTTCAACATGATATGGCATGAGATGGATGTAATGTTAAATGATTTTATGTATCACAAAATATGTCAAGCTTTGGCAACGTAAATACCTCAAAAATGTGACATCCATCTTGTATCTGAAGATATCATGTCACCACCTACTATGATTGCCATTGGCCTAATGTCCATAAAGGTTGGTAGGGAATCAGTGTTTATTTCTTATGTTACACAAACAATTACTTGAAAACTTTTCTCTGGAGCATTGTTACTGCAAACAAATAAAACAAATATGAATTTGCGTATTCAACATGATTTGGTTGTGGTTTCTGCACTTGGGAATCTGGAATTAGTTTTGTCAATGGTGTCGAAACCCTAGATTCTTCCTGTTTCTTCCTGACTGCATTCTCATGGGAGGGGGGTTGTCTGGTGCTTAAAATCATATTGGCGTTTGCGTTTTCACAGCCTTTGCAGATTGAATCGGCAACTGTTTGTTTTCCATGGTCTGGTGTTGAATTCGTGATGTTGATGAATTGGGTAAATAACAGAGGCAGTAGCTTTATGGTGTTGTACATACATGCTGTGAGATGGCTTCCTCCCTTTTGATTCAACTTTTGACTATTTTGCCCATGGCATTGCTTTGGTAAAAAATTCAACGTTTTTGGTTGGTGCTGCTACATACATGCTGTGAGATGGCTTTCTCCTTTTCGATTCAATTTTTGACCATTTTGCCCCTGGTGTTGCTTTGGCAAAATTCAACCGTTTTTTTTGGTGCTACCCTTGCTTTCATCTCAAGCCTTCATGTGCACAATTCTTTCTTACGATGTAGAGATATCAAAGTTTATAGTTTTCTCCATGCGTACACAGATGACTCTCGATCTACCGGGGGGATATAGTGGCGAGTCTAGAATAGAAAACCATATGGTTTACTAATTTTTCTATATATTTTTTCTATACAAATTCAAAGAATTTTATAATTAAGGTAGGTCATTAAAAAATTTCTATAGAGTATTTAGATAAATTGAAAAAATTAGATGGGTCCTAGGACCCACCTTCCTTATACCTAGCCTACCACCACTGGGGGATATGTCATCTTTCTCGGTTCCAAAATTAAACACTTGGTTATCTCATGGTCTGCTAAAAAACAAAAGACTGTCTCGCGGTCCTCAACGGAGTCCGAATACAAAGCTTTAGTTGATACCGTGGCTGAACTCACTTGGCTGCAAACACTACTCGCTAAGAATCTTGTGGGTTGATATAGATTTTTTTTTTTTTTTTTTTTAATAATCTCATGTTTCTTTGGATATAGAGTTTGCTTTTATGATGGGGGCAAATGAGAAATGCAATGTGTATAGCTTTGGAGTTGTTGCACTAGAAGTAGTCATGGGAAAGCATCTTGGAGAACTGATAACATCTTTACCAACATTGTCTACTGATTCTTTGGTGCCAACAAATGTGGGAGATAATCGGATACCTCCTCCCTCGTCCCAACTTGAGAAACAAGTTAAGTTGGTTCTGAGTCTCTCGAGAGTGTGTTTGAACTTGAATCCATGTGAAAGACCAACAATGCAACAAGTTTCAAATCTATTAATGAAGGATCTGCTTTGAAATGGCTTCTTTGGGCTGATCGATATAGTGTACTTTCAGTGTTCTTTTCTTTTCGTAAGTTCCAATATGAATGTTTCAATATGTATTCATTTGAATGGTTTTTTGTTAAGAAGATTGCTATACTTCTAAAAACTCACTACCGGAGAAGCTATGTAAAATTTTGTTGGTATACTTTTTATATTTGTTTTAATTTTTGTTTATTAGTAAATTACATGATTCAAAAGGATTAATTATTATAGTTTTTTTTAAAACATATTTTTCCATTAAATAAAATTAATTATCATCGTACAACAAGTAAGATGGCAACTTTATTCCCGTAGTACGTATGGGTAAAAAATATACCCTTTACCCTACCTAAGTCATTCAAATATACAAAAGATATGTTTCTATTTTAGATTATGTGATGAGCAATTAAAGGTATTGGTGAAAGATAATGGAGAATTTTATGAAACACATGCTATTATAGATGAGACGTATCTTTGCAAATATGGAAAATTTTGAATAACATAAGATGAAGGGTGATTACTAAAATAAGATGAAGAAGATAGACTAAAATAACATAAGAATTTCATTAATTTTTCTGCTTAATATTCATGCCAAGGATGATTACCATTTATAGGAAAGGAAATAACTTGCTAACTAGGAATAAGGAAACATGCATGCTGAATTGAAACGTGGGTGAGCCCTAACTTGAAAATTTGTTATTTTATTTTTAATGCCGGTCATGAGGGTGTTGATGGTGGTCATTTGTGTGATAATTAACATCAAAACAGTGAAGATTAGCAATGGAAATAAAAAATGAGTGTGGAGAGTTGCTTGTTGATAGTTGGCAGTGTGTCGTCGTATCTTCGCGGGGAGGCATGATGAACGAGAATGAAAGCATCATTTATAGAAGCCAATTAAAAATGGTCAATCTCCTAAGAATAATATAAGAAGATAGATGATAGAGCTGATTATGGATGATTAGTCCCCAAGAACAAGGTTAGAAATCAAACTAAAAACATAACTTTTTCCATTCCATTCGTAATGGAAATACATTCATATAAATAACTAAAGAAAATCCTACTACTAGCTAATAATAAGGAAAACATGCATCACGGGTGTAATGCAAAATAGTGAACGATGCTTAATATTCATGCCAACGATGATTACCATTTATAGGAAAGGAAATAACTTGCTAACTAGAAATAATGAAACATGCATGTTGTATTGAAACGTGCGTTAGCCCTAACTTGAGAAAACTACTTTTATTGGCAAATGGAAAATTCACTTGGTCTTCTTCATGCAACGTGTGTTCTAGCTTTCTGCTTCAAGACTTGTAAGGATCAGACCATGGGGGTGGTCTGGAATACCATCTTAGACACGTATCAATTAGCTATAATTTGGTACATATATAGTAATTTGGGTATTATATATGTGAGTAATGTGTATGTATGTGTATGTATACACATTTATATATTAAGTATAAGTTGGGAAAACTAGATAATCATGTATAATAAATGTGTGAAAAAACCCAAGTGAAAAAACAACGTTTGGTGCCCATTCTTTTCGAGATTTCGGGCACCAAACATCGTTTTTTTTCTTTTGCTTCATTTTTTTCGCACCGCTACTATACATGATTATTTATATCTTCCCAAATCTATACTAAACTATTGAAATCATTTTGTCAAAGTTGTAGTGTTTAGTCATCAACTCCCACACATGATAATCATTCCTTCAAACACTACCAACCACCTATCCCAAATCACCATTGCAATCCTTCAACACCACCAACCAACCTATTTATGTATGTGTATTTGAATGTGTGTGTGTGTATATATATATATATATATATATATATATATATATATGTGTGTGTGTGTGTGTGTGTATAGGTATGGATGTTTATGTAAGTATGTGAATGTATTAATAAGCATTATAATGTTAAACAGTGAAATGAGTAATGCATCTCAGAGGTGCACACAACTGTATCTGTATGTATGTATGTATGTATGTATGTATGTATGTATGTATGTATGTGTGTGTGAATGTATAATGGTAAGCGCGAAATGAGTAACGGATCGAAAGGTGCACATGGCTTTACACACGTAGATATTAGGTATAATTTTGTAAAAGTGTAGATAATCATGTATAACAGAGGTGCAAAAACCCCGAAGCGAAAAAAACGAAGTTCGGTTCCCGAAATCTCAAAAATAAAGAAAATCTGTAGGTAATCCGTCGGAAAATAGCGACGGATGGCCGTTTCCATCGGTAATACGTGCATCGTCAGTAATTACCGACGGAAACGGCCATCCGTCACTATTTTCCGACGGATTACCTACATATTTTATTTGTTTTTGAGATTTAGGAACCGAACTTCGATTTTTTTCTCACCTCTACTATACATGATTATCTACACTTTTATCAACTTATACCTAATATCTATGTGTCTAGAGCTATGTGCACCTTCGATCTGTTACTTATTTCATGCTTTAGCATTACAATCACTACTTTCACATATACACAAATAGACACATTTAGACACTGTAACAACCCAAATTTCCAAATATTTTTTTTTTTGCATTTTTAAATAACAAAATCATTTAAAATAAACATGAGATGCTAACCTCAATTGTTTTCAAAATTCATAACATCAACATGTTATTCATAATATCAGAGTGTCCCCAAATAAAATCGTTGGAGACTACATGTCACGTCATCACATCATACTCTTGCCCTTAGATCCTGAAGTACCTGAAACAACCAACAAACTGTAAGCTAGTGCTTAGTGAGTTCCCCAGAGCATACCCCACCCAATCCACATATCCACATAATCCATATTAGATATATCAGCTACATAAACCACATAATCCATACATACAAACATATAAGAATGTCGTGGAAACCCTCCAAGGTCTTACTCCAGGATGTCATGGGCTCCCCCATGGTCTTATACCTACCTGTCGTGGGCTCCTCCCAGGGTCTTATTGTTGGATTTAGTGTCTAAGCCCATAACTATAACTGGGATGTACTTGACCTGATTGTAGCATGGTCCTTTTGGGTTGCCTTCACTAGTGCAATCTGATAGGATGAACTTTTGAGAATAAGGTTATTTATGATTTATTAATATATCACAAATATAATATATTAATATGAAATCATATTATTTAATTAGTATTTATCAAGAATTAATTTGGAATTAATTTTGTGGTCAAAAGAGACTAATTAAATATATGGGGATTGATTATGTAAATAAATGATTCTTATAGTGTGGCCCAATGATCCATTATTATTTAGATGGGCTAAACCAATGAGATAATCCTTGGATAGTCGATGGAGGTTAAACTCATGGAGCATAACGATGTGAAAGGTCATGGAGCATTAGGGTTTGCATGGATATAAACCTAGCTTAGCAACACTATAAAAGCATACCCCTAGTCCCAAAATCGACCACCCATTCATTCTAAGAGAATGAAGTTGATTTTGTGCTAAGTAACCTATTCTCTCAAGCCTCCTATTGCATATTGGTGTTTGTGAACCATTAGAGGCATCACACTTGGGGTGCTCAAGCTTTCAAAGGTAAAGAACCACAAGTGTGGCAATGTGGGGGCAAAGGGTAGCTTGGTGTTAATTATAGATCAATGGAACGTGTGTGGTTAACTGTCACATTGATTAGGTGATTTGTAACATCGGGTGTACCAAGCTAATTTTCATTGTTATTCACACCTTGTGTGTGATCCTCTGCATCTCAGTCACAACCTAGACAATCTATTTCATTTTTCATGGTGGAAATTGGTAAATCGTCATTTACTACCTTCAAATATTTTACAATTGGATTACGACATCCCTCTTCGCAATTGTAAAATATTATGTTAGGTCCTAGCCTTAATATCTCATTTGGGTGTAATATTAAGGATTATCATCTAAGCTAAACTTTGCTCTTCTTCCTTTTCAGATGTCGATCCCAAACAATGCTTCCACCCCAATCCCTTAAGGCTATTTCTCCCTCATGAACCTATGTGGGAGCGTCATTTTCGATGGCTCGAACTTCAATGACTGGATTCGAAACATCTGAATGGCTATTCGTTATGAGGACAAAGAATATGTCCTGGATAAAGAGGTAAAGGAGATTGATGTCACCACTGCTACTCCCGAACAAATCACTGAACATACTACTCGTGAGAGGGATGCGACAAAGGTGTCGTGTCTAATGATAACTAACATGATTGTTGAGCTGCAGAAGTCCTATGAGGACTACTATCCTTTTGAAATGTATCAAGATTCGATGAAAATATACCATCAAAGTGCTCGACAGGAGAGGTATGAGATCATTGCCTCCATGATCACAACCAAAATGATAGATGGAGAGTCTATCACGGCCCACTTGCAAAAGATGCAGAGATATGTGGACCGCTTTCTAAAATTAAATGTCAATTTTGACGAACAGTTGGCCATAGACATAATTCTACACTCTTTACCTTCTTATTATATTCAATTTCATATGACCTATCATATGAACAAGGAGGAGGTCACTCTTAGCAAGCTTCAAGGCCTTCTAAGAACTGCAAAAAGCAACTTGAAAGGCAAGTCAGTTGTGTCTACTCCTACTACTACTACTACTGCCCCTGTTTTGGCAATTAGACACGGGAAGGGAAAGAAGAGGAAGGCTCCCTACAAGAGCCACGAATGAAAGTATCTTGATGGATCCTCTTCAAGTGGGACCAAAGTTGGTTCTGCTAATCCATCTTCCAATCCGAAGGATGCTGACTGCTTCCATTGCCATGAAAAAGGGAACTGGAAACGAAGTTGCCCAAGTACTTGCAAGACATAAAGGATGGAAAGATCAAACCCTCATTTGTAGGTGTTTACACTATTCAATATAATAACTTATCACATGATAATTCTTAGGTCCTTGATACAGGTTGTGGATTTCACATTTGTTATGATTTGTTGGGACTAAAAAGAATTAGGGATGTGGAGCACGGGAAGATAAACTTCATCATGGGAAATAGGAAAATGCGCCTGTGATCAAGATTGGATTTTATTCTTTATTGCTTAGTAATGGTTTAAATTTAGATTTGAATAATTTTTGTTACTCGACCGATAGGGCGAGAAATATTATTTCCTTTCACAATTTGTATAAACAAGGTTTTACATTTTCTTTTGATAATGAAGTTGGTACTATTAATGCTTATTATAATGGTGTATTTTATTTTGAATCATTACCTTGTAATGGTATATAGGAAACTATGATGATTGTAGATAACTTAGAAAATAATGTGTTGAGCATTGATTTGTCCAATGTTTTGCACAATGCATGCTTGTGGCATTGTCGTCTTGGACATGTCAACAAGAAGTGCATAACCCAACTCTAAAAGGATGGAGTTTTGGAATCATTCGACTTAAAGTCGGATGACACTTGCAAGTCTTGTTTACTTGGAAAGATGACCAAGTCACCCTTCACTGGTACTTGTGAAAGGGGTGAAGGTTTGTTGGATCTCATACACACTGATGTGTGTGGACCTTTTAGAACCGCCACAAGGGAGGCTAACCGCTTCTATGTGACTTTTACTGATGATTATAGTGGGTATGGCTATATCTACTTAATCAAGCCTAAGTCAAAAAAATTTGAAAAGTTCAAAGAGTTTAAGCAAGAAGTGGAGAATCAATTGGACAGGAAGATAAAGATGCTACGATCCAATCGTCGATGAGAGTATCTTAGTATCGAGCTCCTTAACTATCTTAAGGAATCTAGAATTGTTTCACAATTGACGCCACCTAGGACACCACAACTTACTGGTGTGGCTAAGAGGCGCAATAGAACTGTAACGCCGTAAATTTAAAAAAAAAACATCATTTAGAAACACAATTATCTCATTTCATAATCACAAAAATCCCACAAATATAAAGTTATCAAAACACATGTTCCAAAACTAGATATATCACAAAATCCAGGTGCCTCCAAAAAATATCTCCAACTCGGGTGTGTATACAATTAAGCCAGTGCTTTCCCGTGATCCTGAGAGGTACCTAAAACACATAACACGGTAAGCACGAAGCTTAGTGAGTTCCCTAAAATACCACATACACAAATAATAAGCCTCTCATGGCTATAACTCGACATGGACCCTCCGATCTCATGCGTCTCGCTGTGGACCCTCTAGTCATGTGTCTCAGTGAGGACCCTCTGGTTCCCATACTCCCTGCCTCGACCAAACCCTAAAGTCAACAAAAGTCAACACTCGAGTCAACTGTTCATGTTAACACGACTTGTTGAGTGAAACTATGTGACTCACCGAGTCCCCCTTGTTCCTTTAGAAACTTGTGAAGACCCAACTCAACTCGTCAAGCTATCTCACCAACTCACCAAGTTACCCCTATCCAGACTCATCGGGAAAAATCCTAGCCGACTCGTCAAGTTAGATCTTTGACTCGTCGAGTCCCTTAAGTTAAATTCTCATTCAGACGTTTTAAGGCAAATTTATCAACTCGTCGAGTCCCTTAAGTCAAACCCTAGCAAACTCATCGAGTCAACTCTTTGTTTTCTTTTGTTTGTAATTGTAAAGAGTGTGTTCATACAAAATCCAATATTTTCATTAGTATGAACTGAAATCGAAGGTAATTCCTTTGTATCATTTCCTTTGTAAGGAGTGTGTTCCCAGAAAATCCATATTTTCTGATTCATGAGAAATTGTAGTCTTAAACCCTAAGACTAGAAGTGTAAGAGACTTAATACTTGAAAAAAGATTTGTTGCTTTATAGTTTAATAAAACCAATAAAGTGTCAGCTTCCCGTAAACCGAAATAGTATGTTAATCCCTATGGGAGTTCTTATAACCATACTAATATGACTGATATGCCTGAACACGACATTCTTCAAACGTCGGAGCCGCGGGGGGGGGGGGGGGGGGGACCTTTGTCATCCTAAACTTGCCGGTCTAACTGTAGTGAACAGCTGAGGTGTGGGGTTGTCAATCCCGTATAGATCTATATACAACGGTCTCGCTCTCCCTCCAGGAAACTCTGGTTATAATGCAGGACTTACGGTGTACGCTAGGTAGGTATGACGAAAAAAAGTCTCACAAGAGCATTAACTAATTTACGTGAACTTTGACCCCACTCGTTGAATATTGAAAACAACCTTACTAGTGTAAATTTATGACTGCATTTTTATGACACGCGTTTTACAGCTTTATGACATACAAGTTATAACTTGTACTTTCAAAAGCTTTATGATGGACAGATTATGACACGCAAAATTTTCTGTTCTATAATTATGTTTTGTATACCATTTTGGTTAAATTATTTATAATACTTTTTATAAATAATCATTAATGGACTTGTCTACTTGTAATGTATGTTGTGTAAATAGCATAATCCTATAAGTTTTTAAACCATTAAAATGGTGACAACATATTAGGACTATTTTTCTAGTAAAAATTATTTTTAGTAAAATAATCAAGTTTTCTAGTTTGTTCAACACACCAAAATTTTGTTTAAGAGTTTTGTAACACAAAATATACTATTTTGTTGTAACTCTAGCATGTCACGATTTTCACAAAAATGTATATAGAAAATTTGAAATTTATTATGTTCCAATAAATGTTTAAAAATGTATATGTTCCAAGTGTTAACATACTTGAGCCCAACACTCATATTTTAGCTATTTTTGAGTGTACAACCCATAACCATAAGTTTTCATGTAATATATATATATATATATATATATATATATATATATATATATATATATATATATATATATATATATATTAACAAACACATTACCCACGATTTTTATGAAAAAACATATGATAAAAACCTTTTTGTACAAGTTCTAGTTGTATTTTCAACACATAACTAAGATGTGTGCTATTACCCAAAGGTTAAACACATAACACCTAGGTGCATGCAATTATGGTTAAACGAGATTTGACTGGTATTCCCCCCCCCCCCCCCCCCCCCCCCCCCAAAAAAAAAAAAAAAAAGTATGAAAAACACGAAAATAGTGGGGTATGAAGCTCACCTTGGTTGATTTCATGTGGTAGGAAGAAAGGAGAGTGAAGAGATTTTCGAGAATAGACTTGAACTTAAAGAGATTCTCGAAAATGGATAGTGTTCTAAGAAGCTACACACAAAAATGGTGTGTAAATGTGATGATCTTAACCTTTTGGTGTATGAAATCACTTGAGTTATACAAGAACTTACCTTGATTTCTTAGGACCACTTGAAGATGCAACTTTTCTTTGGAGTTAGTTTCAAAATTTTGAGAGAAAAATGAGAGGATTTAAGAGAGTTTGGAGTGGGATGAATCGCAAATGAATGTTGTGTCTGTGTGTGAGTTTATGGTCGAAAATAAGATGGAAAGGGGGAAAAGAGTTGACTTTGTGGCTTGGTGATGTGAAGCTTGCATGGGTACATTGTAGTCCATAGCATTGGTGTATGTTGGGTAATAAGGAGGTGGCATACTTTTAATCCATTCCTTTATCTCTTATTTTCTCATTTTTTGTTTACTTAACCATAACCGACCCCATATAGGGTTTTCGGTCCAAAAGAGAGCCCAAAAGAAATGGGTTTTGATTTTTGGCTTGGCCCAATAGGAATTTTCGGTCCATTAAAGCCCAAAGGAGTGCTCTCGGCCCAATAAAGTTCACGGAAAAAGTCTTCGGTCCAGTAAGGCCCAATGAAGGGTTATCGGCCCAATGGAAAGCCCAATAGAAGTTTTCTACCCAATAGGTTCCAAAGGAAAAGTTCACCAAAGTCTCACTAAAGTCTCACATTTTGAAACGAAAACCAAAACATAATACAATTTTTTTGAAAAGTACAAAAAAAGGATATTCAAATTAAATAGTTTAAATGAAGAGGTTGTTGGTAGTCTTAAGACATAAGTAGAATAAAATAGTTAAATTATTAATTTTAATATAACTTAGATGGTTAATTTAAATCAAAATTTTAGTTAAACTTGGAAAAATTGAGAGACTAATTTACAAATACTTAAAGGTTATAAATCATACTGTTAAGCCTAAATTGTAATCATAAGTTAACAAAAAAAAGACCATGAAAATATTTGTTATAATCATTAAGAGTTTTCAAATAAGTAGCTTAAAAATAACTTACAATAAAAATAGTTAAAAGTAATATTATATAAAAAAATTATAATGTTATATTTAAAACCAAAAACAATATTTGTTGTTTTAAATAATCATAATCAAAGAAACTAATAATATTCATAGAAAACTTTTATAAAAATTAAATGTCTAAAACCAAATTAAAATAATTAAGAGTTTCCTAATATATTATTTTAAATAACTTACAACAACAATAATTAAATGTAACATTATAAAGAAAAATTATATTGTTACCTTTAAAAACAAAAAAATGTTTGATGTTTAAAATAATTAGAATGATAGAAATTAAAATATTAAGCAAATAAATTTTTTAAAATTAATTAATCATAACAACACATATAAATATCATTAAACTATATATTATATTTAATTTTATTAATGAGTAACCCGCAGGTAGAGGCCATCGAGACTATAAAATTTTTAAAAATGTCTATATTATTATGTAATTCAAAATAAACAATGCTTATACCAACTTATTATAAGATTTATTATATAAAAGTTAACAACGTCATTGATATATTTAAAATATATATTTTTATATATTTCAAAAATATTGTTGCATTTTGCGCAACGCGCGAGTATTCGCCTAGTTTGTATAAAAAATGAGGTTGAGATATATACTGATTGTGAGTTATATTGATCATGGAAGAAATTGCAAGCTGATTATCATATATTTGTGAATATTGTTAATTATTGCAATCTGGAAAGAAATAAAACAAGGTCTCTCCCTCAACATATATATTGATATTTTCCAAAAACATGATATTTAGTGTTAAGCAAGTTTTAATTGCCAAAGACATCATAAGAACATTAAACAGCTACAAATATATGTAAATTTGGTTCACATTTTAAAGTTTAATGTTACCTAATACCATTGCCTGGGAACCATTCTTCTCTGATTTTGTATTGCGTGTGTACAAATTTTTTAGGCAGAACTAACAAATGTTTGGAGGCATTTATTTTCTATAAATATTATTTGTTTTCAAGTACTCTATGATATCACAACACTACTAAAAAGAAATCGTTCAGGCATTTCTTAACATTCATTAGACTCACATGCACAAATGATTCCTCCCTCTCGATTCAAATTTTGACCATTTTGCTCCAGGTGTTGCTTTGGTGAAATTCAACTGTTTTTGTTTTGTGGCGAATTCTGTCGCTAATATGTGCAGATAAGGACTCGATCTATGAGAAACAAACAATAATACAGCTGTACTGCACTTTAAATTTATTTAATTGTCTTCATTTTCAAGTCTATGTAAGTATGCGACGTTTTAGACACCTCAGGAGATAAAAGGAATTAACAGATGAAATGAAATAGATTGCAGGGAACAATAAGAACATTAGTATTTATTTAATTATCTTCATATTTATATTATTTTCCGGTTTTCCCTCATTCACACTTTCAAGGAACACTCCATGTCCATTTGTTTTTTGGATTCTTTTAAAGGGCCCTATGTGGCTATGTTCCTGTCCCCATTGACCCATTTCACACAGTTTTCACGTGGATCATCTGCATAATAATAGTAGTCTCACATACATAATTAATTATGAAGTAAAACACAGTTGGAGTGAAATTTCTATTAGCATTTATCAGAAAACAAAAATAAATGTCTAAATGATCAAGTTAAGTTATATTATTACATTGTGAAATCCAACAATAACATATAATACCACATGGATTCTTTTTGTAAACCTCACGCCTTTCTAAATTTCGGGTGACAACGAGTTATACTGTTCTAAAAGAAGGATTAATATCATGACAGATAGATACAATTCAAAGTGTAACACACACCTTTGCGGAAAATTTTGGCATGTTAAAAGACACGCCTTGTGGAAAAATTTGACATTGTCCAAATTTCCATTTCGAGCATGTGAAAAAGAAAACAAGAGAAAAATGTAGCTCAGCTATAAATTAGGACGAGCAAACCATTCATTTTTTTATTGAAAGCAACATTGCAAAGCAAATAATGTCTTCATCAAACTTCCTACTTTTCTCTCTAACTCTACTAATCATCATACTCTCCCCCACACCCTATTTTACTTCTGCTTCTTTAGAGGAAGCTAATGCTCTTCTTAAATGGAAAGCAAGCCTTCAAATCCCAAAAAACTCCTTGCTCTCTTCATGGATTCCCTTCCCTTTGAATTCCAGTGCATCAGTTCCATGCAGTTCTTGGTTTGGAGTAGTTTGCAATGCTGATGGGAGCATTCAGAAGTTGAACCTCACATCATTTGGATTAATGGGTACGCTTCATCGATTTTCATTCTCTTTGCTACACAATCTTACACATTTTAATCTCAGTCTAAACAACTTATATGGCCCCATCCCACCAGAAGTAAGACACTTGTCCAAACTTGTATATCTTGACGTTTCATTGAACAAGTTTTCTGGAGTAATCCCACCAGAAATAGGAAACCTGCACCAGCTAACCATCTTGTCCTTATACTCGAACAATATCTCTGGTCCCATTCCTATTGAACTTGGCAATTTGAAGTCTCTCACTCATCTTGTGGTGTACAAAAATCAACTTAGTGGTTCTATTCCTTCATCATTGGGTAATTTGACATCTTTGAATCTCCTTAATTTGTACCAAAATCAACTCTCTGGCCCCATTCCTGTTGAACTTGAGAATTTGAAGTCTCTTGTTGAGCTTGACGTGACTGAAAACCAACTTACTGGTTCTATTCATTCATCATTGGGTAATTTGACATCTTTGAATCTCCTTAATTTGTACCAAAATCAACTCTCTGGTCCCATTCCTGTTGAACTTGGGAATTTGAAGTCTCTCACTGATCTTGAGGTGAGCATCAATCAGCTTAGTGGTTGTATTCCTTCATCATTCGGTAATTTGACATCTTTGAATTTCCTTTATTTGGACCAAAATCAACTCTCTGGTCCTATTCCTCCTGAACTTGGG
This sequence comes from Lactuca saligna, assembly GCF_052625555.1. Classification (NCBI taxonomy): domain Eukaryota; kingdom Viridiplantae; phylum Streptophyta; class Magnoliopsida; order Asterales; family Asteraceae; genus Lactuca; species Lactuca saligna. Next base: position 59,790,338 of record NC_136419.1, on the reverse strand, counting down.
AATATAATGTCTCTTGTTGATCATGTGGTGAGCCTCAATAAGCTTAGTGGTTCTATTCCTTCATTATTCGGTAATTTGACATCTTTGAATAGGTTTTATTTGGAGCAAAATCAACTCTCAGGTCCCATGCCGGCCAAGCTTGGGAAATTTCACTTATCTTGTGGTGTACTACAATCAACTTAGTGGTTCTATTCCTTCATCATTGGGTGATTTGACAAATTTGAATGCCCTTTATTTGGACCATAATCAACTCTCTGGTCCCATTCCTATTGAACTTGGGAATTCGAAGACTCTCACTCATCTTTTGGTGTACAACAATCAGCTTAGTGGTTCTATTCCATCATCCCTAGCAAACCTCAGCAACCTACAGTGGCTAACCCTAGGTGTGGTCCCATTCCTAGTGAACTTGGGAAGTTGAAGTCACTCACTCATATTTCGGTGGTCAAAAATCAGCTTGGTGGTTTTATTCTATCATCATTTGGTGATTTGACATCTTTAAATCTCCTTTATATGCATCAAAATGAGCTTGCTGGTCCCATTCCTGGTGAACTTGGGAAGTTGAAGTATCTCACTGATTTTCGGGCGAACAACAATCAAATTAATGGTTCTATTCCTCCAAAGTTTGGAAATTTAACTCAACTACAAAGACTTAATCTGTCTTCAAATCATTTGGTTGGTGAGATCCCAAAGGAGTTTGGGAAGATGAAAAGTATATACCTCTAGAGCTTGGATTTTGTGAACTCCTTGAAGTACTGGATCTATCCAAAAACAGATTGAATGGGTCAATTCCAAGAAGTATCGGTCAATGGGAACAAATCCACTACTTGAATCTTAGTAATAACAAACTCAGTGAGAAAATTCCATCCGAGATTGGTAAATTAGTTCATCTTACCGAACTTGATTTATCTCATAATTTTCTCACGAAAGAGATACCATCTGAAATTTCAAAGTTTGCAGAGTTTGCAAAAATTGGATCTTTCTCACAATAGACTATCCGGTTGTATTCCTGATGCTTTTATGAATTTGCCTAACGTGATTGATATCAACCTTTCTTACAATGAGCTCTCAGGTCCAGTCCCATCTTGCGCTAACTTTGTGAATTCATCCTTAGAAAGCAATCCAGATTTGTGTGGGAATGTTACGGGATTGAAACTTTGTCCAAGTCAGACTATGAAGAAGAAAAATGATCCCTTCCATCATAAGCTTATCCTTGTAATTATGATCCCCCTTATCGGGACTCTTATACTTGGTGTATTCATGTATGGCCTCATTGCTTATCAACAACAAAAGAAAAAGTCTCCACAAAAACCATTGGATGAAGAAAGTGGTGATTATTTCTCTATCACAAGTTTTGATGGAAAAGTGGTGTATGTTGATATCTTGAAGGCAACAAATGATTTCGATGAAGTATACTGCATTGGGACCGGAGGATATGGGACTGTGTACAAAGCCGAGCTACAACCTAACAATGTGGTAGCTGTCAAGAAACTTCACTCAGGATCGGAAAATGTTGATCATAATGGATTCCTTAATGAGGTACGAGCATTAACGAACATAAGGCATCGAAACATAGTGAAACTCTATGGATATTGCTCCCATGTTCGCCACTCATTTTTGATTTATGAATACCTTGAAAAGGGAAGCCTTGGATCAATATTAAGAAGCGATGTCTTGGCAAAAGAATTGGATTGGTTGAAACGGGTAAATATTGTAAAGGGTGTAGCTAATGGTTTGGCTTATATGCATCACGACTGCTCGCCTCCTATAATTCATAGAGACATTTCCATTGCCAACATCCTTCTCGATTCTGATTATGAGGCACATATTTTTGATTTTGGGACCTCCAAGCTTTTAAAGCTAGACTCATCCAACTGGACCGCAATTGCAGGCACATATGGTTATATCGCGCCAGGTAACACAATCTTGTGATTGTACTTCTACATCTTCTTAAGTTTCATGATATATATAAATATGTATATATGTGTATCTATTTTAGAGTCTTATGGGGTTGATATCGCTATTTTTGTTTTTATCCCATGCTTCTTTGGATGTAGAGCTTGCTTATACGATGGTGGCAAATGAGAAATGTGATGTGTATAGCTTTGGAGTTGTTGCACTAGAAGTGATGATTGGAAAGCATCCTGAAGAACTGATAACATCTTTACCAACATTGTCTGTTGAGTATCTGGTCGCAGAAAATGTGGGAGATAGTCGGATTCCGTCTCCCTCGTCACAAGTTGAGAAACAAGTTAGGTTGGTTTTGAGTCTCGCAAGAGCATGTTTGAACTCCAATCCACTTGAAAGACCAACAATGCAGAAAGTTTCAAATCTGTTAATGAAGGATCTGCTTTGACTTGACATATCTTACTTGATATACTCAGAGTTTTAGTGTTTTTTACTTTTATTAAGTTCCCTATATGCATCCTGTCAATATGTATTCATCTAAATGGGTATCCATCTAAATGGCTCCTTGTTCAGAAGCTTAACATATGTTTGTAGTAGTAAACAATTAAGTCAATGAAGATCGCTATAGTTGTAAAAAACTTGCTACTACAAACCAAGGACAACGCCATACACACATCCCTCAAACAAGAAATTATGTAAAAAAAATTTGGTATATTTTTTATATTTGTTTTAATTTACGATTTAGTAAGTTCCATGTTTTAAAACGAATAATTATTATAGTTACTTCATATTTTCAAATGTGTATATATATATATATATATATATATATATATATATATATATATATATATATATATATATATATATATATATATATATATGTGTGTGTGTGTGTATATTAACATACAATTTTATTCTTGCACAACGTTATATCCCACTTACCCTACCTAAATCATTAAAATATATCTCTATTTTATATTAGATGGTGAACAATCCAAGGTAATGGTGAGAGATATCAATGGAGAATTTTATCAAAATATAGATGATCGAGATATGTCTTTACAAAGATGGAAAATTTTAAATATTAAGAAAAAATTTCAAATATCAAAGCAATTTACACAGCATAAACATTTTTTACCCACTCTCCATTCCTTGCATTCTTTTAAGCTATTGGTATGCATTTCACTTCACTTTGAAATGGCATGACATTGATGTAATGTTTACATGATTTTACACATCACAAAAAAAAAAAAAAAAATCAAGCTTTGACCACCTAAGTGTTGATGCCTTTAGTGTCACCAGACATTTTCTGTAATTGGAAATGATATGTGAGGTAATTAACAGGCTTATTCAAAAGAGAAAAAAAAAAAAAAAAAAAAAAAAAAAAAAAAAAAAAAAAGTCAAGCTTCGCGCCTAATTAGATCTCTGAAGTAAAACAGAGGAGCCAACTACCAAGGAGTGGATGATTCTCGATGTCCTTGAATTCTCATTCATAATCTCATCTCTCCTTCTGAAATCTCAGCGGTAAGTAACTAACTGTGTGATGATTTAATGATATTCATTGGATGTTTTGATTTATTAATTTGTTGAAAAAAATTGTGAATTAATGTTTGTTTTGGTGCAAGATGTCATCGAATCAGTTAGTTATTAGTTTTTTTTATCGTTGATTTGATTGTAAGATATACTCTAGTTTTGTCTCTTAATAGGAAGTGGAAATTGGAAGCAATCAACTTGACTCACCAATTGGAATTGGAATTGGAATAGGCATTTGCATTGGAATTCTAATTAAAATTTGGAGATTGGAGTTTTTGTCTTAGCGCAGCTTCTTGCTCAATCCCCCAGGGATACGGATACGGGTGGCAAATCCGACAGTCGTATTGTATTTTTAACTAACGCAACACGACATGATGTTGTCTTTTGATTTACAAACACAAAAACGATACAATTAAAACATGATAAATACAACCAACACGAAAAACATGAAAAGACAAAATAAAATAAAATTTTAGTTTTTTTAATTTAAAATTAATAATCTTACAAAACATGAGTAACACGAGAACACATGTTAACTCGTGTCAATTTTGTGTCAAATGTTGAACACAAATACGACATGAAGGCGTTTTTTTTTTCTTTTTTACCTTTTACACAAACACAAATTTCAATTTTAATTTTGTTTTGTATCATGTCATGAATTGTCATCGTACTCCCCAGTAATTGATATTTGCTGATTAGGGCCGATTTATTTTTGTTTAATGAATTTTATTGGCTATTACTATTTCCTTTTTGGTTAGTATTTGTGAAGAAAGCGATATTTAGCCAACTTGTTATTATCATTCACCAAAACAAGGTTATAAAGGGAGAACACAAAACAAACTCCCAAACATTACGCGAGAAATAAAAAGCAAAAGGAAGGTAAGTTAACAAGAATACGTAAGTAAAACAAAATATTTCTTTACTCCTCAATATGGAGGATGAAGGTCAAGAATGTCTAGCCTGTCAAGGAGAAAACGAAGCTGACGGGCGCCCAATGGTTTGGTGAAAAGGTTAGTAGTAATATGGTTCTTAGAATCGATATGCAGTGGAAGGATTTCTTTAGATTCCACATGTTCCCAAACAAAATGACAATCTATTTTGACGGCGTTTAGTGCGCTCGAGAAAGGCCAGATTATTAGCAATGTCACGAGTAGCAACATTGTCACGAAATAAGGGTGTGGGCTCAACCATGTCAACATGCAACTAACAAATTGTTTCACTCATGGTAGTTGCCATGGAGCGATACTCAGCTTCTACTGAGGAATTAGAGACAACCGACTACTTCTTGGTCTTCTATGAAACCGAAGCTCCTCCTAAGAGAAGAAGGTAACCAATTCTTGATTTTCTTGAGAAAAGGCAACCTAACCAATCCGCATCACAGTATCTAACGATCTTCAACTCCACCACTCTTGGAATGTAGATACATTGTCCCGAAGTATTCTTAATATACCTAAAGATGAGAGTAACGGTTACCAGTGTTCTTCACGAGTATCAGAAAAAAAAAAAAACTAAGAGTGTTGACATAGTAAGCAATGTCTGGTCGGGTAGCCTGGAGGTACAAAAGTCTCCCGAGTAGGTAACGATATTGCTTGGCATCAGTCAGCTAGCTTTCAAGACAATGGTCAATTTTTAGTTGTTTCACATCATCCACATAGATGAGAATGGAAACAAAGGAGTTGCCTTCTTTGAAAGTGAAAAGGGAATGGCCAGTTTGTATCTAATCTGAATCGAAGCCGAGGTGAACCGTTGGTAACACGAGTGAAAGGCTTGTTTTAGGCCGTATAGGGACTTTTTGAAGCGACAAAACTAGGTTTCATTTTGTTTAGAGAATCCTTGAGGAATCTCCGTATAAACTGCTTCTTGAAGATTAACATGCCAGAACGCGTTATTGACGTCCAATTGGTGAAGCAACTAATCCCCCTTAAACTACCGTATTAAACAGCAAAGTGTAACTAATTTAGTGACAAGGGAAAAAGTGTTGTGATAATCAATGCCTTCAATTTGGGTAAATCATTTAGCCACGAGACGAGCTTTGTATCTCTCAATTTCACCGGTTGGTTTATATTTGGTCTTATAAACCCACTTAGAGTCGAGGGAAAATGACTAATAAGCCTAATGAAGTTTTCAAACCGTTCAAAAAACCCAATTATATTTTGTGTGTTCAAGAAAACCCAACGAACTTAACCTTTTATCTAAAAAACCCAACAAACTTACACTTTCTCTCACTTCTCATTTAGGGTCAACCGGCTAATGAAAGTCAATGAATGACATGGCTTATGACGTGTAATTAATTATCGGAAAATGACTTGTAACACCAACAAAGATTCAAAATCATTCAAAAAACCTCAATCATGTTTTGTTTGTTGAAAAAAAGCTAGTGAACTTACGCTTTTATTCAATTTTCATTAGAGGCAACAAAATTCATTAAGTATATAACTAGTTGGCAAATGACATGGCATTATATTAAATGACATGGAATAAACAAATTAGAATTGCCCTTTATATATCGATTTAGGGCTTGGAGAAGAAAAAAACAAATCATGTCTGTATTCGATCTCTTGTAATAGCTACTTCTTCCTCTCAATCGTTGATATCCAACTCAAGATCTACAAAGAAGATATTTGATGATGAAAACCCTTGTGGATGTGGGCTCCCTTTTTGGATTTGTACATCTAGAATGGAGGATCATCATGTGAAAAAAAAAAGTTTATGGCTTGTTCGAGCATATGGGAAGGTATAACAGAAAGCTTTATCATGTCCATATTCTATCTATTTGTTTGGTTTCTTTCAAAAACAAAAACTTATTAAAATGGACATGATAAATATTTTAATTACACTTACCCATCTGTTCGAACAAGCCCTAAACATTATCTCTGGATGATCCTCCATTCTAGATGTCCAAATCCGAAAAGGACGCCTATATCCACAAGAGTTTGCATCATCAAATATCTTCTTTGTAGATCTTGAGTTAGACATCAACGATTGAGAGAAAGAATAAGAAGTAACTATTACAAGAGATCGAAAACAGACGCCATTCGTTTTTCTCTTCTCCAAGTCCTAAATCAATATATAAAGGACAATTCTAAATTTCTAATCTATGTGTTCCATGTCATTAAATATATAATGCCATGTCATTTGCCACCTATTTGTATACCTAATGAATCTGATTGCCTCTAATGAAAATTGAACAAAAACATAAGTCTGTTAGGTTTTTTTCAACAAACAAAACATAATTGGGGCTTTCTGAATGGTTTTGAAATTTCATTGGTCTTACAAGTCATTTTCCGATATTTAATTACACGTCATCAGTCATATCATTTGTTGACTTTCAGTGTAAGTTAGTTGGGCATTTTTAGACAAAATGTTAAGTTCGTTGGGTTTTCTTGAACAGATAAAACATGATTGGGGTTTTTTGAACGGTTTGAAAACTTCTTTGGGCTTATAATTCATTTTCCCTAGAGTTGATGGTCTGTTTCCCTTTCGGTAGATGTTCAAGACTCAAGGTGTTATGTTTTCCTTTTGCATGGCTTCCTTCCATGGGTCCTGCATAACTTCTTTAAAGCTTTTTGGTACATTGTTTTTTGAAAGCTGTTACGCAGCCCTATGTATGTTAGAAAATTTATCATATAGGAGATATTTTCCAAGAGAATGTGCCATTAAAGAAGTTGAGTGAGGAGTGGGTTGTGTGTGGTCTACGATAGGAGGCAAATTCATAATGTAGTCTTTTAGATATGCTGGTTGAATCCTAGTTCGTTTAGCTCTCGGTGGACTATCCATGTGAGTGTGTTGTGGTGAGTTGTCGTTAGGATCCTCACAAGGAGTTGATGGACTTTCCAAGACGTCATCCTTATGGTGGCTAGTGGTTGTATTGTCATCCAGATTTTCGTTCTCATTATGATTAGGCTCAACCTCTGTTTCATTTTTAGTGGTCTCATTAGACCCATCATAATGGTTGATGTCATAGCAGGTGGTATCAACCAGGATGTTTGCATTATCAAGACTTGCCTTTATGCTGGCAAAAGGGAAATAAGTCTCAACAAATTTGACGTCTCGAGATATGACCATTTTCCCATGTTCGATATGAAACATCTTCTACCCTTTGGTTCCTTGGATATATCCCATAAAAACTCCTGGTCTCCTCCTGAGTTCAAACTTGTCCCCTCCAGTTTCGTTACTCTTATAGTAGTTTAGGCATCCAAAAGTCCCCATGACCTCATCGTCAGGCTTTTAATTGAAAAGGATCTCATAAGGAGTTTTTTTGCTGAGAAATTTTGAAGGGAGACGGTTAATGATGTAGGTTGTTGTCTTTATTCATTCACCCCAAAATCATTTTGGAACACCAGCCCGAAACATGAGAGCTCAAGTTGTTTCAAGGATATGATGATGTTTCCACTCCACGATGCCGTTTTGTAGCGATGTGTGGGGACACGTAGTTTGCAACGTGATGCTCTTTTCCAAATAGAAACTTTTCATGGGGTTCGAAGTGAGTCCCCCACCCCCAGTTATCGCATCTAATACCCTTTATGAATTTCCTAAATTGAGTTTCTATCATTTTGTGAAAACTATAAAGCATTCACTGGCTTCATTTTTGTGTTTGATAAGGTAAACCCATAATGCACGACTGTAATCATCCACTATAGTTAAGAAAAAACTAGTATGAGTAGTGGATGGTTTTCAAGAGTTTCCCTATATATCACAGTGGAGTAACTCAAAACAAGCACTCGTCTTAATAGAACTCTATGGAAAAGGAGATCGAGTAAGTTTAGCCTTAACATAAGCATCACATAAATCGTTCTTTAAATGAAAAGTAAGGTTCTTTAAAAACTCAACATGAGATAAGTTGGAAAAATATATAGGATGTGAACTCACTAAGTGTTCGCCTATCAGATACTATTACCATTTTTACGGGACCCTCTGGGATGAACAAAGGGAAGAATCTAGCTTGATGTCGTGGCCACCGCATTACTCTTGAAAATTATGTTTAAAGTCTTCCGCTGTTATTTTTTACTATTTCATGATTATTGTAATAAAGACAAAGTTGGTTTTATGTGGGTTTAATGAAATGTTTTAAATGCCAGTATTTTATAAATGAAGTTATTATCTTTTAAATGGGGGACCAAATCATATGTTCTAACACCATGGCAGAAAAGTTTTAAATTTTTTATAAAAACGATTTAGGGTGTTACAACGTGCCAAATCCTAACATTAGGCTTCAAAGCAATGACCATTCTTTCTTGCTTGATCTTGCCCATCTTGTGTAAACCATTCATACAATTACCCACTCCAATCAATTTCTTCAAGTGTACCGCCTACAAAACACAAAAGTTTGTAAAAAAAATTATTAAGCATTTTAACTCATTTTTCAAGCGACTGGCCAAAAGTAAGTTGCAGTTGAATTTTGGAATATATAGAAGTATAGAACTCCTTCAATCTTGTTTTTTCCAACTAACACACAACTTCCTTTTCCCTCAATAGGATAGCATCTTTGTTGGAGATAACGATTGACGGCTATTGACTACCTTCAACCCCATTCTCAAGACACTCGAGTTTATGAGTTATGAGCTCTGTTGATCCATAATCAATAATCCATTCATCATTTTCATAATAACGGTTAATACATTTATTTACCATATTCTCTATTCGAGTTTTATCTTCTTCACTCTTTCAGTTGCTGTTGTTAAAATGCTTTAGAATGGTTGATATTGCTGATTGGTTAGGCCGGAGATAATTCCATCAGTCTTGGTATCGACGCAAATAGCCTTTGTTTTCCATTTTCCATTTTCTGTTTTACCTTTGAATAGCCAACAAGCTTGAAACACCCTTCACATTTATGGTCGGTACTGTTGCAAAAGATGCAGTGGTCGATTTCATTGTTGTTGTTGCACTTAATCTCTTTTCTTTTATGACATTATGAGTTTGCTAGTGGCTCACTACGTGCTTGGGTATGGGTCTTAAAGGTCGTTTCTTCTATTTTTGGTTACTTCATCATAAGATAGCCCTTTGTTAGTTATCTTCAGATGTCGTACGTTAGGCCCTCCTAGAGAATGAATAGGTTTCATTGACAACAATTGGGTTCTGATGGTTTTGAAATCAGAGTCAAGTCCCATGAAGAACTCATATAACATCTTCTTTTCTTTGAAATCGTTCAAACATTTTCCCATATCATAGAATCAATTAACGCATATTCATCAAGGAGAAGGCAAAACAAATTGTATTTTATCCCAAAATCCTCTTAGATTGGTGTAATATGTCGAGACAGAATTGGCATTTTGACACTTGATGTTGAGAGTCTACCTTAGTTCATAAGCTTTGAACACGATGTGGTGGTGGCTATAATGGAAACACTAAATCCTCTAGCATAGGGCCCTATTTAAAGGATATCATGGTTGGGGTTTGTTTACCCTTAGCCTTCGTCACCCCTCTTAGTGCATAAGATCAAACCATAGCCTTACTTCAAGCTTTTAAGCTTATTTTGGTGATTTTGTGGCCTTGGTAGGAAGAAGAAGAAGAATAAGGTTTCTAGTGCAAGGATCCACGATGAAACTCATCTCAAACTTTGTGAACATCTTCTAGACCATTGTAAGTCCTCAAGGCTTAATCTTTATCATACATTTCTTGTAGATATATGAAAGTTAGCATATTATGGTCATTTGTGGAAATTTAAATGAATGGGTACAATAAAGTTGGCAACTTTAATACTCACCATGGTCCCTAGACTATTATATCTTATGGATCAAGAAGTTGGGAGTGATTTAAAATCCATGCATGCGATTTAGGTAATATTCTTACCTTTTGACCTGGTTTGAGTGAAAGACATGCATGTGGCATGCATGTCCATAAATTTTGGTGTAATATGCCGAGACAGAAGTGACATTTTGTCGCTTGATGTTGAGAGATTGCCTTAGTTCATAAGCTTTGACCATGATGTGGTTGTGGCTAGAATGGAAACACTAAATCCTCTAGCATATGGCCCTATTTAAAGAAGGTAATGGTTGGGGTTGGTTTACCCTTAGCCTTTGCCACCCGTCCTAGTGCATAAGATCAAACCATAGCCTTACTACAAGCTTTTAGGCTTATTTTGGTGATTTTGTGGCCTTGGTAGGAAGAAGAAGAAGAATAAGGTTTCTAGTGCAAGGATCCACGATGAAACTCATCTCAAACTTTGTGAACATCTTCTAGACCATTGTAAGTCCTCAAGGCTTAATCTTTATCGTACATTTCTTTTAGATCTATGAAAGTTAGCATATATGGTCATTTGTGGAAATTTAAATGAATGGGTACAATAAAGTTGGCAACCTTATTACTCACCATGGTCCCTAGACTAGTATCTCTTTTGGATCAAGAAGTTGGGAGTGTTTTGAAATCCATGAATGTGATTTAGGTAATTTTCTTACCTTTTGACCAGGTTTGAGTGAAGGACATGCATGGATCATGCATGTCCATAAAGTTTGGTGTAATATGCCGAGACAGAAGTGGCATTGTGTCGCTTGATTTTGAGAGACTACCTTAGTTCTTAAGCTTTGACCACGATGTAGTGGTGGCTAGAATGGAAACACTAAATCCTCTAGCATAGGGTCCTATTTAATGGATGTCATAGTTGGGGTTTGTTTACCCTTAGCCTTCATCACCCCTCTTAGTGCATAAGATCAAACCATAGCCTCGCTTCAAGTTTTTAAGCTTATTTTGGTGATTTTGTGGCCTTGGTAGGAAGCAGAAGAAGAATAAGCTTTCTAGTGCAAGGATCCACTATGAAACTCATCTCACACTTTGTGACCATCTTCTGGACCATTGTAAGTCCTCAAGGCTTAATCTTTATCGTACATTACTTTTAGATCTATGAAAGTTAGCATATATGGTCATTTGTGGAAATTTAAATGAATGGGTACAATAAAGTTGGCAACTTTATTACTCACCATGGTCCCTAGACTATTATATCTTCCGGATCAAGAAGTTGGGAGTGTTTTGAAATCCATGAATGCGATTTAGGTAATTTTCTTACCTTTTGACCTAGTTTGAGTGAAGGACATGCATGGTTCATACATGTCCATAAATTTTGGTGTAATATCCCGAGATAGAAGTGGCATTTTGTCGCTTGATGTTGAGAGACTACTTTAGTTTTTAAGCTTTGACCACGATGTGGTGGTGGCAAGAATGGAAACACTAAATCCTATAGCATAGGGCCCTATTTAAAGGATGTCATGGTTGGGGTTTGTTTACCCTTAGGCTTCGTCACCCCTCTTAGTGCATAAGATTAAACCATAGCCTCGCTTCAAGCTTTTAAGCTTATTTTGGTGATTTTGTGGCCATGATAGGAAGAAGAAGAAGAACAAGATTCTAGTGCAAGAATCCACCATGCAATTCATTTTAAACTTTGTGACCATCTTCTACACCATTATATGTCCTCAAGGATTAATCTTTATCGTACATTTCTTTTAGATCTATGAAAGTTAGCATATTATGGTCATTTGTGGAAATTTAAATGAATGGGTACAATAAAGTTAGCAACTTTATTACTCACCATGGTCCCTAGACCACTATATCTTTTGGATCAAGAAGTTGGGAGTGTTTTGAAATCCATACATGCGATTTAGTTAATTTTCTTACCTTTTGACCTAGTTTGAGTGAAGGACATGCATGTGCCATACATGTCCATAAATTTTGGTGTAATATGCCGAGACAGAAGTGACATTTTGTAGCTTGATGTTGACAGTCTACCTTAGTTCATCAGCTTTGACCATGATGTGGTGGTGGCTAGAATGGAAACACTAAATCCTCTATCATAGGGCCCTATTTAAAGGATGGCATGGCTGGGGTTTGTTTACCCTTAGCCTTTGTCACCCCTCTTAGTGCATAAGATCAAACCATTGGCTCGCTTCAAGCTTTTAAGCTTATTTTGCTGATTTTATGGCCTTGGTAGGAGGAACATTAAGAAGAATAAGTTTTCTAGTGCAAGGATCCACCGTGAAACTCATCTTAAACTCTTTGACCATCTTTATTACTCACCATGGTCCGTAGACTATTATATCTTTTGGATCAATAAGTTGGGTGTAACATTTCCCTCTGGCACGTATCACAATATTTTCCGCTTTGTGCCACTCGGCACGAGAACTTCCGAGTGGGTCACCCATCTCGATTCTACTCATGCTTGAGCACGCTTAATTGCAGAGTTCTTATGTGATCTGTCGCCCTTACAATTTTAAAACGCATTGTGACAAGGAAGGTATCCACACCCTTTTAAGGAAATGTTTCATTCTTCTTCCAAGTCGATGTAGGATCAGGTGCAACCCACCATCAGCCCCCATTATACGGTTCAACGTCCCTGTCAAACACATCGACCCGTGCCCTAGCTTTAATACCATTTGTAACATCCCCCTCTTGCATGTATCACAATATTGTCCTCTTCGGGCCACTTGGCACGAGGACTTCCCAGGGGGTCACCCATCCCAATACTACTCCTGCCCGAGCACGCTTAACTACAGAGATTTTATGGGATTTGCTGCCCTCACGGCTTTAAAACGCGTTGTGATAGGAAAGGTATCCACACCCCTTATAAGGAAATGTTTCATTCTCCTTCCAAGCCGATGTAGGATCAGGTGCAACCCAGAGCCCAAAAATTTTTCAAAAAGAAATGATTTTTCTAAATTGAGAAAGACTTTTAAGAGAAAACAAGTTTGAGCAGTGTGTACAATTAGCCAGAGCCCAAACGATGATTTCCCAAAATACCCTTAATTGTTTACTTTATGAGATGTTAGAAATGCATGCTAGATGATAGGCTAGGTATTTCATACTCTAGGGCTAGAGTTGTCAGATTTGTGATGCCTTAGCCTAGGAGATGTTGCTATCTGTTATTTGCTCTGTGAATGTGCTGAGTGGGAGTACTTAGCAGGAATCTTTTAGAGTGAGAGCTTTGAGTAGCAGGGGAATCTAGGAGAAATACCTATATGAGCATTTGAGGAGTCTACTGAGGGTAGATACCACAAGAGGTAGCATTGACGGAGTTCGGTGATGCCTTTTGGAGTTGTGGGTAGAGCAAGTAGAGTTGCATACTAGAGTGGTGTTATGTGCTACTAGAGGATATTCAATGCTCGAATGTTGCTTGCTTTGTGCTTGGTGGACCTCTTAGCAATGTGAGTTAGCTACTAAGTGAATATGTGTAACACTTGTTCCAGTTATTACTTAATTTATTTAAAATCTAGGGTGGTGGTGTATGTGGACTCGGTGATTTGGGAGTACAACTCGTCAAGTAGAGAGATTTCAAGGACGCGTGATCTACACTCTACTCGACGAGTTGGAAGGCCGACTCGGCGAGTAGGCGGTGTAATGATGAAACCCTAATTTTAGGTTTTGCCCCCTATATAATCTCCTTAAGGGCCTTGAGGCTGACCTCCCATCAGTCTCTAAACCCTAAGAACGTTTGTGCTAACCCTAATTCCCATTCTCTTCCATTTTGTGAGCTAGTGTGGTTTTGAAGCTTAAGAATAAGGAGATAGCATGAAGGTCCAGCAAACCAAGCACCCATCCTTGAGCTTGACCTTCTTGTGGACTGCAATAAGTCTTCAAGACTAAATTTTTATCACAGATTATTGCTAGACATTGAGAGTACTCTTCATTTCCTACCCTTTTGTTGATTGCATGCATGGGGTTCATAAAGTTTGCAACTTTATGAATCTCCATAGAAAAATGGTCCCACGGTGGGCTAGAGTGGTGTTATGTGCTACTAGAGGATGCCTTTTGGAGTTGTGGGTAGAGCAAGTAGAGTTGCATACTAGAGTTGTGCTATGTGCTACTAGAGGATATTCGATGCCCAAATGATGCTTTCTTTGTGCTTTGTGGACCTCTTGAATGGTGGGAGTCAGCTACTAAGCGAATACGACAATATTCGGGAGTTAGGTGTCTGGCATCATGAGGGATTTTTAGCAACTGAAGGCGGAGAAGTGTGAGAACCTAGGAGAGCCTAGTGAGTAACTTAAGTCCAATGAATATGTTGTTTGGGGGTGAGTATGCGCTGGAGAGCGAACATGTATAATGAGATTGGGATCGAGGAGGTTGAGCAACTACTTAGGAAATCTGGGACGATCCCTGTGGTTTTGATATGATTTTATATTATAGATGTTTTCAAACAAATGGTTTTATAATTATATAAATTTAAAAATATTTTTTTTTGGGTCATAAATTTTGGGATGTTACAAGTTGGTATCAAAGCCCTGGTTTAAGGGATTCGAACACACTCTCGGGTGTGTCTGGTCTCAAATCTTGGGGTTGAAATATTTTTACAAGAAAAATAATTTTTCTAAAATTTAAAACAAACAGTTTTAATAAAGGACAAGGGGTGTGATGTGTGTAATCATCCAAGCTCAAGTAAGTTTTTCCCAAGATACATATACATGTTATGTTATGATATGAATTATGAATATGTGAACTGCTTGCTAGATTAGGGCTAAGGATCTAGGAAGGATGCCTTGTATTCCTATTATATGAGCTTGTAGACCTAGATGCTAGTACTGATATGTCATTGATAGGATGACCTGTTTAGGTTATGCCCGGTTGTTTGAGCTATTGGAATTGTTTGTTAGTATCGTTCAGATAGTTGAATGGAATGGCTTAATTGGAGTATGTTGGTTAGTTTTTTCATTGTCTGAATGTTGCTTTCTTTGTTCTTTGTAGGACTCTTAGCAATATCAGTTAGCTACTAAGTGAATATGTGTAACACTTGTTCCAGATTTTACTTAATTTATTTAAAATCTAGGGTGTTGGTGTGTGTGGACTCGGTGAGTTGGGAGTCCAACTTGTCGAGGAGAGTGCATTTCAAGGATGCATGATCTACACTCTACTCGACGAGTTGGAAGGCCGACTCGGCGAGTAGGCGATGTAATGATGAAACCCTAATTTTAGGGTTTGCCCCTATATAATCTACTTAAGGGCCTTGAGGCTGACCTCCCATCAGTCTCCAAACCCTAAGAACGTTTGTGCTAACCCTAATTCCCATTCTCTTACGTTTTGTTAGCTAGTGTGGTTTTGAAGCTTAAGAATAAGGAGATAGTGTGAAGATCCAGTAAACCAAGCACCCATCCTTGAGCTTGACCTTCTTGTGGATTGCTGTAAGTCTTCAAGACTCGATTATTATCACAGATTATGGCTACATATTGAGAGTACTTTTCATTTCCTACCCATTTGTTGATTGCATGCATGGGGTTCATAAAATTTGCAAGTTTATGAATCTCCAGGGAAAAATGGTCCCATGGTGGGCTAGATCTGGCCTTTGGTCGAGTAAGGACACCATGCATGGGTTTTAGGGCATATTTCCCTCTTTTTGGCCATTTTGACCTAGGGGCATGCGTTGGACATGCATGTCCATAAACCCTCCACATTTGGAACTTTTTGAGGACTAGAAACCTTTCTGGATAGGAGGGATTTCAGATCCCTAGAGTTTTCAACCATATGGCAAACCTTTGGAGCTTTCCAACCTAACTAAGGACCTTAGAGAATTTGGAACGGCTCCAGAAGATAAAGTTGGAAACTTTATCCTTCTAGGAACCTTAGGGCTTTAGATCTAAGCCATGGAATCCCTATATTCGGCATATAATCACAACAAGCAAACAGGAAGGGGGACTCGGCGAGTTCCCCTAGCAACTCGATGAGTCGGGTTGGGTTACCCCGTTTTCTGTATATCAAGTGAAATCAACGAGTTGGCTAGGGTTTGATTAGGTCTTCTGGACTTGAAAGGAACTCGACGAGTCGCTAGATGCACTCGATGAGCTGGAGTCAACATGGACTGTTGACTTTGATTGATGACCTTGGTTTTGACCAAGGTTGACGACGGTTGACTTTGGGAGTAATTTTGGGTTTACGACAAGTCTATCTTTTGTTGCTTATAGGCAGTTGAGTTGGAGCAGCACGTGGGACATATCTGATTCAAGCTTGTCAGTTCAGCATTCATGAGAGGTGAGTCTCCTCACCATGCCAATGGGTCGAAGGCACCAAGGTCGGACCATTATTTGTTATGTATGTGCTATTGAGCAATGTGATATGCAATTTGCTAGTTGTATCTATGAATCTTGTACGGAAAACCTCGGGGGGTTCACGGGGTAATTATGTATAAGAATATGGAGGGTTTTCGCGGCATCCTAGGCAAAGACCTCAGAGGGGTCCCGAGGCACTTAGGTGTAAGACCTTGGAGGGTTTCCCTGTCATCCTAGGTCAAGACCTTGGGGGGTTCCCAAGGAATTAGGCTAAGACCATGAGGGGGTTCCCATGGCACCTGGAGTAAGACCCTGGAGGGTTTCCAGGGCTTTCTTATATGTTAGTATGCATGGCTTATGTGATATGTGTAGCATTTATGGTTGATATGATATGTGTTATATCGACTGTATGTGCGGTATGTTCTGGGAAACTCACTAAGCATTAGCTTACAGTTTGTGGATTTGTTTCAGGTACTTCTGAGCCCAAGGGCAAGGGAAACGCGTGATGGCGCACCGTGCACTCTCTCACCAGTATTTTGTGGGACACTCTGATAGTTTTAAATAAAGATGTAATGAATGTGGATTTGAAAACAATTATGTTGGGATTTCATGATTTATGGAAACGTGTTTGATTAATTAAAAATGAAAATTTTCTTTTGAAAATTCGGGTCGTTACAAGTTGGTATCAGAGCCTTGGTTTGAGGGATTCGGGCACACTCTTGGGTGTGTCAGGACACAAACTAAGGGAATCGTAAAATTGTTTTCAAAAATAAAATGAAAAAGCTTTTAAAGAAAGGAAAAGATGAGAGTGCAATGCGTGTGATCAGCCGAGCCGAGTAAGTAGTTCCCCAAGGTGTTAGCCATGTTATATTGATGTTTGAGCTTTGATAATTATATGGAACTTGCTATGTGTATGCTTTTAAAATTGTATACGGTTAGGACCTTATAGCCTCAGAATGATTTATTTGGCCTTATTTCCTGTTCCTTGTTTAGTTGTGGTCCTAGGGTAGAATCTTTTATTCGAAAAAGTATACTTGATCATTTTTTGTGTATAATTTGCATGCATAAAGGCAACCATATATGATTGGTATGACTAAAGCTAATATTAAGACAACCTAGCCTTTGAGATGTGTGCTAGTCTGTGGAATGTGATTTATGTTGGGTCAAATTAAATTTGTCAGGTAGAGCATTGGGGAGGGTACAAGTAGGTGAGGAAGGTAGTATTGGGCCCGTACTACTGAAAGCACAATACCCGTACCCGAACCAATGTTAGATCTACAATACCAAGGAGTACCAGTGTGGGAAGATCCCCTTTATGAGTATCCTGATCATTATGATTTATGACATTGCAGTTCAGCATGGTGGTGACACGATTTGGAACAGGGGGATCAGGATGGGGATCTGGATCTGGGGATGGATCAGGCGGCACTATCGATGTCATCGATGAGAGGCTTCGTGACCTTATTGTAGTCAAGGTTACTAGGGGCATCCTTGATGCCACCCTAGTCATTTTTGGGACGGTCAAGGAGGGTATGATGGGGATCATGAAGGAGAGGCTCAAGGCGTTTAGATCCGAGATTGTTATAGGCCAGGTTGGGGCCCAAACTCCCTAATTTTGGGAGTTCAAGGCGTTTGAGGTGCCGGAGTTTTTCGGGCTCAAGGACCCCATTGTTAGCCGACGCTAGGTGGCAGATATCGAGAAAGCCCAGCGTACGAGCTCTTTCCTGGATGCGGAAAAGATGGGATATGCTTCTTGCATGCTGAGAGACATGGCCTGAGATTGTTGGGGCGAGGTTACTAGCCAGGTAGGAGCAGTCGGTGTGGATGAGATGACATAGGCCAGATTTTATCAGCAATTTGACCTTGAGTTAGCACCAACCATTGAGGTGCAACGACTTGTGAGAGAGTTTCATGACCTTCAGCAGACCACCGAGACTGTGGCGGAGATCACCGCCAAGTTTTCAGAATAAGCTTTGTTGATCCCACAGTACGCTACCGATGAGGACATGAGGAGGACATGATATCATTCCATGATGAGTGATAACATATGGGAGTTTGTGAGCTTTACAGGGCGTAAAACCCTGAATGGGATGGTGGAGAAGGCCCGTGATCGGGAAATGGAGTTGGACTTTCGCACAAAGCGAAAGCTTGAGCAGGCTGTAACACCCAGTCTCAGGTACGCATTTAAATTTAAGTCAAACTTCATATTTTACTCTTGGACTCAGGGAGTTAGGGGCTCAACTCGTCGAGTTGGATTAACTCTGGGTCGGGGGATTAAGTGACTTACTCGACGAGTCAGAAGACTGACTCGGCGAGTAGGAGCTGTCTGAGTGAAACCCTAAATTGGAGGGTTTGCACCCTATTTAAACATCTTATGAGGCTTCCACCCCAGCCTCCATCACCTCCAGAGCATTACACCCGAAACGCTAATCCTCCATAAGTGAACTTGAGCTTTCTTGGTTGTTTTGAGTGTTATTTGGTCTATCTTGAAGCTAGTGGAAGAAGTGGAAGATAGAAGACTCAATGGAAAAGGAGTAGATCCAAGAGCTACACCCCATTTCACATCTTTTTTGGTAATCAAGCTTACAACTTGGTCTTCTTTCTCTTAGATCTATTTGTCCCCATATTAAGAGGTTTTTGGCTCAAAAACCTTGTTCCTTGATGATTGGGACGTCCCAAGTGGTTCATTTCTCAGATCTAGGTTCTAGGGACAAGTATATGGCATAAAGATGCAAGCTTTATGGCCATGATAGCCCCATACATCTTGTAGACCTCATTTTTTGGGTCCTTTGAGCTTAAAGTCCCATGCATGGACGTAAAGTTCATGACTTTACGTGTTATATCGACTGTAGGAGCCCAAGTCTACCTTTTGAATGAGTTTTGCACCAACATAAATTGAGTTTTAGACATGGACGTTAGTCAACTCGACGAGTCGTTCTTGGGACTCGGCGACTCGGGGGTTTGGTTTCCCTACCTTTTATGATTCGAAGGAATCCAATTTAGTTTAGAAGGGATTTAGATGAGCCCATAGGAACAACTCAACGAAATAGACATAGCTATGGACCTGGAAACCATGTGACTCGGCGAGTATATGAACGTACTCAGCAAGTCCAAGGCAATCTCTCAACCTATGAAGATGGACTCGACGAGTTGTTCATATAACTCAGAGAGTCACAGACTAGACACGCTCATATGATGAAGAGGAACTCGATGAGTTCAAGGAGGAACTCAACGAGTCAGTTGAAGATTGTCCCGATGATATAATTGAAGGAAAGTTCGTCGAGTTCTTGCTAGACTCGACGAGTAGAGTCGGGTTGGGGACATGTGAAAGAATAGGGACTCAGCGAGTTGGCGGGCCAACTCGGCGAGTCGAGTCAACTGGAAGTTGACTTTGACCAGGATGTTGAGTTTAGCCAGGGGTAAAATGGTCATTTTACCCTAAGATTAGTTATCAGTTTTTGACTAAGTGTCTTTATGGAAATTATAGCAGGGGAGTCGCCGGAGCAGCAGACAGAGATTTCTCACCCAGAGTTTCAGCGATCAGACATACGAGGTGAGTTTTCCCCCAGTAGGAACGGGTCTAAGGCACCAAGGCTGACCCGTTTAAGTAGTAGAGTATTCCAGGGTAATCCCGGTTTCGGGGTTAGCCCGATGTAGTTTATAGGTTTCCGGACTTCGGTCCGATGTCGGGGCGGTCCCGAGAAGTAGTTATGTATGCTTGATGTCTTTATGATTCATGCATGTTTTTTTATATGTTATGTGTTTCGGGGTAAGCCTAATGATGGGGAAAGCCCGATGTAAGTTAGTCTATATGTCATGTATTATGTATTTCGGGGAAAGCCCGATGTATGCTAGTTTATGTGTTATATGTATTTGTTCCGGGCTTTGGTCCGATGTCGGGGCAAGCCCGATGCAGATTATGTGATTATGTTATGTGTTTATGATATATGATATGTTGTGTATGTGTCGGGTAAGCCCGATGTCGTGGAAATCCCGATGCCGGAGTGAGCCCGATGCCCGATTCGGTCGGATGTCGGGGTGATCCCGATGCCAGACAGGATTCCGATGTCGGGTAAGCCGATGTCAAGATTCGTCCCGATGCAGTGGGAGTAGACCTAGAATTATGTTAATTTCTATATGTGCTTTGTATGGTATGTGGTAGTTTGGGGGAGCTCACTAAGCTTCGTGCTTACAGTTTCAGTTTTGGTTTCAGGTACTTCAACCAGTAAAGGGAAGAGCTCGAGCTAATGGCATGACACACACACACACACCACCGTTGATTAGCCTGGGAGTTTTCTCTGCTATTTTTTATGAAACTGTTATATGTTTATTAGATTTTATGAGTTTTCGAGATGCATGTTTTATGGTTTTACACTATGACAATGATTTCTATGTTTGATAAATGAGTTTGAAAATGAAATTTTTGGCATATATTTTTGGGTTGTATCACAGTCATAGGCAGCAGTAGGTCAGGCTAAAAAGCCTAAGACCTCGGGTTCATCCAGTAGGGGCCAGTAGGGTCGGGGCCGATGTGCCAAGTGTGGGAGATCACATGCGGGAGCATGTAGAGGATAGGGCATGGTGTATTATACTTGTGGTCAGTCGGGCCACGTGAACATGGACTTCCCCAAGAAGGGCTTGATATGTTTTCACTGCAACCATACCAGGCACAAGCGTGCTGATTGTCCGAATATGTAGGGAAGGGGAGGAATAGTAGCGGTGCCTATGCCCGCCACACTAAGGATCACAAATGGCCACCATGCTAAGGCGGATGTTCCAGCGGTGAATAGTCATGCGTTTCAGCTGATCACCGAGGAGGCTCGGGCAGAGCCAGACGTCGTGGTTGGTATTTATTTATTTACCCGCTCTCTATTTATTTATTTGCATTTGCTTATGTGTATATCATGCTCATGTATAGGGACCTTTTTGGTCAATGGTATGTCTGCTCACATTTTGATCGATTCGGAAGCTACCCGATCGTTCTTGTCTCTTACACTTAGCAAGAAGTTCTGGGACACGCCGGGGATCTTGGATTCCCCGCTTGAGGTGGAGATTGCGGATGACCGCAACGTGAGTGTTGCGAGGGTGTATCAGGATTGTGTTAGATCTGAATGTTCTTAGGGAGATATTTCGTGTTGATATAGTCCCGATACTGCTGCGAGGACTGAAGGTAATTATTGGGATGGATTGGTTGGGGGCCAATGGGGACATGATCGAATGCGAGCACTAGCTGGTGAGGGTTCGAACCCCAAGTGGGGGAGAACTGGTTATTCACGGAGAGAGGGCCTCACATGGGCTGACCCTATGTTCAGTTGTGAGGGCTAGGAGGTTACTTCATTAGGGATGTGAGGGATTTTCGGCTTATATCTCCGATATGAGGGTTGAGACCATGATGGACGTGGGCAGCATTCCGATTGTACGAGAGTTTTGGGATGTTTTTCCTGAGGATTTACTAGGGGTGCCTCCAGAGAGGCAGGTGGAGTTTTGTATTGATCTAGTGTCGTGTGCCGCTCCGATAGCTAAGGCACCGTACCGTTTGGCACCGCCCAAGATGCAGGAGTTATTGACACAGCTTCAGGAGCTGCTAGACAGAGGGTTCATACGTCCGAGCAGTTCCCCGTAGGGAGCACCGTTCCTGTTCGTGAAAAAGAAGGATGGATCACACAGGATGTGCATTAATTACTGAAAGTTGAACAAGCTAACGACGAAGAACCGTTATCCGTTGCCAAGGATCGATGATTTATTCGATCAGTTGCAGGGTGCATCTTGGTTTTCCAAGATTGATCTTCGATTGGGGTACCATCAGATGAGGATATACCAAAGACGTCTTGCAGGACTCAATATGGGCATTATGAGTTTGTGGTGATGCTGTTTGGGCTCACCAATGCCCCAGCAGCGTTCATGGATCACATGAACAGGGTGTGTAGACTGATGTTGGATCGGTCGGTAATCGTTTTTATTGATGATATCTTGGTCTATTCTAAGACCAAGGAGCAGCATTTGAGGGAGGTACTGGAGATCCTGGCGGTGGAGAAGCTTTATGCAAATTTCTCCAAGTGTGTTTTTTGGCTGCAAGAGGTACAGTTTTTGGGGCACGTGATAAATCAGGAGGGAATTTCGGTTGATCCAGCCAAGGTTGAGGCTGTGATACGGTGGGAAGTGCCGAAGAATGCATCAGAGATTCGTAGCTTCTTGGGTTTAGTGGGCTATTATCGGATATTTATTTAGGATTTCTCCAAGATTGTTGTGCCATTGACCCGCTTGACCAAGAAGAATGTGACATTTTAATGGGGCATGGATCAGTAGTCAGCCTTTGAGACCTTGATACGAAGGTTATGCGAGGCTCCAATTTTAGTACTACCCGAAGGGGTAGATGATCTGGTGGTATAATGTGACACATCGATTTCAGGGTTAGGTGTAGTGCTGATGCAGAGGGGGCATGTAATAGCTTACACCTCGAGGCAGCTAAAGCCTCATAAGGCAAATTACCCCACTCAGTTCCTGGAACTGTGGACGGTGGTGTTTGCCCTCAAGATTTGGAGGCACTACTTGTATAGATTACGGTGCACCATCTATACTAATCACAAGAGTTTGGGGTATTTGATGGATCAGGAAAACCTCATCATGCGATAGAGGAGGTGGTTGGATGTGTTGAAGGATTATGATTGTGAGCTCCTATACCATCCCGGGAAGGCCAACGTAGTGACCGATGCTTTGAGCCACAAGACGGCGGGGTCCTTGATTGGGAACATTTGTAGGAGGATGATGGTGATTTTGTCCATTGTTAGACAAGATCAAGGAGGCCCAGGTCGACGGAGTGAAGAGGGAGAATTGGAAGATAGAGCGGATTCGTTGACAGTATCCTTTGTTCGTTAAGGATGGTCGTGGTCTTTTGACACAATGTGGCCGAGTGTGGTACCAGTATTGGAGGAGTGAAACAGAGGATATTAGAGAAGGAACACAAGTCAAAGTTCTCTATACATCCACGGGCTACAAAAGTATAGAGACTTGAGAATGAGTTATTGGTGGCCTTGCATGACGCGGGAGATCGCCTAGTTCGTGGAGCGGTGCTTGACCTGCAGGAAGGTCAAGGTCGAGCATCAGCGGCCTCATGGCAAGGTACATCCGCTACCCATTCCTATGTGGAAATGGGAAGAGATCTCTATGGACTTCATCACGAAGTTACCGAAGACAACGAGGGGTGTGGACGCCATATGGGTGATCGTGGACAAACTGACAAAGAGTGCCCATTTTATTCCGATTTCTGATACTATATCCACGGAGAAGTTGGCGGATATTTATGTACAAGAGGTGGTGGCTAGACACGGAGTGCCAGTGTCAATAGTCTCTGACAGGGATGTTCGGTTTACATCTAGGTTCTGGAAGAAGTTCCACAAAGAACTGGGCACTCAGGTACATTTTAGCACGGCGTACCACCACCAAACTGATGGCCAGAGCGAGAGGATGATCCAGACACCGGAGGACATGCTTAGAGCGTGTGTGTTGGATTTTGGAGGGAGCTGGAACACATACCTCCCGTTGGCAGAATTTTCATACAACAACAGTTACCATACCAGTATCGACCGATCGCTGTTCTAGATGTTGTATGGTCAGAGGTGCAGGACCCTGCTTTGTTAAAACGAGGTTAGGCATCGGGTCATGGGGAGCACTAAGGTAGTGCTCAAAAATACTGGGTTGATTCAACAGGTGCACGACCGGCTGCGGGTCGTGCAAATCCATCAGAAAATCTATGCTGACCGGCGGAGATCGGATCTTGAGTTCCAGATGGGGGACATTGTGTTACTGAAAGTGTTGCCCTGGAAGGGGGTTATCAGGTTTCGGAAGAGGGGAAAGCTAGGACCCTGATACATCAGCCCATTCAGGATTTCGACTCAGGTGGGCAAGGTAGCATATCAACTAGACCTGTCAGATGAGCTCATCCAAATTCACAACACCTTACATGTGTCACAGCTTCAGAAGTGTTCACTGATGAGTCTGCAGTCGTTTCATTGGACGACATCTAGGTAGATAAGAGCCTGAACTACATCGAGAGGCCTGTTTCTATCTTAGATAGGAAGACTAAGGTTCTCAGGAACAAGGAAGTAAAGTTGGTAAAGGTGTAATGGCAGCACCATAGGGGCTCCGAGTGGAACAGGGAGCCGGAGGACGAGATGCAAGATCACTACCCGTATTTGTTTGGATCAGCAGACTTTGAGGATGAAGTCTAGTTCAAGTGAGGGAGACTTGTAACATTTGTTCCAGGTATTACTTAATTTATTTAAAACCTAGGGTGTTAGTGTGTGTGGACTCGGCGAGTTGGGAGTCCAACTCATCGAGTAGAGGGCATTTCAAGGATGCGGGATCTACACTCTACTCGACAAATCGGAAGGCCGACTCAATGAGTAGGCATTGTAAAGATAAAACCCTAATTTGAGGGATTTCCCCTTATATAATCTCCTTAAGGGCCTTGAGGATGACCTCCCATCAGCCTCCAAACCCTAAGAACGTCTGTGTAAACCCTAATTCACATTCTCTTTTGTTTTGTGAGCTAGTATGGTTTTGAAGCTTAAGAAGAAGGAGATAGTGTGAAGATCCAGTAAACCAAGCACCCATCCTTGAGCTTGACCTTCTTGTGGACAGTTGTAAGTCTTCAAGACTCGATTTTTATCACAGATTATGGTTAGGTCTTGAGAGTACACTTCATTTCCTACCCTTTTTGTTGATTGCATGCATGGGGTTCATAAAGTTTGCAAGTTTATGAATCTCCAGGGAAAAATGGTCCCAAGGTGGGCTAGATCTAGCCTTTGTTCGAGTAAGGACACCATGCAAGGGTTTTAGGGCATATTTCCCTCTTTTTGGCCATTTTGACCTAAGTGCATGCATTGGACATGCATGTCCATAAACCCTCCACCTTTGGAACGTTTTGAGGAATAGAAACCTCTCTGGAAAGGAGGGATTTTATATCCCTAGAGTTTTGGAATATATGGCAAAGCCATGGAGCTTTCCAACCTTTACTAAGGACCTTAGAGCATTTAGAACGGTTCCAGAAGATACAGTTGGAAAATTTATCCCTCTAGGCACCTTAGGGCTTCAGATCTAATCCCCAGAATCCCTGTATTCGGTGTATAATCACAACAATCAAACAGGAATGGGGACTCGGCAAGTTCCCCTAGCAACTCGACGAGTCGGGTTGGTTTCCCTATTTTATGAATATCAAGCGAACTCTGTGAGTTGATGAAACAACTCGCCGAGTTGGGTAGGGTTCGATCATGTCTGCTGGACTTGGAAGGAACTCGACGAGTCGCTAGATGCACTCGACGAGTTGGAGTCAACATGGACCGTTGACTTTGACCGATGACCTTGGTTTTGACCAAGGTTGACCACGGTTGACTTTGGGAGTAATTTTGGGTTTACGACAAGTCTATCTTTTGTTGCTTATAGGCAGTTGAGTTGGAGCAACATGTGGGACATATCTGATTCTAGCTTGTTAGTTCAACATTCGTGAGAGGTGGGTCTCCTCACCATGCCAATGGGTCGAAGGCACCAAGTATGGCCCATTATTTGTTATGTATGTGCTATTGAGTTATGTGATATGCAATTTTATAGTTGTATCTATGAATCTTGTACGGAAGATCTCAGGGGAGGGGGTTCTCGAGGCACTTAGGTATAAGATTGTGGATGGTTTCCGTGGCATCCTAGGCAAAGACCTCAGTAGGGTTCCCGAGGCACTTAGGTGTAAGACCTTGGAGGGTTTCCCTGGAATCCTAGGTCAAGACCTTGGGGGGTTCCCAAGGAATTGGGCTAAGACCATAAGGGGGTTCCCATGGCACCTGGAATAAGACCCTGGAGGGTTTCCAGAGCTTTCTTATATGTTGGTATGCATGGATTATGTGATATGTGTAGCATTTATTGTTGATATGATATGTGTTATGTGGATTGTATGTGCGGTACGTTCTGGGGAACTCATTAAGCATTAGCTTACAGTTTGTGGATTTGTTTCAGGTACCTCTGAGCCCAAGGGCAAGGGCAAGGTGTAATGGCGCGTCGTGCACTCTCTCACCGATATTTTGTGGGATACTCTGATAGTTTTAAATAAAGATGTAATGAATATGGATTTGAAAACAATTATGTTGGGGTTTCATGATTTATGGAAATGTGTTTGATTAATTAAAAATGAATTTTTTTTCGAAAATGCGGGTCGTTACAATATGCTAGGTCACAAGTGACATAGGCTGGATAATCTCAGAGTGATTGACTTGGCCCTATTGCGCAACTCTTGTCTGAGTCCAACCATTCTAGGATTGCATGTTTTACTTGAAGGATTATCTGATCTTTGTTGCATGTGACAATATCCATGAGGTAGTTAGTTGACAGTGGTGGGAGTCTTTCAGCAGCTGAGGGCTAAGCAAGGTCGAGAACCTAGGAAGGCCTAGGAAATGCTTTAGTGGATTTGGTTGCACTGTTAGCGAACATGCAAGGTATCATTTTGATAGGGTACCTTGGAGGATCCAGGATGATTCTTGAGGAAAGTATGGATAGGTGTAGAAGGTAGTATTGGGCCTGTACTATTGAAAGCACAAGATCCATACTCGAATCGGGAAGAGTCTTAGAGAATCCAGGAAACCTGTGGGATGAGGATTCTTGGGTATATATGGATCTCTTGAATCATTTTGGTATGGTGTTGAGCACTCAGGAATGGGATTCAGATTCTGGTTCCCGCTTAGTAGTAGTTATTGGGTCGATCGATGCGCGATCGCAGAAGTTCATCTCATCGGAGATTACTCGCAGATTTTTGGAATGGACCTTGGTGGTCTCTCGTTCATCCAAGGAAGGGATTTTGGAGCTCTCGATAGTCAGGGCCTTTCAAGCCAGAATTGGGCCTATGCCATTCAGGCCAAATTTTTCACGGTGTAGTTAGGGGCTCACTTGGAGCCCAAAGCATGAGCATCCTTAGAATCCTTCAGGAAGGAGGATCTTATTGTTAGTTCCTGTCATGGGGATTGGAAGGGAGTTTTGCACCACGTCCTCAGGTTTATCGAGGTAACTCAAGAGGAGGTGGTTAGGATTTATTCAGATGTTTGCGAGTATGTCGTATTCGGCCACTTTAAAGTGGATATCAAGAAATTGTATCACTTTGGAATTTGATTGAGTT
The DNA here is from genome assembly GCF_052625555.1 of Lactuca saligna. Taxonomy (NCBI): domain Eukaryota; kingdom Viridiplantae; phylum Streptophyta; class Magnoliopsida; order Asterales; family Asteraceae; genus Lactuca; species Lactuca saligna. Next base: position 59,762,789 of record NC_136419.1, on the reverse strand, counting down.
TGAACGAGTCAGATCTCGGGTTGGTTCTCTGCTATTTTCTGAGTTATCAAGGATTGTTATATGCCATTTTGCATCCTAATAAGTCCTTTGATGGACTTACAGATGGACGTATCTTGCTGAGTGGGTTCCACGTGTACCCTTATCGTTCTAGGTCTTTGTCGGGATCCATTCAGGAGTATTTCTTGGCGGATCTTTGGTCAGGAATTAGTGGGATAGTTCTCCAATGAAGTTAGATTTCAGTGGTTTTATCATTTGTTCAGGTATGGTTGACATTTGCCTATGGAAGAACATTGGAGTTCCAGGCACTACCGTTTCTAGGAAAGGGATGGTAGCATGAAGATGGTGGTGTCAGTTGCATGATTTGTTTGATCACTGGATAGGACAAGGGGAATCGTATCTTCACATGGACTAAACTCGGTTAGAGTTCAATGATTCCTTGAGGATAGAAATTAGAGTAGATTTTCGCCGGTACATGGCAAAAGTTATAGTTCTTCATCGTTGGCATAAGAATTCAAGGAACTGGTATGGTATCGTAGGAGGTGAATTGGATTATTGGACTGGTTAAGGTCTCAAGAGTACTTTTTCGGATACCATGAACTGTGTAATCGTTGAGATTGGCTAGTGATGGAGAACTAGTTGGTAAGCGCTGGTTATCATCGGGTTGATCGTTGTAAGGTAAGAGGGATTGGGAATCCTTAAATTCTCGTGTGCTTTAGGAATTTAGTTAATTCAAAGTAGGGAAGAATCATTTAGGTATTCAGGAGCAGAAGCAGTTACAAAACTAGGATGAGTTTTGCATTCCCTTCAAAGAGGAGGGCGGCCCAAATTGTTGTTTGGTTTGAGGATTGTGTGAGTTGGGAGTTCGGTAAAACTCCCTAGCATATGAATAACGTCTCCTTGGTGATTTATAGGAAGACTTAGGGAAATTAGGTTGGGGTTCTAGTCATGAATTAAGTTCAGTTTGGGTGTTCGGGCGAGTGTGTATTCAACTCTATGTGTGTTTTGAATTGATAGATTAGGGGTAAGGCATCGGGCTGCGGATGTGTTAGGGAGAAAGTGTTATAAGACTGAGGGGGTAGTCATATCATTCACAAGCAGTCAGATAGTATGGAAAGTGTTGTAAGACTGCAGGGGTAGCCGTAGCATTCACAAGCGGTCATATAGTATGGAAAGTGTTGTAAGACTGTGGGGGTAGCCGTGGTACTCACAAGTGATCAGATATTGTGGGAAGTGATGTAAGACTATGGGGGTAGCCGTAGCATTTACTAGCATCCAGATAGTATGGGAAGTGTTGTAAGACTGTAGCGGTAGCCGTAACATGCACTAGCGTTCAGATAGTGTGGGAAGTGTTGTGAGACTACGGGGTGACCCGAAGCATTCACATATTATTTCAGTTGATTAGGCCAGGGTGGTCCAGTTCACGAGATTACGGTTAGACCACATCATGATTAGAATCAGAAAACGGCAAGTCGTTGGAGACCGGGTAGGATGTAAGACTATAGTTATTCTAGTAGCATTCACTTTTCGCATTGGATTCGGTGGCGGAAAGTTGTCAGGATATTATGATCGAATGGACCAGAAGGATTGATGGAGCCATGAGTGGCGATATAGCTAGGGCAGTTATTGCTAGTCGAAGTTTGCTTTGGAAGTCGCGTGGGGCGACTGTGATATTATTATTGGCTCAGCAATCGGGCAAGACTTCAGTATTCCAGATAAGTTGGGACCAGGGATGTCTCGGTGGATTTTAGAAACAACCAGAAGGCAGCCTACCATTTCGGGCAGTTTCTGTGTATAGGGCAGTATTAGTGATTTAGGTTTTCATGAGTATGAGAAGTATCTGGGTGTTTGGGAAATGCTAAGTCACACGCAGTGGGATTAAATAATCTCAGAGCAATAGATTTGACCCTATTACGCAGCTCTCGTATGAGTCTAACCGTTGCAGTGAGGGATCTTCTACTTGAAGGATTATCTGAGCCTTGGCCAAGTATAAGTGATATGAAGGGATAGTTAGGTCAGTGATTCTATTTTCCAGTGGGAACCTCCAATTATCAAAAGTTGAATAGTTAGTTGAGAGATAAGTGGACTGGATTCAAAAATAATGATTCGGTATGGGCAGTCTATCAGGGAGTCACACCATCTCGAGACTACAGATTTCATACTGAATAGAGGTGATCATGTTTCAAGGAATTCGTTCATCTTCGGGTTTTAGAACCCTTCGAGAAATGGTTTTGGTTGCTTTGGAAAGGCTAGGGTATGCTTGTGGGTGCGGCCATGTTGTTCAAGTTATCTGGCATGTAAGGAATGGTAAAGAATGATTTCGAGGACAAAATCTAATTTAAGTGGGGGAGAGTTGTAGCATCCTGTTTATTAAATAAATCAATGGATAAAATTAAATGAATAGTGGCCCTAAATCCGTAATAAGTTACCAGTGTGTGTAATAAGGGCTAAATGACATAATTTCTAGAAATTTGGGGTCTTTATTGTACTAAAGTTTGGGAAGCAAGGGCTAAACAGTAAAATGGGGACTTAAATTGTAATGATTAGATAATTAAGGGCTTAACATGTCATAAGTTAGATTTTTGGGGGCTAAGTGTAATTCCGGGATTAAAAGGTAATTTTTGGATTACATTTGCAAAAGATTCTCAAAGCGAAGGGTTGTTTGGGTAAATTATAGATATAAGTTGAAGGAAATTAGGGGAGAGGGGTTGTAAATGTAATTATGGCTAAAGGTTTATTATAGATGGCATATATATAACCCGTCATCCCCAGTAACCCTAACCTTAAAACTATACACATCAGCCACCCTCCTTATGTCTCCCTTCACCTCCAATTGCCGCCACCGCTGTTGGAACCGGAAAACCACCACCAGTCGAGGGTCGCTATCACTGCTATTCCATGGTTACTTAAGACAAAGACCAACATGGGATGTCATCGTTCAGTCGGTAATGAAGGGAAACAAATCGTAGCCGCCTATGTCGTCGTTATCTCCGACTGATAGCGTCATTTCCCCTGCTGTTTTGCGCCGCTGCCGCTCCGCTGCCAATAACGTTGGAAATCGCCGGCTGATGTCGAGTGGTGGACCGTCATGGCTACCATTCTTCTCTCCGGTTGAAGCGCCCCAACCCCTCCGTCACTGTTTCTTCCTCGTATGTAGCATCGTAACGACTCGCCGCTGCACCTCAACCATCGAAGACGTAGATGCTGTCGTCCGCCGCCACCGCCTACGCAATTCGTTTTTGTTCCGATGAACATCCATCACCCCGAGGGAGGCTGTTGTGTGTGTTTCAGCTTGTGTGTCGCAAGTATGTGTGTGTCTTGTGTTGCTGATCGTAATGTGAGTGCTTGTTGGACAGTAAAACCCGAGAAAAACCACCATGGCCACCAACCATGTTGGCTACCATCGTTAGCCGTTGTTGTTGCCACCCTCTCAGTCCACTACCTTCGCCATACGCCACCAGGTGGGTGGTAGGTTTCATCCTCCGAGAAAAAGGCATGTGTGTGTGTTTTTTTTACCGAAAATTTAAAACTGAAGCCATCTCTACCACCGTGAGGTGGTGGCTGCCACCTCCAACCACCGCCTGCCGCTACAATGGTGGCTGAGAGTGAGTGTGTGTGTGTGTTATTTTTTGTAGGTGTTTATTTGGATATTGTTGTATAATTGTATTTAGTGGCCGCAATAATCAAGGAAATTCATAACCACCAGCGTGAAGTGGTGGCTGCCACCTTCTGTCGCCACCAGCCGCTGTGTTGGGTGGCGGTGCACATTGTAAGATTGGATTGCTAGTTTAGATGCTTAGAAATGATTTACATTAAAATCATAACCACCACCACGAGGTGGTGGCTTCCATCATCAACCACCACCGCCCAAGGTGGCAGTAGGTGGTGGCCGACTTAATAAACATTAATTAACCTAAAAACTTAACAAATGGACTAATTGGAATGCGATTGGGTTGGAAACCCTAATTAGGGTTTAGAAAACCCTAATTTTTGGATATGTTAATTTGGAATTGTCGGGACCTGCATGTTTGGACCATTGGATTGGAATAGAATTAATCCTGACCATATTATATGTTTGACCTAGTAGAGTGACGGACTTAATGGGTTAAGTTCTTGATGGGTTAAGTAAGAACACTTAACCCTAATCATCATTTTATGTGAACATCCTAATTTTGCTTGGTCCTTGGACTTTCTATTGGGCTTTGGTGATTGGGATATTGATGGGCCATCTAAGAACAAGTATATAGACTAGAATATTTGGATAGGTTTTAGGGTAAAGCCCATGTAAAGGTTTGGGCCCAATTTGGAAAATTGGGCCATAACCAGGCCTTGATGATTATAAGACATTGGACCATCGGAATGCCAAGTATTGGGACTAGAATAAATGGTTAGGCCTTTGGGTAAGACCATGTAAAGGTTTGGGCCCAATTTGGAAAATTGGGCAATATGTTGGGCTTTGGTTCATTGTTTAACTTTTGGGCCTTTGGATTGGGCCTTGGGCTTGAATCAAGATAGGTTGGGGACAAAGTAGTCTTTTTACCCCAAGCATGGACTTATGGTTATGCATTGGAACCTAATTATTAAGTGGGTGTTGTTTTGATGTTGACAGTTCGGGAATTTGTCATCTAGAAGCTAGAGTTTTGTTCGCTAGACTCCGGCAGTGGGAGGTTAGTTACCTTCCTGTATGAGTGAGTCGAAGGCAACAATGTCGGCCCATTAGTAGTTGTAGCAGAGATGATTGTCTTTGTGATAATTATCTGGCTTGCCACTATCTGTTATGTTTTATGTGCTTATTTGTTATGATATTATGTGGTAGTAGTAGGAGTGAAATAGATAGAAGGGGAGGCCAGCACCCAAATATGCTCGACAGTATCCAGTTGAAATAGACCGAATGGGAGGTCAGCACCCAGATATGCTCGGCAATATCCGGTTGAAATAGACCGAAGGGGAGACTAGCACCCAGATATGTTTGGCAATGTATTTGTTATATGGTATGTGGTATGATGGGGGAACTCACTAAGCTTTGTGCTTACGATTTTCAGTTTTGGTTTTAGGTACTTCCTCTTCAAAGGGAAAGGTGTCGGCATAATCGCAACACATTACACTACATTTTCCGCACGGGAGATCTTTGGAATTTATACTCTGATGTTGTTTTACCATGACATGTTTTGACTATTGATACATGGGTTCTGATATGAGTTTATATTATGGATGTTTTCACACAAAATGTTTTTAATTATTTAATTTTAAAATGAAATTTTTGGTCGTAAATTTTGGGATGTTACACCTTAACCTTTTGGTAAAAGACAAAAAGTTCTTTTGGTCCAAAAAGTTGTACATAACTTAATAAATCATATCATATGATATATTATGTTACTTGCTAATGAAAAATATTATTTGGATGAAATAAATAATTTACAATTTAATTATAAGAGTTTTGTTAAATATTTATTAAAATCAATTTCTAATAAATAATCAATTATATCAAGTTGTTTTTAGTATGACCTATCAGTATCATATGTTATTTAGCAATATTATTTTAATATGATTCTTCAGCATACTAGATCTTTCAAGGAGATAGTGGTAAAGGCGGTGAGGGTGTTGAAGATGGTGACCATCGGAGGTCATGAAGGCAAGCGGCTAGGGTTACACAGGAAAATAAAGTGCAATTTTGGGTGACTAGTGGTAAGGCATAGAGGGTGTTGAAGAGATCATTAGATATGGGAGGAGATGTTGTCAGAGACACGCATGGCGTTGGTGGTGGTGAGCAACCACCAAGTTTTTGTTAAGAAGGTGACCGGCTAACCTGATAAAAAGCTCTAAGTGACAAAATTTACCTAAATGTTAGGCATTAATGAACATAAATTTGAACTGTGGACATAACCAACTGTTTTGTGTAAAATTTGGGGTTTTTTTTGCAATAACCCCAAAAAATATTAAGCACCAAATGTGCAAAAAGAATATTAAAGATTAAATGTGTACAAAGTGAGAAATATATTACCCTATTACGTCATTTTTTCTGGCTTACCTTGAATAGCCGATCATAAGGACTAAATATATACAATTAAACAAGTTGCATGAGCAAATGCGGACGAAAAAAAAAAAAAAAACTCAAATGACCAAATTTGTTCAAATGGAAAAATATATTACCCCTTTAAGTCATTATCTCTTCTAAACAAGATAAATTCTAATGCTAAGTCGCCCATATTTTCGTTGATAACTCAATAGCTCCCAAAATATTTCCCTAAAGATGTCGTTTCTTCATTTGCATCTTCTAACTCTCGTGGCCAAAAGTGAGGGTCTGTAACAACGTTGCATGGGAAGTTGCTAACATTTAATATTCAGCCAACAAATAAAGGTTACTTCAAAAGTTATTGATATTCTTTTGAAAGAAAAAGCATATCCATATGGTGCTCATGTAAATTCCAAATTACTTACAACTTCATTTATATCTGATATTTGTGTTGTATATTTTACCTCCTAGGCTAAAAACAAACCCTACCACCAAAAAAACCATTCAATAAAATTGTTTAAAAATATACAAAAAAAACACACAACACACCGGAGAAGAAACTCAAATTAGCCAACGATATCAATGTGAATCGGGGGCATTTACGTCTTCTTTTTTTACAAGCTTGCCTGATTTTGTCCTTTCAAACAGTCTCTCAACCAAATCATGCCAATTAGGACTTCGCTCCACATCATCTTTCTGCTTCGATGCCAACTCATCAGCAGCTTCTCCTTCTTGATGTTCTTCACTAACTGCTGACGTGGACACTCGGTCCTCGTTATCCGCCACATCATCAGTGGTCTTGACAGCATGTGGTATGTTGAGGCTCACTGCTCTTTCTAATGCATCTTTATGCTCCTCTTCAATTGATTGCAGCCTACTGAATTTTTGTACCTTTGGTGCTGTTGTAATGCTTTCTGAACTGTTTTTGTTTTCCTTCATTAGCTGCATTTTTTCAAATGACATAAATAGCCCTCTAACTTAAAAGCATAAAGATAATAACATGAGGGTAATTTGGTCTTTTCTTTTCACTTACTTGCACAGCCTTCTCTGCTTCTCTTAGAATCCAGATGATGGCATGATCAGATGTAGCATGTGATGATAAAACAATATGTTCAAATCTTCCATCAACAGGAATTGCAGTTCTAACCTCTGGAGGGTATCTACCACATCTGTTTACAAATCGAAAACATGTAAAGATGCCATGAATTTGAAAGGGATGAAACTATTAACTGATTTACTACAACAATTCAAGGATAGAAGATCGTAGAAGTAATGAAATAGAAAAGTGTTAAACCTGCAAAACTTTCTTTCAACAATGTGGTACATTCTTCCTGGAGCATATAATCTTCTTGGATCTCTTAACTTCCTACCTTCTGGTATGAATGTATCCCTCAAGCAAACCATAAAGATTAAACATGGCAAACTGTTGAAATCATAAAAGAAAAAACATGGATCAACATTACGATCATCATCATCAACCATAAACCAAAATCAAGGTTTTACAACTTACCAGAAGATCGACTTGAAGATATCTTCCAATGGTGTCGCTGTTCTTGGTAAAAAATCATCCTAAACAAACATAACCAGCGGTTAGTAAATCAAATTCGATTCAAAATAGGCGAAAACAAATTTCAGTAAAAATCGCACCTGTAAAACAACTGAGTAGATAACATCGGCGTATTTCACGGCCAAATTAAGCGACATAGATCTCGCCGGAGCAAGAGCATAACACCGCACCAACTCCCTTGGTATCCCGCCGAGCATATCCCTATGATTCACGACTATCACTGTCATCAATGCCGCTACCCCTGACCCAAGTGAATGACCCACAAATATCATCTTGTAACATGACCCGTTCTCAATCCACAATCGTTTCAGATTCTCAGACTCCTGATTCAACAACCAAATCGCCGATTGTAACAACCCATGATGCACATATCCACCATCGAACATCTGCATCCCTAATCGATTGTTGAGTAACAGTTTGTAATCGCTCTCTTTCTTCAAATTCAACCCTCTAATTGCTAATACGATTTCACGACGATCGTGGTCGAGATAAATCAAGTGCGGAGGCGCGTGGCCGAGTGTTTCCTGGTAAGTAACACGCTTGACAACGTAATCGGGGTTTAAACGGTATCCACCAAGTGGAGGGCATTTTGGGTGGTGGAGATCTTCTTCGTATACAGCGAGGATGACGCGGCATAGGTGTGGGACGGATTCGAATTCCTCGACGGTGGCTGGTGGCCAAGTGGCACTGTCGTCGCCGCCGACGTAAGTACACCGCTTCCATGCCCATCGAAGACAGCCTAAAGCAAAAAAACACTCAACTCCACAGCAAACAGACATGTAATTTCTATTGCAAAACCCAGAAAAAAAATGGGGAAAAATATTACATGGAATTGGAGAATTGGTAGTGGAAGATTTGGGTGACGATGAAGAAAGGGATTTTGTTACAGAGAATCAGCGCTGTTAGATATGGAGTAATGGTTGTCTCAAGTAACTCTCACGTGTTTGTGTGTGCAATGACGGGTTGTACGATAACTTGAATGTTGGCTTTTTATTTGGGAAAAGAACATGTCGGATTTTCCTCTTTTTTCTTTCTGGATAATATGTTCGAGAAATTGAATTTATCAATTAACTTATAATTTTAAAAAAAATTATAATTTAATAATGAAGAATGTATAGATTATTTCACAGGATATTCAAAAGAAAAACATATTTCTAATGATAAGTAAGAGAATTATTACAGAGCGGGAGATCTATAATAAGAATATGATAAATTTTATTTTATGTTACTAAAGGGTGATTGGGTAAGCTTATTTATGGCTTATAAATAAGCTCATTTTTTAGAATATTTGTTTTATTAAATGTGTTTATTACTCATAAACGATCATGACAATATAATGATATTTGTGGTAGAGCATAACTTTTCTTAAATTTACAGCTAACTATTTATTAAATATATTCAATGAATTGCTTTTTAATTGAATATTTTGATTTTTAATATCTATTTTTGGGTGTGTAGGCAAGAGAAGAACGTTAAATTATAGATTATTTGTCTGTTTGAACAACCTATTAAAATAGTAATTGATAAGAAATTGAATTTGGCCATGCATATCTAACTTATGTTTACTTATTTTCTAATATAAATTAAAGAATAAAATGGATGTTTTGCCATTGCATTAAAGTTTTTATTTTCTTTCTTGAACACTATGTGTCATTATACAATAATACATAGATATTCTTTCATAAAGCTTTGTTAAAGAGTTATTCCTAAAATGATGGGAAATTGACTAATCTAACCTTTTTTTTTGGTGTTTTTTTTAAATCTCACTTTTTTTTTTCTTCAAAATAACCATATACTCCGAAATCGACCATTCCGGACTCATTTTCGGATGTGTCGCCCATTTCTATGCCTCCGGATTGCGCATTCTGGATTATCCGTACGTGATTCGGACCTAGGATTTTAATTTCAAAATCCGGAATATAATTTGAATAATCCGAACCCTCGACTTCATTCTTGATCTTGTTCCGACATTCTGAATCGATTCCGGCATGCGAATCTGATTCCGATTTCAACCTCCGACACACAACTCTGACATGGAAGACGACCATTACGACCCGGTTATTTTACGGGTATATGTTCGTCACTTCAAAAACCTACTTTGTTTGTTTGTATACCATGATTATTCACCAAGAACTACCAACTCGGAATGCGTAGAACACATCTGGAAATGAACTGAAACCGTTCCGAGTGTTAATTTAATAAGTCATTGACCAACCCAAAACTAGTTTATATGCTTCGGTACTGCTACTTTAGATCAAAATGTAGTGCTCTGCTACTTAAAAACTAATTGATCTGGTATGGGATAACTCTGGAACACGATGAACTATTCCTGAACTGGTCTAAAATATTGGTCAGTTTTCGTTCCGGCATGAAGTGTTAACACATTTTTTATTTGGGCAGCACGACAGGTTTTTTATGTATTCGTTACACGGTCATGTAAATCCAAAATCAGTGGGCAAATTCTTGAGGCATTCAAAGACAGACCGGAATGCGTGCATATGCTCCGGAATTCATGTTTTGGGAGGTGGTTAGACATTCCTAATGTTGATGGGGATCATTTGCTTCTACCTTATGTCTTTTTCCACGAATTTATCATGGACCCCCGAAGCAAAATAGATGAAATGGTTTTTGAGATTAGTGGTTACGAGCTGTCTTTCAGGAAGAAAGAATTTTGTCTTATCACGAGCTTCCAATTTGGTAACTATTTTCCTACTTCTGTTTCGACACCGCCTTCCATTCTCGTTTCTTTCCTATGGTTGCAAGTCTCAGTGAAATTAGAAGATGTGATTAAGGTGTTTGAAAATTCACTTAATAAATTATCGGATGAGGATGTGGTTCGTGTATATCTCATCTACCTGTTAGAGAAGGGTTTCAACGGTCGGTTGAAAAAAACAGTATGTGTCAAAGGAGTATTTCTCTTTGCTATCCAACCTTGATGAATTCAATAGGTATCATGTCGTTATTATATAATTACATATTATAATTAATTATGTTATTACTAATATTTTTTCCTATTTTTTTACAATTTTAATAGGGAAATTTTTATGTCGCAGATATCCATAGGGGGTGATAATTTGGGATCAATTGTACTCACAGCTAATTATGGTATTCAATAAGGTTGACAAGCATCTACATCTAGTTGAACAGAAAGAGAAACAACCTAAAAAATGGCATACACCATAAACGGCTTTTATACACTTTTAAGGTAAGTACATGAACAGTTTATTATTATTACTATTTATTGTGTTTACTAACATTCTAATAAATGATTATTTTAGATACGGATTCTCAAGACTTTTCCTATGAGTAGTTTGTTTGGTACCCGACAACATAATGTGATCCATCGGGTTATTTCATGGTCGAAACTGAGGCCTTTACAAAACCCTCAATGTAGCGGGTTTCTAAAAATCGACGACTTATGGTTACTTACATATTTTTAGACTTTATTTTTTATGTATAAGTTATGTTTATTTATTATTTTATAATTTTATTAGCAATATATAAACTTATATAGAAATTGGAGCCCACAGAAGCTGAGAGTCATATTGAATGGTGGATAGCTAGTTGCATGTGGATCGATCCCCTTGATTTTCCCAACACAGAAGTTCACATGGCACCTTCCCTAACACCATCACCCAAAAACTTCCCTACCCATGAGCCTCGAGAAAAGAAGGCACTGATAGATGATCCATCTCATCCGGCACCACCATCATTGTTGACTGTCGAACCATCAACTCACAAGGACCGAATTATTAATAACTTGCAAAACAAGATTTGTCACTTGCAAAAGGAGCTTAGTGAATGGCGCAAGTAGTTAAGGTCACAGATAAGCGTTTAGCAGAGCATGACGCTACTTTAGCCATGGTTCTAAAACTTATCAATAAGACTCCCGAAGATGATGTTGGTACCTCGAAGGGGGTGGAAATACATTGTTAATTATTTTACCATTATGGGTCCTTATGTTTTTGCATCGTTTACAAGTAAATATTATTGAACTGTATAGGCACTCGTTGTGCCAGATGCTCGTACCACATACTACAATGATGATGACTTATGGGTTAGATACACCCAGACAACCTGAATGACGGTCCTGAACAGCTGTCTCCATGTATTCAATCGTCGAATGTAAAAGAGATTACGCAGGATGAATACAAAACATCGTCGCTAGCACCTCTTAGGTGTTATAAGCGCCAAAAAGTTATGTACATACGATATAAGTCCTTATAGATACAAATAAAGAGGAAAAATGTTACACGGTAACAACCAGCATCGTTGGACAATCTTTTAGAACCTACTATACACATTGTATATAAAAACGGGATGGTTCATTGTGTTTGGTCATAGTTATTTGATCGGTTGGCTACGATTGAGTTTTGGAAACGGTTATATGTGGATAGTCATGGAGGATGGTGGTCATGTGATATAAGTAATATAATTATGTACTCATTATATATTGTGCTTCTAATAACAATATATACTTTACTACAAAAAAAAATTAGCAGCACATCATGATGTAGATCTCATCGTCGCAAGAGCGTAAAGCGGATGATGCTTGGTGAACGGTTGTGTCATCAGCTTCCAACACTGATACATTTGACCGGGTGACATGGCTGACGAATCTGTTTACCTAGTTTTAGCAGACTATGATATGGTATATTTTTGTTTGGATTACATTACCTGAGTATGTATATTTCTAACATTTTTTGTAGCTTTACATCTCAATCAATATACCATATGCTCATTGTTTTTTGGGTGATTTAGATTTGAAGACATTCAAAATGACTATATACGATAGTCATTGGAAGGGCGGCTACTGTTCAGAAAATGAGGATTGTTTTATAAGTATGAGAGCCCGCATCTACAAACTGCTAATGGGTGTCAACTACTGGGGTACCGAACCAACTGATTCAATCCCACATGAGAGCTTCAACACGACCCTCGAAAAGGCCCCAGGTGTACCACAACATATTGACAGCAGAGGGGATTGTGGGGGCTTTTGTGTTGGTTCCTAGAGGCGTTGATCACCAGGAAATCGATTTTTATAATGTGTAAAACCGATCCATGGGCTATGGTTTATTGAAAATGACTGGCGGGAATTTTTTGGGGTACAAGGTCAAATATTATTTGAACATTGTATTTTTAATATCGCTTAAATACACATTCCTTTAGTTTATGTATTTATTACTTGTTTTTTTTATTTTAATTGCGTTTTACATTTTATAAAACCAAAATTTATGCATTTTATAAAAGCAAAGCTTATACATTATATAAACCAAAACTTATAATAAAAAAGAATCACATGTTACACGAAAAAGCAAATAACAAAAAAAAAATATTAAAACGTATTCCAGAATCATACTCTAGAATTTCGGAGACCTCTACGGAACAATGTGTTCCGGACAATATGGTTACTTAAAATGATTGTATTTAGAGGAGTTGTATCATTTATAAGGGTTAGATTACTCAATTTCCTTAAAATGATCGTATTTGGAGGAGTTGTATCATCAAATCATCATCGTTTTCGGATTTTAATAAAATAACCATGATACATGTGAGCATATCAACTAAATTTGTGGGAAATGCGTTCTTTTGACAAAAGGTAAGTACAATATTTGTGGGTTTGATTTATTTCTTAAAGAGGAGGGAGTACTTCCCTCCTAACTCACTCAATTTACTACCACATCAACGTCATATCAATTTTTCTCTCATCTCTTTTCCATCTTTCTCAACCCACAATACTTGAGAATTCTATCTTTCCCAACTTACTCAACCCACTCAATTTTTAATTTTAAAATAAATACATACTAATTAAAATCATTCAAAATTAATTAACAAAAACATTAAAAACATACAAAACTAATTCATAAAGTAATTAAAACATACAAACATAATTTGGTACAAGTTTTAAAGCATGAGGTACAACTAACTAATATATATTAAAAAAAACAAAAAAAACAAAAAAAACAAAAAACAAGCTAGAGAGAGAGAGAGAGGAAGTGGTTCTACCAATCCGCCGAAGAAGAACAAATGTTTGAACCCACTTGACCCGCTTGTTGAATGAATGGTATTTTGGAGGTACCATTGGTACCTCCCCCCTTTTTGTGATGACTCCTTCCTCCGATTGTGATTGGTCCAAACTTATTGGTACTTCTTTGACGGTTCGAGGAAATCAAGGGAAAGCTCATTGGGAAGTGGTCAAATGGATAGTACAACACTTGAAGGGAACGTTTGATGTTTGTCTAGCCTATGGTGTCAATGCACGACATATGGACTTGGTTGGATAGATAGACTCGGACCACGAAAGTGATCCAAAGATAAGAAGATTGATTTGTCTCGTTTAGAGCCTTATTTTAATTGTGGAGAACCCTATCATGTTCTATGAAAGGTTATGCATTCAAAAATTTTGTGCCAAATATTATTGGTGATCGGTCTCATTCAGATGATTTTCAAGTCAAGGTGGAAATTATAAAGTGTGACTTGAACATTTGGAGCATACATATTGAGCATTTGAGGTCAATTAAGCACTTAGAACTCAACTGAGCACTTAGTGTTCATGGATAATGTGACAAAGGAACGGATCATCTAACAAAAGAAAGGGTATTTAAAATGGGGTATGGAGTACATGAGAGTGGAATAGAGCATCCTAGTGCATGGATGTGTTATCTATGATCTAGATGTGTCATCCTATGCTTGGATGTGCCACTTTGGAGAAAAGGTGTGCTACTTAGAAGAAAGGTGTACCACCTTGAGATGCAAGTGTGCCATTTGTAAAAAAGGAGTGCTAAGTTGGAGGTAGGTGTGCCATCTTGGAGGAAATCTATCACCCTTGGATAAGGTGTGACATTCCTTGCATAATATATGACATCTTGGTGCAAGGTGTGCCACTTGTGTTCCTGGATGTAATAGTTGTGCCAAAGATTGTCCAAGGATGATCAGAAGTTGATGATGCTCAAGGATTATTACATGTTGTGCCATCATAATAGTTGATGTATCATGGTGATCTTGATGTGTCACTCTTGCATCAAGATGTGCCACTATAGATCTTGATGTGCCACTCTTGCATCATAATCTGCACTATAGATCATGAAGTGCCATTATGATGTGCCACTAGGATGAATGTTTCAGAAGTTTATGCATGACGGATTGTGATTGTTGACACCATGCATAGGCCTATGGGCCAATGGACTTGGCTTATTATGGTTTTAGGTTGGATCTCTTCATTATAAATAAGGATGTCTACTAAGTCATTTGAAGTGTCTTTTTTATACTTAGTGAGTAGGTCGAATCTCTGTTGAGTTGTACTTGTAACCTTTGTTTGACAACTCTGTAAATAAAGAATATTCCCCTCTTACCCGTGGACATAGGTCACTTAGAACATAGGTCATTTGTGATTACTAAGTTATTGTTTACGTCGTACAATTCCCTTTATGATGCAAGTTTACTGTTGAATTGTTTCTATTTTGGTTTAAGAGTCTTTTGTATTAATCATTGCTATTTTTCTTTTCTACAATGACTAATAACATAGTTTAAATGAGCCTTTTTATTAATTGTTGTTATTTTGTATTTGTAAGTGAGCCTTCATATCTATTTATGATTATTGATCTTTCAAAGACCATAATTATGTTTACATGATCATAAGAACTGATACATGACCAAAATTGTGTTTACAATAGACAAATGAAAATTTTATTAAGTTATGATTACATGATCATTAATTTTAGTTTATAGTAGTATTTTTTAACTTTTCATTGCTTTTTGTAAATTTTACTCGATATGTGTATATTCTTTTACAAATATAACTACAAGCGTAAGCATTTAGATGTTATATTTATTTTATTCATGTGTATTTTTATATGATTAGACGCTTATTTTTCATTAATGATTAGAGGTATGTTCCATTCATGTTAATGTAATCTAATTTTTCCAAATTTTGTTGATTTAGTTAATGGTATTGATATTTATTTTGAATTTACAAATGTCCATAGAAAATCAAGATCAAAATTTTGAAGATCATAATTTTAAATTTGATGTTAGAATACGAATATGAAAGAAAACACTACCTGGAAATGATACCACTTCTTCATTTATGATTATAATAAAAGTAAATTATTGCATTCTACTTTTTTTCATAATTATAGGAAAATAGCAAATTAATATATTACATTTTTTTTTCTTTTTTATGTTATTCCTTTATGAATAAAGGTGTATTCTAATTATTAATGTAATTCGCTTTTCATTTATTTGTGATATTTTATTGGTTTTTTTATTTGTAAGTTATGTTTAATTATTTAAAGTTATCACTGTGTTCATATTTGAACATAATGATGGTCGAAATAAATATATATGAACAATTATTAAATTATTAATTTTCAAATTATTAGTATATTCATGTATCATAAAAAAAATAAACAACAATATTGCAAGACAAGGGTTTTCTTAATTTCTATTACATTAATAAAATAAGTCGACGCATTCCTAGTTTTGCTGGAACAAAAAATCAACTAACATTATTACTTTAGGTAACTAATTCATAATCCTAAAATTTAGGAATCAATTAATTAGCCTTGATTTTTCATATTTAATTATAATGTAAAATTTTATTTATACCATTATATATTGATTGGTTCAGAACAGTTCTCGTATTCTCAATATTTTTTGTGTTCTCGATTTCATCATATATATATATATATATATATATATATATATATATATATATATATATATATATATATATATATATATATATACTAGGTTACAACCCGTGAAAACCACGGGTAAAAAAACAAAAAATATTTATAATTAAAAATCTTAATGAAAAGTTAAAGATTTATAAAAATGTATTAAATTAATAAAATATAAGTTTTGTTTGGACTTTCATATTGATTAATTAAAATTATTATATAAATTTGAATATCCAAACAATCGGTTTTACGAATTGTTCTATCATTATAGTTCGGTGTTATTGGTTATTCCGGTTTTGGTTTGGTTTTTTGGTTATTATATTCACCCTTGTTTATAAGTAAAATAGATGTGAAGTGTATTACAATTATCTAGAGAGCGCACTTTCATTATTTACTTAAAGGTGACCGTGTACTCATTTGAAGACATCAACTTTGAATATTTTTTCCAATAATATCATTCTACTTTCATTATCTTTTGATTACAAACTGCAACAAAACAAAATATCTACGAAAAATAGCATGAAATGCAAAATTTCTATAAAAATAAGTTGGAGCATCACAATTATGCCTT
Source organism: Lactuca saligna (assembly GCF_052625555.1). Classification (NCBI taxonomy): domain Eukaryota; kingdom Viridiplantae; phylum Streptophyta; class Magnoliopsida; order Asterales; family Asteraceae; genus Lactuca; species Lactuca saligna. Next base: position 59,745,960 of record NC_136419.1, on the reverse strand, counting down.
TAATTTTATGATATCATTATGTTATATTAAATAACATAAAATATTACAAATGTATCACATTTTATTTGTTCTGAGGGTGTGTAAATTTAGCCATTCTGTTTTCTTTTTTCTTTTGGATTTATAAGATGTGATTGAACCTAGAAACTTGAATAATAAGTGGTTTGTGTGTGAGTTGGGTATCTCTTCAATAAAAAAAATAAGTTAAAAGCAAAAAACATTTCCCTATTAAGTCAAAAGGTGACTGTCTGGATCAAGTTTTGTTCCTATTAAGTAAAAAAGAAAAAAAGAAGCAAGATTTTTATCTTTCTTAGCTAAAGCACACATAAAGTGAACAGATAAATTTTTATTTCATGCATTTAACCCAAATCAAATGCAAGATATGGCAACTTACTTTCATATGTAGCAAGAAATTACAACATACCTAAATATAGTTGGATAATCTTTTCCCGAAGAACCAAAATTGATATGAAAACTATAACTTCATAAGGACATGCTAATTTGGCATTGTATATAAGCACCAATAATTAGAAAATAAAAATATTTTTATCCCAAATTTTTGTAACTTCCTACCTTGCAACCCATTAAAAAAAACCTCAGCAAGGAGGTTTTTAGCATTGATAGATCTGCAAGAAAGGAAAAAGAAGCCAAAATTAACCATGATTTTTTTTTGCTAAACAGTTAAAGTCAGTTAGGTAAAAAGGAAACTTTTAAATCATTGCAACTTCCTTTTCGTTTCTCATTTCCAAGAACAATGGATCCACAAGTTCCAATTTACAATAACTTAAAGATATGAAGCCGATTAATGAAAGAATGAGCATTTTCAAGATGGTGTTAGATGTTCTTGAATCTTGAGCTACTAAGTGAATATCACTTCATATCCAAAACACCTATTATAATAGTGTTCAACAATAACCCGAAATTAACATCAAGATAGTCCTGCAGAAACAAAACATGAAATATAGTAGAATTTGATTAAAACCCCAAAATTACAAAACATGAAATACATTGAGCTTAACTAATACCAATTTAAAATTCAAGAAACTAACGAAGAAAAAACATGTATCTCCTTAAAAGATGTATAGGGTTCCAATTAAAAGTAAAAATCGATATCTGCACATAATGAAGTTTTCGAATAGCAAAAAACCATAAACCCAAGTTCAACCTCATATAGATTAATGCACTAAGAACTAAAAAAATACATATTGTGTTGGAGGCAGGCCGTATTATCGGTGCCTTGTATCGGCAGTGCCACATTCTCCTACCTAGTATGAGTTGGAGGCCGATTTACCACATACACAACATTTTCTTCCAGAGTAGCAAGAGATGTGAGTGAGAAAAGACGAGGGGGAAATCAATTCAAATTCGGAGAAGATATGCTTCCCGATTTAGAGTGATTACCTTTGCGATTTGTTATAGATTTTGCTATTTTATGGGATTCATGGTGAATAAGGGCAAGAGATGTGAGTGAGAAAAGACACGGTAAGGATCCTTAAATTTCGGAAATAAGTTATAAACATTAATGATTTCCAAAATATTAAGTAAAATCATGGAGGGTATAAAGGTAAAATCACTTTTGGCTGAAATGAATATGAAAGAGGCATGTGTAAAAAAAAAAGTTTTGTTTATTAAGATAGAATATATATATATATATATATATCAACAATTGAACAAACTCAAATGACCTTACAAAAAGTGTAGTGAAATTATAGTTCCTTAATAAGGAACAACAATGCACATACAAGTACGTAGGGTGTGTTCAGCACGAAGCGTATAGAAGCGTTTGAGAGTTTCTAGCTTCTAACATTTTATAAAACGCTTCATTTAAAACAGAAAGCTTCTTTTGGCACTACGAGCTTCTAGCGTTTAGTTTAATCAAAACGCTCCAAATCCAAATGTTACTTCATATAGCATTTAACAAAACGCTACAAGCTACAAGCTACCCACTACCTGTTAATTTTGCCGAACACCATCATATTCTCCAAACTCTTAATTAAATATATGGAAATATATCACATTGTGATTCTTAGTGATGAAAATCATGTTTACATGGTTAAAAGGAACATCAGTACTGTAGAAAACATTACTACTTGCAAAGAAATAGGTACACAAGCATGCTTATCGGATTTTATTTAGTAGGGACCGTTAAATCATCTTAATTATCTTTGCGGAGAAAAATATGCACGTAAATTTTTGTTGGTGGACATACATTTATTTGGAGTGTTTCTTGTTATTTTTTTGGACTCGCGAAATAAATAATTGTGTAGAAATACTTTCCACTATATATAATTATTTATGAAAACTGTTGAACGTCGCACTTACATCTACAATGACGAAATTAGAGGTCCCATAGTTTAAAGTTACATGCACGAGTTCATGTCAATCTCATATCAAACTTTTGAATAGTCTCCACTTATCCAATGGATTTGAAGAAAAAAATAGTACCATTTGAGCATTTGAATCCGTTTGAAGGTCTATTATTTAAGAGATTAATTATATTACAGAGCATTAGTAATATTTTATGTGTAGATTTTACCGTTTAATCTAGAGAATAGATCTCAATATATATATATATATATATATATATATATATATATATATATATATATATATATATATATATATATATAAAATCTAATTTCTAGTATTGTTTATGCAGGAAAAGAAATACTACATTGAAAGAATAAACGACTGGGACATTAGGAAAACAGAGTAAAAGATGAAAATGGTGGTGGAACCCTATATAATACTTTAACATATAAAAGTTTAAAGTTTAAAATCATTAAAAAAAATGTATAAATTTATTAAAGACGTGAAATTCTCTTAGAATAATACTAACAAGAATAAACTGTTTTGTGAACGACTTTATAATTTATGAACATAAAAATTTTGCTTTATGTTTATTGCATGTCATTTTATCCTTATTTTTCATATTTTTTTCTCATTTCTTATGTTATCTAAGAAATGGTATATCTCTTTTAACCTTACCCTTTTAAAATTTTTAAATAGAAATAAAAATAATATTAACTTATTAAGTAAAAATAAATGAAATAACGGACTAAAATAAAAAGAAAATCAACATTGAAAAAAATAAACATTACTTTAATTAAAACTTAAAATGTAAAAAATCACATAACAATAAAATAAAAATATATATAAAAATCATTCTTCAAACTTCCTTTAAAAGGGTATGATATTAATATCATCTTTTTCATAATTATACCCATTTAATAACTATAATAACTATAGGTTTGGTATATTTTTTATTTTTGTAACAACTTTTTTAGAAATTTTACCAATAAATACAAAATATATTCTTTTAACACATTGTTGGTGACCATAAACTCCTGACCAATGCATGTAAAGTTTTAAAAGGCCATCATATTTTTGGTAAATTTTGAAGAATGTGTTACATTGAAAATTTACACAAATATAAATGCAACAATAAACTAACAATTTACTTTTGTATAAATAAAAATAGGCATTTAACAATAATCCTAGAACTAGAAGACAAGAGGAGAGAGGAGATTTCCGGCCAAGGTATCCTTTAAGAAAGAATATGAATGAAATTGATGATCAAATGATACTATTTATAGTTTAGGTAATTTAGGGACAAGGAAGATTTGAATAATTAAATAAATGATTTAATTCCAATTCAAATCATTTCTTTATTAACATCGAGAAGGCTTTTGGAAACCCTAAAAAACTCTACAAAACTATTCATGCCATGATGCTTCTAGAATTGCATCTTTTGTTGAATTATTAAATAATTACAAGTCACCCCTTGTATTTTTAATTAATTCCAATTAATCCCAAATTAATTCTAGATTAATTCTGATTAATAATCAATCAGTTCTAATTGATTTCTCATTAATTTATTAATCATACAAATTAACAAATCAGTTATTAACAATTGATTTAATATTAATCACATAATAAATTAACAAACATACTATCTATTTCCAATTAATATATTAATTACATAATATATTAACAAATTATTTCCTCATAATTTTCAATTAGTTTATCAATCATATAATAATCTAATAAATTATCTTCTCTCTGAAAATGTCATCCTAACCAAGTTCTAGTTATGAGGACAACCCAAAAAGGAATTTGCTTCTAATTACGATAATATATCAATTTAGTTCCTGGCTTAGACACCTTAATCCAACAGTCTCCCACTTGGATAAGTCTGTAACTACAATTTAAGTATAGACATTGAACTAAACAACAAAGAATGCTTTCCAAATCCACTATCAAACACTGATTCAACTCAAACATTGTCTTTCTATGATGTCGAGGCTCTAAAGTCACAAAGAGTGGCCCTTTGATATTATAGAATGTTCCATTGGAACTTGTTACTTTACAAAATTCCATGGTTATGTAGTCTCGGTTTAAGGTACATTCCTTGAACACTTCTCTTGCATTAAAGGCTCCAACTCATATGTAGATTTTGCAAAAATTTTCTATTATGGAAACATTTCCATAGTCCATATGACCAACAATTTTCTGACCAAGAATCATCACAATCCAAAATGTGTCACTATGGTCCTTTCTAAATAATTTTATACTTCTAATTGTCCGCAAGCAACCAATCTTTGGTAAAACCTTAGAATTTCTTGGCAGTTGTTTAACAACTTTAAAACATACAATTCTAATCCTTTACACATAATGCTCTAGGAATTCGAAAAATTAGAATAAGTAAACATTAGAACATATGTGATCGATCCTATATTCAAAGCATATGGGACTAGACTCATTATGTCCTATATACAAGGATTTAATATATCTTCAATTCCTTGTTATAATATTTTTATATATGGAATCTGCTGTGTTGAAACATTTCAACATGATATTCATATATGTATTTGACTAAGTTCTATTAAACTATACAATCTAAACTTTTAGATTTGTAACGAAGTATGAGTGTCCTATCCCTTATGTCCATTATAGTGAAACATTTTCTGAACTTTGCAACTTGCAAAAACAGACACATTGTTCCCTTTGAACAATATTGTTAACATGCAATAATATCATAACAGTTATGCTCCCACTAGCTTTGGTATGTACCCAGAAATCAACCAGACTTCTAGAAATCAATACCCTTTTGAATTTCTTAAGGAAGTGCATATTTCTATTACGCGATGCTTCGATAAGTCTCCAACTGGACTTCTTAAGATAATACACCTTAGTTGGATGTATGTGTGTGTGTGTTTAAACCCTTTCAAGACAGATAGATATATCCCTCAAAAAGTTCAAACATTTCCTTTTCATCCCTTACAATTAAAAATATGAAGAGGTATATCGTCATCATATTGTGAATTTGAGAATGCAATTTACACAACCAACATATAGATCAGATTTTCAAAATCTATTAGCGATAGTATTTCCTCATAACCATTTTCATGAATTAGAGCGAAACCTTTTCTACTTAAATTTTATGGTGCATACGTTCCCATCCAAGTGAATCTATCATTTTCAACATACAGTCATAAGAAAAGGTTTGGGATAAACCAAAATCAAATTCTATGGACTGAACTTCGCCAATTTTTTTTAATTATAGTTTCTTTCCTCCTGGGTGCTCAAGGGCCTACAAGTGCTTCCATGTTGTTAGTAGCTCACCCATATTGACCAATGTACTTTCACTAACCAACATACTTTTGCTTTTGTAGTTAAATGGAATACATAGAACTCATAAGTATTGCCAACTCAACTAGAAGTGCACATAAATAAGAATGTGTCAATACAACAGGTTATTAACCTCAGGTCACGTGCTAGTGATAACTAAAAGATTTATTATCAGTTGACTCTTAAAACTCTTAAAATTAGTACGATTCCCATTGACTTCTTGACATATGAGTTTTTTTTTCTCTAAAGGAACATTCCTTGACGAGCTAAAACAAATATTCAAAAGTTTGTGGATTCTATACAAGAAAACACTTCATAGAATAGGTCTCAGTTTATTTTTTATTTCTCGATTAACGAAAACATCACAACTCCAATTCTACATGTCCTAGACTAAGAAAACATTTTTACTCCACGTATTTCAAGGTGTTTTCAACCTTTTTAGTTTGAAATGATTTTCAAAATACGATTTATAGTTACTAGAGCATGACTATAAAACTTGATTGGAACAAAGTATGACTCATATTATGATCGATCCATTTCCAACAACGTTCGATTCCTCTTCTCAGTCATACAATTGCACTAAGATATTCTTGGAGGATTAATTGTGATACAATTCCACAATTTATTAAGATGATCATAAAACATGATACTAAGGCACTCTCCTTTTTTTAGATTGTAGAATATTTTATCTTTATGCCTAATAGATTCTTCTGTTCATTCTATTAATCTTTGAATCTTTTGAAAAGTATCAAAATTATGCTTAATCTTATAAACATAATCATGTTTGCTAAAGCATCAGTAAACCATGAAGAAAAAAGTTGCCATCCCTTGTGGCGGATATGAATTGTCCATATTAACATATACTCAGGGCCAACTCTATGTGTATATGAACAAAGTTAGGGCTTAGGGCCCTCACTTCTAGAGGGCACACTTAACCCAAATTCCCAATACAATCCAATGTCCAATACAGTCCATATTAGCTAAATCGTTGACCTGATGTGTACACACCTCAAAATTTTGAGTCATTAGTTCTTCTTCTACAAGCGACGATCACACTCTTCTTTTTCTTCTTCTTCTTAAAGGCGGCTCAAAAATTAGACTCTGATTAATGATTCAAAACCATTGAAATACACACATCACCTTCTGTTCTTCTTCTTCCTTCTCCATTCTTGACTTCTCCATTGTCAAACTCTCAACTCTGATTAACTGATAACTCCACTCTATTGTTCAAAAATTTCTGATGAATAATGATTCAAGGTTGTCACTGAAAACGGTATGTCCAATTTTTTCACTTTTCACTTATATTTTTTCATTATCTATCATCTGAATCTTAGAATTTGATTATCTAATTAGGGTGTGTCACTGTCACACTGTGTTATTGAAATCGTTTATGGAATCAGGCATACTTATAATAGAGATATCAAAACTCATTATCTAATTAGGGTTAATAGTTAAAGTTAATTAGTGTTAATGTTTTTCACTTTTTATTTTTTCATTTATCTGATTTTTTATTATATTCTTCATTGATTACAATAGATTACATAACATATGAATCAGGTTTGAACGAATTTCAGAATTTGAGATTTAGACTTCCGTTTTCCATATTTGAGCTTTCCAGTATCTTCTAAAGTTCTATTATCAAATCTTAAGGTAGCAGGTATAATCATAAATTCCTAATTGGCTAATCCATACATTCTATACTTATATTACTTGTCTTGGTGATTGTTCATTGTTATTATTAATAAAATAATTAATAATCATGCCAAAGGGCCCCAACTTTTTCGTTCGCTTAAAGCCCCCAAACTGGCTGAGCCGGCCCTACATATACTAGATCCATTAGTCCTTCACTTGCGACACATAAGCGTGTGAACAATGAATTAAGTCATAATTTTCCAATGAACAAGATTTTCATATATTATACAATTCACCTTGTACAACACCAAGTATCTGTCCAGATGGCGATGAGATATCTTTTCACTTGTTCAATTACGACAATACCACAAGCGGTATCATAAGAATCAAATCCAAAATTAATATTTATATTATTAGAAACATTACCAACACTTTCATTAATGTAATCGCGAGGAAATAAGGTGAGGCAACTACATAAACCAAAATTTCGCTTTTATTGAAATAAAATGAAAATTGGAACTTGTCCTTACAATGCATGAAATAAAAACTATATTTCTAAACTTGTCCGAAGAGTAATAGTAATCTATTAAATTATCTTAACTCTCGAGTAGTAGCTCTAAATTATGACTATCGAACCATGTGACCAAAGTCCATCTTTCACGATCAGATTTAGCTAACTTAAGCTTCCTTCTTCCTTTTAGATCCTACAATTATGACATCCCCAAATTCACGGTCATTTTAAAAAAATTTATTTATGCTTATTTAAAATAAGAGTATCCATTTTGAAAAGTAGCATTGCGGAATTTGTTTTCAGAAAAACATGATAATAATATTATCATAGAAATATAAACAAATTAAATAAAAATAATAATAAATAATAGACGAAGTTACATAAATGGTCCCTGTGGCTGAAACGAAGTACATAAATGGTCCATTTGGCTGAAACAAAGTACATAAATGGTTCTTATGACAGGAAGGGAAAATGTATCATTTCACAAGCAACTTAACTGAAAAAGTTAACACCGTTAGCCAAAAAATACTATCTTTGCAAGATTTTGAAACCATAAGGACCATTTATGCATAAAATTTGTCATAAGGACCATAGTTTGTCAATTGTGTCAACCACAAGGACCATGTATGCAATTTTGTCTAATTTCTTTGACGTTTTTATATAGGGTTGTAAATGAACCGAACAAACACGAATAAGAGCTTGTTCATGTTCGTTCGTTTAATTTAGCCGAACAAACGAACGAACATGAACGGATAAACGAACGAGTTTTTTTTCATGTTCGTTTGTTTAACAAATTTTTTGATCATGTTCGTAAACATGTTAAACAAACTTAACTGAACAAAGATAAACAAACACAATTGAACATATATAAACAAAACGAATATATAATATAGTACTATAATAAAAAACGGTTGAACATATATGAACATAAATAAACTTAGACAAACGAACATAAACGAACAACATAACTAAACATTTATGAACATAAATGAATGAATAAGATCATTGTTCATATTCGTTCGTTTAACTAAACGAATGAAAATTTGTATTGATGTTCGTTCATTTATTAAATAAACGAATATAAATGAATTTCCCGTCAAACGGTTCATGAACTGTTCCGATTCGTTTACAACCATATTTCCATCACATTGAAAGACTATGATGTGATTATTTTGAATGGTTGGGCCCACGAACAATGATTATTATCGGCTGACACTATTTGGTATCAATTGTGTGTTGAATTGAAGGAGGACCATGATGGGACGACTAGGATTGACTTAAAATTCAAAGAAATGGAGGTGAAAATGTTAGAATATAAGGAAATTTTGCAAAAGGAAGTTATATTGATGAAACTTGTTTTTGCAGAAGGAAGTGGTATTAATGGAGTTGAAAATGCTTATTTATACTCCTAAAAATGTATTCATAGTTTAGTTAGTTTTTTTCTCGTGTATAAATATATTTTTTTTGGCATGAATCGTATAATATTTATAAAAAAATACTTAAGTTAAAAACATAGAATATTTTTAAACTTTAGGGTTTGTTCTGCAAATTTGATTTCATTGTAACCCGGATGACGTTATTACATGTTATAAGGGCGAAAATTTAAAAAAAAAAAAATAGAAAAAAAAAATAAGCAAAGTACATTAATAAATACAAAATCATCATAAAGATAAATCCAACAAGATTTAACAAACTTTAAAGACTTTTATATCAAAAACACATCTTATTTTTATTTTTTTTACTTTTTATTTATTTATTTATTTATTTGTAATGGGATCATTTATAATAGAAACTGGCGGCCCTTTGTACAATCCATGTGTTTTTGTTTGTTGTACTTACATTACTAAGTCATAGTGATTCTATTCAATCGACCACAAATGGAATCTATTGGTTGACCATAGATACCAAATAATTTCCGTAGAATAAGCAAGAGAATATGCTAGTGTTCATTTTTATTACCCACATGGGTCATGTTTCCACAAACAGAGCATGATCACAAACACGTAAATAACATATTACTAAGGTCCTAATTTAGGTTGTGTTTGATGTTTACAGTTAGTTGATAAATTAGTTTATTTTTTGAGCTTTTTTAAATTAACATGTTTGACAAGTTAAAAAACATTTGGTAGTTTTTTAAAAAATTAGCTACTCAGACTAGTTTTTCAAAAGCTTTTTTAAAATCCTCGAATATACCCTTAAATAATTATAAGATATTCCTTTAAATGTCCTTTTATGCCATTTTATATCTTTCAGCTAGCTTATCAACTACTTTTTACCATATGCTAACAGTAAGGCTGTAAACGAACTGGACGGACACTAATGAGGGCTTGTTCATGTTCATTCATTTAAGTTAACCGAACAAATGAACGAACACGAACGAGTTTTTTTATTCATGTTCGTTTGTTTAACAAATTGCATTGTTCATGTTCGCTCGTTTAGTTTATGTTCATGAGCATTCTAAATGAGCATAAACAAAAGAACATAAATGAACAAAGATAAATAATCTTGATTGAATATATATATGAACACAAATAAGCATTTAATATAATAACGTAATCAAACACAATTAAACATATATGAATATAAAATGAACTTATATTAATGAACGTAAATAAACAATATAAGCGAACATAATTGAACAAATGAGACCCTTGTTCATGTTCGTTTGTTTAGCCAAACGAATAATAATTTGTGTTCATGTTCGTTCGTTTATTAAATAAATGAACATAAACGAACATCCCGTCGAACGATTCACAAATAGTTCGTTGAGCGTTCATTTAGTTTACAACCACAACTAACAACTACCTTTTCAGTTAACAACTAGTTTTTCAGCTACTTTATCAAACATAACCTTAATGGTTCCATTCAGAGACAACCTCTAAATAATCCACCCATTAACAACATTTTATTCATCTAATTTGAACATCTTAATCGATGAGAGACGTGTGGACCAATCAACTAGAACCATTTAGAAAGTTATTCCTTCTCTCTTTAAATAACAATATCCCTCAACTTCTTTATAGAAGCCTATCCACTCCACCATATTGTTGTCCTCACCATCTCTACCATAGCCGCTACCCTCACCACCAACATACTTGGCCACTACCCCTCGCCACCGGGATCTATAATCAACACCAACCGGGGTCATTATGATAAACATAATGCAAATTAAATTTAAAAATTGAGTTTTTTTTAGGTTTTGTTGGATTTTATCAACAAGAATGGGTGCAAAAAAAATAAATGGGGCCAATTATACAATTTCATATTATTATTATTATTATTATTATTTTGCTAAAATACTATATGTAGGCTATTTTTAAGTAGTCCTTCCATCTGTTGTAAGTTTCTTATTTGCCTTTCCGAAAGCTTGTGAACTTTGATTTTTCTTTGTGAAATTGTTTTGTTTGTGAAATCTGGTTTCTTTCTTTCTGAATATCGTTGATTCGTGAGTTCTTAGATTCACAAGTTCTTACAGTTATTTCGATGCAACTATGATCAGGTACAGTTCGCTTTGGGGTTAACCCTAACAACTTTACAAAACATGTCTTATTAATAAGCCCATAATATCTTCTGTTTGTGAGCAATATAAGATAAGCATCAATACACCCTCACATAGAGGTCCTTCTATAAGGAACCGACATATCATATTTTCTTAACATTTCTTAATTATTTTAGATTTCTTTTGTTGTTGAATCATCAAGCTCAAGCAGACGCCACACTGAGTTCAAGCCTTCCATCAGATTCACAAGTTCTTAAAGATGGAAAACAAATATATAACATGGCATCCGAATTATGTATCCATTGAAACTAAAACTGAAATAAAATTTTTAAGTGCTTATAGTTTTGTGTTCTTGGTGCATCTTCATGTTTTGATTTGGAAACTACAAAAATTCAACATATTACGCAAACATGAACGAAGGAAACCAGTTGATAATGTGCGAATTTCCGTTATACAAATCAACCCGTATGATTTAAAATTTTGGCAACACGTAAGATGTAATGTAAATCAATGGCATGTGGTAGACTTGAATAAAAAAAATAGCATAAATGTTACACCAAATTAATTGGAAGAAATTAAACTACTCTGATACCAAAATTGTTGATTGGAGGAACGACAAACGTGTTTTTGTGAGATTCAATTTTTCTTCCGCCTCTGACGCCTTTTCACGGACCCCACGAACAACATCCTCTGGAGCTTTCTCAACAAACTGTATCAAATACACATAAATTACATAAAGGTTAAATGCAAGAAATATCAACTTACTTTGGTTTTTTGTTTATTAAACGAAAGTAAGTTGCTATTTTTTGCGTACTTACATTAGGAGAACTCAATCGAGCCAAAAGTCCATCATATTCATTTTGCATTTTTAAAAGGCGCTTTGATAGCCTTTGAACTTCTGCTGATATATCCACCATGTCTGCAAGTGGAAGATATGCCTCTAAACCCTCTCCAGCAACAAGATGCACACATTGATTCACATCCTCTGAACCATTTTAAAATAATTAAATATATAAAAATAATAATATTTAGTTAACAATATACTTTAAAACACACAAACACCTGGGGGCGAATCTGTAAAATTGATGCTTTGTGTATCGAGTCTTGAGAGAAGAGCTAATACATCCTTTTCTTTCTGCAACATAAAATATTTATAAAAATAAAAAAATAAAAAGTAAAGTATGTTGCTATTTTGTGAAATCAAGAGGGAGTTGGATGCTTACAGAAATATATTGGATAACATCAGGATTAGCAACGATGTTTGCAGATATACGTTTTGCGGGCTCCACAGAATATTCCGCTCTTGCGTTTCTTATTGCACGTGTCTAAAAAATTATGAGATGATGGATTATTTAATTTTGAGTAAATTACATTAATGGTCCCTATGGTTTGGGGTAATTTGCACATATGGTCCCTAACTTATTTTTTTAACTCGGAAGGTCCGTATAGTTTGTTTTTGTTGCGCATTTGGTCCCTATCTTACCTAAAAAGACTATATTGCCCTTGATTTTTTAATTTATTTAAATAAGGTGAAGTAGGTAAAGTAAGGTAATGTGAGGTGGAGGTGGGGTTGAGGGTGTGTTTATTCAAATAAGTTAAAAAAAATCAAGGGCAAAATAGTATTTTTATGTAAGACAGGGACCAAGCGCGCAACAAAAACAAACAGTAGGGACCTTCCGAGTTAGGGACCAAACTTGCAAATTACCACAAACCATAGGGACCATCTGTGTAATTTACTCTTTAATTTTTATAAAAGTAAATATGAAAATGATGAGAGCTCACCAAAGCTTGCAAGTTTTCAAATCTTTTTATGGAAGTTAGATTCCTTGGAAGTGAAGGAAGAGGCCATGGAGATATTATTAGAGCTTCTTTCCTATTTGGCAATGCCTACAAGAAATAGCAATGTACTCTCATCCATTTGTTTAATAGATTACAGAAACTAATAGAAATTGATGTAAAATGACTATTATACCCTTATCTGTTTTCGGTTTATTACTACTTTTTTACTATTTGTTTAAAAATAACAACTCTAAAACAATAAACAAATAAAAAATTCAGACATGGGTATTATAGTCATTTTACATCGATTTAAAAAATATTACCTGCCATAACTCTTCAGTGACAAAAGGCATGAAAGGATGGAGCATTTTTAATATGTTTTCATAAACATATAAAAGAACTGCTTGTGAAGTAGAGGAAACTGCTTCATTTTCTGATTGGTAAAGATGAGCTTTGCTTGCTTCGATATACCTGTAAAAGAAATATAAAAATAAAGATTTTTATTTTCCAATTAGAAATTTTTAATCAAGAAATATAAATTGAGAAAAATTTGTACATACCAATCAGCAAATTCGCCCCAAAAGAACTCGTATATTTCACGTGCAACATCATTATAGAAATATTTGTCATAACTTGTTGTCACTGCATCAATAAGCACATGCAGTTTTGAAACCTGAATTTTAAAATCTAATTAATCACCAAACATAATAAATAATAATATAATTTAATAACAATAATAATAATAAAAGAATCTGTCTTACCACCCAACACTCTGGTAAAGGAAGTGTGAGAAGGTACTCTTCTTTATCAAACTAAGAAAAAAGTTAAATGCATGAGTAGACAGAGTAAATACATGGTCAAAGTTTTAAGGTGGTGAAATTACTAAAATAACCTTATGGGCAAGTAGCCTCTCCCATGCGGATTCATCACTTCTATTTGGTAAATTTTGAAGAACAAACTTCCCAGCATTCCATAATTTATTGGTGAATGCCTTGTTTGATGTTAGTCTCTCAGTTGATAAATTTAAATCCTTGAATCAATAAACATCAAACATAAATTAATAAGTAGTTAATAAGTTAGTAAAATATGAAAATACACTAGAAAGAATATAAAAGAGTAAATTACAAAAATGGTCCCTGTGCTTTCTGATTCTTTTTATTACTTTTGGTCCATACTTTATTACTAAGACAAAAATCGATAGAAACCGTGAAGTAAGTTTCAATTTTGGACTAAACAGGGTGAGAATCAGAAAGCAGAAGGACCAGTTTTGTAATTTACTTAAATGTAGAAAAAACAGATAAAAAGGCAAACCTGGCCCACAGTTCCTAAAGCAAGAGTAAAACGCAAAGCATCAGTGCCAAATTCTTTCATTGTGTCTAAAGGATCTATGACATTTCCCAATGATTTAGACATTTTTCGCCCCTGAAATAGTTTTTTTATAAAATATAAACTTAGAAATGATTATGTTATAACAAATATGGATCATTTTCAAGATTTTTTATTTTAAAATTGTATTATGCTCACTTGAGAATCACGAATAAGTCCATGAAGATAGACATGTGTAAATGGGACACTCCCTGTGAACTCAATCCCCATCATCACCATACGAGCAACCCAAAAAAACAATATGTCATGCCTGTTTAAAAGTTATAAAAAAAATTATCTTTTTTCTTTATAAAAAAAAATGAAAGAAGTAGAAAAATACTAAATGTCTAAATACATTTCACATACCCTGTTTCAAGAACTGATGTAGGGTAGAAGTGTTTGAAATCCTCTGAAGACACATCAGGCCATCCCAAAGTGCTAAATGGCCATAAAGAACTAAAAAAATCCAAAAGGGTATTTTAGACATAAAAATTAAAAAGTAACGAAAGTGAATTAAGCATTAAGGTTTGTTATGTGAACAAACCTTGAAAACCAGGTGTCAAGAACATCTGGATCTTGATATATTTCGACATTTTTTCCATATTTCTTTTGAGCTTTTTTAAAAGCTTCATCTTCATTTTTAGCAACTATATAATCTTCTTCACAATCTTTTCCTACAATATACCAAACAGGAATCCTGTGTCCCCACCATAATTGTCTGCTTATACACCAATCTTTTATATTTGAAAGCCAGTGATTATATATCTGAATACCAAAAAATACATATTTTATATTTAAATTCAGTCTTGAAGTTTTCTAATCCAAGATATAAAGGAAATAATATATTAATAACCTTTTCAAATCTCTCGGGCATAATGGTCAATTCACCTTTTTTCACAGCCTCAAGAGCCTTCTCAGCTAAAGGCTCCATTGTCACAAACCACTGTTTGCTCACTAAAGGCTCTATGATCTGATTCAAGAAAACAAATTTACATAAAACCCAGTTGCAAATGAACAAAAAGATCCTTAAAAATTAAAAATTTTAAAAATTTAACTCACTTCTCCACCTCTTTGAGATCTTGGAACTCTTGAAGTGTGAGCTTCTTTCTTGACACCTAATCCTGTCTCCTCAAGTTCTGCCCATAATTTCTTTCGTGCTTCGAATCGATCAAGCCCACTGATGTAAAATATGTTAAAGATTTATTTTTTTTAAATAATTTTAGAAATAAATTTCATAACTCACTTGTATAATCCAGCAACCTCATTGAGTGTTCCATCTTTGTTCATGACATTGAGTATAGGAAGACCTAATTTTCTTGCAAGAAGGTAATCATTGTGATCATGTCCAGGGCTTATCTTTAATACACCAGTTCCAAAGTCTTTATCTACATACTGCATAGAAATTGTATCAAAACATGAATATTTTAAACTCTTTGAAAAGAAATAAATAAATAATCGTTTGTTTTTAAGTAACATGAGTACCTTGTCAGCAATAATTGGGACATGGCGTCCAAATGTCATTGGAACAATGGCTGACTTTCCAATATATTTAGCATATCTTTCATCCTGTAGATAAAAATATGACCAAATTGACCACTTTTTTACCCTTTTAACAAACTGAGAATTATAATTTTGTTTGATTTAAGCATTTATACCTCAGGATTAACTGCAATAGCTGTATCACCAAATAAAGTTTCAGGCCTTGTGGTTGCTATTGTTAGAAAGTCACTCCTAAATGTAGAAATAAACATACACAGATATGGGTTACCTTTTGATGAACAATTTAATTCATGGAACAACAACAAAAAAACTTTTTAAATATGATTATTTAATAAAAACATTTACCTTGATCCACCAGCAACACGATACTTGATGTGATATAGAGAACCAGGTTCTTCAGAATATTCAACTTCCTAAGAAGGCATGGATGATGATGTCATGTTAATTTGGAAGGTTGTGCAGGAAGAGAAAACCTATTGAGGTCAATATACCAGGTCAGAAACTGCAGTCTGTAAATTTGGAGACCAGTTGACCATGTAAGACCCTGAAATATGAAAGATCAATTGACTCAGTAATATATTTTATCCAAAAGGTCAAATGAATTTGATCAAGTTTTCTTAATTTGAGAACATGGAAGTGATCTGTGATCAATACCTTGGTAGATAAGCCCTTTCTCATGAAGCTTAATGAAGGCCTCAATAACAGCTCCTGCAAAAGTCAAGAAGAAAGTAATTCAAGAAATGTTAGATAATTAACGTTATGTTACTGAGTAAACACGTAGAGTTCAATACACATAGCATACTTAATATTCATAATTAACTATTTAAAGTTTAAACATAGTTTCAGAGATTATTAGGTTTATAATTTGATGGAATATCAATCTTACGACTTAGCTGTTCATCAAGTGTGAAATGTTCTCTGGTCCAATCACAAGAAGCACCAAGTCGCCTTATCTGATTTGTAATGGTTCCTCCATACTTCTCCTTCCATTCCCAAACTCTCTTTGTGAACTCTTCTCTACCTAATTCAACCCTCT
The DNA here is from genome assembly GCF_052625555.1 of Lactuca saligna. Classification (NCBI taxonomy): domain Eukaryota; kingdom Viridiplantae; phylum Streptophyta; class Magnoliopsida; order Asterales; family Asteraceae; genus Lactuca; species Lactuca saligna. The sequence goes on along the minus strand of NC_136419.1, from coordinate 59,729,010 downwards.
TAATTCCTTCAGATGCCAACATTCTTTCAACAACTAACTGAAAACAACATCTGTTAGATATATAATATATTAACTAAGTAGACTAAGAATACAATAATCAGAAATCCATTTGTAGAAGAACTCAAACCTGAGTTGCAATGCCAGCATGATCAGTTCCAGGGAGCCAGAGTGTAGGTCTACCCTTCATCCTGTTGTATCTGATCATAATATCCTGGAACACAATTGCAGATATTAATGGTTTGTTTATTTACACATTGAATGAAGAAAAAATGATGAAGTTTACAAAGTTTTTATGTGAATCTATGTTGTTAGTAAACATTTACCAAACCTCAAGAGTTACAAACATAGCATGTCCCATGTGCAATGAACCAGTCACGTTTGGAGGTGGCATTGTGACGACAAAAGGTTCACTTCCTTTATCAAAGTTTGGCTTGAAATACCCTTGGGAATCCCACCTAGAAGCAATCAATGGTTAATACATAGAAATGATGATATGAGAATCATATTTTTCAGTTAATACGAAACATGGCACATTCGATCAAAAGTAATACCAGTTGTATATCCGTTCCTCGGAAGTAAAGTCAAAAGATTTTGCTATCTCGGGAGAAGTAAATACGCCATTGTCTGACGCAGCAGCTGAAAATTTTAATTAAACAAAAGAATTGCATACAAATTAGCACATTCCGATGAAACTGTGCCTTCTAAAAGCTCAAATTATTGATTTTTTAAAAAAACCACGGTTTTCGAAGTGAATTGAGGGGCAGAAAACGTGATTACCTACAAAAAACCTTGGTTTGAGGATACGAAGATGAAACCGAGATAAAGCGACACTACAACGCCGATGGGAGAAAAGAACAGGATTCAGTTTGTATAAAGAGGAAGGAGATAAGAGATAGGTATTTGAGAACGCCATTGAAGCGTGACAAGAAACAAAACCCCTTGCACAGCTATTTGGGGTTTTAGTGGCAGGGAAGTGAAAACAGAGCCGCGGGGAAGATAAAGTTGAGCAGTATATATTTTACATAATCGCTCTTTTAAATACGGTATATACCACTTGCCCCCTCAAGGTCAATCATCTTAAACAAACTAAAAATGAAGACACGTATGTCTTGTTAGGAGACGGGGAGACCCAATAGTATCGACTATGGAGGGAACAGGCCTGGACATACGGTGACAACATCGACGGTAGTTCTGGGTCCATGTCTCTAGGGTCATTCGGAGTGGCTTCGGCAATGAGCTCGGTTAGGTTGGCAAACACTAGACGAGCCATCAACATGTCGACTTCATCTCATCAACTCGGCTAAAACTTTAAATTTGAGAGAGGGTATTGGGTTTAAATGTTTGTGAACGTTGGAAAGGTGTTTTGATTGTCTTTTTCAAAAAAAAAAAAATCAAAAAAATCCTCACTTTTTACCTTATATAAATACCAATACAAATTCTATTTTATCCCACTTTACCGTCTTCATTTTTCACTCAAACAATACACTTATTGTCAAAAAAAATGATTTCCCTTTCCAACTCAAAAGCTCAAAAAAATAAAAAATAAATAAAAATAATAAAAAACACTCCAAACCCAAACATCTCAACAAATTTCGTTTAAAATCAAAACGCCAATTTATTTTCCATCAAATTTACACATTGGAGGTATTTATTACTCATTTCAATCCCAAAACCAACATCACTACCAAAATCAAGTACAATACCAAAACCAACCTCAATTCCAAAACCAACCACAACTTCAAAGACAACTTCAATTTCAATAGCAATCACAAATGAACTTCTCATCCCAAATAGAAAATAAATTACATCCATTTGATGATCTTCCCGACTTCCATTTGAATTTCCAAACTCAAGGGGAACCCTAGGTCGTCCCAAAATGGAATCAGAGTCAGAAGAGAATCCACCACAACCCAAAAAAATTAGAATGGCAACTCCAAAGCAATGGTCATAGGTCGAAGAAAAAGCATTAGCTCGTGCGTGAGTGGATGATTTTGAAGATACGGTGGTCGAAAACAACCAAGATTGTCCAACTTTTTTCCGAAAAATTACACGGCGTTTTCTCGCGGAGATGAATCATGGAGAGTACCTGGAAAAAGACGAAATTTATTTCAAGTGGAGAAATGTCAACAAAGTGGTGACGAAGTTTAATGTCGTGTTTTTGAGTCTCAAACGACAATGGCAAAGTGGTGCAAACAACGAAATTATTTTGCCAAAAGAACTTGAATCGTAACAGAATTAGAAAGGGCTAATTTCAAATTTCTACACGTTTAGAATATTTTGAAATTATCAAAAAAAAAATGGCAAGAGGTCGACGATTTTGAAACCTTTACGGGTGGTTCTTCTAAAAAAAAACATCTGAAACGATGCATAGTCAATCGTTCGATGTGCATGTCGGGATTGACCTCAATGACGAGGATCATTTTGAGGTTTCAAGAGTCACTCGTTCCATCGGAAGAGATCGAACCAAACGAAAGGAAAAAGCGATGGAAAGTGGTCCGGGATGTGCTTCGGGTGACATCGACCAACTAACAACCAAAATGGACAACTTGAAGACATCTTTGGACAAATATTTGGCGGTTGCACAAGAGAAAGAAAAAAATGTGCCATGATGATCTTAACAAGAGGCACTAGCGCTCTCACCGGACGTGAAAATGAAATTACGATAAAAGAAAAAGAGGAGGTTGCGAAAAAAATACGACATCTAGGTTTCGTTATTTTAAGTTTGTGGTTTTGTTATTTAAATTTTTATGTTTTTTTGTGGTCTCTAGCAGGGTTGTTAATAGCGATCGCTACCATTGCTATAGCGAATAGCGTAGCGTAGCTTTGTTGGGTCGCTACATGCCTGTAGCAATGAAATAGTGTGTGTAGCAATCAGGGCAACATTGTTTTTTTTGTTTAAATCGTTAAGATACATAGCAATTAGGGTCGGAATAGGGTTAGGCTGGGTATCGTACTATCAATTTGGTGTTTTCCACTCTAATCGATTAAGATTGTACGTATGGCGCCAAAATCACCAAAATCGGTTTTGGCGGGTTATTTCCCAATCCTACGATAGTAGCAATAACAACACATCTCCCCTTCTCCCAAACGACTCCAACTACTCCAGAATCCATCTCGATTGTTCAACTTCAAAAAGGCAAGACTTTTAAATTCCTCTGTTTTTTTCTAACTTCTCGGTTTCAGACTTTAACTAATTTCTTCTAATTTCAGCTTTTAACTTCTATCTTCTGATCAATTCTGCAAGACTTCAACTTCAAAAAGGTAAGACTTTAATTTCTATCTTCTGGTCAATTTAAGCTTTTAGCTTCTACCTTCTAAATTATGAGATTCTTTGAATTCTATTGTATGATCTTTGATTATGTGATTCTTATGATATTGGCTTCTTTCTATCTTCTGGTCAGGCATGCCTCCTGGTGTAAAAGATGATGATATTGGATGGAAACATGGCAAAAGAGTTGAAGGAACTATAAATTGGGTGTTGTGTAATTATTGTCCAAATGTTGGCAAAGGTGGGATTACAAGACATAAACATCACCTTGCTAGTGATTCCACTTCAGTTTGCAAATGTCTTAGAGCTCCACCATATATTAGGAAACTTTTTAAAGACATCCGTGAGAAACAGGAACAAGATAAAGTTGAAAGGAATCGCATTCCTCACTTTGATGATGATATGGTGGATATAAATGATAAAGATGAAGAAGAAGCTGGTGAGGTTCCTTTCTCATTAGGCAAGAGGGTTATTTCGTCCTCCAAGTCAACCCTACACAACAAGAAAGTAAAAGGCACTTTGGATACTCATTTCAGGCCATCCACTGAAACAGGGAAGAAGAAGGGGTACTTGGTGGGAACCCCCGAACATAACCAGCTTCACAAAAAACTAAGAAATGAATCGGTTCAGGAGTTTGCCTGTTGGATGTATGATGCAGGTCTTGCATTCAACGCGGTGAAGTATGATAGTTTAGGGCTTGCACTTAAAGCCATTGCTATACATGGTCCCAGTATGAAACCCCCTAGCTACCATGAGGTGTGTGTTCCTCTGTTGAAGCTAGAGAAGGAGCACACAAAGAAACTTTTGGTACTTAATGAGACCGAGAAAAAGGCAATCGGGTGCTCTTTAATGGCTGATGGTTGGAGGGATCGGAAAGGAAGAGCACTTATCAACTTCTTAGTGTATACTCCTAGAGGAAGCATGTTTCTAGAATATGTAGATGCACCTTCTTATTCTCATACAGGTATTCATTGGTTTTTGTTTTTTACTTATGTTTATGTTCTATGTTGCTTATGTTATGTACTTTACTTATGTTTATATTCGTTGTTCTATTTTGTTTATGTTATGTACCATGAAAGATTAATCTGTTTATGTTTTTTTACTGTTATTCACTCTTGTTTAGACTGTTATTGACTATTTTTGTTGTTGTTTGAACAGGAGAGAATTTATTTAAGTTGTTTGACTACTTCATCAAAGAAACTGGACCTGATCATATGGCTCAAATTGTAACAGATAGTGCTGCCAACAATGTTTGACTACTTCATCAAAGAAACTGGACTCGATCATATGGTTCAAATTGTAACAGATAGTCTTGCCAACAATGTTTTGGCGGGGAAAATGGTGGAAGAAAAATATCCACACATCTATTGGACTCTGTGTGCTGCACATTGCATTGATCTCATGCTTGAAGACATCTTCAAAGTGACTCATCTTAAGAAGACACTAGACAAAGCAATTGCGGTTAACACTTACATTTACAACCGTACATTGCTCTTGAATATGTTAAGAGACTTTACGAGTCAAAGAGATATGATTAGTCCCGCAAAGACCCAGTTTGCAACCATCCTCTTAACTCTAAATTGCTTTAGGAGTCATAAGATAAGTTTGAAGAAGTTGTTCACGTCTAAAGCTTGGAACAAAAGCAGGTTCAAAGGGGAGGAGGGAGGAACTCAATGTGTCGCAATAATTTTTTCACCTAGTTTTTGGATTAACATTGATATTGCTGTCAAAGTTGGTGAACCATTACTAGTGGTGCTTCGATTGGTAGATAGTGAAAGAAAGCTGGCTATGGGGTACATTTATGAAGCCATGGATAGGGAAAAGGAGCAAATTGCATACTCATTCAACAACAAAATTAACAAATACAAAGCTTTCTTCAAAATCATTGATGACAGGTGGAATTGTCAACTTCACCAAGATTTGCATGCGGCTGGTCACTATCTGAATCAAAGTATTTTTTACAACAACCCAGGAGTGAAAGAAGATAATGAGGTGATTAAGGGCTAGATGGCATGCATACATAAGATGTCATCAGAAGAAGATGAGACCAAGATTCACCAAGAGCTCTCTATATATATACCGGTGCAGAAGAGTTATTTGCGCAACATATGGCTGTTAAATTAAGAACAACACTTGCACCAGCAAAATGGTGGATGCAATATGGATCATCAACACCAACACTTAAGAAGTTTGTTGTGAAGGTGTTGAGTCTTACTTGTAGTTCATCAGGCTGTGAGCATAACTGGAGTGTTTTTGAACATGTAAGTTGTTCATTTTTTTAAGATTAATATCCTTTGCACTATTTACTAATGGTTTAATTTTAACTTTGTAGATCCATTCAAAAAAAGAAATCGTCTTGAACGACAAAAACTAAATGATTTAGTTTATATCAAATATAACTGAGCATTAAGGAAGAGGTATGATATGCGGGATATGATCGACCCGATCATCTTGGAAGACTCGCACATACATGACCCGTTTGAGTGGTTGGTGAGTGATGATGATGGTCTCGTGTTTGAGGATGATGACTTGAGATGGGATGTTGTGGCAGAGGCTATAGAGGTGGATGAGCTGGTTCATCTAACTAGAAGAATAAAAACACAAGGTGGGAGGCAAGGGGGATGCAAGGGGATGTTGGGGTTGCTGAGTCAAGCTTACAAGGTAGAGCTAGAGCTAGACAGCCCCATTTGGTAGATGAACCTGAAGAGGAAATGATGTTGGGGTTTATAGGGAGTTTTTTGAAATAGAGGGGGAAGATGAACTCGTATTTGAGGAGGATGAGGATAACGATTAGTCGATTAGTGGTATTTTAGAGTTTAGACTTTTAGAGTCATAACACTCTCTTTTGTGGTATTAGAACTTAATTTTAGACTTGAGAGTCTAAAACTAACAAATCTTTTGTGGTAAAAATCTTTTGGAACTTAATGTTAGCTTAATAAAACTGGTACTTTTAGTTCTCTGTGTTATTTTTAATTGTTGAATAGGTGCAGGTAAATATAGTGTTTAATTTTATATAAAATCACAAAACATGAAATAGTGTCACTATTTCATCGCTATCGCTACGTAACATATAGGTGGGTTGTCGTTATTTCCTCGCTATCACTATCGATAACCTTGGTCTCTAGGTTCCTAATTTGAAATTCTATGTTTTTTTTTTTCTTTTTGTGTTGTAATTTTATTTTCTAGTTTAATGAAATTTTAGTTTAAAAAAAATAGTATATTTCAAATATTTATTTTTTTAAATTATTTTTTTTTAAATATCATGACAAGTCTGGCAACCCATGACATGTAAATGGCAAAAATTTGAAGGAGTGTGGAAAATCTGACGTGACGCCTACATGGACTGTGACAAATATGACACCACTCCCAGTAACTTGAGGAGTCCAAAATTTCTAGAATATATATGGTGTATATATAGAAGAAATTAAATTATGTATGTGTGTATAAGAGCCCGAGTAAGCCAAACTTTAAATCAAACCAAGAAAGTGGATTTAATAAGCCTAAGAAATAAAAAAAATGCACAAAAACGCCAAGGAAGTCTAAGAACTAGTGTGTGCTTTTCACGAATCAACATCTATACAGGTGGGAGAATGAATCGACGACCTCAAACTTTTAAATTGACGTCCTCGTTACTTGTTATTATCGTTAATAAACATCAAAAGGGCAATATTGCATCAATTATCTCTTACTTGCTTCTCAATTTCGATCTCACCTTCCTCCGTTTTCCTTATTTTGTTTCTCACTCTCGATCATAACTCATAAGATGAGTAATACATAAAACAATTTATGGCTTCTGTTGTGGTTGGCAATTTAATATCGGTTATGTTGGATTAAGATGTCTAAGAAAATCACTAAATTGGTATATTCTTAAATTAAGAGCAAAGTCTTTTTGGGTTGCCCTCATAACTAGTAACCGAATATAATGACTTTTGGAGAGAGATGCTAATTTGTTAATTTGTTATATGATTAATAAATTAATTATAAATCAAAATAAATAATTTATTGATTTATTATATGATTAATATATTAATTATAAACTATATTTATTAATTTAGAATTAATCAAAAATTAATTATAATTAATTTTGTGATTAATTAGATTAATTGGAAATACGGGGACTAAATGTGACAATGTTCAAAAGTTGAGCATTGAAGGATTCTAGAACCTTCCCACATGAGGGCGGCGATTTTTGGAGGTTCCTAGGGCTTCTTGGAAGCTTTAGGGAGCAAGAAAAGGGACAAGGGTTATCAAATGAAACTCGCCTTATCCAAGACTCCTTACTCACCTATATAAACCCCCTATGGGGTTCATTATTTTGGTCCATCCTATAACCCTCTCTAGAGCCAAAATTTTGAGTTGTCTTTCCCTCTCCTAAAAGTATTCTAGTTACTAAGTTTTGGTTTCAAACCATTAGAGGCATGAGATTTCTAGTGCTTGCTTTCTAAAGTTGTTCAAGAAGGAATTGTTGATTATTTACTACAATAATCAAAAGGTATGTAAAACCTAAAACCCTTTATGAATTTCAAAAATTGTAGGGTATTCCGAGGGTTCTTGATGTTCAATTGTTTGTTGCAATCAATAGAGAAAACTTAAATCCAATAGGTTGTATGTGAACTTAGGGTTAAGTTTTTCCACCACATATTTTTTTTGTACCTATAAAACCTATCAGTGGTATCAACATCATAGTTTTCAATTGATATTGCACAATGTTGAATATATCAAAAAAAAAAAAAATAGGGTTTATAGAAATTAAACCCTAAGGGAGGTATTTTCGATTTTTGTTAAGGTTCTTGAAACTCTAGCCTCCACCTTAGAAATTTTGAAATATGCTAGGGTTCTTGAAACCCTAGCCTCCCTAACCCTTTTTCAAAAATTAGGGAGCCCTTTTAAGGTTTATCTTGTTTTCTCAATTGTTATTTTAAAAGCCTTAAAATTTAAATAATTAAAACATGATAAACCCAAACCCTATTTTCGAAATTTATAGGGTTTTAGATTAGGATTAAATTTGAATTTTTTTTATTAATTTGTTAATTATAAATAATTATTTAATCCATAATGTTTTAACTAATTTAATTAACTGTTTAAATAAAAAATAAAGACAAATCATATCTGGTTTAATATTAAGTAATCAAAATATTTAAATTTAAATAATTAATGTTTAAACCTCATATTTTGAATAGTTTTAAAATACACCTTACATATATTATTAAAAGTTAATTACTATATGTATAAGAAAAGACAGTCAAATCAATAGTAGGTCTCGTTCACGAAACCATGCTATAAAGATGGTATAAGGAAGCGACCTATAAAATGGTCGTTGAATGGGTGTCCACTCTCACCCATAGCTCTCATGTGTGGTGGATGGTTGTTAGTCGAACAAATTTGATAGGACATGATCTCATTAAAAGTATAATGATATAAAAGTACTAGAACCTTCTTTAAAAAATCTCACTCTATTTACTTTAGGAAAATATGAAAAGTATGTTAATCCATGAAAACACAAATGGTGCTTTATATGTCATTAGTGGAGCGTGTGTGGTTAACCGGCACACTAATAAAGACTATAAAGAGATATGATGGACATCTCGAAAATTATCATTGTTGATGGAGCATGTGTGGTTACCCGGCACAACAAAAATGTGACATAATAAATGACCTTGAGGGCGCCAAGCGGGTTTTCATGATTATTCACATCTCGTTTGTGATCCTCGACATCACAGTCACAAAAATGAGAGTATAATTCCATAATAAACATGGCATTGATAAGATTCAATGAATTTCAAAAGATCTATGAGTTTCATAAGATTGGGATATATGAAAGTCTTCCATACCTAAAATAGATTTAAATTTGATTATGGCATCCCTCTTCAAAGTTCGAATAAAAAATATGGATCATAGCCTTAATTTAAAATTTGGGTTAATAATTAAGGATTAAAATCAACTAACTTGGATTTTAAATGTCGTATGAAGATAGAAATGGTCTTCCTCATTCTTTTGGAAATGATTTTACTCTTCCTTCTGGAGATGATCTTCTACATTCTCATCAAGGTGAAAATGTTTTCACTTCTTTGGGAATTGGTGGAACTTGATATCATGCTTCTTTAACTCTTCCACCTCCTATTTATGTGACTCTCCTAACGTCACGTTTTCCTCAAGTTGAAAGATATGAGACAACTCAAGCCCTATTGGCATGTAGACATCAAGAAGGATATTATGTGTGTACGCATGCTCTACAAATGAAATCGTATATTGACGAGTTTGATCCAATGGGTGTCGTTTTCCTAAGGGAGCAAGCCATTAATTTGGTTCTTCTTTCGCTTCCAAAGTCATATGATCAGTTCATTGAGAACTTTTACATGAGGAATATTGACGTGACCCTAATTGATCTGACCCAAATGTTGATTGTTGCTGAAGCAGAAATGCTCAAGAGCACATTTAAGTGTAACGTCTATTCCAGGTATTATTTAATTTATCTAATTTTTAGGTTTTTGTGCATGGACTCGGTGAGTTGGGGACCTCAAACTCGTCAAGTAGAGACCGTTATGAGGATGCGGGATTTAGATCCTACTCGTCGAGTTAGAAGGCCCCGACTCAACGAGTAGGTGCTGTAAAGGAAAACCCTAATTTTTAGGGTTTGCACCCTAATTTAAAGAACATAACCCACCTCTTGTGGCCTCCCTTACCACTTCATTAGCCAGAGAAAACCCTAGTTGGACCTTGCACCTTCTTGAGTGTGTGTGTGTGTGAGAGAGAGAGAGAGAGAGAGCTTTGTGAGCAATTTTGGTGTGGTTGTGAAGGATTTTAGAGCTTGAAGAAGAAGGAGCAAGGAGAGGAGTAGTAGATTCGTTATCTACTCTGTTTTGGCGACCATCTTGTGGTATCAAGTCATTACCTTGTTCTTTAGTTGCTTAGATCCCTTTCCTTTGAAGTAAATGGCCACTTTTGGTGCAAAATGGGTCATACTCGGATTTGGACTTATCCTAGGTATATGGTTCCATATCAGGACCTCTCAAGGTCCCTAATAACATAAAATTGCTCACTTTATCCAGCTTAGACCCTTTCCATGCACTAAAATCTTGTAAGGAGCTTAGTTTTGATGTTTTAGCATTGTGACGCCTTGCATGCACATAAAGTTTGCAACTTTACGTGGTAACTAGACTAGGGAACGGTGGATCTGGAGTTTGGGACCTTAGATCCCACTAAAAAGGGCTAAACACAAAAGGGACTGAAAGAACTCGTCGAGTCCCTTAGTTGACTCTAGGGATGAGCATGTGAAGCCTCCTTGTCTTAAACCCTAGTTTATGGTGTTTTGAGCCTAGATCTCCTTAGCTACACGTAAAGTTTGCCACTTAACGTGAGGAATAGGCTTTACAAGAGTGGATCTGCAGTTTGGAGTCCATGCATGACTCAAAAGCCTCTGAATGTTTGAAGGACTGAATAGACTCAATGAGTCCTTCGAGTGGACTCGACGAGTATTATGAAGATGGAGATGAACTCGACGAGTTGGATGAACAAATCAGCGAGTCTGTTGAAGATTGCCTTGGACTTGGCGAGTCTGTTCTTGGACTCAGTGAGTCAAGTCGCGAAACCCCAAACCCTTCGAGTTAAGACTCGGATCAGTGAGTTGAGTGGGGACCCCGTGAGTTGGACAGGTCAGGACTCGGAAATCAGTAGAGTCGGCGAGTCATGGTCTGACTCGGCAAGTCGAGTCGCGAATGAAATGGGTTTCTAAGCTTATGAACTCGGCGAGTTAGTAGGCTGACTCAGCGAGTAGGGTCAACCTGGAAGGTTGAATTTGACCAAGACTTTGACTTTGACAAGAGTTGACTTAGTTTACTTTTGGAGGACTGTCAGACTAAGTGTTATATTGATATTGGTAGCACGGAGAGCTAGAGCAGCAGCGCCTCAGAGGGTTGTCGGTTAGCAGCTAGAGGGTTATCAGCAGAGCTCAGCAGTTCAGGTGAGTTTCCTTCCAGTAGGAATGGGTCTAAGCCACAATGTCGACCCGTTTAGCTAGCAGTAGCTTCCGGACTTCGGTCCGATGCAGTAGTTAGTATGTTTGATGCCTTCGTGGCTCAGACGGGATTTATGTGTTATGTTTTCCGGGCTACGGCCCGATGCAGTATGCAGTATATGTGTTCATGCTAGTTGATATGTTTATGTTATGCTATGTTCAGTTAGTTACGGACTTCGGTCCGATGCAGGGGCAAGGCCCCAGTTAGTCCAGACTTCGATCCGATGCAGGGGACAAGGTCCCAGTCAGTTTCCAGACTTCGGTCCGATGCAGGGGGCAAGGCCCCAGTTAGTCCGGACTTCAGTCCGATGCAGGGGACAAGGTCCCAGTCAGTTTCCGGACTTCGATCCGATGCAGGGGGCAATGCCCCACTTAGTCCGGACCTCGGTCCGATACAGTAAGCAAGGCCCAAGATGTGCTTTATATGTTATTGTATGATATGTGGTAGTTTGGGGGAGCTCACTAAGCTTCGTGCTTACGATTTCAGTTTTTGGTTTCAGGTACTCAGTTTTCAAAAGAGGAGCTCGGAGAGGTTGCAGTGCACACACCATAGTCAGTTAACCTGGGAATGTTTACTCTGATAATAAGATTATGTTTTGAATTAATACTCGGAAAATATATTATGACTTATGATGCGGTTTCCATAAACATGGTTTTAGTAATGTTTAAAAGAATTTTTTAATCGTGATTTTTGGGTCGTTACAAGGTTGCATGTAAACTGAGGGTTAAGTTTTTCCACCTCATATTTTTTTGTAACCTGTAAAACCTATCAGGTTCTTCTTTTGTTCCGATTTTCTAATTTTTTGCCTATAAGGTTCAATTTCGATCAATTATTCTAATTTATTATTTCTAGTTCTTTTTTTCATTCATATTTCTGAATTTATTAGTTTTAGATTTCTTAATCCATTAGTTTTTTTTGTTAGGTTCTGATTTTGTCTCTACTTCTCATTCTCGATTTTTCTATATGTTTTTGATTTGATTTATGTTTTGAATTAGGTTATGATTTGTGTTGCTGATTCGTTCTCATTTTTTGTGATTTTTGTTTCTCATTCTAATTTCGAGTTTTATTATTTTTTTTATTGATTCTTACACAGTTTCAACTTAATATATACTATCTCATCCCAAATTAATTGTCCACGTTTGACTTTTCAAGTCTTTGTTCTTCAACTTTGACCTTAAATATTTTTATTTTTTATAGATAATATTTGATGTTAAATATATAAATGAATTGTATTTTAATTTTTTTTTCATTGTTATAAGTTTCATAAAGTAATATATAACACAAATAAAAATAATTAAGATCAAAGTTGAAAAAAAAAAGACTTTAAAAGTAAAAAATGGACAATTATTTTGGGACGGATGGAATATCAAATTTCTGACTTGATAAGGTAATATGTTAATCAAAATTGTTAGTTATTAGATTTATGTTATTTATCATATTTGTGATTAATGTTAGTGATTTTTAGATGTTATTTTGCAGCTTTGGAAGTTATTGAAGAATTACCACTTAAAGTCATCAGGCATCAATATCATAAAAAAAATTATATAGTTTAGATAAAATTGATCTTAATAGAATTATCAATTATTTTACATGCAAAAAAAGCCACTATTATTAATATAGTGACTATATTTGTGTTTTTGATGATATTATTAATGATTTTCACAAATAGTATCAAAATGGGTGTCTTACAATAATGTTGTTCAGTTTGTTGGTGTGATGCAAGATAGGATGCATAACGTCTGATTTGGATGTTTTACTTCGATGCAAATACAATTTGACATGATAACTCGTATTTTTCTATTGTGCTAGTATACATTAATGTATTTTATAAATAATAAGTGAGAAAAATTCATTTACCTATTAATGAAAACTGGGCATTACACGAAGACATGTGTTCTTCACCCTTGGTAGTGAGAGTATGTGTAGGGGGGGGGGGGGGGGGAGAAGTGGTCGCTATTTAAGAAACCTATAATTGTTTTTATACATTAACCTTTTTACAGTATGAACTTTTTGATCCCAAATAAACCAAATAACCTCTTCCTCAAAGTTAACCTTTCATGATAAGGAAAATGATTTAAACAATTGTTGTTGAGGCATATGTTTAACACAATATTATTTAAACAAATTCACTTTATATTGGTGTTTATTTTCTAGGATACAACAACAAAAACGATTCTTTAGGATCGCCCGAACCTTTTCTTAGCCCGAAAAATACCTTGGTTGTAGCAGGAGAAAGAAGCAGATTAGAAACGAAAGCAATGAGGAGACGATTTGATCATATGGTGGAATCTAATCAATCAAGGAGATGGTCTATTTATATTGTAAAATGTAACTGATGTTATTAAACATCAGAACGTAATAGTCAATTAAAGAGCATAATTAATTAATAAATCAAAATCGAATAAATTAATAGCCTTTAATTCGAGTTTGTAACTACTTAACGAAAAGAAAATAAATGCAAAAAGGTAAACATCAAAATGTAACAGTCAATTAAAGAACATAATTAATTAATAAATCCAAAGCAACATCTATTATTAATAGCATTTAATTTGGGTTTGTAAATGCTAAATGAAAAGAAACTAATTATAAAAAATTCTTTGAACTTTTCAGGTTGATCGATGGTGCATTCATATCCATATCCAGGTTGTCAAACTTGCTCGCGTTTGTACCCGTTACGTGTCAAGGCAAGAGAGAGCCTTTGGTTCTATAAGTCTTACAAAGGGTTAGAAATCCTTGTGGTTATATATTTATCTCATTTTCTTTCTCCCAACAACGTAGGATGAAACAAAACCCATTTAACTCCCTTTTAATCTCTTTCAACTATCTCATTTTGATAAATATTTTTTCATTCATTTTTAATCAATTTTGGACGTGTGATATATGAAAACGGAGAAGAACACGAACACATAATCATTTGTCCATTTTGATTACATTTAAAAGTCGGAATTCGTGCTCAAAATGGGGAAAATCCATTTTTGAAATTTGGTAAAACCAATTTTCCAACACAAAACATATAATATTTTGGTGTATTTTGTACAAAAACTTTATTTAGATAGTGTTTTTTAAACATGTCAAACTTGAATGATGTTTTTTAAACTGTTATGAAACATAATTATCTTTATAAGTCATTTTCCCTTGGTGATATACCATATAAACATTTAAAAATCATTTTGCCTATGCCTATTCACATTTTCTTTACCATGTAATAAGGACTATCAATTCTAATACATTATGTATCATAATCAAAGGGCATGATCATAAAGTAACAACATATTCATTCATGTGCCTCATTTATATTATCAAACATTTTCCACACATGCTAAATCACTATATTTACAAGACATGATTTAACCAGTAAAGTTGCGGACATAAATTCTACAAAATTTATGTTTAAGACATCAATAAAGAGTTATCATCCCAATTTAGCCATAAATTGCATCTATTTTATTGATCACATATCTTCCACATGAGTTCCACAAACTTGAATGATGTTTTTTAAACTGTTATGAAACATAATTATCTTTATAAGTCATTTTCCCTTGGTGATATACCACATAAACATTTAAAAATCATTTTGCCTATGCATATTCACATTTTCTTTACCATGTAATAAGGATTATCAATTCTAATGCATTATGTATCATAATCAAAGGGCATGATCATAAAGTAACAACATATTCATTCATCTGCCTCATTTATATTATCAAACATTTTCCACATATGCTAAATCACTATATTTACAAGACATGATTTAACCGGTAAAGTTGCGGACATAAATTCTACAAAATTTATGTTTAAGACATCAATAAAGAGTTATCATCCCAATTTAGCCATAAATTGCATCTATTTTATTGATCACATATCTTCCACATGAGTTCCACAATTTCTTTATCTGTTGTCTTCTTATCTACTTTGATTACATATGGTTTTGGTAAACCTCAAAACCCTAATCTCGTCATGAAGGATATATATATATATATATATATATATATATATATATATATATATATATATATATATATAGGAAAGGGTTATTTGAAAAACAAAAAAACCCTAAAAATCATAAAAATGCATTAAAAAAAACCTAGACATAACAAAACTTTTTTTTTGAATTTTTTGTATCAAAAAATCGCAGCCTTTTTGACAATTTCGTTGAAAAAAAAACATTTTTTTTTTCAAAAAAAATTTCAGCAATTTTATGTTAAAAGCTGTGATTTTTTAATAAAAAAAATTCAAAAAAAAGTTTTGTGATCTCTAAGTATTTTTTTTTAATGATTTTTAGGGTTTTTTGTTTTCCATAGAACCTAAACCTATATATATATATATATATATATATATATATATATATATATATATATATATATATATATATATATATATATATATATATATATATCCTCCTTAATAAGTGAATGTTTTTTTGCCACATGTCAATCTCTCATAAATTTTGACACTTGTCATTTTGTGGTATTTTTTAAATAAATATTATCTACTTGTCAATTTTTGGTTTGTTTCAAATTTTAAAATTAAAGTCATATACTTATACATGTAAAGTATTAAGAGAAATTAAATATCCTTCTACTTTTTATTTCCTACAAATCCTTCTACTCAATTAAATAGTGACATGTGTAACATTTAATGCTCATTTAATAATATTTTAGTACACTAATAGGACACATATCATCATTTAACCGGATATAAAGATTTGTAGGAACAATAATAGGAGAATATTTAATTTTTCAAGTATTAAATATGATATATATGATATTAAATTGCAATAAATATGTATCTTCCTTATTTTAAAGTTGTACATTAAAAACTATTTTTTGTTTACACTTTAATATTTAATCTTTTTTTTAAATCAACCTGTGTAATACATGGGTTTCACACCTAGTATATATATATATATATATATATATATATATATATATATATATATATATATATATATACTAGTAGGGTACTCGCACGATGCAGGGACAACTATTTGTTTCGTTTCTTCGATTAGTTCTTGGGCGACAATTGGTTGAAGATGTGTTGCAAATTGTTTCATTTTGATGTTAGTTTTGGGTACACAAGTAATACAATGGGCAATGTATGTTTGATTTTTGGTAGGTTGATTTCTTTAACTCGCCAATAATAGAGTGGGTGGAAACAAGATGATTATCATAAAATTTGTGTTATAGTTTATGGTATTTTTTAATTAAAATAACAGAATATTAATGATATTTATGAAGTAGCTATTATTTATATATTTAATATTTAATTATTTTATTTTTTAGACATAAATTTTATTTGTTCACAAATTAGTATTTTAAATACACATTCAAGTTTTTCTTACTATATTAACTTAACAATGTGGTTTTACTATAAAGACTGATGACATTTAGTTTTAAACTAAAAATCATTTTTGTGCTTATAGTACAATTACATGACAAATAAAATACTATTTTTAAAATATTGGTTTGTATATATGAAAATAATATTTGTGTGTTAATACATAAATGGTCTAGATGTTTTTTTTATAACTTTACCATGTATGATAAAAATGTATTTTGGCTTCGAGTTTCGGGACAGGAAAATTAAAATCAAGGTTAAAATTTTTGAATAACCTAACTGCATATTAATATTTTTAATTTTAATAATTTTTTAACGTTGTTTGATAAAAAAAACAAAATATTATCATATTTTTCAACATGTAAAAAAAGTTTCTAAATTGAATATTATCATATTCAATCAATTTGAACAATTGAGGTAACTTCCGGTACATAAGCTTCGTCTATTTTAATGATGCTTCTTTGACTCGGCTAACATGAGCACCAATGTATTTGTTTCCATTAAAGTTTTTTTAAATACAAAAGGGTTTATAAGTTTCTCCCAACCCGGTTTTTTTTAACCATTTTAGACCAACTTCTAACCCTAACAAAGACAGTTTTAAACCAGTTCCAATTATTTTTTAAAGACCAAAACCGGTTTGACCCAAGACAGATGTGTTTAGGGACTTTTCTGCCCATGAACACCTCTGCCAAACACTTCTTACGACATGTACAACCACTCATAACATGATTTAAAAAAAAATAAGTAAAGCAGTTCAATAGAAGCCCAAAATCAAAGGTATTTAACATTTTCTTATAATCAAAACAAAATTTTTTAATATGTTGTTACCGGAACATTAATAGATATCGTATAACAAACACAAAACGTATAAAGTGAAATATTTGAAGAACTGGTTTAGTCAAAATTAAAAACAACATTAACAGAAGATACCAATGAACTGAAAATTTCTAAATTCATATATTTTTCTAAACCTGTAAGAAATACTACACTACAAAGAAAAAAAAAACTTGTACTTTGGAGAAACCAAAACCATTTGGTCACCAGCTAAATGAAAAATAAACAAAGATGTACACATAAATCTCCATGAACTTGTAGATTACATTAAACCATTAACATGATAAAAATCAAGCTTGGATCATAAAATCAAGAGTCTATAAGCCACTATCAACCTTCAGCCTTTAGCCTTGAGCTTAGAAATATATATGTTAACATGAAAATCATAAAATTGACAAAAAAAAAAAATTAATACAATTTTTAGACTACAAACAAAAAAATCTGTAAAAAAGAATGGCTATCAGATCTCATTAACTACACTTTCTTGATTTCTTTTTTCAAATTTACCATGAGATTCTAATAACTACCAACAAAAGTTTAACAAAAACAAATAAATAAGAACAGAAAATGGAAAACAAAGCAACATAACATCTACACCAGGTATAGCCTTCACATGTGTGTACAAATCGGATGGATGAACAAGCATAATTATCTCATATACAAGACATACAATTTACAATGATAACTTTAGTATTTAGAAAAAATGAAATCACATGATCATTAGAAAATAATTTTAGATGTATTAGAAAAACACTTTCCATTTTATCAAACATATACAGGGAGGCTCACATCATTTAAAGTAGAAAGGTTTCCCAATATACAAGCACACCATAAAAAGAATCAACCCTACAAAATCAAATTATAGAACTTGAATCAAAGAAAGCAGAAAAACAGTATAGAGGGAAATACAAAGCCAAAAAGAACCGAATAAATATTAGAGATAACAAAGGAAGAACCTGTTGTCAGTTTTGGTACATCAAACCTGAAATTAATCTTGGTTTATCGACACAAAGATCAACATAAGTGACATATATTCATTACTTGATTAAAGTTTAAAAAGCACACACACACACACATACACAAATAGTTCAGCAAACACACTTACATATAACACATAGCCTTAAGATTCAAACGCACTTAGTGTAAAATGAACTACTTAACCCAACCAATATTTCTAGATCTTAATATATAAATCTAAAAGATCTTACTATTGTCGGGTTCAGATGTGGTGGTGAGGGAATAGAGTAACGACACCGATGACACGATGGTTTAGATCTAGGGTTGACAGAGTACCAATGATCGTGAGTGATGGAGATAACGTTGGTGGTGAAGGGGACAACAAACGCACATATACAAAGATCTAACTCAAATCCATAAATCCATCTCTTTTGTTCAATCATAAACTCATATCGGTAAGGCGGAAGAGGAAGTTAAAGAAACTGGTATTGTAGATAATAGTTTATATGAGGATGGAGTTTAGATTTAGGGTGGTTTATGTTTACAGAGAAGGTAGTGAGTAATGGTGGCGGTGAAGAAAATAGGGATGGTGTTGTGTGAGGGTTTTGTGGTGCTGGTGATGATGCTGCCAAAGGCAAGGATGCTTACAGAGAGGAAAAACAATAATAAAAGATATTCTACTTTAAAGAGAGGCCACTGAGAATTATGGTAGAGGTTGTCATCGTGGTTAGGGTTTTAGAGGAAGTGACGGAGGAGGGAGCGGTTGAAGTTTGAAACTGGGTTTTCTAGGGTTTTGAAAAAAATAGTCGTAGAGAGAAAATTATTATTTTAACATAAATATACAATAATCAATAGTATTTATATTGTAAATATTAACATCTCCAACCCACTCCTATTTTCCATAATTTTCTTTATTTCTTCTTTCATTTCTTTTCAACCTTACCCTATTTCTTCCTCCATTTTGGGGGAAATAAATACTATAACACCAAATATGATATTATACTATTCATTTCCCCCAAAATAGGGATGAACTTTGAGTTGTTGGTTTTAGTTTTTCGTTTTATATATTTATATATTTCTGGTTTTTTTATCCTACTAATTATTAATTAAATGTAATATTTAATACTTATAATATTGTGTTATATATTAAGTTATATTAATTAATTACAAATATAATTTTTCTTTTCGTTTATCAAATTCATATTAAAATTTAAATACATAGTGAAAATTTTAAAACACAATTACATATTTTACAAAAAGCTTATAATTACGTACTATAAATATAATATTATTTATTTAATATTATTGTCATGAAAAAAATATAGACTATATATTTGTTAAAACCAAACTAGTAGAAGATGTGTATTTGATAATTTATATAAGTTAGAAGAATGAAATATCTTTTTGGAGGTAAAAATGAGGTAAAAAATGGAGTAGTGTCGGAGATGAAACACTATTTACCTCATTTTTTACTCCATTTTTGGGAGAAAAAATGGAAGTGGGTTGGAGATAGTCTGATTGGTTTAAACTTCTTCACATGGATCACCACTATATAATAAATCCATACCATTCAAATAAAATCTAAGGTTCATATTTCAACTCCTTATTTTTAAGACTTTGGTCTAAAAAACTTTTAGGCTCCTATTACGCATGCATTATATATATATATATATATATATATATATATATATATATATATAGGTCATAGATTTCCAGTTTTTCTCAATAAAGGTTACCAATTTTAATTTTAACTAGATGAGAAACCCCGTTTTTGCGGGGATGGATTTGGACAACTCCAATCATTTTGGTCACTTCGTATATAAATACAAAATTGTAAAATGGTTAAAAGCTATTAAATTATATAACATGTAATCAGATTTCCCAACTTTGAAATAAACATGCAAAAAGTGAAAAGTACATATAAAATCAATGAAATCAAGTAGAAATTAGTCCATCTTACTGTAACTGTTATTGGAAATCACTGTTAAAAAAATAAAAAAAATAAAAAGAAATATGTTACAGACTTCCTGCCTGTAAATCTAGAACTGTTAAGAAAAATTGTTTATTAATCAAGAATCAAGAATGAAGATAACTTGTTCTTCTTTTTGTTTATTCATGGTGAAACACAGTAAGGGTAAATTGGGAAATGAGAATCATAATCATACCTACAAAGGAATCATTATTAGGAAATTGAAGGGCATATACCAGCATAGACACCAATAGCCTCTCTGATGTTATAAGTATCAATTCCATGAGATACATCTGAAGCAAAAATGAACTTACCTAGTTAAACTAAAAAAGAAATTAGGGGTGAGGAATTGATACTATTACCACTGTAGCAAACATTTTTTCTAGGCCGATATGATAAATGGGTAATTGTAGCTACTCTCGTTGATAAAAACTAAAGTAAAAAATAAAAAATAAAAAGAAAAAGAAAAAAAACATTTAGGATCAATAGAAGGCAGTAGAAGATTCTTGTGCTTTTCAAGACTATTCCATGCCTTGTAATCCCAAAAATAAATAATAATATGAAAACTATAACATAAGGTCAAGTAAACAAATAATGAAGAGAAATACATTAGATACCCATGGACATGTTGTATCTACTATTTGAACTTGTTTATTACTCAAAGTCAAACATCTCATTGATTGCAGCCCCCAAAGCAAGAAAAACCCAATGTTTAAAAAGCTGGTTTGAACCGGCCGGTCGAACCGGTTGGATCGGGAACCTGGAGAGGGAGTGGTTCAACTATCACCGGTTTTACATTGATTTCCGAACCGGATTGAACCGTCTGGTTTTAGAAAAATCCGGTTGAACCGGTCAAAATAAACCGGTTGAACCGATTAAACCTAATAAAACCACATGAAAAAAAACCATTTACATAATAAACTTTGGTGATTTTTTTCAAATCTATTTAGTTTTTGCTAAATAAAAACATATGATAAATTTTATAATTTTTTTTTGATGTGTTTGCATTCATCTAAAATTATATTTTGTTTCGGTATTATATTTTGTTTTCTTTTTGACATATATGGATTGATATAAAACACTAAAACTTATGGTTACATGTTATTTTAATGTATTTTTAATGTTTAAACTTGTAAACATCAAATTTATAATTTATATATGTAGGTATGTATAGGAAAATAGAAAAAACATGAAAAATATAGAAACCGGTTCACCCAGCGGTCGAACCGGTTAAACCGGTCACCATATCGGTTCAACTAAAAAACTGGTTTTTAAAACATTGGAAAAACCACAACATCTCCTTTATCAATCACATCAAACCGTTTCTCTCCATTCTTTACAGGAATATCTTTAACCTCCATCTCCTCTAACCTCCAACATGACAGAAACATAAGTGAATTTCATACTGGATTTGAAATCCATTATGCACAGATCAACTGAAAGCATAACACAACATACATTAAAACAGTGATAAGATACAATTGATTTCTAGAAAACTAAGTGAAATGAATCATAATAGTACCTTATTAACAGTAGGATTATGGATAATTTCATTTGTGATCCAAATCTTATCATCAGGGAACTGTTTTCTTACTTCGTAAGCTAATCAAACTGCACACTCAACACCCCAACAAAAGCCATGAGATTCTGCAAGCTTCATAAGTGGATATGCCTCAATTGAAAATTCAATCAAGTGATGAAGTTACTAAATTGGAAGTGAGATAAAAACGAAAAAAAAGCAAGATCAAGATACTACTAATATTACCTATTGGTTCTCCAAATGAGCCTACAAAAAGTATACAATACATTAATTGCAACACGAGCCTACCAAAAAAAAAAAGTAAAATCAAGATACTCATTACCTATTGGTTCTCCAAATGCACCATGTGGATATGCCTCAACTAAAAATTCAATCAAGTGATGAAGTTACTTGAAATAAAAACGAACAGAGATAGTGAAGATTAGAAAGAAACACAAACCAGCGAAAGTTTTCTCGAGAATCTCCAATCGGAAAGTGGTCTTCATCTTCCTCTTAACCTTCGGCTCTCCTGCTTCAATCTAATTTTTGTCCTCCCCTTTCGAACCACCACCGCGATGGTCGCTAGCACCATCGTCCATTGGCTTAAGAAGATCGAAATCGCGAACTCCGTTTTACAATTGAGGTCAAACCCAACACAGAAACCCGGTTAATTATCAGCTAAAATATCAAAAAACACTTGAAGCGACCAAATCCAAAATCAATTGAATCCAATAATTTCAATAACTCTCAGCGAAAACCGATACGTGTATTGCCATGGAATTGGTTGGGAAGCGATTGTATACCAAAACCACCAAAAAACCTAATCACACAGTGCCTATGAAGTAAACCTAATAAAAATAAAACTTACAAATGGCATGGTCAAGGCGATGAGACCGACATAAAACAATGATAGATACCTGATCAATTTTGATGTCACCATGTCGGCCCACATCGGAGTACAACTAGAAGGTTGTAGAAGTTGTTGGATCTTGTAGGTTTTCTATGAAGAAATCAGAAGAAGCCGACTTCAGCAACCACGACCGTTGTTCCTCGTCTTCGTTTTTTTGGTGAATTAAAGCAA
Organism: Lactuca saligna; assembly: GCF_052625555.1. Taxonomy (NCBI): domain Eukaryota; kingdom Viridiplantae; phylum Streptophyta; class Magnoliopsida; order Asterales; family Asteraceae; genus Lactuca; species Lactuca saligna. Next base: position 59,706,030 of record NC_136419.1, on the reverse strand, counting down.
GCAGAGGGGGGAATCGGTGGAATGATGGAGCGTGTAGAATCTGAAAAGCGAACGTTATTTGTAGTCGACACCACCATTGACGAAGATATTGAGTAGCAGTGAGCGTTGGAGAAAACCATGGAAAACAGTCGGTTAGCAATTCGTTTATTCTGGTCAATCGGAATCGAGTTCAGAGTGAGGCGGTGGTTTGGAGGTGGGTAGGGAATGGAAGGAACTGGAGAGTGATCGTCTCCAAAAGACAGAGGCAGATAGAAAGAAATAAAAGGCGGTGGAAGTGTATGTGATTGGGCGAGAGAGACGGTGTGATGAGGGCCGTTACTATGGTTGAGGAAATGAACAAAACAAATCAACTCGAACCATGAACCTGAAAACATAGTAACAGAATGAAGAAACACGTTAAGGAATAGGGTCGATAGGTCTTGAGCAAAATAGGAACTACAAAATTCAAGGTATGGATGACGCGGTGGACGAATCTTGAAGAGAGACGGTTGACATGGTGGTGGACCGGTGGTGATGGCTGACGGCGTATAGGGTGACGATGGTCTCAGCGGTACGATTTTCCGCCGCTCTGACCAGCTCCCATCCAACACCGTTACAACATTGAGCCCAAATGTGAAGGAGGCGGTGAGAGGAAAAACGAATATATGAGATAAGGCGGTGGAGAAAGCTGTCTTATCAAAAAGGTTGTAGAAGCAGCTGGGTCGGCGATTGAATATGATTGGAGAAGAAGGGCAGTGAGATAAAGGATAGACAGTGGAGGGTCAAACTAACTGGGAGGGTAACCAGAGGAACAATACCTAGTGCAAATTAGCACGAAGTCACTATTCTTAAGGATTATCCAACTTATATATATATATATATAGGGTTAGGTTCATTTGAGACCACCTATATTTTGTGAGACCGTGAGACACATTTTTTTTAGTTAATTCATGTTCCAAAAATAATATTTAAAAAAAGAATTTTTTAATTTTTCCATTTATTTTGCATTTTAAAATTATTTTTAGAATATGTACACTGTAATATTCTATTTAGAATATTTCACGTATTTTTCAAAAAAAAAAAAATAGAATTTTTTTAATTTTTTTAAAATTTTTTTTAGTTAATTCAAGTTCCGAAAATAATATTTAAAAAAAGAATTTTTAGATTTTTCCATTTATTTTGCATTTTAAAATTATTTTTTAGAATATGTCAGTGTAATATTATATTTAGAATATTTCACGTATTTTTCAAAAAAAAAAAAAACGGAATTTTTTTTATTTTATTTTTTATATTTTTTATATTTTTTTTAGTTAATTCAAATTCCAAAAATAATATTTAAAAAAAGAATTTTTGGATTTTTCCATTTATTTTGCATTTTAAAATTATTTTTAGATTTGGTCTCAGGGTCTCACAAAATTAGAATGATCTCAAATGAACCTGAACCTCTCTCTCTCTCTCTCTCTCTCTCTCTCTCTCTCTATATATATATATATATATATATATATATATATATATATATATATATATATATATATATATATATATATATATATATATATATATATATATATATAATTTGTATATTGGTCAAGCGGTTGCTATAAGAAAAGGTTATTGCCAAGTCGTCGCCAAATATATAAATTACTTCCCAAGCAACTCATTGATTACAAAATATATGAAAAACTTAAAAGCTACTCTTAGCTTAGATTTTTGTTCTTAAAATTGATTATTTTCAACAAATTGTCAACCATATAAAAAACTTAAAAATACCTTTCCAAGCATATAATATGACATATGCACCACAAAATGTCAACCTTATAAAAAATATCTATCATTTTTTTTCTTAAAATTAATTCTTTTGGCTAGTTCCGTCCCCGAATCCACGATTTTGCTCCTAGCAGGCAGGCTATGGAATCAATCGCACATTCTAAAATTTATTTGAAGAATTATGCCCCATTTTACATCATATACCCAAAATATGTGTTGAATAATTTTATTTATTTATTTTTTTAACATAACTTTACAATCATCTTCATGTTCGGGTCTTTTAATTTTTCAGAAACATTTTATATACTTCTCACGTGTTTTCCTTTTACATAATGCAGTGGCGGTCCTGGAGGTCGTGCGGGTGTGCGGTCGTATGGAGCCTTCAATTATAAAAGGTATCTAAGATTTTATTTTAATATTATATTACTGAAAAAATTAGAAGAAAATAATAATAATATATTCATTAAAGTAAATTGCATGTTATAAATGTCATTTATATTTTACTAACTATAAAAATTATGTTTATTAAAATAGTGGTTTCCTTTTTGTCTTTACGGGTAAGAAAATTTCTAAATAATATTTTAGAAAAAATGTATGCGGCCTTAATTTAATTTTTGCACAGACTTTTTAAAAATCTCAAGGTCAAACCTTCTTATATATATATGTTGTCCTAACTTATTATATTTAATAGGGTTAATATCATAAAAAACTTTAAGAACGTTTGGTTTCAATAAACGTTTGGTTTTACCATTTGTTGTCTTTTGGGTACACTAAAGTGGAACTTTTGCCTAAATGTTTTCATTTTTGCTATTTAATTAGGTTACCCGTTACCCGGTTATATATACGATGATTGAACTTACGTTGAGTTGTTTCCTTAAGTTTAAAGTCAAAGCTTTGAGGGGAAGTATGTGCCCAAAGATTTGAACCCGTGACTACCGGAGGAAATCAACGCCTTAATTAATACACCAACATATCTTTTTGTTTATCTTCTATATAAAAATTAGATATTGGTTTTATAAAAATACGTTTAAAAAATATTAAAACACCTATATATATATATATATATATATATATATATATATATATATATATATATATATATATATATATATATATATATATATATATATATATATATATATATATATTGAAATATTGAATCTTTATGTACAAAATATTCATAAATATATTTTTATATGTATTTAAACATATAAAACCTAATATATACATGTCAAAAAATATTTTTAAAGATATAAATACCTTTTAAATATAGAAAATACTTATAAATAAATTTATATATATATATATATATATATATATATATAAACATTTTATATATATTTATACATATAAAAGTATACAAAAATATTTTTATACGTATAAAACGTTTTTAAACATATAAAAGATGTTTTTATAGATATTTAAACATATTTATATATACTCATTACATACAAAAACCTTTTTTGTACATATTTATACATGTAAAATTTACAAGTATAAAAAATGTATCTTTAAAGTTATAAATATATTTAAAAGGTATAAAAAGAGTTTTTTTTTGTCCAATTAAGTTTATTTACAAGTATTTCTTATATTTAAAACATATTTATACTTTTAAAAATATTTTTTTTTATATGTATAGATACGCTTTATATGTTTAAATTCATATAATAACATTTCATAAATATTATAAATATAAAGATACGCTAAGTATTTTTAATATATATATATATATATATATATATATATATATATATATATATATATATATATATATATATATATATATATATATAATTTAGACCTGACAATTTCAGACACGAAGACACGAATCTGTGAGAGACACGGCACGACACGATTACACGACACAAATACATCTTAAAAATTGAGATGAAGTTTATTTTTCATCGTGTAATCGTATCGTGTCAAATTTGTAGCTGATACGTTTTCATGACACGAATACACGAATTGTCAAGTATAATATATATATATATATATATATATATATATATATATATATATATATATATATATCAAGTTGTAAAAAACGCTCGACGTTAGCTAGTCGGTGGACTAGGGTTAATCGATTAATCGTCTAGGCGGAGATTAATCGGGGACCATTAATTGCTAATTTACTAAATTTTATAAAATTAAATATGACTAATATTATACCAAAGTTCATAAATACCACTAATATCATAATAAAATAGGTTAATATGATTAATACAACAGTAATCATGCATCAAATAGTTTCCATTGAGATAAGACTCTTGAAAATGTTAAAATTTCATCGTTTTATACTATTTCAGTCATTATGTATGTAGGGATTAATCGCTAGGCGCCTTCTAATCGGTCGAGTAGCGCATAGGGATTAATCGGGACCTAGTCGAGATTTTTACAACAGTGATATATATATATATATATATATATATATATATATATATATATATATATATATATGTTGTATACGTTTAAATATGTTTAAAAACGTTTTTATATTTTTTTGGCTAATGTTATAAAATCCTTAAGTTTTCAAAAAGAAATTTTGTTTTCCCTTAAGTTTTCAAGTCATGTGTAGGTGATCTGTTGGTAACCGGGTAACCTACTAAAATGACGAAAATGAAAAAAAAAATTACACAAACTTACGACTTTAGCGAACCAAAAAGAAATGGTAAAATCAAATATTTCTTGAAAACTTAAGGGCTTTTATGACCTTATTTCTTTTAATAATGATGATAAGTTTGAATAAAACTACTATCTATTTTTAAATGTGTGTTATTTTTTGGTTTTATATAACAAAAAACTCTATAAATTGCTTCCATTTTCTTAGGTTTGGTTTGATATTGTTTCTGCTTATTTCCACATGTGTGTTATTTTTTGGTTTTATATAACAAAAAACTCTATAAATTGCTTCCATTTTCTCGGTTTGGTTTGATATTGTTTCTACTTGTGTTCACTTTTTTACTTTTCTGATTTGCATTAAAAGAGTGAAAAATAGTTTTGAGATAATATTTGTTAATTAACTGATGAACATTATGTTAAAAACCGAAATAACTAATTCTTAATATTTAAAAGATATTATTAATTGATTTTTTTGAACAACAAATGCAGATATATACTAAACTATGCATTATGAAGTTTGGGGTTCCAAAAAATAAATTTTGAACTTAACAAAGTTAAGCATTTAACATGGCAATTTCAAAAATATTAATTAGTTGTATAACAATTGTTTCACTTTTTGGGTATATCTTTTAAAAATAATATTCCATCTATTCCATATTTATTGTCTATTTTTGTTTTTAAAGTCTTTATTCTTCAACTATAACTTTAAATATTTTTATTTATGTTATACATTAGTTGATGAAACTTATAACAATGAAAAAACATTTAAAATACAATTCATTTATATATTTTTACATTAAGTATTATACTATATCCACAACGAAAATATTGAAGGGCAAAGTTTAAGAATAAAAACTTCAAAAGTCAATCATGGACAATAAATATTGGACGAAATGAGTAATAAATATGATAAATATTTTTTAAGAGCGATAAAGAATTTTATAACACTCAAAGCTAGATAGAAACTAGTGCAATACAAAATACAATTACAAGTTACAAGCTAAAAGAGAAGATGATCTCCAAGTTTCCAAATCAAGATTGAAAAATCTAGTCCAATATTCTAAAGGTGCGATAAAACAATACTACTGAGAGATAAAATTGTACATGATAAGATAGCATAGCAAACTTGTGGTAGAGATAAGATTGTACATGAATTCCTTTTTGAGTCAGTATGGATGAAAGTGAGATATTGTTGAGGAATAGTCTCCAAATGAAACCTTTTACCATGATTGGAAGTCACTTATTCCATTTAAAAACCATTGACTCTGAGACAAAGAAGCTATTTAAATAATCAAAGGAAAAGATTGCATTACGAATCTTCTGTGTGAGTCCCCATACCATGTCCAAGTGTTGTTTAAGTCATAAAATGATTTGAAAATTTCAACAACAATGTTAAATAAACTAATTCATTATGTTCAGCCCAATGTTCTTAAAAATGGTTCGACTGACCGTTGTCATACCGCAAACCGAAGACAAAAGTGGTTCAACAATGAATAGTTTGATGCCAATTTCTAGATGTGATCAATCCGGACGGTTTCCTTAAATACTTGGTTAAACCAATGTGATAGAACTGATAAAAAATTGTTTGAACCGATTTATTGGGCTTGGATAGTTAGATTTCACTTAAATCGTTAAAAACAACTTCTTTCTAAAGAAATTGAACAACTCGATCGATCAGGTTATTCAAAGTGTATAAAACTTAAAGGCTAACGACGCACACAACTACTGGTGGTCGAACTGGAAACCGACCACTAGACTTGTTCAACTAAAAATGGTTTTTAAAACATTGGTTCAACCCCTGTCTATGGTTGTTTTTCCAATTTCAACAGCAAAATGCACATGTTGAAACACTTCACGTATATAAGATAATGTACTTCTTTTTCTTTTTCCACCATGTAAAACTTGGAAAGCTTTGTTTTAGAGTGGACTTCATAGGTCTTTACAAAACATAATGATTGATTCGTTTCTAACATATCCCTTGAATATGTTTGGTAGTTTAATTCCGTCCTCCACCAAATCTTCCATAATCTTTGAAACATTAAGCCAATGTTTGGGGTTTGATTTTCTAGCCAAAAAGCACTTATCTTGACAAATAGTTTTGTTATGGACAGAATAACTTGAGACCACAAGTAAGATAGTTATACTTTTAACTTCCATAACCATTTATCAAACAATGCTAAATTCATGTGTTCCCATAATACAGAGACCACCCATATCATTAAAAGCAACAACTTTTTACAAGCCTAAATTACCCACCCCCTACACGCACATACATACACCTGCGAGAAATTTCTTCGAGTGGTCTTAAATATGCCACTAATCTTTTTAGTTGCTTTAAAAATCAAAATACAATATAACGGTAAGTAAGTAAGTTCCCAAACATTGATTACTAACTTTAATTAACCACCAAATGAAAGAGTTTTAGATTTCCAAGACTTAAGTTTAGCTTTGAATTTTCAACATTCGAGTTCTAATTTCTAGCAAGTTTCATGTTAGTTATAATCAAAGCCCTAAGATAGGTGAGAGGAAGGGTCCTAGAAATCAAAATTTAAAATATTTTCCATGCGATTAATTTCAAGACTTTATAATATGAAACCTTCAACATAACCATTAAGGCTTGGAAAATTTGACTCAAACCATTCACCAATGAGCATATCGACATCGATATACATCAAATGTGAAATAATATAACCATTATTAAGGAGATAATGTATGTTGGAACACATGTTTTTCTCAAATTGTTTCCATAATAACATGGAGACCTTCTATGACAAAAGTAAAAATGAAGGGGTAAAAGTGGATCCCCTTGCCTTACCCCTGTGAAATTAGGAACTCTTTTGTTGGAGAATGAAGAATACTATTTACCCAACCCTTCAATTTTCATCCAAAGTTCATTTGTGCCACCACCAAATCAAGGAAATCCCAAGATAGAGAATCAAAAGTTTTGTCAAAGTCAACTTAGAAAAACATCATTCTTTTTTTTAACCATTTTAGCCCAAGCACATATATCATTGATGATCAATGGTCCATCAAGGATGAAACAACCCTCCACATGTACATACGCCGATTACTGATGCAATTATTTTTTTGAGCTGAATTGCTTGTTAAAGCAAACAATAAGACTAATTAGACAAAAGTAAACCCCAAGGGTCATTTCGAAGTTTCTGCTTGCTTTGAAAGTAAAACCATCCAAACCTAGATCTTCATAACTAGCACATAGGTCGTGGGGGTCTCATCCCGTTTTGGGGGTATTTATTAAAAAAATCGGGGAGATAGGGGCGGAGACAAGGTTAACCCATGTTTTAATTTCGATGGCGGGGGTGAGGGTTAGCAATCCCATCCCGAAACCCCCATGGGGACCCATTAATAAATTATTAATTATATAAATATATTAAACGATTACATGATTTTGAGTTTCCAAAATTCAACAAAAAACATGTTTTTTAAGTTGTTAGTATAATGTTTTTAAAATGCCATAACTTTTTTTTATTTTTAATATCTAAAATTTTGTCATAAATAATTATTTGTTACTAAAAAATAGCTTATTTTAACCCAAATAACAACTTTTATTAGCCTAAAAAAAGGCAACCCAAAATCAACCGAAGGTGGAGGCGGGGGGTAATAAGGGGGATTCAGGGGGCTGGGGTCGGGGTAGAAACGCTGGACATATTAAGGGTGGGGGAGAAGACGGGAGAACGGGGGAATTTCGGGGATGGGGGCGGATGCATTCCCCGTCCCGTTTGCCGCCATTAACATCCCCACTAGCACAACTCCAAATGACTTTTTTTTTTTTTTTTTTTAAATTCCGGATAAAAAATCTTGGTCATCAAGGATGACTTTTTTTTTGAACTTTCCGCTGCTGAATGCGGCTGAAAGCCCCATTTTAAAAGAATTTGCAAGAATTTTTTTAGCTTCAATTTTGATGGCTTGTGAATCACTCTTCCAATGCTATTGATTACCAGGGCCGATCCTGAGGAATTAAATATCTTCAAAGGCTCAGGACGAACCAGAAAAAAAATCTTATTATCGTTATTATAAATTCTTATTTTTAAATAGTAATATATAATAAAATAAATTGGGCGATATGTAGCACCAAGTCATTAATTCTTGTTCTTAAGTTACATACGTTAATTGTGCTTGTGATTTGAAGAAAGGTACGTATACCATTACTACAATTATATTTTTCACTAGTTTATAACCTGTGGGAACCACGGTTACAATAAATAAATTTTCATAGTAAAAATTCATAAATTATTTATCAATTACTTTAAATAAATTATTAATTATAAAATATATCAAAATTTTAAAGTTATTATAACTTCAAATTTAAAATATAATTAGAAAAAGTAAATTTGAATTTTGAAGGGTTGCCTAATATATCTCTTTAACATGAGGCATGATATTAATGAAGAATTGTATTAGAGTGAGACATATCAAATAGAGATTAAAACTATTCATTTATTAGAATAGAGATTGAACCGATCTTATAGCTTTATTTTGATGCATCTATTGTCTCTAATTTGGACTTTGTTGTTGCATACACCCTTTAGAAGGGTTTGAATGGTGGATGCTCACGAAAAATGATATATACCAACGATAACAAAACAAACTGGGATACGCCAAGAAAGTGATGTACAAACTGATTTAAATGTCCAAAGAACCAAATTTTCTTTTCCATAAAACCGACAGAACCATATCTCAAAAACTTTGTTTAATTTTTATATTAACACATTTAAAATAGAAGGTTTTGAAGATATTATAAAACCAGATCTAATCGATTGTACCAACATATCTGAAAAATAGGATGTTCAGACCATAAATAATCAATACAACTTATCATAAATAATCACTATTAACTTACTTTTTGTTATAATAAATAAAATTATATAAGTGTAAACTCAATGGATCAAATTCTTAACAAAAGCGGCATTACGAAGCACTATACTCCAAAAGCTACCAAAAGGCATCATTGTAAGGAATAGAGCAACCCAACAAAAACAGCATCTTTATACTTTTTCTTTATAACTACAGAAAACCACATCCATCAAACGCCACAAAGAATCCAACTTACAAATGGCTTTGCTTTCTTCTATCTCCATCAAGAATAACTCATTCTATCACAAAAACATCTTCATTAGTGCTCCCCAAAACCCTGCCAAATACCCACAAAGAATACACCTTTCCTCGATAATTAATGCCACCTATGTCGTACCTTCCTCTTCATCCACTCCCCCAATCACACTCCAACAACTGCTGATACCCGAAACCAATCTGGTGCAATTCCCAGTCCTCAAAGGGTTCGAATTCAATACTTATATGAACGAGAAGGCGAACCTCGTTAATGAAGCTTTGGAATCAGCCATTCCGTTGCAAGAACCATTGAAAATACACGAGGCAATGAGGTACTCGCTACTTGCTGGAGGGAAACGAGTGCGACCCATCTTATGCCTTGCATCATGCGAGCTTGTTGGTGGGATGGAGGTGTGCGCCATGGCAATGGCGTCAGCTGTAGAAATGGTGCACACGATGTCACTCATTCATGACGATCTTCCATGCATGGATAATGATGATTTGAGAAGAGGAAAACCCACGAACCACAAGGTGTATGGTGAGGAGACTGCAGTCCTAGCCGGTGATGCGTTGCTTTCTTTAGCGTTCGAGCATTTAGCCACACGAACCATAGGGGTTGGGCCTGGGAGGGTGGTTCAGGCTATAAGCGAGTTAGGGTCTGCGGTTGGGTCTCAAGGGCTTGTTGCAGGTCAAATAGTTGACCTTTGTAGTGAAGGTAAGCAAGATGTTGATTTGAATAAATTAGAGTACATTCATGTGCACAAGACGGCGAAGCTGCTGGAAGCGGCGGTAGTTGGTGGGGCCTTACTGGGAGGTGGGAACTCCGGCGAGGTGGAAAGGGTTAGGAAATACGCGAGGTACATTGGGTTGTTGTTTCAGGTGGTGGATGATATATTGGATGTTACCAAGTCGTCGGAGGAATTGGGGAAGACGGCAGGAAAAGATCTGGTGAGTGATAAAGCGACGTATCCAAAGCTGATGGGGCTTGAGAAGGCTAAGGTATTCGCCGGAGAATTGCTGGAGAAGGCGGTGGAGGAACTTGCTTACTTTGACGCCGGCAAGGCGGCACCTTTGTACCATCTGGCACATTATATTGCATATAGACAAAATTAAATAAAAGGTTGAATGATTCCAAATACTATAGAAGTTGAAATTATTTTTTAAGGTGGAAATCTATACTTGAAAATTTAGGTTTTATATGAGATATTATTGTGAGAATATTAGAACTGATGAGACCACACTTAATTTGTGTTACATCCATAATGTTAGAGTCTTGGATTTTGGTGATCCAAATACATAACATGATTTGAAAAAAAAAAAAAAAAACCCCGAAGAAACCTAAACGACAATTTGGAAGGGATAAGTGTTTGGAGTGGGCTGAGGGCCATTAGGCTTGAATTCGTACACAACAAATATGGGTGAACATTTAGACCTGTGGCCCGGACCTGACCCGGAACCGGCCTCAACAGGTCCGGTCCAATGTTCATCAATTTCTGAAAAATTAGTACAGTCCAAGAGCTAGTATGGTTCAATACTCACACCTACGGTCATAACAAATAAAGTAACTTTCAGTATGGCTTTAACGAGTTGTACTATATGCACCTAAAGTTATACCGGTCCAATGGGTGCAAGAACCGGAAAATCGGACCTAGAACGACCTCAACCGGTCCGGTCCAAGGTCCACAATTTTCTGTCAAATCGGTCCGGTCTAAGAGTCGTTCCAGTCGGTTCGGTACAAACGCTCACCCTAACAACAAACACTTATCCCACAGGGGTGAGAGGGCTTGACCAATAGTTGCTAGGGCTTTGGATTGTAAGCATACATTGTAATGTTGAGAATGAAAGAAAGGGAGTTGAAATCTACAACAAAGGGAAGCAAAAAAATGAACATTCATAAGCCCGTCAGATATGCAGGTTATGTTAATATTCATAACATTGTTTTAGTTAATACTCATAACATTGTTTTAGTTACATATGAATTATGAATTGGCAGGTGGAGATTATTGTGATAGAAGTACAAAATCAATTATTACCATTAGCATAGAAAAATATATTCAAACATAACTAATATAATTTATTTAATAAACTGAATCCAATATATAGAAATTAAGAAAGCATACTTGAATTTGATGATTACAAACACATAATTATGCAGATTGAGACCTGCCAATGTTCTAAGATAAAATTTTCATGGTATGGATGTGTATGTTGGATAGAACCATATGTTTTCAACTTAAACTTGAATCTAACGAATTTCCCTATATTCCTATATTTGCAGAAAAAAATAATTATAAAGAAGATAAATGTAGACCTCGAAATATGTCATTTGTTCATCTACTAGGTGTAAAACCCGTGTATTACACGGGTTGATTAAACAAAAGATTAAATACTAAAATATAAACATTAAGTATTTTTTTCAATAAAAGTTAAAATAAGGAATGAAGAAACCATTAATTACAATTATTATCACATTTATTACATTAAATACTTTACATATATAAATATATAAATATTACGTGGCTTTTTAATTTAAAATTTGAAAAAACCTACAAATTGACATGTGAATATTATTTACTAATTTGTAACCCGTGAGAACTACTTTTAGAAAATTAATCAAACTTTTATAGCAAAAATTCAAAATTATTAATAAGTTATTTTAAATAAATTATTAATTTAAGAGATATTTTTATTAGTTATGTGAAATTATAATCATTGATTCAAATAAATATATAAAATTAATTTTTAATATATATTAGATATTTTTTATTTCTTGAATTAATGAAAACAATAATTTAAAATTTAAAATTTAAAATAGAATCACATTAATGAGGAGATCTAATAAATTTAAAATGGAAAACTAATAAATTGACAAGTGGCAACATATTAATTAAAATGTCTAATATGATGACACATGACAAAAGAGCTACTCTTTTATTAGTATATGGATTCTAAAAATATAATAAAATGACAAATGTCAAAACTATAAGAGATTAACACGTGTTAAAAAAAAACTTTCATTTATTAAGGAGAATTTATAGGCTTCTTATAGCATTTTTAACTTCCAACCGAAATTTACTGGCCAAAACTATTAAAATAGTTAAACTATCAATTAACAGATTTTCTACTTGATTAATTGATAAAAAAATAAATTTTGAATTAATCTACTATAATAAATGAAGGTTTTTTTGTCACATGTCCTCTTCTCCTTCATTTGGACACTTGACATTTTCTAAAATTTTTAAATTTTCTATTTTCCATTTGTCATTTTATTGGATTTTTCATTTTATTAAATTAAAATTCCATATTTAATGTGTAATGTAATATATATGTAAAGTATTTATTAGAAAATGTTTATATATGTAATGTATTCAATACATTAAAGTTTCAATAATTTTAATAATTCAATTTTTTTTTCATTTTTCTTATAAATTCAAATTTTTTAAATTGTTAAAATTTCTTATTTTTTTTAATTAAACTCATGTAATATATGGGTCTCACACCTATTATTAGAATATATCAACTACAACTATTCACAAGATTCAAGTCTTAATCCTACTACAAGTCTATCTATGGGAGGGCACGAACGGTCCATTTGATTATAATTTGCCTCCTTGATGCTGTTTTATTATTATTATTATTATTATTATTATTATTATATATTTTTTTTAAACTTTGATCATCCATATGTTTTTGTTTTTAGGTTTAGTTTCTACCATATCTTTAATTTTTCTCTTAATGATATATATTTATTTTGTTATTTTTTTTTTCATTATTTATGTTATTATTAGAACAAAGTAAATTATTACTATATTGTTTCAAACCGGAACACCCCATATGTCCTTACACCCTCACGTCTCTCTTAAAACCACTATAATGACTCCTAAAACTACTACCATCACCGTCCCTAAAATCACCACTACGTCTCCCCCTTCCCCATATCACCACGATCGGATACACCACTAGAGAAGGATTCAGGTTACAAAGACAAAATCATGGTGGATCTCTTCCCCTTCAAACATATCAAAATCAAACACACAAACCCCCTCTAGTCTTGGATCTCTTCCTCTTCAAAACATATTGAAATCAAACACAAAAATTCCAAATCCAATATGAATTTTTGCAAATACTTATTAAATCTAAAATCCATGAGTTGGACACATTACTAGCTAGGTTTTATGGGTTTTATGGTCTGGTGGGGATGGAAGATGATGGTGGAGGGTTTTACGATCTTGTTGGATTGTAATTTGGGTTTCACGATTTGTTCTTGATAATGATGGTTGAACTTTCAAGAGTCGATGGTAGTAGACAGAGGAGAAAGAGTTAAAAGCGGAAAACTTGTTTAGTTAACATTCCCCTTAAACTAGACTTATATTTTTAACATAAAACAACAACCTCTATTTTTAACACCTTGTTCATGAGTTTAACTTAATAAGGGAAAAGAAAGAAAATGGATGGAAGTGAAAAATAAAAATAAAAGAAATTAGTGATCCCGAAGGTGGAAAGAAATGGAAGAAAAAGTTTCTTTCCGAACTTTCCTTCTAATTTGGAAAGAAAAAACAAAATGTTTAAATTTCCTTTCATTTTTTTTTTCCAATTTGGGAACACTAAATACAATTTTTTTTTTCCTTTTTTCTCTTCTTTTCTCTAATAACTTTCTTTCCCATTCTTTTCTTTTCTTTACTAAAACTCAAGAACTAGACATAAAAACATTCCTTCATCGACACTTTTTTACTTTAGGTACCACAAAAAGAATCGATGACATCCTTGAAAACTTGTTTAGTTAACCTCCTATTTTCTATTGTATTTTTTATTGTTCATAGTAAGATTCCATAATCTCCTTTTAAATAAGAACATCTCTATATTGAAAGCTTATTTTATGACTTATTACTATCAATCTCCTTTTAAATAAGAACATCTCTGTTGAGAGCTTATTTTATGATTTATTACCATCAACTTTAATCTATTTATCACTTATTATCATTGTTGCTATAAGTTTATTTGTTTTTTTTTTTTTTTTTCTGTTGATCATTCAATATATGTTGAACGGTTAAAATACTTTCATGTTTAGTATATTTAATCCGTCATCTTCTAATCATATTTCATTAAACCCAATTATATTTTAGTTTTAAATATTTTTTAATTTATTTGCTAGCTAGTTAATTATTCAATCAACTATTTAATGATTGTTTATGAAATACAAATTTATAATGATCGTATAATATTTGAAATCTTTTTTTATAACTATGACTTATTAAATTTTTCGTATTCTACATTTATAAAATAAAGGCCCGATATACTTTTATATCTATTGCCGTTTGTTTGTGGCATTCAACGTCTATAAAATATGATGTGTGTTAAAAAAATAACCAATTAAATGACGAAAATTTTATAGAACATTTTAAATAGATAAGGATCGATTAGGTAAAACTAAGAGTAAATCACACGAATCGTCCCGTGTAGATGCCAAAATGCAAGGTCAGTACCTATTTTCAAAAAATAACTCAGATCGTCCCTGTATAGTTTTTTGTTTCACTCGGAATGTCCCTGAGAGCATAAAATGACTATTTTTCCCTTAATAAGTTCCTTTTTAATTTTCTATTATATATTTATTCGTTTTTTCGATTAAGAAACAAAAAAAATATCCCTACCTTCCCCTACCCTTTCCTGGGTTCCTTCTTTCTAACTCACTCTCGATAACTACCCGACATCTCAACATCTTCCTCCTCATTTTTTCTAGCACTCATCCTTTCTCCGTCGAGATCAAACTCCCCCTTTCTTTGTTTTCTGATTGCCAATTGACTTCTCTCTTATCTGTTCTCTACCCGTATGAAAATACCTCAAAGTCGTCAAAGCCAATGGGTAGCAGTTAGCCGGTGAAGGTTCCAACGGTTTTGGTGGAGGTGAAAGAGATCGGATGTGGTGTCTCAATTTGTTTTCGACAGACGTAAATGAAGGTATGAGATCTACACTCAAGTGAGCGGTAGCATATCTTCACCCCTCAATTTCCCTTTCAAGATATTTCCGACGACCTGGACCTCTCCAACCATCATCCTTGTTGCTTGAGTAGGTTATAGGTAGATTTGGCAAGATCATGAAACACTCCACCATTTGATTTTGATATGTTCCGCCATAAACCACAAACCACTAGGAACCTGATCTTACCTGAGACACTCGTCGCCATAATCATATTTGTAGGTTCTCAATGCATTACTATATGAACCCAAACTTTAGAAAGATTTGACTTTTAGTCAAATATTGACCAAAGTGATAAAATGGTCAATTATGAGAATTATGTAAGATTATGGAGTTGTGACTTCATGAAAATGACCAAGATAAGTTGAAGTCACGTAGAAGAGGTTAGAAGAGTAAGTTCACGAGAAAGAATGCATGAGAAGATGCATTTTGTTCAAAAGGGTAGAAATGGAATTTTTATGCTTTTTTGGGCCTAGTTTGTGACTTAATAGTTTAAGACCTGTATTAATTCAGTGAGAAATGACTTAATAGAATTGTAGAGTATGTTCCCACCTTCACATGGATATAAAGATCATTAAAAACGGGTGAGAAACAAAGAAGTTATGTGCGTTAGAAGTCGGGACAGAAACCGTCCCAAAGTTAGAATGGAATTAGCCAAGGACTTGTTGTCAAGCAGTTACCATGACATGGTGGATAGATCACCACAACACGACGATTGATGATGAGGATCTAGTTAAGACTTCATCGTAAGAGAGAAAGCCAATGTACTTTTCCTCACAACACGATATATGGGTGCCACGACACAGTGGACCAAGTAGGATGCTAATGGAGAAAGAGCACCATAGCGTTGCAAACATGTGGATTCCATTGACCAAGTGTAACATCCCTAAAAATAACGATAAAATTTTGTTTTTAAATTCATTCAATTAATAAGAAACTGATATCAAAATATTCGAAAGATTCATATTGTAACATGTTATCAGAATACAAATCCAAAAATCACTAAGTGCGGAAAAACATAGAGTGATGCAGTACGATCACTGTAAGCACGAAGCTTAGTGAGTTCCCCTAAAATACCACATCCTAAACATACATTCTGCCAAGCATATCTGGGTGTCGGCCTATCCCTCCGGTCTATTTTAACTGGATACTGCCAAGCATATTTCGGTGCTTGCCTACCCCTTCGGTCTATCTCCACCGGATATTAGGTCTATTTCCCCCTTACTACTACTACATAATATAATAATAGATATCATAGAGTCATCAAGCAAATACATGCATAATTGACAATTATCACAAAGACAATCAACCCACAGCTATTGCGAAGGAAGACTCACCTCAGACTGTGAGTATCAAATCGCACTCAGTGGATGACTCATGAACTCCTCTCCCTATCGTACAATCATAAAACCCTAATTAGAAAATTAGGTTACATTCTAACCCGAAGGTCTAAAACCCTAATTCTTGACTTAAGGCAAAAGGGATCCTTTACCTTCGCCTTATTGGGCCTCCTTTCCTCCAAGGCCCAAATCTAATAAATCAAAACGGCATCTAAGCCCACTATAGGGCCTCTAAGGCCCAATATGGCCCAAGAACCCCAAACATTACCTTAGGCTAGAAAATGCCTTACTACAATCAGGTGGGCCCGAGGCCCATCTTACTCAAGTACGAAGCCCAACACCAAATGAGCCTAAAAATCTTCTATGCCCACTAACTGCGTACACATGGTGGAATTGGCTTGTACACCCAACATGCTCTGGTGTTGACCAAGGGTCGAGGCGCTGACCCAGTACGCGCAACATACACTAGAGTACACATGGTGTATTGGTCTGCCAACCCATATTCACTTCCATGTCTTAATCCATTAAGGCTTAACGTTTAAAACTTAGATCCAACCCCCTAAAAATGTCTTAAGCCATGAAGTTGCAAAATTTATGCTTTTGCATGGAAGGATAGGGCCCAAAACATGAATCAAGTCCATAAGCACACGTGGGATGGTTCCTAACACTTACATGGTTGAGGCTTAACCATCAAGGTCTAATTTTTATTACTCAAAACACCTCCAAGAGCTCAAAAGGAGAGCTCATATGGTCTTAAGTTACTCAAGTCCAAGAATCCAAACTATAGGACCAAAAGATACCATTTTCTACCCTAAACCTAGATCTAAGCATTCAATGATCAAGGTTTAAACTTTATACCTTCATTGGGTCAAAAATGGTGCCAAAATTCTGGATCTACAAGCTCTTCCCACTTCCTTACTATTGGATTAGGTATCTAAGACCATAACTATAATTGGTATAAACTTGAATAGATAGTAGCATAAACCTTTTAGGTTTCCCTCAAACCTAGCATATAGAGAGAATGACTTTTGGAGAGAGAGGGTTGATTTATTATTTGATTAATAAATTGAAATAAATAATTTTCTAATATATTATGAGAAGAATATATTAATTAGAAATAGTAATGTTTAATTAATATGTAATCCGAAATTAATTGGAATTAATTTTGGGATTAAAAGAATTAATTAAAAGTGCGTCTAAAGTGGAATTGTTCAATAGTTAAACAAGAGGCTCAAGAACCTTCTTGGAGATGGATTGGACGGTTTCAACAAGGGTATTCTATGGTTTCTAGAATATCCCATGTGGATTAATATGGAGCTGGATAATTACCAATTTGAAATATTATTATTATATTTAGATTATGGTTATCAAGGGTATCCTTGTTGCACTATAAAAGGAACCCTACACCTAAGATTTTCGGCCAAATGACCCCTTTGAAGAGATAGCCGAAAATCCTAACCTTCTTCTCCTCTCTACATATTCATCTTCTTGCTAGTGTTGGGTATGACCCAATAGAGACACAACATTTTTGGTGCTAGCTCTCAAGGTTTCAACAACACAAGGATTCTTGTTAGTGGTCAATAACAATCAAGGTATGTTTCTCTTAACCCTATTTTCAAAAATATACTAGGGATCTTAGGGCTTCTTAATTGTTGTTCAAAGTTGTATGTGCAATTAGAGAAAACATAGATCAATTAAATAGGGTTTCATGTACACATATGATTTATTTGTTTTGCATAAAACCCATCAGTGATATCAGAGCCAGGTTTGTTTTCTACTGAATTGTTGCAATTAATGAACTTGAACAAGGAGAAGTAAAATAGAATTGTCATTCTATTTCGCCTCCACAGCGTGGTGACTTGCTAATTCATTCGACCATGGCATGGTAATTGCTTACCACAACGTGGGGATTGTCAGATCCAAAAAAGTTGAATTTTTGCTTATATCATGAATTGATTATGATAATTACCTTAAATAATGTTTTAAATAAGTAAAACCAAATAATTATCTAAGTAATAGGATATCCTTATCTTGAATTCATGATTAGTTTATTTTTTAAATTAAAATTTATTTATTATTTTTCTAAATTTAACATATAAACCCTATTATTTTTGAAAAAGTTTAAAATACACCCATATGATATACGTAACATTAAAAGTATTAATATTACTATATGTATAAGAATAAGTCAGTCGAACTGCTAGTACACCTCATTCACGAAGCTGATCTATAAGGGGGGGGGGGGGGGATAAGGAAATTCCTTATAAAATGGCAATTGAATGGGTGTCTACTCTCACCACCGCTTTCTTGATTGGTGGAGGGTCGTTAGCTGAATGATTTTGATAGGAAAATTAATTTTCATTAATAAGTATAATGTGATTAAAAGTGACTAAACCTTTTATAAAAGATTCCCTATCTTAGTTACTTTAGGAAAGTGTGAATTTGTATGCTAACCTATGATATTGCACATTACACTTTATAAGTCGTTAGTGGAGTGTGTGTGGTTAACCGACACACTAATAGGGATTAATAAAGAGTGTAAATGGGTGTCTTGAAAATTATCGTTGATTAATGGAGCATGTGTAGTTAACTAACACATTAAGAGGAGATGATAAATGACATCGAGAGTACCAAGCTAATTTGCATGGTTATTCGCATCTTGTTTATGATCCTCGGTATCCCAGTCATAAATGGACGAGCATAATTGAGATTAAACATACCATTGAAAAGTTTCAATAAATCTCAAAGGATCTATGCATTTCATTAAAAACCTAATTCATTCAAATTTTGTTTTCTCTTGGTGAAATTGGTAAGTTGTCATTTACCTACCTTTATATAATTTACAATTAGATTACGACATCCTTTTTCTAAGTTGTGAATTATTTAGTTAGATCCTAGCCTTGATATTTCATTTGGGTGTTATATTGAGGATTATTATTATTATCTAACTAAAACTATCCCTCTTTTATAGATGTCTACTCCAAATGATGCTTCTAGTTCCTCCTCCAACAACTCTAACAACAACTTCTCCCTATTGAACATCTGTTCCAAGGTGAAATTGGATGGCACCAACTATAATGATTGGATGTGCAACATTAAGATGGCTATTCATTTTGAGGATAAGGAGTATGTCCTCGAGAAACCACTAGAAGAAATTGATGAAACGAAGGCCACTCCTGAAGAAATGGCCGCCTAAAACAAACACTACAATGATGCAACCAATTTTCTTGCATCATGGTGGCCACAATGACTCTAGAATTGTAGTGACATTATGAGGGTTACTGACCGTATGAGATGAAGAAGGAACTTATGGAAAAATACCATAAGAGAGATCTTCAAGAAAAGTACAAGGTGGTAAATTCCCTCATTGCTAGCAAGATGAAGGAGGACGAGTTTGTGAGTAGCCACGTGTCGAGAATGGAACGATAGATGGACATGATCATCAAGCTAAATGTGAATTTTAATGAAGAATTGGCAATCGACATAGTTTTGAACTCCTTGCCTAGTTGTTATGATCAGTTCATATTGACCTATAATTTTTGAACAACAATGAAACTACTTTGTCACAATTGCACAACCTCCTGCGAACAACTGAAGCAAGGATTAAGGGAAAAAATATTTTGCCTCCACTTCTGCTGTTGTTCCTGTTCTGGCCATTGTTTAAGGGAAAGGGAAAAAGAGGGAAGGTCATCCTAAGAAAAACTGGAAGGGAAAGTCCTGAGTCGATTCATCTAGTAATGGACCCAAAGGAAAGTCCAGTTTCGATGCTCCCCCTATTTCCTGACCCAAAGGAGGCCACTGGCTTTTATTGCAATGAAAAGGGGCATTGGAAACCAAGCTGCCCGAAGTACTTGCAAGACATCAAGGATGGCAAGGTGAAGCCAACCTCGGCATGTATTTACACTATTTTATCTAATAAGTCATCATATTCTCGTTCTTGGGTCCTTGACACATGATGTGGATCTCACATTTGTTCTGATTTGCAGGGGTTAAGAAGAAGTGAGGATTTGGAGCATGGAATGATGAACTTGATCATGGGGAATATGCGATCTTCACCTGTTACCAAGATTAGAGTTTATTGCTTAGTGCTTAGTAGTGAGTTAGGTTTAGATTTAATAAATTATTGCTACTCGTTAGAGATGACATGAAACATTATTTCATTTCATGCATTGTTTAAACAAGGTTTTATTTATTCTTTTAATGATGAGAATGGTTCTATTTTTGCTTATAAAAATGTTTTTTTTGTATTTTGAAACTTTACCTTGTGATGGTGTGTATGAAACTATGATGATTGTAGACAATTTAGGTAATAGTTTTTTTTTTTTTTTTTCATATTGATTCATCTAATGGTATAGACAAAGCGTGCTTGTGGCATTGTCTTCTTGGACACGTAAACGAGATACTTATTGCCCAAATCCAAAATGATGGAGTGTTGGAATCATTTGACTTAAGGTCGGATGATACATGCGAGTCTTGTCTATTAGGAAAGATGAAAAAATCACCTTTCAATAGTTCTTGTGAAAGAGGTAAGGTTTGTTAGAACTCATACACACAGATGTATGTGGACCCTTCATATCCACTACAAGGGATGAAAATCGATTCTATGTGACTTTTACTGATGAATATAACATATATGGATATATCTACTTAATCAAGCATAAGTCAGAAACCTTTGAAAAGTTCTAAGAGTTTAAACAAGAAGTCGAGAATCAATTGGGCAAGAAGATAAAGATGTTTTGATTCGATAGAGGCGGTCAATATCTTAGTATGGAGTTCCACGACTACCTCAAGGAATGTGGAATACTTTCACAATTGACACCTCCTAGGATACCACAACTTAATGGTGTGGCTGAGAGGCGTAATCGAACTTTGTTGGACATGGTTTGTTCCATGATGAATCAAGATTCTCTTCCAATCTCATTATGGGGTATGCCTTAGAGACAATTTTCCACATTCTTAATATTTTCCCAACTAAGAAGGTTACCAAAAAACCTCATGTGATGTGGATAAGGAAGGTTCCCGTGTTGGCACATATCAATGTTTGGGGTTGTCAAGCTTTCGTTAGACGAGAGACTCATGACAAGCTTGAACCTCGAAGTGAGAGATGTATTTTCATGGGGTATCCACATAAATCCTTTGGATATTTGTTCTACAGACCTAGTAAGAATGTGGTCTTTGTTGTGAGATGGATCTCATATGCAAAGAAGACAGTGGGAGTACCATTGATATTGAAGAGATTCAAGAGTCAAACAATGAAGGAACCTCTAATGACACTAGGGTTCAACAAAATGAAGAGATTCCATTTGAACCGATTGACGAATCATTACCTATTATGCATTCCAATAGAGTAAGAATGCCACATGAGTATTATGATTTCCATATTACTATAGATGGTGATACATTATCAGTGATAGTACATTGGTAAATTTGGATGAGCCTTCTAACTACAAGGAAGCAATGGCGGGCCCTGAGGCTGCCAAATGGAAAGAGGTGATGGACGACGAGATCAAGTCCATTTATGACAGCCAAGTTTGGAATTTGGTTGATAATGTACCATGTTGTAAGATAGTTGGGTGTAAATGGATCTTTAAGAAGAAGATCGACATGGATGGAAAGCTACACACCTTTAAAGCTCGACTGGTTGTGAAAGGCTTAACTCAAAACCCTGGGGGTTGACTATGAAGAGACTTTCTCACTGGTAGCTAAGATTAAATATATTAGGGTAATGCTAGCCATAGTTGCGTTTCATGATTACGAAATATGACAAATGGATGTCAAAAACCACTTTCCTTAATGGGATGTTGGTTGAGGATGTTTACATGATTCAGCCAGAGGGTTTTGTAGATGAAAAGTATCTAAAGAGAGTGTGTAAGCTTAAGAAACCAATCTATGGATTGAAACAAGCTTCTCGTAGATGGAATCATTGTTTTGACGAGAAGTTCAAAGAGTTTGGTTTCTTTAGAAGTGAAGACGAGTCCTGTCTATATGTCAAAGCTAGTGGGAGTATAGTCACCTTTCTAGTATTGTATATTGATGACATACTTCTTATAGGAAACGACATTCAAACTTTGGAAGAGGTTAAGTCTTGGCTTGGAAAGTGTTTCCTTATGAAGGATCTGGGAGAGACTTCTTATATTTCAGGGATAAGGATTTGAGAGACAAGAGTAAAAGACTAATTGTACTTAGTCAAAGTAATTACATGGAAAAGGTGCTAATGTGTTTTAGTAAGGAAAATTCCAAGAAAGAAGAACTGCCTATCCAGAGTAATACCAAACTGAGTAAGACTCAGAGTCCGAGTATTGATGTAGAGATAGCCGAAATGAGTTGGATTCCATATGCTTTCACCGTTGGATCGATTATGTAGGCTATGGCATGTACTCTCCCTGATGTGGCATTTTCTTTGAGCATGGTTAGTCGTTATCAGGGAAATCCGGGTAGAGCTCATTGGATATCGGTCAAGAATATTCTTAAGTATCTGCGAATAACTAAGGATTGGGTCCTAGTGCTTGGTGGCAATGTAAACTTGAAAGTAACTAGGTATAGTGACGCCGAATTTCAGACATACAGAGACAACTTCTTTTCTCAATCTGGCTGGGTGTTTACCTTGAATGGAGGAGCGGTCATTTGGAAAAGTTCCAAATAAGAGATGGTGGTTGATTCTACATGTGAATTAGAGTACACAACAGTGAGCGAAGCATCGAATGGGGTTATTTGGTTAAAGAACTTCATCAGAAACCTTGGAGTTGTGCCATCCATAACAGAGCCAGTTGAGATTTTCTATGATAATGAAGGAGAGGTTGCGTTAACAAAGGAACTAAGAGATCATGGCAGATCAAGACATATCGACAGAAAATACAATTTCATCAGACATAAGGTAGAGAAAGGTCAGCTTATCGTGAAGATGGTATCATCAGAAAAGAATCCCACATATCCCCTCACAAAGAGTCCAAGTAGTGTCAAGCACGTTCAATATGCTAGGAGCATTGGTCTGAAGGATGATATTTGTTTTAGTAGTTACATAGTTATTTAGAATCTTGTAACAAAGTAAATGTAATTGACTTTTGATGATTAAATAATGGAAAATTATTTTTGAGTATTGTTTACTATCTTTTGTTAGTTGTTTATATTTGTTTTTGGGACATCCCCATTTTCACGGCCAGAAAAGACCGATTTTGTTTATGCTTTATAAAAATCAGAGTACCCTTTTAATAAAAATGTTGCGGAATTTTTTCCCAGAAAAACATGATAAAACATTATCAAAGAATTTATGAAGAAATGTAATTTATTTCCTTTTAAAACATTGGGATGTCATCATCAATATAGAAACATAAGCATAAACAGACCTTACATTCATTGACACTAGTGATCTACATCTCCTTAGTTTCACAGTGTAATGTAGCTTCGTATCGACACCTGTGATAAAAATAAACTGAGTGGGTAAGGTTGAGAAACCTGGTGAGTACATAGGGATTTCAACCCCACAATGTTTTATCATGTATATAATTTAGAACTCACAAAATATACAATTTCACCATATATATATATATATATATATATATATATATATATATATATATAAGCAACTCTTACCCCACCCCGTCGATCCTCTCAATGACACTATTTATACTCTCGGACCTTAAATTTTACCTCTTAATTAATCCATACTCCCGGATCTAATCCATGCTCTCGGATTAATAACTATGCCCATCCCATACTCCCAGACTAGGGACAATTGTCTATTTCTAAATCCATACTCCCGAATTAATGAAAAATAACTATGTCCTATCCATACTCTCAGACTAAGGACAACTGACTATGTCTTAATCCATGCTCGCAGATTAACGACAAATGATTGTGCCTAATCCATACACTCGGACTAAGGACAAATGACTATGTCAAATCCATGCTCTCGGATCAATGACGTAACTTAAATTTCTATTCTCCACGTATATCTCACTCGTACTCATAAGAAGATATTACCCAATATGCCTCATAATTAATTTAGGTTTACACTTTATCCTGAATCATCATATATTATCACGTATGTTCTTTAACACGTATTTTAGTCAACATCAAATAATTCACACATAAACATATATTTGATACTTCAATCAATACTTGTATTAAAATCATGTTCATGAAAGGGAGTATGTAGTCACACATAAACTCTTCAACTAATATTTAAATCTTTAACATATATGTAATACTTTAATTAATACTTGGATTAAAATCATGTTCATGAAAGGGACTATGTACTCACACATAAACTCTTCAAAAATATTTAACTCTTTAACATATATTTAATACTTTAATTAATACTTGTATTAAAATCATGTTCATGAAAGGGACTATGCACTCACATGTTAAAGTGATGATTCCAAACTCGGCAGTGCTTCGCTTCTAACGATTCTATTTTCCTTCGACGAAACCTAACATTATTATTGCTAAGTTTTAGTCTAATATTTATTGCAACTAATTATTAGTCTAGATTCATCATTAACTCAAAGTCTACTGTCATGATCTATCAAGTAAGGAACAACCATGTAGGATCATATCGGAGGTAGGGTCCGTTTAGTATACGAAGCATACTGTTTGGAAATCCTACTTTAAACACCTCACTAAATCACAACCTAGACATCATCCTTGTAAGTAGATCATTAAATATAACGACGTGGAATCACTGATAAATCTTGTTTATAAGTTCATGATAACGATAATTAACTTGAACTTAAGTTATACTTAAAGTAGGGTAAGCATAACTTACTTACAACGAGTTTTTCTCAAAACTGGGCTTCGCTGAAGTAGAGTTTCTGAGCTGAAAGCTCTTCTTCTCGGAGCCTTCAGGTGCTCCAGGGCTTTCCTCTAGTACCTTTAGGATAATAGGGCTTTCGGAGGGGTTTTGGGGGTTTAGAGAGTTTGTAGAGAGAGAGAGAGAGAGAGAGAGAGAGAGAGAGAGAGAGAAGTGGATTTTTGGTGTGAAGAATGAAGGCACCCTCGCATGGTATTTATAGGATGAAATACAGATGAACTCGTCGAGTTGGGTGCCATATGTCACCATCTGGTGGCAAGACTTAGGGAGAAAGCAGTGGCTCAGATCGCGCCACGTCACTCCCTTCGCAGCAACACACTCCCGAATTCTAAACCCCGTAACTTTTGCATACGAGATCTGTTTTGACGTTCTTTATATCCACACATAGGTATTGACAAGATCTACAACTCTCCTTTTGACTATGTCGGCTAATTCTTGGCCGATTTTAAGTTTAATAGTATGAGAAAATTACAATGTTAAATGAATGTGTAGAATTCATAACTTCTACATACGAACTCCGTTTTCATCTATGTTTTTATTGTTATGATCTTATTATTGAGATATTCAATTCTCATTTAGGTTGCTTTGGCTAAAAACCGATCGATCTAAAATTCGAATTTCAAGCTGTTGTGCAAAATCTTTGAAAAATCATAACTTTCTCATACAAAGTCAGATTTGGGCGTTCTTTTTATGTATGTTCTCGATTTAATGTATAATACAACTTTCATTTAGATATCTAAGGATAAAAGTAGTTTATTAAAAAAATCACTTTTTACGATTCCCGGTGTCGTGTTAGTTTTGTCGTAAAACTTCGATAGGTCATAACTTTTTCGTTATAACTCGGATTTTGGCATTTTTATATGTACAAAACCCTTGTATCTTGGCCTACAGCACAAAGCAGGATCCGCCTCAACCCATCTCCAGTCCAAACATCCATGTGCACATAAACATATAATCATATAACAGTTCTCATTCAAACAAACCGATCTAACAGATCACATAGCATAACATACTCTAAGCAGTATACCGACCTAACAGGTCACTAGCATAGCATTTCCCTATCTCTCAGGATACCGATCTCAATCAGGCCTCTAACATATACCATCCTAACTCTCAGGATGCAAGCATATCATAGCAACAAAATAACAACTACCCGGATCTCAATCCGATAAGGGCCGGCCTTGGTGCCTTAGACCCTGTTGATATAGTGAGGATAACTCACCTCGAAACTGCCGGCTGAAAGGATAAGATCCCGCTGCTTCGAACTCCTCCACCGAACACCAAAACACTCAACTCAATATATACCCTTAATTACCAAAATACCCCTGGAAGACAACTGGTCAACCTTGGACAAAGTCAAAGTCAACCACCGACTGTCTCTACTCGCCGAGTCAACCCGATGACTCGCCGAGTCTCTATGCTCAGAACTTCCCTCAATCCGCGACCCAACTCACCGAGTCACCCCGAGACTCGCCGAGTCCAACAACTCTGAGTCCACTCGCACCCAACTCATCGAGTCATCCCTTGACTCACCGATTCTCGACTCAACCAGAAAATATTGGGACTCTTCGACAAGACTCGCCGAGTCCAAGAACAGACTCGCCGAGTCTAAGGCTATCTTCAACCTAGTCGACGAGTTGTTCATCCAACTCGTCGAGTTCTAGCTCATCTTCAAGCAACTAGTCAAGTCCATCCATGTGACTCGCCGAGTACCACCGGTCTGAATCCATACAGAAGCACTCCAGGCCATGCAATTGATCCAAAACATAGATCTACTTCTCCTAAGGCCATCCATCACGTAAAGTGGAAATCTTTACGTGAATCCATGAAGATCTAGGCATTATACACATTAGGGCTAAGGTTTGGGACAAGATAGCTTCACTTTATACTCAATTACAGGGACTTTCAGGCATTCCAACCCTTCTCTATTCCAGATCTGAGGTAGCAACCTCAAATCTAACCTCTAGACTCCAAAGCACCAAAAGATATGATCTCAACACCCCCAAAAATGAAGAATCTAGACAATAGCAGCTCAAGAACGACATATTACCTCCAAAGAATGCCCCAACAACAATGAAACTCGGATCCAAGCAAAACCCTTTGATCCAAGCCTCTTCTCCTTCAAGATTTCTTCAACAAGCACCTCTCCAAGCTCCAATTTGCTCAACAATGGTGTTCCTCCATGAAATTTGGGTTTCTGGGACTCAAGGGGGATCAAAGAGGCTGGGGAGGAAACATAATGTTCTTTATATGGGGCTCATTCCTCGGATTTAGGGTTTTCTTCACCCAGCACCTACTCGCCGAGTCCATCTTTGGACTCGCCGAGTAGGCCACTTGACACGCGACCAAAATCGCGACTCTACTCGCCGAGTCCATCCATGGACTCGCCGAGTCGCCCTTCGAGACTTACACTTTTAGCCCTTCAACTCTACTCTTGCTATTCCGGGATGTTACATCTTAACATATCATGGTATTGGGTCATCCTCATCTCCTCATCAGCTGCATACTGGGGTTCCAACAATGCCCTCTCTCTGAACATGGTGGTGATCTCTACCACAATGTTAGTCGTCTGCCTCATATCAAGAAACTCCTTGGCTAACTGCTGTACCTCAACAGCCGGTGCAAACTCTACCCAAAACTTGGTCACAAAATCTAGCCAGGTCATGGGCTCAATGTTCGGGGCTCCCAAGGCGTAGCCGAACTATTGGATAAGGTGTCTAAGTCCATAACTATATTTGGTATGTACATGACCCGACCCGGCATGGTCCATTTGGGTTGCATGGCATCATGCATTTGGATAGACTAAATGAGAGAAATAACACTTGTGGTTTATTAATATATTATAAGTTCTAATATATTAATAGTATTATTTAATTAGTATCGATCAAAAATTAATTTGGAATTAATTAAGTGATCAAAAGATGACTAATTAAATATATGGGTTGATTATGTGAATCATCTATAACTTGTATAGTGGGTTAAAAGGCTACATGGATTATCAAGCTGGGTTAAACCCATAGGATGCTCCATGGTAGTTACAAACCCATGGGTCATGGTAATGAAGAGTCATGTCACATTAGGGTTTAGATGGTGTAACCCTAGATGTGACACACTATATAAAGAACATGTCATCTACCAAAATTGGCTACACTAAGTACAAGTGAGGGGAATCCGATATTTGTAGTGTTATACATTCTCTCAAAGCATTTGGTGTTGTGTAAAGCATTTGAGGCATCACACTTGGGGTGCTAGGCTCTCAAGGTTTTCAAGGAATCAAATCAACTACAAGGTATGTAATTCTAACCATATTTTAGTTTAAAAGTTCCACATGTATGCTAGATATGATTATCAACCTTGGAAATCATATTTTGCATGTATTTTAGACAAACATAGATCCAAGGTTTTCTACGGTTGCATGTCCACTTAGGAGTGTTAGAATGCTCAAAACCCATCAGTGGTATCAGAGCCTAGGCTTGTTTGTTAAATACTTGATGCAAAATAGTGAAAAAATCGATTTTTAAGCTGTTTGCACAGGGGACTCGATGAGTCCAAGTGAAAATGCAACCAACTCGGCGAGTTGGTCATGCAGATTGCAGTTTTTCGATTTTTGCTGCTGGAAATGGACTAGAAACATTACCCTAAACTGTTTTGGTGTTATAAAACTTGTTTTAGATGGTGTAATGGTTGTTCTAATCCATTTACAATGGCTAATATCAATTTTTCATGATCTTATGTGTTCATATGTTCTTGAAACTTTTATATGGATATTCGTGTTCTTATGAGTAATTGTAGATCATAGGAATTACTTGTTTAATTGTTTAATCCATGATCTTTATGTGTTTTTATGGAGTCCATAACTTATCCTCAAGTTATGGATAACCAAAAGTCTCTTTGTGTTAAAAGCCATTAAAAGAACACATAAGTTATAAAATGAAGAGTCTTCATTTTAATAACTCATAAGTTATGAATTTGAAAGGTTTTGTAAAGTTACAAAACTTGCCCTCAAGTTTTGGAACATGTAAAGTCACTTAATAAACTTTAGTTCCAATCCCTAGAATTTTAAATGTTAAAATTCAACCCTTATACTTTATAATATTATAAGTTAATAATATATATATATATATATATATGTATGTATAAGAGCAAGTCGTCTTACCATTAGTAGGCCTCATTCACGAAGCCGGTCTATAAGGGGGGTATAAGGTTGCTGCCTATAAAATGGCAGCTTAGTGGGTGTCCACTCTCACCCACCGCTTCCTTGATCGGTGGAGGGTTGTAAGCCGAACGGGTAGGACAAGGACTTATAAATTCTCATTAAAAGTATGATGAATATTATAAAGTAACTAAATTTTTTATTAAATTCTCAATCTTAGTTACTTTAGGAAAAATGTGGATAAGGTGCTAATCCATGAAATTACACTTTACACTTTATTTAAGTGGTTGGTGGAGTGTGTGTGGTTAGCCGACACACTAACTTGGACTTAACAAGGTAGGTAAAGGGTGACTTAAGGTTTATCATAGTATAGGTGGAGCGTGTGTGGTTAACCGGCACATCGATTGAGTGATGAACTTTAAGGGTACCAAGTAATTTGCATGGTTACTTCACACCTCATTTTGTGATCCTCGATATCCTAGTCACAAAACTTGGAGGGCACACTCGAGATTGAAACATGCCTTTGAAAAGTTCATTGAATCTCAAAAGAATCTAGGAATTTATAAAAACCAATTAAAACCTAATAATTTATATTTCGTTTTTTGGTGGAAATTGGTGAATCGTCATTCACCTACCTTTCAAATATGTCATAGCTTAGATTACGGCATAACTCTTCTAAGTTATGATATATTGTGATTGGATCCTGGCCTTAATATTAGATTTGGGTGTTTTATTAAATACTATCTTTATATCTAAACTAATCTTGTTCTCTTCTTTTCAGATGTCTTCCAACAACACTGCTTCTGGCTCAAACCCTACTGGCTCCTTTTCCCTCATGAACCTATGTGGGAGGGTCATATTTGATGGTGCCAATTTTATGGATTGGATCTGGAACATCAGGATGGTCACACGCTACGAGGACAAGGAATATATCCTCGATAATGAACTAAAGGATATTGATGAGTCAACTGCTAAACCTGAGGAGATCGCTGAATTCCGGACTCATGAGAGAGATGCCACGAAAAGTGGCTTGTATGATGATGGCCACGATGACAACTGAGCTCCAAAAGTCCTATGAGGACTACTACCTTTTTGAAATGCACCAAGATTTGATGGAAAGATACCATCAAAGTGCTCGTCAAGAGAGGTATGACATCATCTGCTCCATGATAACAACCCGTATGAAGGATGGTGAACCCATCACAGGCCACATGCAGAAAATGCAAAGGTATGTGGACCGTTTGATAAAGCTTAATGTGAAATTCCCAGAGGAGCTTGCAATAGATATCATTTTGCAATCCTTACCCTCGTGTTATGATCAATTCCGCATGACATACCACATGAATAAGGAAGAAGTCACACTCAGAAAACTTCAAGGACTCTTGAAGACCACCAAAGGTGGTCTTAAGGGTAAGTCGGTTGTTAACACTCCTACTCCTACTCCAAACTCCGCCCCTGTCTTGGCAATCGGGAAAGGTAGAGGGATGAAGAGGAAGAACCCTTCGAAGGGTATCAAGGGTAAGACCCTTGATGGCTCCTCTTCAAATGGAACCAAGAAACGTTTTGTCACTCCTTCTTCTAACCCAAGAGAGATAGGATGCTTCTATTTCCATGAGAAGTCTCATTGGAAGCGGAACTGCCCAAAGTACCAGCAAGATGTGAAGGATGGGAAGGTCAAACCCAACCATGCAAGTATTTACACTATTCTCTCTAGTAACTCACCCTATTCTAACTCTTGGGTCCTTGATATCGGTTGTGGTATTCATATATGTTCTGATTTGCAGGGACTAAGAAGAAGTGGGAATGGGGAACATGGAAAGATAAAGATGATCATGGGGAATAGGAAAGCTTCACCTGTCACCAAGATTGGAGTTTATTCCTTGTTGCTAAGTAGTGGGTTTACTTTAGATTTGAATAAATGATGTTATTCACCAGAAATGGCAAGACATATTATTTTCTTTCATGCTTTGTACAAACAAGGGTTTACCTTTTCTTTTGATAATGAAAATGGTGGGATAAATTCTTTCTTTAATAATGGTCTTTATTTTAAAGCATTACCTTGTGATGGTGTGTATGAAGCCGTATCTGTTGTAGATAATCTAGGAAATAATGTGTTGTGTATTGATTCTTCGAGTAATAATAACTTGGATAAAGCATCATTACGGCATTGTCGTGTTGGACATGTGAGCAAGAAACACAAAGGCAAACTCCAAAAGGATGGTGTCTTGGAGTCATTTGACCTAATGTCAGATGATAGTTATGAATAATGATCAATTGGAAAAATGACAAAGTCACCCTTAACTGGTTCTTGTGAAAGGGGTGAAGGTTTGTTGGATCTCGTACACACGGATTTGTGTGGACCCTTCAAAACTACCACAAGGGATGCTAATCGTTATTATTTGATTTTTACTGATGATTATAGTAGATATGGATATGTCTACTTAATCAAGCATAATCCAGAGACTTTCGAGAGGTTTAAAGAGTTTAAACAGGAATTCGAGAATCAATTGGGAAGTAACATTAAGATGCTTTGATCTGATCATGGTGGTGAGTATCTTAGCACATAGTTCCTTAACTATCTTAAGGAATGTGCGATTATCTCACAGTTAACACCTCCCAGGACACCGCAGTTGAATGGTGTGGCTGAGAGGTGCAATCAAACCTTGTTGGATATGGTTCGTTCCATGATGAGTCGAGCTTCACTACTAATCTCATTTTGGGGGTATTCCTTAGAGACTGCCACCCATATCCTTAATCTGGTCCCTTCAAAGAAAGTTACTAAAACTCCTCATGAGATGTGGACTGGTAAAGTTACCAAACTAGACCACATCAAGATTTGGGGTTGCGAAAATTTTGTGAGACACGAGACTCATGATAAGCTCGAACCTCGAAGTGAGAGGTGTATTTTCATTGCCTACCCACAGAAATCCTTTGGTTACCTCTTCTACAAACCTAGTGACAATGTGGTCTTTGTATTAAGGAGGGGCGTCTTTCGAGAGAGAGAGAGTTCATAAGCCCAGGAAATAGTGGGAGGAAAATTGACCTTGAAGAAATTCAAGAGTCTAGTGATGAAGGAACTTCAAACCCTAGCACTCAACCTGAGGAGGAAACTCCTGTTGAGCCAATTGACAAGTCTAAACCTCTGAGGCGTTCCACATGGGTTAGGAATGCACCTGAGCATTATTATGGTTTCCATATTACTGCGGAAGGTGAGACACTTATCAGTGATGAGACATTGGTAAGTCTGGATGAACCTAACAGTTACATGGAAGCCATGGTAGGCCCCGAGTCAGCCAAATGGAAAGAGGCAATGGACAGCGAGATACAGTCCATGTACGACAATCAAGTTTGGAACTTGGTTGACAATGTACCAGGTCGTAAGATAGTTGGGTGCAAATGGATCTTCAAGAAGAAGACCGACATGGGTGGTAATGTACACACATATAAGACGCGAATGGTTGCAAAGGGCTTTTCACAAACTCCGGGAGTTGATTATGATGAGACCTTTTCACCAGTTGCAAAGATTAAGTCCATTAGGGTACTGTTAGCCATTGCTGCATTTCATGATTATGAAATATGGCAAATGGATGTCAAAACCTCCTTCCTTAATGGAAGTTTGGCTGAAGATGTTTATATGAGTCAACCAGAGGATTTTGTTAGTACAGAATACCCTAATAGAGTGTGTAAGCTCGATAAATCCATTTATGGATTGAAACAGGCACCTCATAGATGGAATCTTTGCTTTGATGAGAAAGTCAAGGAATTTGGCTTTTCAAGGAGTGAAGATGAATCTTGTGTCTATGTCAAGGCTAGTGGGAGTATAGTCAAGCTTTTTAGTACTATATGTGGATGACATACTACTCATAGGAAATGACATCTCAACCCTACAAGAAGTGAAGTCCTGGCTTGGGAAGTGTTTCTCTATGAAAGACCTAGGAGAAGCTACCTATATTCTGGGGATAAGGATTCTGAGAGACCAGAGTAAAAGACTAAATGGACTTAGTTAGAGTACTTACTTTGAGAAGATGATGAATAGGTTCATCATGCAGTACTCCAAGAAAGGAGAGCTACCCATCCAGAGTAACGCCAGACTGAGTAAAAATCATAGCCCGAGTACTGAGGCTGAGATAACAGAAATGAGTCGGACCTGCACTCGACCTGATGTAGCCTTTGCTTTGAGCATGGTTAGCAGATATCAGGGGAACCCCGACAAGGCACACTGGACTTCGGTAAAGAATATCCTCAAGTACCTACGGAGGACTAAGGACTGGGTCCTTACCCTCGGTGGGAGTGATGACTTGAGAGTTGTAGGGTATAGTGATGCTAGCTTTTAGACTGATAGGGATAATTTCCTCTCTCAGTCAGGATGGGTCTTTACCTTAAACGGAGGTGCAATTACTTGGAAGAGTTCCAAGCAGGAGATAGTAGCTGATTCAACTTGCGAATCAAAGTATATAGCAACAAGCATGGAAGCAAAGGAGGTTATATGGCTGAAGAACTTCATTGGAGACCTTGGAGTTGTATTGGCTATAAAGGCGCCAATGGAAATTTTCTGTGATAGTGAAAGTTCAGTTGCCTTAGATAAGGAACCAAGGGATCGTGGGAGATCCAGACATATTGACAGAAAATACCATTTCATCAGACAACAAGTAGAGTAGGGTTAAGCATCCCAGCATGCTCGGAGCATAGGGCTGAAGGATGATATTAGTTTTAGTAGTTAGATAATTTTGAAATTTGTAAAGTGTAATTGACATTTGATTATGAATAAAATTTGTGTTTATTTATGAGTAAAGTGTTGCTATCTCTTGTCAATCGTTTACTATATTTCTTTTGCATATTTTTACTTCCATAATAATTATGGTTGGTATATCATATTATTCGAATCTCCACAGTCGGTCATATGTTGGAAGTAGGTATGAATCAAGACTTTCATGGGATGGTTGCAAAGGTCTAAGCTGTTGGATGTGTCTACAACACTCATGAGTGCTCATAAGTTCTGAGCATTGGACTCAACCCACGCTAACTGGTATCACTTCATGGAATTTATCTCGAGTGATCGTGAGACGGTAATATCATATAAGTCTTCAAAGCTAGAGATATGACTTGTTGCCTATGAGTTGGTTATGCCCTGAAGATATGAAAACGCATTGGTAACTCGATGTTATAAACTATACTTTTGTGTGTGATTTAACAAGTAGTAGAACAAGCATATACGTTGAAGTTTATCTGTTCCTTATAGGATTAGAAGCGATATCTGGGCCCCTCGATAATTTTCTTTTGACCTATGTATGGGGCCTAGTTAGAACTAAGTTGATGTGCTCAATTAAGTTCTCTGTCAAACAAATCGAAAATTGGGAAACAAACTACTGGACAATAAGTAAGACGTTGTTCCATGTAATTGTCTTACTGATATCTAGAATAGGGATTATATGATCACTTATCTTAAATGGTGTATCATCATCTTCTCAGTTCCGAGAGACCTTTAAAAGGGCTACGATTGCTGATCAGTTCCTAAAGTCATAGTTATAGATATAGTTATTAGACTTATCCAAGTGGGAGACTGTTGGACAAGGTGTCTAAGTCCATAACTATATTTGGTATGTACTTGACCCGACCGGGCATGGTCCATTCGGGTTGCATGACATCATGCATTTGGATAGACTGAATGAGAGAAATAGAACTTGTGGTTTATTAATATATTATAAGTTCTAATATATTATAGTATTATTTAATTAGTATCAATCAAGAATTAATTTGGAATTAATTAAGTGATCAAAAGATGACTAATTAAATATATGGGTTGATTAAGTAAATCATCCATAACTTTTATAGTTGGCCAAAAGGCTCCATGGATTATCAAGTTGGGTTAAACCCATAGGATGCGCCATGGATGCTCCATGGGAGTTACAAACCCATGGGTCATGGAAATGAAGAGTCATGTCACATTAGGGTTTACATTGTGTAACCATGGATGTGACACACTGTATAAAGAAGATGTCATCTACCTAAATCGGCTACACTTAGTACAAGTGAAGGCAATCCGATTTTTAGAGTGTTATACATTCTTTCAAAGTCATTCCAAAGCATTTGGTGTTGTGTGAAGCATTTGAGGCATCACACTTGGGGTTCTAGGCTCTCAAGGTTTTCAAGGAATCAAATCAACTACAAGGTATGTAATTCTAGCTATCTTTTAGTTTAAAAGTTCCCCATGTATGCTAGATAGGATTATGAACCTTGGAAATCATATTTTGCACGTATTTTAGACAAACGTAGATCCAAGGTTTTCTAGGGTTGCATGTACACTTAGGAGTGTTAGAATGCTCAAAACCCATCATGAACTCCTCCCACCTATCTCGGGAACGCTCTATCAAACATCCTGTAGTGAACCTGACCTTCGACCCATCGAGGCAGAAGCTCGTCATATGAGCACACTCGATGTCGGCTATCCGACACATAGCTGCGATGGGGTTCTTCACCCTAAAGAAATCTGGTTCCCCACATCCCCTAAAATCATTGAAGGAGAGTGTGTGAGCCCTCGAATGGCTAGCGGCCAAATCGTCCCTAAAGATCTGAAGACGATCCTCCATCAACTCCATGATACCTTCCTTGATTGACCCAAAATCACAGGGGTCGCATCAAGGATGCCTCTTGTAATCTCATATGCAATGAACTCTCGCAAACCCTCACCAATTGGCTTGGAGCCCGTGCTCGAACCAGATCCAGATCCTGAACCTCCTACTCCATGACATGTCATCACCATACTGAAACATAACCACATAAACAATTAGCATACACACGAGAAGGTTCACACTCTCGCATTCCCCAGATTCATCGTGGTAATCTTTGCATCAGATATAAATCCTATACTTTCACTAGTATGGGACAATACTACCTTCCACACCTATTTATACTCTCCTTAAGGACTACCCCGACTCCTCTAATTCACTCTTCCCAACGAATACATTCTTAAACTATAAGGCATCCTACGCACCAAAATCTCATAGGGACTCCCTATGACTCCCTTCCTCACCACTCTCTGCTATCAGCTGCAGAAGGAACTTCTACAAGTACTACCTAATTACTGTATGAACACCATTACATACTACTAGTACTAGATAATTCTTCGGATGACACGTCCCACCCTACAACGACTGGAATAAAACAAGAGCTACATAATAGAGTTAAACCTATCCTTCTAAAATTATCTATCACAGTAATATGTAACCCAATGCATTCATGTAACGTCCAAAAAATATGATCCAATAAATTCATTTTAATTTGAATAAAATAGTATTCCAAAAACATTATCCATACAACACAAATAAAAATAAGTATCTCGACATCATAACAATCATAGTGATATCTAAAAAGCTGAATCCATGTGGCGTGTGCAACACAGTCAACCCGAGCTCTTCCCCTTGGAACCAAAAGTACCTAAAAATAAATTGAAAATTGTTAGCACAAATCTTATTAAGTTCCCCAAAATACCATATACCATACATAATAGCATATAATAGGCCCCGTCCGACATCGGACCCAGTCCGACATTGGCCCCTCCCGGCATTGGACCCCGACCGCCATCGAGCCTCGCTCGGTAAACAGATCGGGCCCCGCCTAACATGCATATAACATATATCAAGTAAAAAAAACACATACAACAATCACAAAGATACATAGCATACAAAATGGTCATCGGGCCATACTCGGTAAGCATATATGTGATGGATTTTGAGCATTCTAACACTTCCTAAGTGTACATGCAACCCTAATAAACCTTGGATCTATGTTTTTCTAAGACACATGCAAACAATTATTTTTCCAAGGTTCATATCCTAACTAGCATGGCATGGGGAACATGAATCAAATAAAGCTAGTAGAAATACTTACCTTGTAGTAGTAGTTGATTGCTTGGAGTTTTAGAGCCTAGCACCAATAGTGTGAATGCCTCAAATGGAAATCACAAATCACCACAAACTTGGAACTTGGAGAGCATAGTCACTACTATCTTGAAATCGGCCCTCTTGCTTTACTCACCTCAACAAGTGTCAACTAGTGTGATTTCAAGAACCAAAGCCTCCTTTATATAGTGTGGTGGATGAGGGTTACATCCATGTAAACCCTAATACCTATGTCTCTTCATTTCCATGAGATCCATGGGTTAAAGCTCCATGGAGTATCCATGGACTTTTCCATGCAAGCCTAGCCCATTCCAAATAAGCATTAGCCCACACTATATAAATATAGAAGCCCATATTTAATTAGTAATATCTTTGATCTCTAAATTAATCCTAGATTAATTATAGATCAATACTAATTAAATAATATGATCTTATATTAATATATTGGAACTTATAATATATTAATAAATCATAACTTGTACTATTCTCAAAATATTATCCATAAATTGTTCGGGTGAAGTGCAACCCAAATGGACCATGCCGGGTCGGGTCAAGTACATACCAAAGATAGTTATGGACTTAGACACTATATCCAACAATAAGAACATAATACATGCAAGAGTCACGTAGACAACTAGCATACTAACATAGCATAAATATGGGTCAGCATTGGTGCCTTCGACCCGCTAAAGCGAGTGAGGAAACTCACCTCGCAATGCTGAATCAAATGGATAATCCCTGCTGCTGATCCGACAAATTCCCGAGCTATCAATATCAAATAAAGTCCAATTAACATTTGGGTTCCAATCCAAAACCATAATTCCATACTTGGGGTTAAAAGACCATTTTACCTCTAACCTAGATTGGTCTAAGACTAAGGCCCAATCTCACAATCTAAAAGGTCTAAAAGTCAAATAATCCACCAAGGCCCAATTATGGCCTAATTTCTAATTGGGCCCAATCCCTTCTTATGGGCCTTAACCCAATGCCCAATAATGTTCATGGCCCAAAACTCCCAAATTCAGATGGCCTAACTAGACCCCAATCTTCTAAGCCCAAAACATGGCTCAAACCCAAAGGCCAAAATCGTAAAGCCACGTGACTGAGTACGTGGGGCGTACTCATCTTGTACGCTAAGCATACTTGATTAAGGGCTTCTATGCTGCGCGTACATTCTTTTACGCGCAACATACTCTTCCAATTTAATCCACCTTCTAATTTCAGCTCTTAACCCAATAAGACTTCACTCCATAATGTAGATAATTCTTCCTTGAGCTGGATTACCACATAAAGTTGCTAACTTTACGTCTATTCATGGCTAAATGAAGATCTTAAGCTCGACAAGGACTTAATAAGTGACTTATTGCATGCATGAGGCCGTATACTCCATAAAGTTGTCACCTTTATGCTTAAGGATTCCATGATAAACCTAGATTTGAAAGGATAAGTCCTTAGTATGTATTAACTTAACAATCCACCCAAAAATGGCCAAAAACATGACAAATCATCCCAAAAAGAGATCTAAACAACTAGAAGTCAAGATGAGAACTTGATACCTCTAAAGCTTTGCAAAAAAGGTGGTGATTCTGGATCCAAGACCTTCTCTCCAAGCTAAGCAACTTTAAGTTTCTCTAACTCCTTCAAAATGCACAAAATGAACACCAAAATCTCTCCAAGGTCTCAAACACTCAACAATGGAGGCTAAAAATCGTTTATTGGGTTTTGGGGCTTTAGAGGTTGGTAAGGAGGCCAAACCGAATGAATAAGGATGTTTATATAGGGTAAAAAACCCCTAAGTAGGGTTTCATTAAAGTCCACGTACTCCCATCATATGAGAATAGGGTTCCGACTCACCATCAACTCAATATGCTAAGCGTACTAGCTTTTCCACTTGTACGCTAAACGTACTGCTCTAGGGACTAAAATGCACATTACATAAATAAAAGGGCCATAAGGTACATACCAAGGTACAAGTGTTACAATTCATCAACCAGTTAGTTAGTACCAACAAAACATCCTAAAGCACAAAGCATGCAACATTCGAGCATCGGTTAATTCAACTCAAAACATACGTTATGTAGGACATCCTAACATTTAACTGATGTGATATTATTATGAAAATCTAAAAGCTCATATTGATAGGAACATAAAGAAATCTCTCCTTGCATTATATCATGCAGTCTTGAATAGATCCTTAGCCCCTAATCTAGGATGCAATTCTCATGTCAAAGCAAAAAACATATAACTTGTATGGGTATTTTGGGAAGACTTGCTTGAGCTCGGCAGATTGCATGCATCACACCCCTTGTCTTCTATTAAAATCCTTAGATTTAAATGTTTTTTTTTTGTGAAAAACCTACCAAACCCTCGATTTGAGTCCAGCACACCCAAGAGTATGCCCGAATCCCTCAAACCAAGGCTCTGATACCAACTTGTAACATCCCCAAAAATACCAATTAAATTTTGTTTTTGAATTCATTCAATTCATAAGAACTCATCTCAAAATATTCGAAAGATTCATATTGTAACATGTTATAAGAGTACAAATCCCAAAATCACTAAGTGCAGAAAAGCATAGAGTGATGTGGTGCGATCAGGCCGGGCCCTTCCCTTTTGAACTGGAAGCACCTGAAACAGAAACTGAAAAATGTAAGCACAAAGCTTAGTGAGTTCCCCCAAAATACCACATACTAAGAAAACATACTGTCAAGCATATATGGGTGCCAGCCTTCCTCTTCGGTCTATTTCAACTGAATACTACTAAGCATACCATGTTGCTTGCCTACCCTTTGTGTCTTTATCAACCGGATACCAGGTCTATTTCAGCCTCTACTATTACTACTACTACTACTACTACCACATAATATCATAACAGAAATCAAAGAGTCATCAAGAAAATACAAGCATAACTGGAAATTATCACAAAGAAAATCATCACACTATAACATAAACTAGTGGGTCGGCCTTGGTGCGTTTGACCCTTGGCTACTGTGAAGGAAGACTCACCTCAGGCTGTAAGTATCAAATCACACTCAGCGGATGACTAGCGAACTCCTCTCCTTATCGTATAAGCCTAAAACCCTAATTAGAAAATTAGGTTGCATTCTAACCCAAAGGTCCAAAACCCTAATTTTTTCCTTTACCTTCGCCTTATTGGGCCTCCTTTCCTCCAAGGCTCAATTCTACAAAATCGAAATAGGAATCCAAGCCGACTATAGGGCCTCTAAGGCACAATATGGCCCCAAAACCCCAAACATGACCTTACGCCCGAAATTGACTTCCTATAATTAGGTGGTGTTGAGGCCCATTTTACTCAAGTCCAAAGCCCAACACCAATGCGCCCCAAAAATCTTCTAGGACCACTGATTGTGTACACGTGATGTACTTGGCTTTTACGTCCAACGTACACTGGTGTTTACCAAGGGTCATGACGCTGATCCAGTATGCGGAACATACACTGGAGTGCGTATGGCATGCTCGTATGCTAACCCATATTTACTTCTGATGGGTTTTGGTCATAAGACATCCTATGTTCTCATACAAACCCTAATGCTTGGATCTAGGTTTCTCTATTGTACATGCTTTGAATCCAAGACTATAAACCCTAATTCTAGCATACAAGTAATCACATTAATATGTAATTAGGTTTAAGATCATACCTTGATTGTTATGTAGCAATAACAATCCCAATTCCACCTTGGATTGACTTTGGAATGCTTAGAGTCACAAGTGTCACTCCTCTAATGGCTCACAAACACCATAAGCAAATGGAGAAGGTATAAAGAGAGAGGTGAGAGGTTAGAATTCGTATCTAGGACC
This sequence comes from Lactuca saligna, assembly GCF_052625555.1. Taxonomy (NCBI): domain Eukaryota; kingdom Viridiplantae; phylum Streptophyta; class Magnoliopsida; order Asterales; family Asteraceae; genus Lactuca; species Lactuca saligna. The sequence goes on along the minus strand of NC_136419.1, from coordinate 59,664,603 downwards.
TCTTGGGAAGGGATACACGAATTCATGACCCTAGGGGTGTTTATATAGGTGTAGAGATAGGGTTTCAGTCATTATCCTTATCTAGTTGATTATCCATTAAGCAACCAATAAGATAATCCTTGAATCCTTATCATACTCGAATTCTAAGGCTTTCCAACCTTAAATTCGTCCACCATATAAGATAATCCTTACCTTATTTTGTAACTATCACATAATTACAAATCAGCCCCTCTAGTTTAATTAATTACATTTGATCACAAAACTAATTCTTAATTAATTATTGACCAATATTAATTAAACAAATATGATTTCTCCTTTAATATATTATTCTTATAACATATTAATAAATCATATTATCCTCTCTCTCTTTATTCATTTCTCCAATCAAGTTGCTTTGGTGAAGGCAACCCAAAAGGACCATGCACCATCGGGTCAAGTACATACCAAAATAGTTATGGACTTAGACACTAATCCAACAGTCTCCCACTTGGATAAGTCTAACAACTATTCTGCGTATGACTTCAGATCCCGATCTGCAATCGTAGCTTTCCAAAGCCGCTGTCAACTCTGATCATATCAGATATGCGTGTCCTTAAATAAGGGATCATATATTCCTCCATTCTAGATATCGTATGAGATATGATTTCAAATCATTCTCTTTGTACTATATCTCGATTTCCGATTTATGACGACAGACTAATTGAACAAATCAAATTAGCCCTAGCCCGGCCGAGCATTTACGTTTGTCATCACTAAACCATCGAGGGGCCCAAAGATATCGCTTTTATCCTACTTTGGATAAAAGGAACGGATAAACTTTGATACAATGCTCGCTTGCACTCACTAACCAAATCACACACAACAATATGTTTTATAACACCAAGTTACTAGTGCGTTTACATATTATCAATGTGCAACCGATTCGCAAGATACAACTCACACATCTCGGTTTCAAGAATATAAGATGTTATCGTCTCACTAATCACTCGAGATAGTGATCCAAGTGAGCGTGGGTTTAATCCAATGCTTAAATTCATATTCATAAGCACTCATGAACGTTGCAGCAAACATTTGCTTATGTCTAATACTCTTTTAGACAATCCACACACCAATTCACGACAGTCTTCATTCATACCTACTTCCACCATATGAACGACTGTGGCTCGTTCGAATAATTTGATTGTTCTCAACCAATTAAACTATTCAGGAATTCAAAACATGCAAAGTGAAAGACAAGAATAATACTAATCCGATATGGCCTCAACCCTTTGAGTATAAATAAAACTCCTTTTTATTTATCACCATATCGATTACTCATTATTTGTCGTTTCGGGTAATCAACTTCTTACTTGAATTATTACACTTGTCCCATGCTCCTAGCATGCACACAATGTTTACCTATGGTTCTTACCTTTGTGAAATAGACAAATTGAACACATTTCCAATCATTCTCATTTTACAACTCCAAATCCATTTTCTTAAGTGTAAGAATATCACATTCTTGTTACTTATAGAATATACTAGATTCTAACACTTTATGCAATGATCCTTTCGTAATGTCACTGCACCAAAGTCTCAAAGACTATTGCCAATGATATTACAAAAGTCCTCTATCGGAGATTGTTACAAGACAATTCCTTAGATATGATGTCTCTCACTCGAAGTACATTCCTTTGAACATCCTTTTGCATAAAAGTTTCTAATCTAGACATAGATTTTCAATATTTACTTCCCAATATGGACACGCTTCCATATTTTCCATATGACAACTAATTTCTTAATAGAATCTTATCTATTCGTAATGATGTCGATATTGTCCATCCAATATGGAAACATTTCCATAATTTCCAATACTATACTACCAACTACTCACAAGCGACCAATCCTCGTCGAACTTTGGATTGTCCTTTGATAGTTGTTTAATTATTTTAGTCAAAACCGATTCTAGTCCCTTTTCCCTCTAAATGCGCTAGACATTTGGAAAATTTTAGAATGGTTAAACATTAAAGCATTTGCAATCCATCCTATACCCAAAGCGTATGGGACACGATGCACAATGTTTTATTTGCTATGTTCTCAAAATTCGAATTGTGAAGAGGAATGCCGTAATCATAATCGAAATTTTAAGAACACACTATGTACCCTTGACTAAATTTATTAACATTCCACAACCTAATCCTTTAGATTTGAAATGAAGCATAATATTCTCTCCCTTAATTATAGCAAAACAACTTTATAACCCTTACTACTTTGCAAGGTTTAACTCTTGTTTTCTATAATTAATATTGCTAACTTTGCAATACGTGTCTTAATAATCATACAATCATAACATTTATGCTCCCACTATCATGATGATTATTATAAAACATAACACTTATGCTCCCACTAGCTTCGATATGTATTCATAAACATCTTATTTGGTAAATTTCTCATTCATCATGCAACCAAGTTGCATGATTCCAAGTTTCTGTCCAATTGAAACTTGGGCGATGAGAAACTCTCCCTATTTGGTAAATTCTTGACATTTCCATAAATAACATAACTAAGAATCATATCCATTCGTTGTAGAAATATGCAAACATCAATTTTCACATAACGATTTCATTGCAAGGAAGTAAACAAAATAAATAAGTCAAACAAAATTTATTTTATTTATAAAAGCAGCGGAAAAACATTTGTCCTTACAATGCAAAATCTATTGAAAACTATGTAAAAAGAAAATTTCTAACAACTCTATCATGACTATCTAAGCTCACAATCTAATCTTCAAGTCCATGCGATCAAGATCCATCTCTTGTGATTAGATTCATCTTGCTCTCTTATCAAGCTTCCTTTCTTTTCACCGATCCTTCAAAACATTCAAATGCAATCTTATCACATCATGTATTAAGAATCAATGAATAGGAACTTAATGGAGTTAGATAGTGGATTCTTACCTAAAGCGTAGTCATACTTTTGACTCTTCCATCTTTTAGATCTCTTAGGTAGATAGGGCAACTTCGTCTCCAATGCCCCTTCTCTTGGCAATAAAAGCAAATTGACTCCTTTGGAACAACACATGGAACTACTTCAGACATCGCCTTTCTCTTATGATCAAACTTTTCGATCATTGCATGTCTTTCATTGCCATTGTCTATATCCATAGAGGTCTTGAAGGCAGATTCACCAATCAACTTTGCTTTTCTATTGCGCTAAACCATTGTTGATTCAGCAGCAATAAGCATGTAGGTGAGATCTATAAGTGTCACGTCGTGGTTCATCATATAGTACTCTCTTACGAACTCACTATACGAGTTAGGAAGTGACTGAAGAACCCAATCAACAGTCATCGCTTCACCGACAATGGATCCCATCATTCTTAGTCTATCAATGTGTGACTTCATCCCTAAGACGTGTGCACACACCGACTTGCCCTCTTTAAGTTCACTTGCCAAAAGGGCTTGAGTGATATTGAACCTTTCAATTTTACAATCTTGTGGGTTAGGGAGAATAATTGGAGGAGGAGGAGGAAGTGAAGCATGATTTCTTGTTCCTCGATCGAATCGTGGAATATCATCTTCATGTGGAATGCTTGTTCCACGGGACTTGAGAAGACCATAGTTGTCGAACTTTGACATCGGGAGAAAAACGAATTCAAGTTAGTTGATTGATTGAGTCCTTGGTAAATCACCCAAATGAAATTCCAAGGCTAGGACCCAACACAATATCCTACAACTCGGGAGAGGGATGCCATAACCCAAATTGCAGAACATTTGAAGGTAAGTGAATGACGATTCACTAGTTTCCACCATGAAAAACGAAAAAGAAATTTAAGTTTTAAATCTATGAAAACTCCTAGATCCTTTGAGATTCATTGAACTTTCAATGGCATGTTAAATCTCGATATGCCCCTCTTGTTTGTGACTGGGATGCCGAGGATCACAAAGCGGGTGTGAATAACCATGCAAACTACATGGTGCCCTCACATGTTACAATCACCTATTCGATGTGCCGGTAAACCACACACGCTCCACCGAACTATGACAAACATTGAGTCACCCTTTGCTACCTTTGCTTAGAACCATTTAGTGTGCCGGTAAACCACACACGCTCCACTAACGTCTTCGCAAGGGCACAAAGTGTAATTTCATGGAATTGCATCAATTCACTTTTGCCTAAGTAACTAAGATTGGGAATTTGAAAAACATTTAGTTACTTTGTATTTCATTATACTTATAATGGAAGGTTTCGTCCTGTCCTACCCGTTCGGCTAACGACCCTCCACTAGTCAAGAGTGCGGTGGGTAAGAGTGGATACCCATTCAATCGCCATTTTATAGGCAATTTCCTTAAACACCCCTTATAGACCAGCTTCGTGAATGAGGCCTACTAACGGTAAGACTGACTTTTACTCATACACATATATAATGTTAGACTTTTAATGTTATATATAGTATAGGGTGTATTTTATACTTTTAAAATACTATATGGTTAACTTTAACAATTATACTTTTAATTCAATTAAATGGTTAACCTAAACTTTTATGGATTTATTAAACTCTTTTAATTATACTCCTTAATTAATTAATAAAACCATAAGGGTGTGATTTGAACTTTTCAAAACATTACTAGAGTTTTAGAATTTAACATTTCTAATTAAACTTTTAATCAACTTTTAAATTCCAAAACTTGAGGGCAAGTTTTGAAACCTTTTTCAAAAACATTAGGGTTTTAACTATTTAAATTTCAAAACTTCAAAACTTTTGGGTTCAAATTTAAACTATAAAACCTAAAGGGGAAAATATGAAACCTTTCATAACAACAAGGATCAAATAACAAATAATTTTAAATTAACATGTAATCACATAATTATCCATATTTGATTTATTTAATGATTTCTTGCAAAACAATTTATCAATTTATTCAAAATAATTAATCAATTATCTTATAAGGAAACAATTATCTTATAAATTGATAATTATCTTTAATTAGATCAAGAATATAGTCATATATATATATATATATATATATATATATATATATATATATATATATATATATATCATAAAATCGGATTTATATTGATCTAACATGATAAGGTAACTATCCTAATACAAAAACATCAAGAAATCCCGAGATAAGCATTATCTGACGAGTTGACTCGTCGAGTCAGGCATGGACTCGGCGAGTTCAGCCATGGACTCGGCGAGTTCAGCCATGGACTCGGCGAGTCCAGTCTCCACAATCCAAAAAATCGAATTTTTCAGTTATACAATGCATCAATACAATTGAAACCAAGCTAGGCTCTGATACCACTGATGAGTTTTGGTCATAAGACATCCTATGTTCTCATACAAACCCTAATGCTTGGATCTAGGTTTTTCTATTGTACATGCTTTGAATCCAAGACTATAAACCCTAATTCTAGCATACAAGTAATCACATTAATATGTAATTAGGTTTAAGATTATACCTTGATTGTTATGTAGCAATAACAATCCCAATTCCACCTTGGATTGACTTTGGAATGCTTAGAGTCACAAGTGTCACTCCTCTAATGGCTCACAAACACCATAAGCAAATGGAGAAGGTATAAAGAGAGAGGTGAGAGGTTAGAATTCGTATCTAGGACCTCTTGGGAAGGGATACACGAATTCATGACCCTAAGGGTGTTTATATAGGTGTAGAGATATGGTTTCAGTCATTATCCTTATCTAGTTGATTATCCATTAAGCAACCAATAAGATAATCCTTGAATCCTTATCATACTCGAATTCTAAGGCTTTCCAACCTTAAATTCGTCCACCATATAAGATAATCCTTACCTTATTTTGTAACTATCACATAATTACAAATCAGCCCCTCTAGTTTAATTAATTACATTTGATCACAAAACTAATTCTTAATTAATTATTGACCAATATTAATTAAACAAATATGATTTCTCCTTTAATATATTATTCTTATAACATATTAATAAATCATATTATCCTCTCTCTCTTTATTCATTTCTCCAATCAAGTTGCTTTGGTGAAGGCAACCCAAAAGGACCATGCACCATCGGGTCAAGTACATACCAAAATAGTTATGGACTTAGACACTAATCCAACAACTTCCATGTCTTAATTCATTAAGACCTAACGTTCAAAACTTATATCCAGGCTCCTAAAAACGTCCTTAGCCATAAAGTTGCAAACCTTATGCTTTTGTATGCTAGGATGGGGTCCAAAACATGAATCAAGTCTATAAGAACACTTGGGATGGTTCCTAATACTTGCATGGTTGAGGCTTAACCATCAAGGTCTTATTTTTATGACCCAAAACACCTACAAGAGCTCAAAAGGACAACTCATATGGTCTGAAGTTGCTCAACTCCAAGAATCCAAGCTATGGGACCCAAAGATACCATTTTTACCATAAACCTTGATACAAGCATGCAATGTTCAAGGTTTAATCTTTATATCTTCAATGGGTCAGAAATAGTGCCAAACATCTAGATCTACAAGCTCTTCCCACATCCTTGCTTTTTCCGAAGCTTCCTTCTTATTCAAAGACTCTGAAGAACACCAAAAACTCTCAAGAAAGCTCACAAATGCATTCTAGGTGACTTAGGGTTCGAGATTAGCACAACAATGGTGATGGAGGTTGAAAAGGTAAAGGGATTAGGGGAACTTAAGGTCGTTAAATAGGGTGCAAACCATAAAAACTAGGGTTTTTCTGAGCCTCATGTACGCCTTGTGTACTCCACATACACCCCATATACGTGGTTAAGTGCCGCGACCAGATATGTGGCTAGTACGCTAAGCGTACCCATTGAGTACTCCCCGTGTACTAACCAAGGGACCAATTTGAAAGAATTTTGTGTTAGGGATAAAAGAGGAACTTACCAAAACCTGAATGCTACACCGAGGTCAATCGGCCATCACAACATGGTAAATAGATTGGTGTGACGTGGTTACACAATAAATGTAAAGGCTGTTAAGCCTTCATTCTCGTCATAGGGTACCCCCAAACACTCAATAACGAAGTTCTAGCAGTTTTATTGTTGAAGAAGGATCAAGAAGCGATCAATGGTGCTTATAGCTTGGATTGAAGGTGGAAATCTCATAAGGTACTCATCTTCCTTATAATTAGGCTAATTAAAGCTTAATGGTGTTTTGATGAATTGGTTAGATTAGCCTATAAATTAAGTATGATGCTATTGATATTGTCTAGAAGATTAAACCAAATCTTAGAAAGTGTTTCTCATGGTGGAATCAATCCAATGAGAGTTAGGGTTTGAAACCGAAACTAGTGATTATGTGAATAAATGCATTAGAGTAGATTATAATGGATTAGGTATTATGAGGGTGCCTAATTCATTGCTTGTATGAGATAAAGAGATAGAAAATGAAAAGAGAGAGTTTTGATCCACTAAGTGGTTATTTTGACTTAAAGAATCATTAAGCTCTTAATGGGCTAAGAGAATGTCCCCAAGTAATGAGGTGAAGATGGATTAAGAATATACATGTAAGAACATATATTAGGGCATGTATGTATATTAAGAGTATGTATGAGGTATATGTTAGCTACATGTAGTAGAGCATGTATGTATACGTAGAGTATGCATGATTAAATGAGAAGGGTATTTGCTAAATACCTAAGAGATAGCAGAAAGAGTTAGAATATGATTATTTTTAGTATAATCATAAGGGTAAGTATCTATGTCTAGGCATTAATGATATTGTGTAGAATACCAATATGTAATTAGACATAGATAGAGATTAAGTACTTAATGTAATAAGTACTAGATGAGTAGTTGAGTATCTCTTGATGAGATAAAGAGATAGATTGTCTATGGGACTAGTGTTATGTGATGAGTCACATAACAAAGATAGAGACGTAGAGAAACATGGTTCATTTGGGAGCAAGAGATAAAGGTTCCTTCGAGCATAAGAGTAAGGTTCCTACAGGGACAAGAGTATATTTCCTTCTAGAATGAGAGTAAGGTTCCTACGGGGAAAATAATATGATTTATTTAGGAATGAGATTATGTTCCTATGGCGAAAGAGATGATGGTACCTTTGGGGATGTAGATAGGCGGTTCTTATGGGAATCCGGATTGTATATGGTTAGAGAAGACATAGAAAGTTTCCTTGAGAGGAAAACGATAAGAGAGTTCCTTGTAAGAACTTGGAGATAATCTATGAGGGATTAAAAGTAAGGATATTTGTGAGGGATTCAAGAGTAGAAGAAAGATTAAGGATCCATGAGGGATCATAAGAGAGAGAGAGAGATAGAGAGAGATAGATAAAGAGAAGTAAGACCGAGTGATAGTATCCAACATTGATCATGGGTTGTTATTACCCTTCGAGTATGATATGAGATGTTACCTTTGGGTCTAGATGAGAATACAATATTGATGCATTAGAGAAGAGAATAATCATAGAAGAGATAACACATATAAGAGATAGAAGAGAGAAGAGATAAAGTGGAGAAGAGATAAAGTATAGAAGAGAAGATAGAGTATGTGTAGAGCATGATGGGAGCTTGAGAAGAGGCTAAGAAAGAGTAAGGTATGATAAGAGAAGAGTATGGGAAACAAAGTAGATCAAAGAGAAAGAGATGGATGAGATGAGAAAGAGTAGAAAGAAAGATTAATGAAGAAAGCTAGAATATATAGATGAAACAAGAAAGGAGCACAAGGACCTAGACTAGTTTGTTTATTCCTTGTTCATCACTTAATATATTGGATTTTATTATAAATTCATGACTAAACCTAGGATTCAAAGTGTTTTAATTTTAGTAGAATTCTGCATTTGTAGATACAACTCTAATAATTCCCTTAGATTAGATGTTGGGAAACACGTGTCGTTACAATCAACACTGCTCATCTCCTCATTCGTATATGCTGTTGTGTGCTTTTAATTTAAAAACCCTAAATCCTTTGTTGATTTCGAATTAAACATTTTCAGTCCCTGATTCTTCCTTCCTGATTTTCCCTGATTATTTTTTCTTGACAAGCCTTCTTCCTTGTTCTACAAATCCTTGCCATGTGGGTTTTCCGATGGAGGCTTTTGGGGGTTGTGTTGTTGCGGGTGGAGATGGAAGATGATTGTTTCTTTGTGCAAAGTGTCAACTTGTGGTGGTCTTAACTGGTAAATGTCGCTAGTTTGATGGTGGTTTGGGTATATGTTGCAGGTTTGGTGAATAAGGTGGTGGGTTGTGATTATTTTTAGCGAAACAAGTGAACTTTGAACGAGGAAGTAGGTGGGTTGAAGTGAGGGGTGGCGGTGGTGCTCTGTTTTCCGATGAGGGGTGTCGGTGGTGCTATATTTTATGGTGGTGGTGGTGACCAGGTGTTCTTCAAAAAAAAATGAAAAATAATCAAACTAATTTTTAGCAATTAAAAATATCTAAAATGTTAAAAATAAATGAAAACAAAAATGAAAAGGACATTATAGTCCTTTTATGTATCACAAGGGATCACAAATGCAAACTTAAACTAACGAGGGATGAAACCTACAACTTTTAACGACAAGAGGGATGATCCGAGTTAAATTTTGAAAATAGGGAACGTGCATTTTGGCACTTTCACGAGAGGTGATTCATGTAGTTTACTCTAAGATTAAAGAAAAAGATATTGGAATAGGTTAACCATTAGATAGATTATTTAATTATTGGTTAAAGTTTATGAAATGATATGGTGACAATAGTTTTAAGGAATAATATGATGGGTTTTATAGGTTATAATTAAAATATGTGGCGGAAAAACTTAACTCTTAAGTTCACATGAAACCTATTTGGATCTAGGTTTTCTCTATTGAAAGCAATAAAATATAGAATATCAAGAACCCTAAGAGTACTCTACTACTATCGAAAATAACAAGGATTAGGGTTTACATACCTCTTGATTATCATTATTATCACAAATAAAAAAAAAGTGGTTCCTTTCTTCTGAAGCCTTGAAAGCTAACACCAAAAGCTTGATGTCTCTAATGGTTTGTACTGAAACCCTAGCAATGGAAGACTTTATAGGAGAGAGGAGAGGGGACGATAATTTCGAATCTTCTTCTTGAAAAGTAGTGGATGAAAATATGATGCCAAAGGAACCTATTTATAGTTGATAGAAAAACCATAGAAACCCTAATTTGAAATAAAATAATATTATTTCAAATCCAGAATTATGTAGTTTTCTAATTATCCATATTATCCATATGAAATAATCTAGAAACCGTAAGGAGCCTCTAAATTTCGTCCAACCCTAAGAACTTTCTAGAATTTCTCTCTTGTTTAACTATTAAATAATTATAACTTTAGTCCTTGAACTTTTAATAAGAGAATACTTTTTCTATTTAATATATTAATCTCATAATATATTAACAAAATATTTATTTCTACTTATTAAATCATATAATAATTTCAATAAATCAACCTCTCTCTCCAAAAGTCATTCCCTTAATTACTAGTTTTGAGGGCATCCCAGAAACGACTTTATTTTAATTCAAGTATATACCAATTTAGTTATTGGCTTAGACACCTAATCCAATAGTTTCCCACTTGGATAAATCTATAACTACAATTCTAAATTAAATAACAAAGTGTGATTTCTAAAGCAACTACCAAACTCTGATCTGATCAGACATCAACCCTAAGACAAGTGATCAAATATTCCTATGTTCTTCAAGATATGGTATGGACATGAGAAATGAATTACAATCAATCTCTTGTCCAAAATTTTGTTTCCCAATTTCTTGATTTGGTAATTCAGTCCCGGCTAGGCCCAACACTATAATGTCAACACCAAATCACTGAGGGACCCAAAGATATCGATTTTACTATTAGGTCCAAATGAATGAATAAACTTTGACTTATAAGCTTGTATCTTTTACTCACCAAATCATACGTGACACCACATTTTATAACATCACGTTATTAATGTGTTTTCGCAATATCAATGCACAAACCGGTCTATAAATTACAAGTAATATATCTCTATTTTAAGAAGAAAAGATATCATCGTCTCAAAATTACTTGTGATATAATCCATGATTTAATTCTCCGAGTGTGGGTTTATCCAATGCTCATAATCCCCATTTTATAAGTACTCATGAACATTGCAACAAATCTTATTATAATGTCTAACTCCTATAGACAATCTACAATTCAATTCATGAGAGTCTTGATTCACTACTTACTTCCAAAAGTATGAATGACCATGGAACTTCAAATAATTAAATCATTTAAGAACTAAAACATGCAAAGTGAAACACAAGAATAAACATTCGAAAAGGAAGTAACTATACTTATAAATAATCTCTATTATTTAATCACCAAAATCAATTACAATTACTTTTTTATAAGTTTAAAACTATCAACTAACTATTAAAACTAATGTCATCTGTCAAATTAATGCTCCTAGAATGCTGGTAATGCTTAACCCTACTTATAGCCTTCGTGAAAGGATCTGCAAGATTATCTTCTGAAGATACCCTCTTTACCAGGATATGAACTTCTTCAACTGTATGTATGATATAATGGTACTTTCTGATGATATGCTTGGATCTACGATGATCCTTTGGTTCTTTAGTCAAAGAAACCGCTCCTTCATTATCACCATAAGGAGTATGTCATCAACATCCTGTAACAACCCAATTTTCATAAAAAAAATTTCGTTTTTGATTAACCAAAATACTTTCCATAAAGCATGAAATGCCAAATACAACTGTTTTCAAAATTCATATTGAGTACAATTTTATTTCAAATCATCAGAGTGTCCCGTGAAAACGCCAATGAGAGAGTGCACGCCGTGCCATCAAGCCCTGCCCTTTCCATTGGGCTTAGATGTACCAGAAACAAATCCACAAACTGTAAGCTAATGCTTAGTGAGTTCCCCAGAGCATATCCCATACACCATCCACATAACACATAACACATTAGCTATAAAAGCTACATATATCATATAAGCCATGCATACAACATATAAGGAAGCCATGGAAACCCTCCAGGGTCTTACACTTAGTGCCACTGAAACTCCCACATGGTCTTATTACTTTCCTTGGGAACCCCTACACCGTCTTCCTTCCATGGGAACCCCCACATGGTCTTTCTACCATGGGAACCCCACATGGTCTTTCTGCCATGGGAACCCCCATATGGTCTTCCTACCAACCAAATATTATACAAGCTAATCCTGCAAATATAATAGGATACCAAGGAAACCCTCCAAGGTCTTATACCAAATGCCACGGGAACCCCTACGTGGTCTTAGTCTGTTGCCATGGTAACCCCCAGGGGTCTTCCATGCAAATGTCATACTAACATAACACATAATCAATCGACAATCCACATATCATAAAATATGCCGACCTTGGTGCCTTAGACCCATTGGTATGGTAAGAAGACTCACCTCACGAATGCTGAACTGATACGCTAAGATCAGATATATCTCATGCATTGCTCCTCCTCAACTGCCTATAATCAAAATGTGATTAACTTGTCACAGTCCCATAAATACCCTCAAAGTCAACCCTGGTCAACAGTTAAGGTTAACAATCCATGTTGACCTTAACTCGCCGAGTGCATCCAACAACTCATCGATTTCCTCCCGTGTCCATTCCACTGAATCCCGTGGCAACTCGCTGAGTCACTTTGGTGGCTTGTTGAGTTCATTAAATGTCCAGAAAACCTAAAGTCCATTCAGACCAAAATCCGAATCCTTCACTACACCTAATCAGAACTCAAAAATGGGTAAACCCTACCCCGACTCGTTAAGTCAACTAAGGGAATCGATGAGTTCCTTTAGCCACTTTTATGTTCATCCCTTTTCAGTTGGATCTAAGGTCCCAAACTTCAGATCCAAGCTCCCCTAGTGAAGATACCACGTTAAGTTGCAAACTTTACGTGCATGCAAGGCCTAACACGGTTAAAACATCAAAACCTAGCTTCCTACAAGGTTTTAGTGCATAGAAAGGGACTAAGCTGGATAAAGTGAGTAACTTTATGGCATTGGGGACCTAGATAGGTCCAGATTTGGAACTATATCCTTGTGATAAGACCAGATCCGAGTATGACCCTATTTTGCACCCAAAAGTGACCATATCCTTCCATGAAATGAGATCTAAGAAAAAAGAGATCAAGGTGGTAACTTTTTACCTCTAAATGGATGCTCACAACTAGTAGATATTGGATCCCAAGCCTTATCCTCTCTTCAAGCTCCTTAACCTTCAAGTTTCTTCCTCAAAAGCACAAGTTTTACTCTCTAAGACTCACACACTCTCAAGGAAGCTCAAATATGAGGCTAGGGTTTCTTTCTGGGTGTAAAGACGATGAGGGACACTACAAATGAGCCATAAATACTTTCAATAGGGTATAAACCCCTAAAATTAGGGTTTCTCTCTATAGAGCCTACTCGTCGAGTCGGGGCCTTCCGATTCGTCGAGTAGGATTTAAATCTTGCATCACCTAATAGTCTTTACTCGACGACTCAGAGCTCTCCAACTCGCCGAGTCCATGCACAACCCTAAAATATTAAATAATTTAAACAATACCTAGAACAGAGTTTACAAATCTCCCCCACTTGAACTAGACTGCGTCCTCTAGTCTGTTGGCCCAAATAATTCAGTGTAGTGGTCTCGCATCTCGTCCTTCGGCTCCCATGTCCATTCAGAGCCCCTGCGATGCTGCGATTATGCATTCACCAACTTTACTTCCTTGTTTCGAAGAAACTTGGTCTTCCTACCTATGATTGTAATAGGCCTCTCAATGTAGTTCAGGCTCTCATCCACCTGAATGTCGTCCAGAAAAACAATTGTGGCCTCGTTGGTGACACGCTTCCGAAGTTGCGATACATGGAAGGTGTTGTGAATCTGGATGAGCTCATCTGATAGATCCAAACGATAGGCCCCCTTGACTACTCGGACTGAAATCCTGAATGGGCCAATATATCGCTGCCCTAGCTTACCTCTCTTCCGAAATCTGATGACTCCCTTTCGAAATCTGAGGACTCCCTTCCATGGAAACAACTTTGGTAACACATAGTCTGCCACATGGAACTCGAGATCCGATCGCTGCCGGTCAGCATAGCTCTTCTGACGGCTTTGCATGAATCATAGCTTGTCATGCAAATGCTGAATTAACCCGATCGTCTTGAGCACCACCTCGGTTCACCCCATGACCCGATGCCCTACCTCACCTCAACAAACAGGGGTCCTACACCTCAGGCCATACAACATCTCAAATGGGGATCGGTCTATACTGGCGTGGTAACTGTTGTTATATGAAAACTTTTCCAAAGGGAGGTATGTATCCCAACTCCCTCCAAAATCCAACCTTCATGCCCGAAGCATATCCTCAACTGTCTGGATCGTCCTCTCAGTCTGGCCATATGTATGGGGGCGGTATGCCATTCTAAAATACAAATGAGTGCCCATTTCCTCATGGAACGTCTTCCAGAATGTATATGTAAATTGAACATCTCTGTCAGGGACTACCGATACTTGCACCCCATGTCTAGCCACTACCTTTGGTACATAAATATCTGCTAGCTTCTCCGCAGATATACTCCGAGAGATCGGAATAAAGTGGGCATTATTTGTCAATATGTCGACGATCACCCATATAATGTCCACACCCCTCGCTATCCTCGGTAACTTCATGATGAAGTGCATAGTGATCTCTTCCCACTTCCACATGGGAATGGATAGCAGCTGAACCCTACCATGAGGCCGCTGATGCTCACCCTTAACCTTCCTGCAGGTCAAGCACCGCTCCATGAACCAAGCGATCTCCCGCTTAATGCAGGGCCACCAGTAACTCAGCCTAATGTTGCTATACGTTTTTGTAGTCTCTGGATGTATCGATAACTTGGACTTAGGTGCCTCCTCCAATATCTTATGTCTTAATCCTTGAGTCACTAGTAACCACACCCAGCCACATTTTGTCAGAAGACCTCGACTATCCCGAACAAACAAGGGATACTGACCCGAAATCCCTAGTTCTCTTTCTTCACACCCTCGACATGTGCTTATTTGATCATATCCAACAATGGAGAGATCACCGTCATCCTCAAACAAACGTTCCCAATCGGGGAACCGACAACCTTGCCGCTTAAAGCATTGGGCACAACGTAGCCTTCCTTGGGTGGTACAAGATCTCACAATCATAGTCTTTCAGCACGTCTAACCACCTTCTTTGCCTCATGTTGTGGTTCTGTTGACCCATTAAATACTTTAAACTCTTGTGATTAGTATAAATCATGCACCATACTCCATACAAGTAGTGCCTCCAAATCTTGAGGGCAAACATCACTGCCCCCAATTCTAGGTTGTGAGTGGGGTAATTTGCCTCATGAGTCTTTAACTACCTCGTGGCGTAGGCTATCACATGCCGCCTCTACATCAGTACCGCACCTAACCATGAGATCAAGGCATCATAATACACTACCAAATCATCAAGTCCCTTAGGTAGTATGAGTATCAGAACCTCACATAATCTCTGTCTCAGGGTCTTAAAAGCCAACTGCTGATCTGGGCCCCACTGAAATGTCACATTGTTTTTGGTCAAGTGGGTCAAAGGCACAACGATCTTGGAGAAATCATGGATGAATCTTCAATAGTTCCCCGCTAAACCCAAGAAGCTATGAATCTTCGATGCGTTCTTTGGTATTTCCCACCGCATCACAACCTCAACCTTGCCCAGATCCATCGAAATGCCCTCCTGGTTGATGATGTGTCTCAAAAACTGTACTTCCCGCAGCCAAAAATTGCACTTTGAGAACTTAGCATAGAGCCTTTCCATTCTCAGTGTCTCCAATACCTCCCTCAGGTGCTGCTTATGCTGCTCCCTGGTCTTAGAATAGACCACGATATCATCAATAAAAAAATATCACCGACCGATCCAGCATCAGTCTACACACGGTGTTCATGAGATCCATGAATGCCGCTGAGCATTAGTGAGTCCAAAAGGCATCACTACAAACTCATAGTGCCTATACCGATCCTGAATGCTGTCTTCGGTATATCCTCATCACGAATCCTCATCTGATGGTATCCCGACCGAAGATCAATCTTTGAAAACCAAGACGCACCCTACAGCTGATCGAACAAACCATCGATCCCCGGTAATGGATAATGTTTTTTCACCGTTAGCTTGTTTAGCTCTCGATAATCAATGCACATTCCGTGTGATCCATCTTTCTTTTTCACGAACAGGGTTGGAGCTCCCCACGGGGAACTGCTCGGATGGATAAACCCTCGGTCTAGTAGCTCCTGCAGCTGCGTAGATAGCTCCTGCATCTCGGACGGTGCCAGTCGGTATGGTGCCTTCGCTATCGGACCGACACATGACACCAAATCAATAAGAAACTCCACTTACCTCTCCGGAGGCACTACTGGTAACTCCTCGGGAAAGACATCTTGAAACTCGCGTACAACTGGCAAACTGCCCACATCTGTCATGGTCTCAACCCTCGTATCTAAGATATATGCCAGAAATCCCATATAACCTTGCTGCAAAAAGCTCCTAGCTCTCGCAACTGAGCAGAGGGTCGGTCCTTGCGAGGCCCTCTCACCATGAATAACCAGTTCTCCCCCACTTGTGGTTCAAACCCTCACCAAATGGAACTCGCAATCGATCATGGCCCCCAACCAGTCCATCCCGACAATCACCTTCAGCCCTCGCAACAGTATCGGGAAAAATCAACACGAGACCTCTCCCTAAAAACATTTAGGACACAATCCCTATACACCCTCTCCGCACTCACGGTGCGGTCGTACTCAATCTCTACCTCAAGCCGGTAATCCAAAGTTCCTGGTGCATCCTGAAACTTCTTGCTAAACGCAAGAGACACAAACGATCGGGTAGCTCCCGAATCGAACAAAATATGAGCAGGCATACCATTGACCAAAAAGGTACCTATACATAAGCACAATATACACATAAACAATGCAATAAATCTAGAGCAGGAATGTCAAAATACGTACCTGCTACAACGTCTGGTGCTGCCTGAGCCTCCTCGCTAGTCAATTAAAATGCATGGCTCTTCACCGCTTGAGTATCCGCCTTAACAGGGAGGCAATAAGTAATCCTCATTGTGGCGGGCGTAGGCGCAACCACTACTCCTCCCCCTCCCTCCAACCTCGGACAATCGGCCTTCTATGGCCAGTCTGGTTGCAGTGGAAACAAATCAAGCCCTTCTTGGGGCAATCCCTACTCATGTGGACTTATTGAACACACGTATAACATGTCGGGACCGTCCCCCGACAAACTCCACCATGAAATATCCCACACTTGGCACATCGGCCACGACCCTACTGGCCCCTACTAGATGAATTCGAGGTCTTAGGCTTTTTACCCTGACCTACTACAGCCTATGCCTGCTCAGGCCTCCGCTTGGTGCGGAAGTCCAACTCCATCATCCACCTACGAGCCTTCTCGACCATCTCATTCATGGTTTTGCACCTATGAAGCTCACAAACTCCAAGATATCATCCCTCAACATGGAATGATATCATGTCCTCCTCATGTCCACATCGGTAGCATACTATGGGATCAATAATCCTCGTTCCTGAAACTTGGCGGTGATCTCCGCCATAGTCTCAGTGGTCTGATGGAGCTCTTGAAACTCCCTCCCCAGCCACTGCACCTCAATGGCTGGTGCAAACTCCATATCAAATCACCGAACAAACTCAGCATATCTCATCTCATCCACACCGACCACTCCCACCTGACTAGTCACCTCTCCCCACCAGTCTTGAGTTCTATCTCTCAGCATACACGAAGCAAAACCTGATGGGTTTTGAGCATTCTAACACTCCTATGGTGTACATGCAACCCTATAAACCTTGGATCTATGTTTTCTCTAAAATACATGCAAATAAGAATTTCCAAGGTTTACATCCTAACTAGCATGGCATGGGGAACTTGAATCATAAAAATACTAGTAGAATGACATACCTTTTAGTAGTGGTTGATTCCTTGGAGTTTGAGAGCCTAGCACCAATAGTGTGGATGCCTCAAATGGAAATCACAAATCATAACAAACTTTGGAAAACTCTTGAGAGAATAATTCACACTCTTGAATTTGGCCACCACTCTTGTACACACACAACTAGTGTCAAATCAAGTGCCAAGGACTCCTTTATATAGTGTGGAGGATTAGGGTTACATCCATGTAAGCCCTAATACCCATGACTCTTCCTTTCCAAGGATCCATGGGTTAAAAGCTCCATGGACTCCCATGCAAGCCTAGCCCATTCCAAATGAGTATTAGCCCACACTATATAAATACAAGTGCCCATATTTAATTAGTCACCTTTTTGATCACTAAATTAATTCTAAATTAATTTATGATCAATACTAATTAAATAATATGATTTCATATTTATATATTATAACTTATAATATATTAACAAATCATAGACATATTATTCTCAAAAGGTTATCCAAATCGTTCAAGTTAAGTGCAACCCAAATTGACCATGCCAGGTCGGGTCAAGTGCATCTCAAATATTGTTATGGACTTAGACACCTTATCTAACAGTCTCCCACTTGGATAAGTCTAATAACTATATTTGTAGATATGACTTCAGGAACCAACCGACAATCGTAGCTCTCAAAACTCTGTTGAATTATGAAGCGCCATTTTTGATAAGTGATCATATAATCCTCTGTTCTAGATATCAGGTGGACAAATAGATGGAACAATGTCTTACTTATTGTACAATAGTTTGTTTCTCGATTTCTAATTTGTTTGATATAGAACTTAAGTAAATAGATCAACTTAGTTCTGACTGGGCTCGGTACATGGGTCAACACAAAATCATCGAGGGGCCTAGATATTGCTTTTAATCTAAGAAGGAACAAATAAACTTTGACTCATATGCTTGTTATACTACTTGTTGAATTCTACACAAAGGCACGTTTTATAACATCGAGTTACCAATGCGATTACGTACAATCAATGTATAATCAACTCATAGGTAACAAGTCATATCTCTAGGTTTGAAGACTTATATGATATTACCGTCTCACGATCACTCAAGATAAATTCCATGAAGTGATGCAAGTGAGCGTGGGTTTATTCCAATAGTCAGAACTTATGAGCACTCATGAAAGTTGTAGCAACCATTGCTATGTCTAAACACCTTTAGTCATCTACAAGCCCAATTCATGACAGTCTTAATTCATACCTACTTCCGACGTATGACTGACTGTGGAAGTTTGAATAACTTAGTCATTCGGAATGAATAACCTAGTTATTATGGAAGTCAAAACATGCAAAGTGAAACACAAGAATAATTGAATCCAATATAATCTCAGCACTTATGAATATAAATAAAACACCTTTTATTCATCACCATATTGATTACATATTATTCTTTTTAGATTTATCAACTTAACACTTGAATTAAAACAATAGTTATCCCATGCTCCAGGCATGTACACTATGTTTTTTCTAAACAACAATTATACCATACTCCAACTATGCAAACTTTGTTTGTCTATGATCTTTACTTTGTGAAATAGATCAATTGAACATGGTTTCAATGATGCTAATTTCACAATCCCAAATCCTTACTGTAAATGTAAGAATATCAAATTATTGTCATTTAATATAATCTGTTAGATTTTAAACTCATATGCATTGATCCTCTTGCAATGACTATGCACAAAAATTACAAAGACCTGACAACAGACATTACAAAGTATTCCAGTGGAGATCAATTCCATGGAAACGAAGTCTCACATTCAAAGTACATTCCTTTGAATATCCTTCTTGCATAAAAGTTTATAACTTTCTCATAGATTCTTAAAATCCAACTCCCAATATGGAAAACATTTTCATATTCCCATTTTGACTATCACTTCTGAATAAGAGCTACCTCTTTTCAGAATATGTTAATATGACCCTTTCCAAAATTTAGCATCATACTTCCAACTATCCATAAGAAACCAATCTTAGGTAAACCTCAGATTGTTCTCGACAATTGCTTAATCATTTCAGTCATATCCGGTTCTATTCCTTTTTCCCCTTAACTCTCTAGGCATTTTTGGAAAATTTAGAACGTATAGATATTGTAGCACGTGTGATTGATCCTATACCCAAAGCATATGGGACACGATTCATGATGTCTCACATAAAGACATGATACTAGATCAGTCTTTTGCTACAATATTTTTTATTTGCCATGTTTTCAAAAATCAACTATGAAGTGGGATGCCGTAATCATAATCGAAATTTGAGAACACTATATATATATATATATAGAATTCCCTCATGTTGAACCATTCCAACATAAAATTCATATATATATATATATATATATATATATATATATATATATATATATATATATATATATATATATATATATATATATATATATATTCTTGACTAAAGATGATTAAAATCTCAAAGTAAACTTTTAGGATTGAAATGAAGTATAATCTCTTCTCCCTTAATTATAGCAAAACAACCTTTTTCCCAACGAAACTTTTGTTTTCTATAATTAACAATACTTATCATTATGCTCCCACTAGCATAATAATTATTTAGCATAAAAATTATGCTCCCACTAGCTTTCTCATATACTCAGAAATTGACTTATATAAATCAATACTTTATTGACTTTCATCACCAAAGTTCAGACTTCTGATAAGAGATGCTTCGAAAAAACTTTATCTAAGCTTCTCAGACTCATACATCTTTCCTTAGATAGCTCACATGTATGTCTAAACAATTATGAAGAGGGATGCCATAATCATAATGTTTAGACCTGTTTGCCATTTCTCATAAGTCCATGTTAGTGTGCCGGTTAACCACACACACTCCACTAACGACTTTGAGAATGCGAATATCACAATTGCTATCTATTTAAAATCTAATTAGTGAAATTGTTTCCTCACCATCATTTTCATGAATCGGAAAGAAACCTTATGACACTTAGATTTTATGGTGTATGTGTTCCCATCCATAAGAATTTGTCACAACCATAATTACAAGACAAGGTTAGTGATAAACTCAAAATCATATGGATTGAACTTGTTCAATCTTGATTTCTTGCCTTTTGGCAGCACAAGGGCCCACCATTTCTTCCACGTTGTTATGCACACAATTGAGAACTCACAGAACTCACATACATAGTCAACTTTACTGGACTAGGCACAGAAACAAGAATTATGTCAGCACGATAGGTTACAAACCTCAAGCCGTGTGTTAGCGATAAACTATAGGTTTTTATCCGTGATTAGCTTTTGAAACCTTCAAGACCTTTAAGACTCCTATTGTCCTCTTGACATATAAGTTTCTCTTTGTCAAGAACCATTCCTTGACAACCAAACAAATATTCAAGAGTGAGTGCAGATTCTTATCAAGATAAACACTTCACACAATTGGCCTTAGTTGGTCTTTGTTTTATCCAAAACATCACAACTTACCAATTTCAAATGTACAAGAGTAGAAAATGTTTTACTCTTACATTTGAAAATTGTTATAAACCTTCTTTAGGATGTGTCACTCAAATTACAATCTTGGAGTATGACTCTAAGACTTGTTTTGGAATGAAGTATGTATCACCTTCTTGATTTAACCATTTCAATTATTCATGACTCTTCTTCTTAGCCATAAGTATGCACTAAGATGTCCCCATAGGATGAATTGTGATATGGTCTCACAATAATTAAGATGATCATAAAACATGATATTAAAGTACTCTTTTGAGAAACTTTTATCTTTCTGAAAAATTCGATTCTTCCCATTCATTTTGCCATACATCGAAACTTTTTCAATGTTTCAAAATTATACTTACCTATTAAGTATAACCATATTTACTAAAATTTAGTAAATCATGACAAATAGTCTTATCGATCTATTTGTGGTGGACTTGACCAGTGCACACGAATGTGTACTCGATCCCTTAGTCCTTCACTTGACTCACATATACATGTGAACAACGAATTAGTCTTAATTTTCCAAAGATGAAAGTTTTTCATTCATCATGCAATACAATCTGCATGATTCCAAGTTTTGGTCCAATTAAAACTTGGGTGATGAGAATCTTTCCTTATTTGGTAAATTTAGACACTACCACAGATGAAAGAATCAAATTCATTAATGCTAGAAACATACACACATTAACTTTCCATAAATGCCATTGCAAGGAGATATAAAATGAAGTAAAACAAAATTTTTATTCATTTATAAAATGAGGAAAAAACCTTTTCCTTACAATGCAACTTTAAATGGAAAACTATGCTATTACATATTTCCTAGCAATCTATCATAACTCTTAAGAAGTAGCTCTCGAATCCAATCTTCGAACCATGCGATTGAAATCCATCTTCGCGATCAGATTCAACATCCTCTTCTTTTAAGCTTCCTTCCCTTTGCTTGATCCTACAAAACATCAAAATGCAACCCAATCACATCATGTATTAAGAATCAACAATTAGGAACTTAACAGAGTTAGATAGTGGACTTACCTGAAGCAGAACCATACATTCTGACTAAAGATCTCAGGTAGTCAGGGCAGCTTCGATTCCAATGTCCCTTTCCTTGGCAATAGAAACACACAGGCTCATCTGAGCCTGCACATACAACAGTCTTAGAAATGGCCTTTCTTTTATGATCATCACTTTTGACCATGGCCAATTCCTTCCCTTTAGGAGAAGGAATCATTTCTGGGATGTCTATGTAAGCTTAGGAGGCAGACCTTCCAATCAAAGTTGCTTGACCATTACGTCAAATCATTGTTGATTCAGCAGCAATTAGCAAATAGGTAAGATCTATTAGGGTCATGTCGAGATTTGTCACATAGTAGTCTTTAACAAACTCACCATATGACTCATGAAGTGACTGAAGAACCCAGTCAATAGCCAACTTCCTTGGGAACCCGACACCCATCATCCTTAGCCTATCAATGTGTGCCTTCATCTTCAAGACATGTGTACACACTGACTTTCCATCCTTGTGTTTACTATCCAATAGGATTTGAGTGAGTTTGAACTTTTCAAGTCTTCGAGCTTGTGGGTCGAGGAGAATAATTGGAGGAGGTGGAGGAAGTGAAGTACGATGTTGTGGTACATCATCTTCAAGAGATTTGGGAAGATCATACTTGTCTGAACCAGCATCTACAATAGGAGAGATTCAAGTCAATTGATTTAAAAAATCCTTAATATAACACCCAATATGAAATATTAAGGCTAGGACCCAACACAATATTTTATAACTTGGAAGAGGGATGTTGTAATCCAAGCTATAGAATATTTGAAGGTAGGTGAATGACGATTAACCAATTTCCACAATGAAAAACAAAATAAAATTAGGTTTTTATTGGATTTGAAACTCCTAGATCTGTTGAGATTCACTGAACTTTTCAATGGCATGTTTCAATCTCGATTGTGCCCTTCAGATTTTGTGACTAGGATGCCGAGGATTACAAAACAAGGTGTGAATAACCATGAAAATTCACTTGGTACCCTTAATATTATCACCTAATCGATGTACTGTTAACCACACAAGCTCCACCGATCTATGATAAACATTAAGTCACCCTTTGGCATCCTTACTAGTCTAAGTTAGTGGGCCGGTTAACCACACACACTCCACCAACAACTTGGTAAGGTGCAAAGTGTAAATTTCATGGGTTAGCACCAAATTCACATTTTCCTAAAGTAACTAAGATTGAGATTTATAAAAGGTTTAGTTACTTTATTCCATCATTATACTTTTAATGATAATTATAGTCCTTGTCCTACCCATTCGACTAACAACCCTCCACCAGTCCAGGAAGCGGTGGGTGAGAGTGGACACCCATTAAGTTGTCATTTTATAGGCAATAACCTTATACCCCCCTTATAAACCAGCTTCGTGAATGAGGCCTACTAGCGGTAAGACTAACTTGCTCTTATATATATATATATATATATATATATTATTATTATTATTAACGTCTAATACTATAAAGTATAAGGGTTGCATTTTAACTTTTAAAACTCTAAGGGTTGGAACTAAAGTGTGTGTGAGACTTTACAAATTCCAAAACTTAAGGGCAAGTTTTGAACAATTCAAAAACTTTTGGATTTTCATAATTTATGAGTTTAATGAAGGTTTAAAAAACTTTTAATGAAGAGACTCTTGGACATCCATACCTTGAGGACAAGTTATGGAGTCCATAAAACTATTTATGATGAAAAAGACTCTTCAACATATGTAACCTATGGTTTTTAATGGACTTTAAAAGAAAAGACTTTTGGTAATCCATAACTTGAGGAGAAATTATAGATTCCATTAAAACACATCAAGATCAAGAATTAACTAACAAACAATTTGCAAATAATTCCTATGATCTAACAAAACTCATAAGTTCATGAATATCCATATCAACAATTTTAAGAACCATATGAACACACACAAAACTTAAAATTTTGGTAATAGCCTTTGAAATTGGATTAGCATAGTCATTCCAACATCAAAAACATGTTTTATAAGACCAAAACAATTTAGTGTAATGATTCTAGTCCAATTCCAGTTTAAAAACTCGAAAAACTACACTCTGGGCCTCCTACGCGTCGAGTGCATCAACCTACTCAATGAGTAAGATGAAGATTTGCTTGGACTCGTCGATTCCCCCTATGGAGTCAGCGAGTCCACTGTCCACACAACAAGATTTTTCGATTTTTCAAGAGTTTTCATCAAGTATTCAAGATTACAAACCTTGGTTGTGATACCACTGATGGGTTTTAAGCATTCTAACACTCCTATGGTGTACATGAACCCCTATAAACCTTGGATCTATGTTTTCTCTAAAATACATGAAAATAAGAATTTCCATGGTTTACATCCTAACTAGCATGGGATGGGGAACTTGAATTATAAAAATACTAGTAGGATGACATACCTGTTAGTAGTGGTTGATTCCTTGGAGTTTGAGAGCCTAGCACCAATTGTGTGGATGCCTCAAATGGAAATCACAAATCACCAGAAACTTGGTAAAACTCTTGAGAGAATAATGCACACTCTTGAATTTGGCCACCACTCTTGTACACACACAACTAGTGTCAAATCAAGTGCCAAGGAATCCTCTATATAGTGTGGAAGATTAGGGTTACATCCATGTAATCCCTAATACCCATGACTCTTCCTTTCCAAGGATCCATGGGTTAAAAGCTCCATGGATCATCCATGGACTCCCATGCAAGCCTAGCCCATTCCAAATGAGTATTAGCCCACACCATATAAATACAATATCCCATATTTAATTTGTCACCTTTTTGATCACTAAAATAATTCTAAATTAATTTATGATTAATACTAATTAAATAATATGATTTCATATTAATATATTATAACTTACAATATATTAACAAATCATAAACATATTATTCTCAAAAGGTTATCCAAATCGTTCGGGTGAAGTGCAACCCAAATGGACAATGTCTGGTCGGGTCAAGTGCATCTCAAATATTGTTATGGACTTAGACACCTTATCCAACAAAACCCACCTTTGTTGCATCAGGGCAAGAACTCGTGCGCTGGGCGTTCTTTATGTCCGCCACCCAACGTCGGCTACAATGGGGTCCCTGACCCCGAAAAACTCCGGTACCCCGCACGCCTTGAACTCCCGGAACGAAGGAGTTTGGGCCCCGACCTGGCCCATAACAATCTCGGCTCAGAATGCCCCGAGCCTCTCCTCCATGATCTCCATCATACCCTCCTTGATCGTCCTAAAGATAACCGGGGTAGCGTCAAGGATGTCCCAGGTAACCTCTACTGCAATAAGCTTACACATCCTCTCGTTAATAGCCTCGGTAGTGTCACCGGACCCAACACCGGATCCAGATCCCGATCTTGGACCCCCTGCTCCAAATCGTGTCACCACCATACTGAACTGCAATGCCAAAAATCATAATGATCAGGATGCCTAAATAGGGTATCTTTCCACACCGCTCCTTCTTAGAGATTTTAGATCTAACATTGGTTCGGGTACATGTTGACCTCAACTCGCCCAGTGCATCTAGCAACTCATTGAGTTCCTTTCGAGTCCATTCTACTGAATCTCGAGTCAACTCGCCGAGTCACCTTAGTGAGTCGTCGAGTTCATCAAATATCCAGAAAACCTACACTCCATTCAGATCAAAACCCCAATCCTTCACTACACTCAATCAGAACACAAAAACGGGTAAACCTTACCTGACTCGTCGAGTCAACTAAGGGACTCAATGAGTTCCTTCAGCCACTTTTATGTTCATCCCTTTTTAGTGGGATCTAAGGTGCTAAACTTCAGATCCAATCTCCCCTAGTGCAGATACCATGTAAAGTTGGAAAGTTTACATGCATGTAACGCCTAACACGACTAAAACATCAAAACTAAGCTTCATACAAGGTTTTAGTGCATGGAAAGGGTCTAAGCTGGATAAAGTGAGCAACTTTATGGCATTGGGGACCTAGATAGGTCAGATCTGGAACCATATCCTTGTGATAAGTCCAGATCCGAGTATGATCCTATTTTGCACCCAAAAGTGACCATATCCTCCCATGAAATGAGATCTAAGCAAAAAGAGATCAAGGTGGTAACTTTTTACCTCTAATTGGATTCTCACAACCAGTAGATGTTGGATCCCAAGCCTTCTCCTCTCTTTAAGATCTTCAACCTTCAAATGTCTTCCTCAAAAGCACAAGTTTTACTCTCTAAGACGCACACACTCTCAAGGAAGCTCAAATATGCTGCTTGGGTTTCTTTCTGGGCTGTAAAGACAATGAGGGAGGCTACAAATGAGTCACAGATCCTTTAAATAGGGTACAAACCCTTGAAAATTAAGGTTTCTATCTACAGAGCCTACTCATCGAGTCGGAGCCTTCCGACTCGTCTAGTAGGGTTTAAATCCTGCATCACCTAATAGTCTCTACTCGACGAGTTAGAGCTCTCCAACTCACTGAGTCCATGTACAAACCCTAAAATATTAAATAATTTAAACAATACCTGGAATAGACGTTACACATACCATACTAGGAAAGTTACTATACTCCCACTAGCTTTGATATACACATATGACTCATCCTTACTACTAGAGAAACCAAATTCTTTGACTTACTCATGGAAGCAAAGATTACAACTATGAGACACTTGTTTTAATCCATAAATGGATTTCTAAACCTTACACACTCTATTAGGAAACTTTTCATGTTCAAAACCCTCTGGCTGACTCATGTAAACATCCTCAGCCAAATTCCCATTTTGGAAAGCAGTTTTGATATCCATCTGCCATATCTCATAATCATCAAAGGGAACTATGGCAAACATTATCCTGATAGACTTTATTTTAGCTAGTGGTGAGAAGGTCTCATCATAGTCAATCCCTTGGGTTTGAGTAAAGCCTTTCCCAACCAGTCGTGCCTTGAAAGTGTGTACCTTTCCATCCATGTCGATATTCTTCATGAAGATGTATTTGTACCCAACTATCTTTCGACCTGGTACACGATCAACTAAATTCCAAATTCGGTTATCATACATGGACTTGATCTTGCTGTCCACTGCCTCTTTCCACTTAGAAACCTTAGGGCATGCCATTGTTTCCTTGTAGTTAACTGGTTCATCCAAATTTACCAGTGTACGATTACTGATAAAGTGCCACCATCTATAGTTATATGAAAACCATAGAACTCAGGGGATATGCTAACTCTACTAGAATGTCGAAGAGGTAATGAATTGTTCATTGGCTTAACAAGAGTCTCATACACTGGTTGAGAGATAATGACTTCTAAGGTTCCTTCATTGGGCGACTCCTAAATTTCTTCAAGGTCAATTGTACTCCGACTGTCCTTCATTGGTTTACATACCTCTTGATTATTATCGCAAATAACCAAAGTAGTTCCTTTCTTTTGAAGCCTTGAAAGCTAACACCAAAAGCTTAATGTCTCTAATGGGATGTACCCAAACCCTAGCAATGGAATACTTGAAGGAGGGAGGAGAGAGGATGGTTATTTAGATATTCTTCTTGAAAAATAGTGGACAAAAATATGATGCCAAAGAACCGTGTTTATAGCCGATAGGAAAACCATAAAAACCCTAATATGAAATAAAATAATATCATTTCAAATCCGAAATTATGTAGTTTCCTGATTATCCATATTATCCATATGGAATAATATAGAAACCCCAAGGAGCCTCCAAATTTCGGCTAACCCTAGGAACTTTCTAGAATTCCTTCCGTGTTCAACTATTAAACAATTACAACTTTAGTCCTTGTATTTTTAATTAATCAAATTAATCACAAAATTAATTCTAATAATTTCTGATTAATTATTAATCAAATAATAATATTTATAATTAATATACTAATCTCATAATATATTAACAAACTATTTATTTCTATTTATTAATCATATAATAAATCAATGAATTAACCTCTTTTTCTAAAACTCATTCCGTCAATTAGTAGTTTTAAGACAACCTAATAAAGGTTTTGCTTTTAGTTCAAGTATATATATCAATTTAGTTATTGACTTAGACACTTAATCTAACATAATATAAATGATTGATGATGCTTTAAATATAGATCAACATCACCTTTTAACTACGGTCCTTTCTTGTACACATAATATATAGCCTTTATTGGCACACCATATACTTTTGTGTGTGACTTATGCATTACATTTGCTTGCTTAGTACAACTTTTGCATTATTCATGTCCTTTATTGAATTTTATACAACCATTAAAGCATATAATGCCATGCTTTGAAAAAAAATCAAATCCTTTTCCTTTAGCCATGTAGATCCCACATGAAGACTATGTTTCACAATTACCATCTGTTGATATCAATGCAGTACACCTATAGAACTGGAACCTTTTTTTATTATTATTATACTTCTTCTTAAAAAAATTTGGCAATGTAGCCGATGTAGAGGGTTTTAGTGGGGTGCATACACCCCACTTAACATGTATTTTTACATATATTTTATATAGAAAGGTCATAATTAAAATTCATTTT
The DNA here is from genome assembly GCF_052625555.1 of Lactuca saligna. Classification (NCBI taxonomy): domain Eukaryota; kingdom Viridiplantae; phylum Streptophyta; class Magnoliopsida; order Asterales; family Asteraceae; genus Lactuca; species Lactuca saligna. The sequence continues at coordinate 59,635,656 of NC_136419.1, read as the reverse complement.
CAATTAATGCCCCCATACTAATAATCGTTGTACACTATACACCCCAATTACAATAATCTCTGGATCCGCCATGAAACATATTATACAATTTTAACCACTCTTTTTTTTTTTCATGCCTTACATATATCAAATGCAAAGAATGACTTTGCCTATTATATCGTCTCATGCATAAAAATTTCCATCCATAAGAATGCGTCAAACCAGTGAGAATTATACTATCTTCAAAAATCTGTAACTTCATTAGGATCATCCAGGGCCGATCCAGACTGTAGGCAACCCGGATGACCGCCCAGTGCTCAGATCTCCAAGGGGCCCAAAAATTATGGGCTATGTAATGTATATATATATATATATATATAAAAATTATTTCCTAAATAATTTTTAGGGTCTAAAGTTGGTTCAAACTCAAACTAGCTTCAAAGATAAACAATTTGGTTTGCTTGTTATTGCTAATTAAACGTGTTTATAGTGATGAATAAATGATATAGTTTTTTTGAATCTTTATTATATTTGTGTTTAATAGACTTTTTTTTTCTTTTCGCCCCAGACCCATATACGTTTGGACCGGCCCAGGGATCATCATTATTTTTTTTTGTTCCATATGAACATATATGGTTCTAATTAGGTTGATATTCACCCATCCAATCACCATTAAAATGAATTCACACAAAGATCTTTTCACTCGGCCTCATACACCACACATTGGGCAAACTTGTCTTCACAAAGAGCAAACAAGTCTTAATCAATCACTGTTATAATTAATCCAGCCGAATCCATGAACCTTATTCCTCTTGTCTCTACAAAAAGGAGGTTCTATTCACAAACTTTGTATAACATAACAACATCAACCAAGGATGAAGAACCTAGTGTGCTCTAATACAACATGTTAGAAACACATCACAAAACAACACACGAATATGAATTAGACCATATAATATATACCCACTTCTATTTTACATATAATATTCATGAATTAGACAATATAATTAAACACTTGAACTCGAGCCTTGCACCGTTTATTATGGTACCATGACAAAGATGACTTCTTACATAGAATATTTTGCCCACGGGGTTCTCATTCAAAAGGTAAACAAAGAAATTGACAATCCACAAATTGGACTCAACCCGGAATGAAATTGTACTAAAATGCAATAAACGTGATTATATGATTGGTATTACAAGAAAATGTGTTATTTACTTATTAAGGAATAAGGAGAAAAGGGAACATCTCACCAAGGAAAAACATCAAGCTCTGTCAATTGATCAAAGATGTACAACCAAGAAGGAGATAATTCTGATTCAAGGCGCAATCATTTTTTTTTAATAATTCCTTCAACCTCAATAACTTGACGCTTCAAGTGTTTTGAAATCCGTAGGCACTAGTAACAACTCGGTCTTTCTTTGAACAGTGGCTCCAAAGCTCTCAGTCATATCCAAGTCTTCAAAAGTTTTGCCATTCGGGAGCTTCCAGTTGAAGTAGTAAAGTATATGAGCCAAAGGAAGTTCCACGTTGGCTAAACCAAGGGCAGCTCCAGGACACATTCTCCTTCCTGCACCAAACGGGAGATACTCGTACTCTGAACCCATTACAGTGATGGAGCTCTTTTCGAATCTCTCTGGCATGAAAGTTTCAGCATCTTTCCAGTATTCAGGATCCCTGTTGATGGCAAACACATTGACAATAAGTTTTGTCTTGCTTGGTATGTCGTATCCCCCCAACACACATGGTTCCCTACACTCTCTAGGCATAACCAACGGTAGTGGTGGGTGCAACCTCAATGTTTCTTTGATCACTAGCTTTAGGTAGTTTAGTTCTTGTATATCTTCCTCTTGGATCCTTTCCTTTCCATTTAGTGCTTGCCTTAGTTCTGCTTGAACTTTCTCCATCGCTCTTGGACACCTTATCAATTCCGAGATTGCCCATTCAATTGTGGCTGATGATGTATCTGTGCCAGCTCCAAACATATCCTGCATCATTTGATTCAAATTGTGAGTCTTCAAGAGAAGTAGTGTGCAACAAGCCAACAATCAAATTTATCGATAGGCATAAGCAGATACTTACCAAGATGACTGCTTTGACATTGTCAGCTGTCAACGGAAACTCAGCGCTTTCTTTCAGTCTTAACAGAACATCAAGTAGAGTCTCCTGTGATGAGCTTGTACGATTTCCAGGGTGCTCGGCGATGATATTGTTGATCAAATTGTCAAGCTTATTGTGTATGTTGGTTAACTTACCTCTCTTCCCTGAAAGGTGGTGAAGCAACGTTTTAGAAGGAAAGATATCCGCCACATCAAAACCTCCAGTCAACCTTAGTATTTCTTTAACTAATTCGGTAAATTTCCTTTGGTCTTTGATTCCTTTACCAAACGCTGCCCTACTAAGTATGGTAGCAATCATCTTGAAAATGTTTTCTGAAAGATTGATTGGTGATCCCTGCCCAGTGGATCGTATATGCTTAACCAGATTCCAACACTCCTCCTCACGAAGGGATTGAAAGGACTTCACTTTCTTGTTACTCAAAAGCTCCAAGGTGCAAAGCTTTCGCAACTGCCTCCAGTATTCACCATAGGGAGCAAGGACAATATCGGTATTGTGGTATGCAACAATCTCACCAGTTAAAGTCTCCGGTCTGTTTGCAAAAGTAATATCATACGTTGTTAGAACCTCTTTTGCCCAACGTGGGGATGAAACAACGATCGTGGACACTTCTCCAAGTTGTAGATGCATGAGAGATCCATGCTTCCTTGCTAACTCCATGACACCACGATGCGGCATCGTACCTATAAAAGGATGGTTTTATCATCAGCAAAAGTAAAGTTCTATGCAAAAAAATATGAGATTAAAATGTTAAGGATTCATAGCAAAGATTTAAGCAAGATTACATACCTATCAAATGGTGCATATGTCCGATTATTGGTAGTCTCCATGGCTCTGGGAGCAGGTTTTTCTTTGATTTGGGACGTGTTGCTAGCTTGAAGAGGATGAAGATGATAGCGGCTAGGCCAAGGGTAGTGGTGACAGAAATCTCCATTGCTTGAAATGGAGAAACTAAAGTTAATGAGGTCTGGAATGATTTTGAGGTAATAAACGGCGACGTTCTTATATAGATATTTTTATGACAGTGGATTCGTGGTTCTTAACAGCCACAAAAATAGACCGGCTATGGTGGACTACCATGGCTTGTTTACTAATATATTTTACATACCATAGTTGACTTGCTAGTTAGCCTGTGAATTGTTATTTAATCGTGTATTTGCCACAAATTCCATAAACTGTCGTCCCTTTTTGAAGGTTATACTATTTTTATATTAAAATTTTACGAAACCAAAACTAAAATTTACAGAAATTTTTTATTACCCGTCAAAAAGGAAATAATGCTAATATTGTAGCATACAGTTTTTATTAATTAATTTTAATTTAAATAATAATATAGTTGCATATGACTTCAAAACCTTGAGTTTATTTATATGGTTTTTGTTTCGAGATAATATTCTTTGTAATAAATCAAAATCTTTTTTGTATATGTTATTCTTTCATTTTGATCTTTTTTGTTATTCTTTCATTCATTTGGACAGATAATATTTTATATGATTTTTAAATAAATGTTTTTTCATTTGTTATTTTTCTTAATTTTTATATTTTCTTAATTAAAACATCACGTTTAAACCCCATTTATTAATTGATTTAATTGAAAATAATCAATAAAGTATAGTATTACTATTAATATATTATATTTAATATGCTTTTTTTTTAATTTTAAATTTCAATCTAAAATTTAAAATTTAAATAAATTTTATTTAAACTTTTATATTTAATTTTCTGTTTTACTAACCCGTATGATATACGAGTTTCACATTTAGTTTCTATAATCACACAAAAATTATTAGGGGGTTGTTTAGGACATATGAACACCTTGAATTGGTCAACATTTTAGACGTTTGGTTCAGCCACATTTAAATCGGTCGGCATTTTGGTACAACTAGTATTTAAAAGATTTGTGATTGAATCAAAACCATCAAAACTTCTTCCGAACGATTAAATAACATAATGAAGATATGCTCATATGGTTGCGTGAGCCATGAGGCGTGAAACATACCTCATACTAAATAGTCTAACTTACATATATCATTTTATTTTTTCCTTTTCATTGCGAAAAAATAATTATTAGATTTCTTATTAATGAAATTTATGTTTAACTAGTTGCAAGTCACACATATTTTAATCATGTATATTTGTTTCTTTTTATTAGGATCTAGATTAACCTAAAATTGTTTGATTTAATAAAGCTAAAAGTATGGATGGAAATGATAAGATCGAAAATATTATTATGGAAATTTTCCATCGCCATCCTCATCTCTGTTTCAAGTAAAGTTTTTTTTTATTTTTTTTTATTTTTTATTTTTTTTATTTTTAATTATATATATTTTTTATTTTTAACTCCACTTAGGTTTTCGTTTTGGGTTAGGATTCATTTCAATTTAGGTAATTGAATAGCTATATTTCTGCTTCCTCATCGCATATTTCCATCATGTATATTTGTCTCTTTTTATTAGGATCTAGATGAAGCTAAATATATGCATTCGGACAAGTCCTTCGACTTGTTTTTTCAAAAGTCTTCTCTACTAATAAAACAGTACTGAAAACGCCACTTGGCAGTCCCTTAACCTCTCCACCTTACGTTTTCCCGCTCATATATTATAAGTGAAGTTCCCACTTTGCCCTTCTGTTCGAAAACATTTTCTACATCAGCAAACATGAATTATGAATAAGTAAATAATAAGTAAATAAGTAAATATGTAAATCAGGAAGTAAATCAGGAAATTTAAAATTGATTTCTGTCGAATATGCAATATCCATCCCAAAAAATCAGCTAATCAATTTAAATTCCATTATCAGCTAATCAATTTAAATTCCATATAGTGTCAATCCCTAAAAATCAGGCAATCAGTTTACGCATAGATGATATATTTCAATACAACTTGAGAAGTCAATACGATTCCTGTTAACGTGATTTATTCAATACGATTTCAGAGATCACATATTCATCGTTAGGTTACATTTCAGAGGTGACATATTCATCATCAGGTCAGCAAAACTACACTGTTCTTTACCTTTTCTGTTTCATCAGTTTTATATTTTGTTTTTTTCCCTGTTATGTATAAGAGAAAAGTTTTTGATACATATGTTTACAAGTAAAAAAACATCGATTCTTTAGTGTAAAAGATAAAAATCGCATAATCATGTTCACAAGTACAAAAAACATTGATTCTTTAGTGTAAAAAAAGGGAAACACGTGTTATATTTTATAAAAAAAATGATCTTAATGTTATGTTAACATCATGTGAAAAGTAGATGTCAGTAGTTTTCTATTCAAGTTTTAAAATCATCAGTTTTCTCACAAATACTTTAATAATAATCAAAATCAGTTTTCTCACAAATACTTTAAGAATACAGACAGGTAGGTAATTAGAACAAATATATGTTTTCTTTATACATTATTAGTAAAATGGCAATTTACTTTCTTTTTGGCGAATTTTTTTATAATCTAAACAATAAATTTTAGAGTTCAAATAACTGTTTCCCCTTACTTACCCTAATTAAGCTAAACACATGATAACAATGGATTTTTGTATCCATCAAAATCAAATAAAATGGCAATGTACTTTCTTTTTGGCTATTTGAATTTTTTTTAAGTAAATATGTAAATCAGGAAGTAAATGGCAATGTACTTTCTTTTTGGCTATTTGAATTTTTTTTAATCTAAACAATAAATTTTAAAGTTCAATTAACTGTTTCCCCTTACTTACCCCTAATTAAGTTAAACACATGATAACAATGGATTTTTGTATCCATCAAAATCAAATAAAATGGCAATCTACTACCTTTTTGGTTGATGTATGTATTTTTACTTTTTCTTTTTCAATGTTTGCTTTTTTTTTTTTATATAATTTTGTTTTTATTTTCATTGCAGATTATAAGTGTCAATTAAATACCAATGTACTTTCTTCTTGACTGTTTGATTGTTTTTTTCTGTGTGCTGATTATAATTGTCTAATTTAATGTAATTTTTTTTTTAACTTGCAAGGTACAATGGAACATATTACTCCTATAAAGGAAATTGACTCAATCAAGGACGATTTCACAATTAAAGTTCGGATCATACGTCTTTGGACTCAAAAGTCAAGATTTGATGCGAACGACACATACTCGATAGAAATGATTTTGATGGATGAGGAGGTATAAGATGCATGTATTCAATTATTATTTTTATAAAAAATTATTCATACTCATAAGCAATTATATTTAAATATTTATTATTTCATTTATTTTAGGGAAGGAAAATTCATGCATCATGTGTGAAGAAATGGTTTCCTAAATTCAAGCGCTATTTAAAAGAGGATAGTTCAATTTACGTCAAGAAACCTAACGTCGCACCAAATACTTCAAAATTTAAGTTTGCTCATCCAGAATCAAAACTAAATTTTTATCACGATACAATTGTAAAAGATTGTGAAAGCTTTTCTGGATCTGCACATGGCTTTCATTTTGTTGACTTCAATACTATCGTTTCTAACAACATCCTGGAGTCAAACTCTTTTGGTTGGTTTATTTAATATTAACTTTTGCTATATAACATCCTAAATTCTTTCTTCGTATTACAATTTGATATTTTATATTAAATTATATTTCCTTGCTTTTGTAGATATTATTGGACACATTTTTGAGTATGGACATATGGATACCTCAGAACAAGATAAATCAAAACACAAGATGCTCTTGCATCTTCAAGATATAGAGTATTCACCATTATTACAAACAAGTAATATAGCTTCATTTATATTATTTACAATATTTGTTTATTATTTCAGGGATACTAAGCTTAAGATAACTTTGTGGGGTCATAATGCATACTACATGCATGATTTTCTTGCTAACAATAACAGCCTTGCTCCAGTTGTTGTTATTGTTCAATTTGCCAGGGTGAAGTTTATTAATGGTTTGTAACTATTTTTAACAAGCATAATCTAATATATATATATATATATATATATATATATATATATATATATATATATATATATATATATATATATATTATTGAATAATCAAATTTATTCTGGCAGGTCGTCCTTTTTCATCCACCTACTTTGATGTTAGTAGGGTTTTCATAAACAATGATATCGATGAAATTACAATCTACAAAAACAAGTATTTTCATTTAGAATTTCCTATGTATTATCAGATTTATTTATTTCATACTATAATAAATTTAAATCATTTCTTTGTTGTAAATGAACAGATTGGTCTCTGAAAATGGACAACAACTGTCATCAAGTGGAATTAAAATGATTGCATCAAAACAAGACACAGAACATGATGACTTTCTGAAAAATCATTTGTTTTCTAACATTGAAGACTTGTTTGAACCTTTGGAGGTACTTTACATTATTTTTAAAATTGTTAGTTTAATGCACTTATGTTTTTAAATTTTAAATGTTTTTTCATATTTAGAGTATATTGTTATAACTAAACTAAAATACACTTTCGCAAAATAACATTTATTAACAATGAGCATTATTTTAATATCCAGGAAAAGACAGTCATTATTGTTGGTACTGTTAAGGGAATACATCAAAATATACGTTGGTATTACCTTGCTTGTAGCAACTGCAAAAAGTCAGCAAAAGAAAAAGAGTCTTCAACTGATAAGGTTGATGGTTCTCATGAAGTGGCCGAAATCGTTACTTATGAATGTGCTAATCTTAAATGCAAAAATATCAAAATTTCGGTTATTCCAAGGTATTAGATATTAATTTTATATAATAATAATATATGTTTATCATAATTGTCTAATATAATATAATTTTATACTTTATTTAGATTTAAAATCCCACTTCGGATTCAAGACAACACAGGAACATTGACTTTAACTTTATTTGACCAAGAAGCAAAGAAGTTGTTCAAATACACAGCTAAAGAGTTGTATGATAAAAACAAGAAGGTATTATTTTATATTTTAACTTGGCATCAGTTTGGATTTTTTTCAAAAGGTGTTTACAATTGTGTTGGCCTAAAACTTGGCATTATATATTTTACATACAAATTTTCTAATGATATTTATTTACATTTTAGCTTGGCAACAATTTGGAATTGTATCCAATGGAGTTGAAAGTTGTGTTGGGCAGAAAGTTGGCAATTAAGATTGATATCACACGTTACAATGTCGATAATAAAAGTAATCTTTATGGGATATCAAGATTAACCGAGAATGCAGACATAATTGATGAATTGGAAAAAAATAATCTTACTCCACAGGTTTTTTTCAACAATTATATTTTGTTTTTTAACACATTGACCCAACAATATCTGACTCAATATCATTTGTTTTCATCTTGTGATGCAGCCTGCTAATTCTGATTCATTCTTGATTGGTTATTCAGATGTTGGTTCTCATGACACCAAAGTTCTCAAGGTTTTAGTTTTTAAAATATATTTCTCAAATATTTTGTTTTAATTTATAACAACTAACTAAATATTTTTTTAGGATTCTTTTTCACAGACCGTTGAAAATTTAACTCCATGTGCTAGGGACAAGTCAACTGCAACAAGTCCTATAAAATTCATTTCTACACCAATTGAGTTGAAAAGAAACCTTGCTACATGCATAGATATTGATGAAATGGAGAATTTGTCTACTTCTAAAAATCCAAGACTGTCACCACCAGATGAACAACCAACTCCTCTTTTGGTACCCAAGAAAGAAAAGTAAATGCATTTTACTTCGACAAACAATCTTACTTCGTGTTTAATTTTGATTTCGCATCATAGACTCCTAAGACGTTTACGTTTTTATCTTTCTTGGTTTTGAATGTTTTTTTTTGGGATTTCATGGTTGTCATTTTTGTTTCTTGAAAGTACATTCGGACCATTGGGTTTTTTTGTAGTCCTATAATTTGGTTTGCCATGTTATTTTGTTTTTCCTACAACTTATTTTAAACTACATTGCTTTATTCCCACAAAATCTTGAAGAATTACATTCATATGTGTAATTATGCAGTTACTTATATGTTTCATTTTACATATCAATTTATTTGACATACCACTTTATTTTACCTAAATGTACTTCTGTATTTACACTATCTCTGTAATTAACTAACTTATTTACCCCTAATCAACTTAAACACATAATAACACGTGAACTGCATTTGACTCCAATATTGAACAAATCACATTTCACAGTCCTTCTTGACTTCGCATTTTTCTTCACGAATCGTCCCTCAATCAATAACCCAATTAACCCAATTGCTAATCGAAAATCAAAACTTATCTGTTTTCATATGCGAACCCAACTGATTGGCTTTTCAAAATCAAATTCGCAACTCCAAATCGTTCGATTATTCGTCCCAATTCCAAATAACAGATCCTTCGTATGATTCATTTAATAACCAAGGCTTCTTTTACTTCAAAATGACCATATTGCCCCTAACTTGATAAGTATTTCATATATCGCAATTAACAATTAAGACAAATCAATCAATCAATCAATTTGTATAAGAAAAATGCGAAATTCTTAGCTTTCTTCCCCAATTCACATTCTACTGTAAAATTCACATTCTTCATTCACCCTCTTTCTTCGCATGTTCCAGTCATTTTTTTTTAGTTCATTCGCATTTAAGTTGTTTGTCTCACCAAATACGAAATGAATATTAACCATAATCACCTTCGTATCTTTAACCCCAATCCATACAACCTCATATGCGAAACCCAATTTTGATTTGTATTACCAAATGCGAACATTTTTGCTTTTACACGTGAACTGCATTTGACTCCAATATTGAACAAATCACATTTCACAGTCCTTCTTGACTTTGCATTTTTCTTCACGAATCGTCCCTCAATCAATAAACCAATTAACCCAATTGCTAATCCAAAATCAAAACTTCTGTTTTATATGCGAACCCAACTGATTGGCTTTTCAAAATCAAATTCGCAACTCCAAATGGTTCGATTATTCGCCCCAATTCCAAAATCAAATAACAGATCCTTCGTATGATTCATTTAATAACCAAGGCTTCTTTTACTTCAAAATGACCATATTGCCCCTAACTTGATAAGTATTTCATATATCGCAATTAACAATTAAGACAAATCAATCAATCAATCAATTTGTATAAGAAAAATGCGAAATTCTTAGCTTTCTTCCCCAATTCGCATTCTACTGTAAAATTCACATTCTTCATTCACCCTCTTTCTTCGCATGTTCCAGTCATTTTTTTTTAGTTCATTCGCATTTGAGTTGTTTGTCTCACCAAATACGAAATGAATATTAACCATAATCACCTTCGTATCTTTAACCCCAATCCATACAACCTCATATGCGAAACCCAATTTTGATTTGTATTACCAAATGCGAACATTTTTGCTTTTACACGTGAACTGCATTTGACTCCAATATTGAACAAATCACATTTCACAGTCCTTCTTGACTTCGCATTTTTCTTCACGAATCGTCCCTCAATCAATAAACCAATTAACCCAATTGCTAATCCAAAATCAAAACTTCTGTTTTATATGCGAACCCAACTGATTGGCTTTTCAAAATCAAATTCGCAACTCCAAATGGTTCGATTATTCGCCCTAATTCCAAAATCAAATAACAGATCCTTCGTATGATTCATTTAATAACCAAGGCTTATTTTACTTCAAAATGACGATATTGCCCCTAAATTGATAAGTATTTCATATATCGCAATTAACAATTAAGACAAATCAATCAATCAATCAATTTGTATAATAAAAATGCGAAATTCTTAGCTTTCTTCCCCAATTCGCATTCTACTGTAAAATTCACATTCTTCATTCACCCTCTTTCTTCGCATGTTCCAGTCATTTTTTTTTAGTTCATTCGCATTTGAGTTGTTTGTCTCACCAAATACGAAATGAATATTAACCATAATCACCTTCGCATCTTTAACCCCAATCCATACAACCTCATATGCGAAACCCAATTTTGACTTGTATTACCAAATGCGAACATTTTTGCTTTTACACGTGAACTGCATTTGACTCCAATAATGAATATTAACCATAATCACCTTCGCATCTTTATGTTGATTATTTTAAACATGGAACATTTATGTCTATTATTTATAATAACTATTATTTTTGTCACGATAAATATGTTATTTTTAATAAATAATCAATAACCAATTGTAAACAAAATTTATATCTTTGATTCTCTAAAATTAATTCATACATTTTTGTAATGGTTGCAACATATTTACTTATCTTCTGTAAATAACCTATATTCAACCAACTATTTCCTAATATTCTATACTCCTTTTTTAGATGAAATTTGAATATTAAACTAATTTTTAGTTGTAATCTTTTAAATTCCAAAAAATCAGGAAGAAAATTATATCTAATAAAGATCCAACAACAATAAAATCATATAATCGTAATCTTTTTCCAATATTCAAGCATATAACTTTAACTCAAAACGTGAAATCCAAAATTTTGAAACACCTCATTCGTCTTCTTAATGTTCAATTGTTTCTGCGATTTTTTTTTTCATTAAGCTTACATCAAACTGCTTCGTTAAAGTTGTAATGCTCATTCCAGTTCTACATGCAAGATTTCCATATCCATATGTCAGGTTAGTATTATCAGTTTAGATCACTTTGTTTTCTCTATGAATTTATGGTTGAAATTTACAACAATAATCAATATGCTGGAATAGATGTTTTTCTAATTGTAAAAATATAATCTTGAATAGATACATAAGATCAATAAGCAATTTATAATCATCACGATTATCGTGTATCACTCAATTTTACCTTCATTGATTCCATGGAGATCTAGGGTTTTAACCCCTGATATCATCCGAACCCACGATTGGTTGAAATTGGGGAAACAGTAGATTTAAATCGAATAAACCCTAGGTTGGAAATGAGGATGATGAGTCATGATGCTAACATTTTAATAAACAAATTAATAAAGGTAACTTTTTAAATACATTTACTTTATTATCATTATTTATTTAATTCTAACTAACTTCAATTGTATTATATAAACATATTATGTACATAATTTCACATTTCATTTCCTAACCTATGTCTTCTTATGCAGAAAACAACAGTAACATGTACCACATGCAGGCCAAAGAGAAAAGAAGACAAAGAAAAATATATTTGGAAAATAAAAGATCGAAGAAAATAAAAACAATACCAAACGTTCCAAGTATATCATTACAACATCTCTTCGAAAAAACCATTAACTATAACCGTATTAGTATTTTATATTCCATCTTTTACTATTATATAGTTGAATACATATATTTACAAGTTTTATAAGTTATTTCTATTTGCAGATCAATCAACCAACATTGTTCGTCAAACTCAAAATGTCAATTCATTTACAACACCTGCAAAGCATAACACAACCATACAATACTGACCTTCATTTACAGATGTTAGAACTCCATTTTCTAACATTACAAATGTTATAAATCCGTTATGTAACATTACGAATGGTAATTATTTATGGTTTTTAAAATATACTATTATCCATTATGTAAATATTTATTTATTTAGTTAACTATTTTATTTTTATTTTATTCAGATAACATTGGTTTCGATAAATATATCACTTCCAAGTTAGCAAAGAAAAGACAGTACCATGTACTTTCAAATGATATGACATCAAAAAATGCATCTACAGTAACAACTTCTTCATCATCAATCAAGTTAAATCCAGGATGTCATAAATTAAAAACGAAGACAAGACATTTATCCTCTATCCCATTGATTGATTTGACAGAAGATGTAGAAAATATACATCAAGTGAACAATGAAAATTGTATAGTTGGTATCTCAAATGGTAATGAAAAAATAAAATCCATTTTACATTTCAGATACTATGTTCTATATAATTATAAAATTCATTGATATTTTATTCAATGCTTTTATTTTACAGAATATTTGGATCATGGTGATCAAGATGTTGTATGTCAAACATGTCGTGCAAAGTTATGGAGAAATGAATCCATTAGAGGTAAAGAAAATGGGAACACGGATTATTCATTATGTTGTGGTTACGACAAAGTTCAACTTCCAGACTTAAAGAATGCACCCCCTACTTATGAAAGAATGTTTCGAAATATGGATTCAAAAAGCAAACACTTCATGAAAAACATTCGACGTTACAATTCAATGTTTTCTTTCACGTCGATGGGTGGTAAAATTGACTCTTCAATCAATAGAGGAAACGCTCCTTACATTTTCAGATTGGGTGGTCAAAATTATCATAGTATTGGAAGTCTTTTGCCAGCAAAAGGATCGGAACCAAAATTCTCTCAGTTATACATTTATGACACTGACAACGAAATTACAAATAGACAAAGATCCTTCGTAGGGACGGATTAAAATTGTTAATTTTAGATAAGGATGGTAGTCTCACAAATAAAACTTCTAATGTCGTTTATAAGGAAGTTTTTGGGAATTTATAAACAATGCTTTTCTACCATCTTTTATTTACTTTTCTACCATCTTTTATTTACTTTTCTTATATCGTACTTCATCTATCATATTAATTAATTAATTTTTACAACTTTATTGTATTTGACTTATTCATATTAATGCTAATATCACTATTCTTCATTTTTTCTAAACTTTCATATCTTTTTTTTGTTACAAATTAAAAACTATAATTATATTTCAATTTATCACCGTGGATTTCCACGGATTTAAAAATATATAACTAAGGGTTTAGCCGTCTATCATTTAAATAGCATTTCCATTTTATACTCATTTACATAAGCTTTAGCATTGTGTAATCGTCCGTGAAATAAAAAATAGTGTCTTTATATCGATTGTACGTAGTAATATCATAAATGTTTATTCTCTCTCTCTCTCTCTCTCTCTCTCTCTCTCTCTCTCTCTCTCTCTCTCTCTCTCTCTCTCTCTAAACTTGTCAAATCACATGGAATTATTATCATCTTTTCATTCCAATACTTTCCACAACCATTTTTATATGAAATAATTAAAAGACAAAATTACTTAAATGGTCTGCAAAAACGTACCAGATTTTTACGTTGTGTGATACATTGTGTGAATTTATTGTGTGGATGGTCCATCAGTTTGAAAAATATTGCATGTATGGTCATTTTGGTTAACATCCTTAATACAACACGTTTTTGTTGTAAACGGACAAATGTACTCTTTGTCTTTTATTTTTCTTTGAATAATTTATAGTTAAAAAAGAAAAAAATACAAAGGATATATATGTTATGATCCTTATACTTAAAAGACATACATTTCGTGACATGTGAATTTTTATGAAAACGTGGTTTCCATTCCATCACATTTGTTACAATAATCAAAAACAAAAACAAGTTCATTTTTTACCATCGCTTTTTTGGTTACTTCACCAATATAAGCTATAGTTGTTGGTATTCGCCAATACAAGATCTAATTGAAAGTTTATCTCATGAAAATTTCCCTTGTCATCCACTTCTCATTCTACATCCAATATTACAACACACATTATTAGTGCATCATATCTAATGACAATTCAAAATCTTGACATTACTTGACAACCAAAGTCTCAAAATGACAAGTTTATTTATCAAAGTCAACTTTGTCCGACTATTGATCCTTCTACATTCAATCAAGCTAAAAGATATCTAACGTGGTGGGAAGCAATTAAAGGTGGAATCGATGCTCTTAAAGAAATCCGAACTCAAGTTTTAGTTCGAAGACGGGTGAACAACTGTATCTATAAATTCAAGCACAATTCTAATGGTTTAGTTAGTCACTTTAAAGCTTGTTTTTTTTTTTTTTTTTTTTTCTTCTGCCAAATAGGTTCTCAGAACGAAGACATGTTGCTAACCTTCTACTATTCGACTTGTCATCTCGATTACAGTTCATGTGGATAGAAACATCAACAAATTGATGTCAACAATGCATTTTTCTTATGGAAACAGTGTTTATGAATCAACATATTGGATTTGTTAATTAAACTCTTCAAACTCGTATGATTTTTATCTCAAAAAGTGCTTATGGAGTCAAACATGCTCCTCGAGCGTGCTCTATAATCAACGGTGTTGTCTTTTGAATTCACTAAATGTGTTTCATATACATCTATCTTTGTAAGTTGTGCACCTTTTTATGTCACATATGTTGTTGTTTATGTGGATGATAATATCATTATGGGAAGTTCAATAAACTATATTGATGAATTAGTTCAAAAACTTAATTCACAATTTAATATTAAAGATTTAGGACAACTTAATTATTTTCTTTGGATCGTAGTCACATCAATCATGATGGTGAACATCTATCTCAATAAAATATATTTTTGATTTGTTAAAATGCACTGGTATGACACCATGTAAACCTCTTGCTTCTCCGATATGTACCGGTCAACAATTATCTTGATATTCTAATACACAGTGGCAAATTTAGGGGTTCGCACCGGCAACGCCTAAATTTTCCGGCCGCAGTGGAGAAATTTTCGAAAATTTTTAAAATTTTTATTTTTTCTACTATGGTGCAACCCATAATCTTCTCGTGCAACCCCTACTATGAAATCCTGCATCTGTCCCTGCTAATACACCATTAAATGGTGGGTTTATATATCAAAGTATCATTGGATTGTGGCTTGACCCAAAATCACATATGCTATAAGCAAAGCTTCATAATTTCTCAAACAACCGACTGATAAACAAATTGTTGTGTAGTGAATAATATGTTATCTTAGAGGTACATCTTCGCATGGCCTTATGATAAGTCGTTTTCCATGTCTTTATATGCGTATTCCGATATGGATTGGAGTGGTTATTGTATGTTCCTTGGCCTAAATCTTATTAATTAGTATTTGGAGAACCAAAACATGGTTACAAGATCGAATACGAAGGTTGACTATTGTTCTCTTGTACTTGTCGTTGTTAAAGTTAGGTGGGTTCTTTCTTTACTTCATACGAGTTAAAGTTTTCATTGTTTTGTTCATCCAATCTTTGGTTTAACAACATTGGAGCCACCTATTTTGCAACAAATCCCATTTTTCATCAAAGATCCAAACATATCGATAAAGACATACATTTAGTTCGTGATATGGTTTTAAATGATAGTCTTATCATTTGGGTCTCAACTTATATACATTCTTATGAAAGGTTTAGAAGCTCCTTATTTCCAACTACTCCGTTCCAAACTTCACATCCTTCTAAATGTTTCGCTTGAGGGTGAATGTTAACATAAAGTTAGAGTCGGTAACATAGAGTCGGTCGGTGGTCAAAATTAGTTACAGTTGGTTAGAGGTTGTTAACTAAAACTCTAAGCATTATTCTAACAATGATACATTTCATTCACATCAAATGATAGTTTTCATCTAAAAAACACAACCAAAATTGTCAACAACACATCTATATTTTCCTCCAGCATGATACAATATTTAAGTTTATTCCTATAAAGGGTAAATATTCAAAATTATATAACTTTTGGACATTAAGGCTTGTTTCTTTTTCTACAAAAGTACTTTTTGAGCATTTTTCTCTTTTGACTGGTAGACATTTCGTAAGTGCACGTCTTCTTCCGCAAACTTGAAAAAAAACAAAAGACATTTAACCACTTCCAAAACAAACAACATCTAAGTGTGGTATGTGAAAAAATAACCATGAACCGACACAACATTTTGGAGGGCCATCCATATGCACGGGCGAACCAACATTGGGGCAATGGGGGCAGCTGCCCCCATAACAAAAAATAATAATAACTAAAAAAATATGTTTTTTTTTTCAAAAAATAATATACTTTGAGCCCGACAAAATATTATATTTTGACTCTTCAAAATTTTTTTGGCACCATAAAAAAATTAAAGTTCTTTTTGCTATGTTTCCGATATATTCCGAGGTCTGCCCATGTACGTATATATAATTCGACTGCCTGATAATGAAGCTTGTTTAGTGGCGGATTTGTCAAGAAAGAAGGTGAAGCTATGCGATATTCTATATCTCTATCAATGTTGAAAGAGAAAAATCTAGAAAACTTATATATACAAAAAAAAAAAAAAAAAAAAAACATATACAATACATGACATAAAATAGAATCAAATGAGTTGGATGATTTATTCTTCACTCATCCAACATCATTAGAATTACGACTTATAATATAATTTGATTGATGTTTTAAAAATACCAATGTCTCTGTAAGAAATATTAGGGTTTATAGTGGGGATCTGGATACCAACTTGGATCGTGAGAACACTTTCTGAACTGATATTTCTACTCTATGCCTGGGTTGTATGAAATTCAGTCTAGGATAATCCAAGTGGACACTGATGATTGTAGGCACATAAATCGTAAGCCAATTCGCTAGAGAGATTCTGTGAGAGTTTGATGAAAATGAGAGCTAAGATTCGTAACCCTCTTCTGAGAGTGAAGAGTCGTTTATATATTAAACGAGATTAGGGTTTTATTAGGGTTGGGCCGTCATTAGTTGCTTTGGAAGCAAGACATGATAATCTGGGTTTAATGAGGATTTAGGGTTACCATAACTAACAAGTTTCATTAGTTTTACTATAATCACCCTCAAGAAATTGAATTTTCCGCTAGGGATGCTGCCCCTAGACCCCGCCAAAGGGGTACTGCCCCTTTGGAAAACCCAAACCCAGGGGCACTGCCCCTGGACCCCCGACTAGTTGTCGAACTGACTTCTAATTTGATCATATACATGTGTGCACTCCGCACCAACCTGTACATATATTAAAGTACAAATTAAGAAGCCCCTTAGCTCACATGTTAGTTCCAGTTACATAAAATGACAAGGTGACACCAAAATCAAAACAAATCTCTTTTCTTATTTAGAGAAAAATTGAAAATCAATAGCATCGTTTCTATATATTAAAATCTAATTAAGGGTGAACATGGGTCAGTTTACGTAAAACCGAACCCAAACCCATAGTATCGTTTCTATATATTAAAATCTAGCCTAACACCCAAATCGATGAGTTCGGTTTCAGGTTTAATCCCAAACCAAATCACAACCCAAGTTTTAAATCTTGCAAATCATTATATAGAGGTTGATGTTGTATGCATTGACCGATGTAAGAATCCTCATACACTATATAAGAGATGTAGATGGTGTAAGTTGTATGCAATGGGTGATGTAGGATAACTATAGTTGCTATCATATAAAAAATGAAGATTGATAGAAGGGGGAGTTAGAATCCTCATACACTATATAAGAGATGTAGATGGTGTAAGTTGTATGCAATGGGTGATGTAGGACAACTATAGTTGCTATCATATAAAAAATGAAGATTGAGAGAAGGGGGAGTTAGAAAGATTCGAATGCGAGAACTCTTGTAGCAATGTCCATTGTTTTACCAACCTAACCAAGCTGGTACTTGTGTTTTATTTACATTGATTTAAATATAATATTTATGCGGTTTTAATGTATTCTATAAACTTCGGTTCGATTCAAATTTTCTCGATTTCTTATATTTACGAAACCGAACCGAAACAAAAAAATTTCGGTTTTTGAAAAACCAAAATTC
Organism: Lactuca saligna; assembly: GCF_052625555.1. Lineage (NCBI taxonomy): Eukaryota > Viridiplantae > Streptophyta > Magnoliopsida > Asterales > Asteraceae > Lactuca > Lactuca saligna. The sequence continues at coordinate 59,617,103 of NC_136419.1, read as the reverse complement.
AACCCATCGGTTTATGCTTTGGTTTTTGTTTCAGTGCCATCGGTTTTTGTCGTTTTTCGGTTTTAAGTTTGGGGTTTGCTCACCCCTATCAGGGTGTGTGTGTGTCTTACTCTCTCTCTCTCTCTCTCTCTATATATATATATATATATATATATATATACACACACACACACACACACACACACACGTGCGCACCCACTAATCTCTTCCTAAATCTACATCTTTTTCCAAAAGAGGATTTGAAGTTTGAACTTCAACTTTTGGTTGAATAACACTTCTCCTAGACTTTTAGACCAGAAATCCTTTGATTGATGTTATTTGTATATATTAAAAATAACTAAAAGCGAAGAAAGAAATAACATTTGGAATGGAATTTTGAAACGAATTCGTAAATTATATATATATATATATATATATATATATATATATATATATATATATATATATATATATATATATATAATAAAATTAGCTATTTGTATATATTAAAAATAATTAAAAACAAACAAAGAAATAACAATTGTAATGCAATTTTGAAAGGAATTGGAAAATTATAACAATATTATATATAAATATAATCAAAGTAGTTGACACCATTTATCAGTTTTAGGATCTTAGTATTACAATTACCTAAGTGTATTTACTTATTTATTTATTTTAACGGTAAATCTTACACCTTAAATCTACCTATGTTTACAATGAAACTTGAACCCTTAATCTTAAAGAATGAGGGTAACATCGAATACCCCTAGATAGAATTCAATAAGTGAAATTAATATTAATATAATATAACAATAAAAAAATAATAGGAGGGGGGAGTTAGAGACATGGAGTAGATAAGGGTAAATGGATAGAACCACCGTTAAACAATTGAAATCCGACAAATGTTCTGGGGAGTTTATGGACTGACGGCGAGTCAGGGCAAGTCAACTATGGTATGTTAAGAATATTAGTATTCCACATATAAAGCCAATACGGAGGTCGATGATGGCTATCTACTTTCGCAGCTTCTAGGAATCACCGATCCAGTGGCACAATTAAAAGGTAAAACAACATCAACAGCATACCAATCATCTCTATATAAGAGCGTGGCATTTATAGACTCAAAATAATTTCAAAACTCATCAACTTTTCTTCATTAATTTCCAACAATGGAGATTTCTGTCACCACTACCCTTGGCGTAGCCGTCATCATCTTCATCCTTTTCAAGTTAGTAACAAGCCCCAAGTCAAAGAAAAACCTGCTTCCAGAGCCATGGAGACTACCAATAATCGGACACATGCATCATCTGATAGGTATGTTATATGTTATCTTGTTTGAATGTCTTTATGAACTCTCTTGATTTCATTACTTTTTGCGTAGAACTTTTTCCCTGGCTAATAAAACCGTCATGATAGGTACGATGCCACATCGTGGTGTCATGGAGTTAGCAAGGAAACATGGATCTCTCATGCATCTACAACTAGGAGAAGTGTCCACTATCGTGGTCTCATCCCCACGTTGGGCAAAAGAGGTTCTGACAACGTATGATATTACTTTTGCAAACAGACCGGAGACTTTAACCGGTGAGATTGTTGCATACCACAATACCGATATTGTCCTTGCTCCCTATGGTGAATACTGGAGGCAGTTGCGAAAGCTTTGCACCTTGGAGCTTTTGAGTAACAAGAAAGTGAAGTCCTTTCAATCCCTTCGTGAGGAGGAGTGTTGGAATCTGGTTAAGCATATACGATCCACTGGGCAGGGATCACCAATCAATCTTTCAGAAAACATTTTCAAGATGATTGCTACCATACTTAGTAGGGCAGCGTTTGGTAAAGGAATAAAAGACCAAATGAAATTTACCGAATTAGTAAAAGAAATACTAAGGTTGACTGGAGGTTTTGATGTGGCGGATATCTTTCCTTCCAAAAAGTTACTTCACCACCTTTCAGGGAAGAGAGCTAAGTTAACCAACATACACAATAAGCTTGACAGTTTGATCAACAATATCATCTCCGAGCACCCTGGAAATCGTACAAGCTCATCACAGGAGACTCTACTTGATGTTCTGTTAAGACTGAAAGAAAGCGCTGAGTTTCCATTGACAGCTGACAATGTCAAAGCAGTCATTCTGGTATGTACTTGTAGCATATCTCCAGATGCGTAGTAATCTTTATTATTTTCATTGTACTCTTTGGTTAGATGTCTTTAAACTGACAGATGTGATTAAATGATGCAGGATATGTTTGGAGCTGGAACAGATACATCATCAGCCACAATTGAATGGGCAATCTCTGAATTGATAAGGTGTCCAAGAGCGATGGAGAAAGTTCAAGCAGAACTAAGGCAAGCACTAAATGGAAAGGAAAGGATCCAAGAGGAAGATATACAAGAACTAAACTACCTAAAGCTAGTGATCAAAGAAACATTGAGGTTGCACCCACCACTACCGTTGGTTATGCCTAGAGAGTGTAGGGAACCATGTGTGTTGGGGGGATACGACATACCAAGCAAGACAAAACTTATTGTCAATGTGTTTGCTATAAACAGGGATCCTGAATACTGGAAAGATGCTGAAACTTTCATGCCAGAGAGATTCGAAAAGAGCTCCATCACTGTAATGGGTTCAGAGTATGAGTATCTCCCGTTTGGTGCAGGAAGGAGAATGTGTCCTGGAGCTGCCCTTGGTCTAGCCAACGTGGAACTTCCTTTGGCTCATATACTTTACTACTTCAATTGGAAGCTCCCCGATGGCAAAGCATTTGAAGATTTGGACATGACTGAGAGCTTTGGAGCCACTGTCCAAAGAAAGACCGAGTTGTTACTAGTTCCAACGGATTTCCAAACACTTAAGGCATCTACATAATGACATTCATTTAAATATAGTAGAATTGATCCACAATCCATTAATTCGTTCTTTACTGGGGGCACATCTTGATCAATTGACAACTTTGAAGGATTTAATGCTGATGTATTTCATTCTTGTGTGTTGCCATTTTCTTGTATTCTACCCAATTATATATAAAATCATGTGTTTATATTTTATTTTTACATAATCTGCAAATTTGGTCTCTAGGTTTGCGGATAAAATTCAAAAAGATTCCAATTTATACTGCGAGTCCAAAACATGCAAGATATTTTTTTCCGGATAAGGTTCTGTTAAACTTAAATAGATCATTACATCATTTTAATTTGATTATTATATATTTTGTAAGATTTATTTAATATTTTATTAATTAAAAAAATAAAAAAGATGGACACCTACCAAACCCCACCCACCCCTACGCTTAAAAAAAGGCAAATATCAAAAGGGTATAATGTTCATTTTATATTATTGATACGAGAACCAATGATAAAAATTCCCCATATATGATATATAATAAGTTAAAGTGTTTATAAAATAAGTGGATAATACACAAGGGCAAAAGTGAAAGGAAAATGAAAGTTGTAAATTTCACATAAATGATAAAGTAGCCAACTTTAAGGCTACAAAACCATGTCTTAAAAACAAGAAAATGAGTAAGGGCAAAAGAGTACTTTGTGTTGGACATAATAAGAAAATGAAATAAAAAGAACCACCTCAATTCAAACTTTATTGAAGATAATATAAGTGTACAGAGTTGGACAAAAGTGATGAAAAAGCTTATGGAAATTTTAACAACTTTAAGTATCCACGTTTAGAGCTAGAGGTGCACACCAAAACCTGATCACTGTATGGATATGGTCTGATTCGAAAACCGAATTTGGTTAAAAACGACTTTTATCCATATCGAATTGTTTTGGATCGTCAACCGGATTCAGACCAAATCCTAATCCTATGGGCAAAATCAGATTTGATACTGGATCGCAAACCGAATTTATTAAAAAGTGGGTCCAAATCCTACCATAAATCCAGTAAGACCTACCAAAAATCAGATCAAATCGGACTTCGATCGGATCCGAATCAAATTTTGGTTGGATCGGATTTGGATTGAAGGATTGGGCATTTGTGAACCTCTATTTGGAGCTTTATAACTCAAGACCAAATATTGTAAGAATAAATTGTTAGGTTAGGTGTCTAAACTCATAACTATAACTGATATATATTTGAACTGATAGTAACACAATTCTTTTGGGTTGCCCTCAAGACTAAAAACTAGAGAAAATGATTTTTGGAGAAAGATGTTGATTTATTATTTGTTTAATAAATTGAAATATATAATTTGTTAACATATTATGAAAATAATATATTAATTAGAATAGTAATATTTATTTAATATTTAATCAAAAATTAATTGGAATTAAATTTGGGATTAAAAAGATTAATTTAAAGTGTAGGGGTTGAAGTGTAATTGTTCAATAGTTGAGCAAGAGGCAATCTAGAATAATCCCTGGTAGATAATCAGGAAAGTGGGTAATTACCCGATTTAAGATAATCTTTGATTTGAGCATATCTAAGGTTTCCTGATTGCACTATAAATAGAGCGTCAACCGTAGAAATTTCGGCTAGATGTTCCTTTGAAGGGCTAGCCGAATTTTAGAGCATCTTTCCTCTTCCTCAATCATCTTTCGTTGCTAGTGTTGGGTGTGAACCACTAGAGGCTTGACATTTGTAACGCTTGCTCTCAAGGCTTCAACAACACAAAGATTTACATTGTTATTACCAACAACAATCGAGGTTTGATTTTTCTAACCCTATTTGTATTTTTTGAAAATATACTAGTGTTCTAGGGTTTCTATTTTGTTTTTCAAAGTTGTATGTTCAATTAGAGAAAACATAGATCAAATACTAGGGTTGCAAGGACACATATGAATTATATGTTTTGCATAATACCCGTCAGTGGTATCAGAGCGTAGGTTTAGTTTTCTATTGAATTGATACAATCATTGAACTTGAACAAGGAGAAGAAAAAAGAATTGTCTTTCTTTTCCGCCACCATGACGTGGTCACTTTCACCACAACATGGTGACCTACGATTTTGCTCTACCACGACATGGTAATTGTTTACCACGATGTGATGGGCTATCAGATCCATAAAATTCAGTTTTATTTTTATTTCATGAATTGATTGGGATAATTACCTTTAATAATGTTTTAATTGTATAAAACTGAATATTTTTCTAAGTAATTTGATATCCTTATCTTGAATTCACGACTAGTTTAACTTTGAATTTTAAAAAAAAAATCTTAATTTTTGAAATTTAAAATATAACTTAGTTATTGTTGAAAAGTTTTAAAATACACACCCTTATACTATATGCAACATTAAAAGTCTAATATTACTATATGTATAATACAAGTCAGTTGAACCGCTAGTACGCCTCTTTTACAAAACCGTAATATAAGGGGAGTTTAAGGAAACAACCTATAAAATGACTGTCGACACCTTGTATGGTGGACGGTCGTTAGTCGAACGAGTTTTATAGGACAACCTAATCCTTATTAAGAAGTATAATGAATTCTAAAGTAACTAAACATATTTTTATAAAATTCCTAATCTTAGTTATTATAGGAAAACTGTGAACTTGTATGCTAACGCATGAAATTACACATTGCATTTTATGAGTCGTTAGAGGAGCACATGTGGTTAACCGACACACAAATAGGGATATATAAAGAATGGCAATGGGTGTATTGAAAATTATCATTGATTAATGGAGCGTGTGTGGGTAACGGATACATTAAATTGAGATGATAAAAAACATCGAGAGTACCAACTTAATTTGCATAGTTATTCACAGGTATTGCAGTCACAAATGGAAGAGCATCATTAAGATGAAACATGTCATTGAAAAGTTCAATGATTCTTAAAAGATCTAGGAATTTCATTTAAAACCAAATTCGTTGAAATTTTGTTTTTTGATGGTGAAATTCATAAATCATCATTTACCTACCTTTATACAATTTACAATTAGATTATGACATCATTTTTCTAAGTTGTAAATTATTGTGTTGGATTCTATCCTTGATATTTAATTTTAGGTGTTGTATTGAGGATTATTCTTATCTAACTAAAACTACCTTTATTCTCTATCAAGATGTCTACTCCAACTGATGCTTCTAGTTCCTCCTCCTCCTCCTCCAACAACAACAACTACTCTCTGTTGAGCATCCGTTTGAAGGTGCAATTGGAAGGCACCAACTACTACGATTGGATGCGCAACATCAAAATGTCCATTCATTTCGAGGAAAAGGAATATTTCCTCGAGAAACCATTGGATGAAATTGACGAAGAGAAGGCTACTCCTGATGAATTGGTTACCTACAAGAAACACTATAATGATACCACAAAAGTTATGTGCATTATGGTGACCATAATAACTCCAGAATTGCAAAGGCACTATGAGGATTACTGGTCGTACGAGATGAATAAGGACCTTATGGAGAAATACCATAAGCGAGCTCATCGAGAAAAGTAAAATGTGGTAAAGTCCCTCATTGCTAGCAAGATGAAGGAGGGTGAGTCTGTTAGTAGACAAATTTAGAGAATGCAACGATATGTGGACAGGCTAATCAAGCTCAACGAGAATTTTAAGGAAGAGTTGGCAATCGTCATAGTGTTGAACTCTCTTCCAAGTTGTTATGATCAGTTCATATTGGTCTATCATTTGAACAACAATGAAGATACTTTTTCACAATTGTACAACCTCCTACGAACATCTGAAGCCAAAATGAAGGGAAAATATATTGCCTCCACTCCTCCTAGTGCTCCTGTTCTGGCCATAGGGCAAGGGAAGGGGAAGAAGATTAAAGGTCCTCCAAAGCAAAACTTAAAGGAAAAGTCCCAAGCTGGGTCATCAAGTACAAGACCTATAGGAAAATCCAGTTTTGATGCTCCTCCTATTTCTGACCCGAAAGAGGCCACTTGCTTCTATTGCAATGATAATGGGCATTGGAAACAAAGCTGCTCGAAATACTTGCAGGATATCAAGGATGGCAAGGTGAAACCAACATCGGTAGGTATTTACACTATCTTATCTAATAACTCATCATATTCTTGTTCTTGGCTCCTTGATATACGATGTGGGTTTTACATTTGTTCTAATTTGTAGGGGGGTAGAAAGAAGTGAGGATGTGGAGCATGGAAGGATGAACTTGATCATGGGGAATATGCAATCTTCACTAGTCACCAAGATTGGAGTTTATAGCTTAATTCTTAGTAGTGGGTTAGGGTTAGATTTATTAAATTGTTGCTACTCATCAGAGATGACATGAAACATCATTTCATTTCATGCTTTATTTAAACAAGGTTTTAGATATTCTTTTAATGATGATAGTGGTTCTATTTCTTCTTATAAATATGGTGTTTTTTATTTTGAAGCTTCGCTTTGTGATGGTGTATATGAAACACTGATAATTGTAGACAATTTATGTAATAGTGTTTTTCATATGGATTCGTCTAATGGTATAGACAAATCATGCTTGTGGCATTGTCGTCTTGGACAAGTTAACAAGAAATGCATTGCCCAACTCCAAAAAGATGGATTATTGGAATCATTTGACTTAAGGTCCGATGATACATGTGAGTCTTGTTTATTGGGAATGATTACAAAATCACCTTTCACTGCTTCTTGTGAAATAGGTGAAGCATTGTTAGATCTCATACATACAGATGTTTGTAGACCCTTCAAATCTACCATAAGGGATGATAATCGATTCTATATGACTTTTACTGATGATTATAGCCGATATGACTATATCTACTTAATCAAGCATAAGTCATAAACTTTTGAACAGTTCAAAGAGTTCAAACATGAAATTGAGAATCAATTGGGTAGGAAGATAAAGATGCTTAGATCCGATAGAGGTGGCGAGTATCTTATTATTTAGTTCCACGACTTCCTCAAGGAATGTGGAATAGTTTCACAATTGACACCTCATAGGACACCACAACTTAATGGTGTGGCTGAGAGTTGTAATTGGACCTTGTTAGATATGGTTCGTTCCATGATGAGTCGAGCTTCACTTCCGATCTCATTCTAGGGGTATGCCTTAGAGACTATCGTCCACATTCTTAATCTTGTCCCAACAATGCCTTAGAGACTGTTGTAAAGCTTTCGTTAGACGAGAAACTCAAGACAAGCTCGAACCTCGAAGTGAGAGATGTATTTGATGGGTTTTAGTATACTACAACATCCTATGGTGCACATACAACCCTAAATGCTTTGGATCTACGTTTTCTCTAATTATACATGCAATATTGTTTCCAAAGCATTAAGCCTACAACTAGCATACAATTGACAATTGAGTTATAGAGTTACTTCTTTGTTGTAGCTTGTAGAACTTCTTGTGTTTGGCCTTTAAGAACGTAGTTCCCCAAGTGTTGCACCTCAAATGAAATCACAACACACCTAGGACAAAGGATGAATTTTTGAGAGAGTATCTTAACACCAAAATCGGCTCAATCATCTCCAAGAACACTAGTGTGTCTAGTCGCCAATTTTGGATGGTAAGGGGCTTCTTATATAGCATGGCAAGATTAGGGTTACACCATGTAAGCGTTAATGTGCATGACCATCCATATTCCTTAGGCTCCATGGGTTTAAACCTCCATGGATCATCCATGGGTTTAGCCCAACCTAAGGAATCATGGATCATTGGCCCACACCAAAAGAATGAATGATTTGACCAAATCAACCCCTCATATCTAATTAGTCTCTTTTGATCACAAAATTAATTCCAAATTAATTCTTGATCAATACTAATTAAATAATATGATTTTATATTAATATATTAGAACTTATAATATATTAACAAATCATAAATATCCTCTTCGCAAAAGTCCATCCTATCAAATTGTCTTGGTGATATGCAACCCAAATGGACCGTGCTACTATCGGTTCAAGTACATACCAATTATAGTTATGGGCTTAGACGCCTCATTATTAATAGAATAATGTCTATTCATAATAATGTCAATATGTTCCATCCATTATTATACTTCTATCTGTCCTTAAGCAACCAATCCTTGGCGAGCCTTAGATTGTCCTTAACAATGGTTTAACCACTTTATTCATATCCGGTTCTAGTCTTTTCTTTTCCTTCTTAATTCCCTAGGCATTTGGAAAATTAGAGCACAAGAATATTATAGCATATGCAATCGATCCTATACCTGAAGCATATGAGATGCGATTCATAATGTCTAACATAAAGACACGATACTTGATCAGTCTTTTGCTATAATATTTCTATTTGCCATGTTCTCATAATCCGAATTATGAAAAGGGATTTCGTAATCATAATCAAAATTTGAGAACACAATTAACATTTCCACATACAGAATTTCCTTATGTTGAACCATTACAACATAACATTCATATATATTTGACTAAATTTGATTAAAACTCAATCTAAGCTTTTAGAATTGAAATGAATTATGAATTCCTCTCCCTTAATTATAGCAAAACAACTTTTCAAACCCTACATCTTTGCAAATTAAAACTTTTGTTTTCTATAATTAACATTGCTAACTCAAAACACTTATAATAATTATGCTCCCACTAGCATTATAATTATTATCTTACTAGCATAACACTTATGCTGCGACTAGCTTTGGCATTTATTTAGAAATTAGTTGGACTTATAGAAATGATTACTTATTGACTTTCTTACCAAAGTTTAGATTTATGATACGAGATGCTTCGGGAAGACTTTATCTAGGCTTCTCAAACTCATACACCTTTCCTTAGATTTTGCTCATAATTATTATCTTACTAGCATAACACTTATGCTCCGACTAGCTTTGACATTTATTTAGAAATTAGCTGGACTTATAGAAATGATTACTTATTGACTTTCTTACCAAAGTTTAGATTTATGATACGAGATGCTTCGGTAAGACTTTATCTAGGCTTCTCAAACTCATACACCTTTCCTTAGATTGCTCAAATGTGTGTCGAAACAATTTTAGAACTTATAACTATAAGTTTGAAATGTGTAGACCTTTTCCATTTCTCACAATTCGAACTATGAAGAGGGATTCCGTAATCATAATCGAATTTGAGAATGCAAATAACGCAATTTATATCTCCTTAAAATCTATTTAATGAAAGCGTTTCCACACAATCATTTTCATGAAGTGGAGAGAAACCTTATGACACTTAGATTTTTATGTGTATGTGTTCCTTTCCATGTGAATTTCTCATAACCATAATTAGAAGACAAGTTTAGTGACAAATTCAAACTCATATGGACTGAACTTGTTCAATCATAATTTCTTGCCACGTGGTAGCACAAGGGCCTACCATGTCTTCCAAGGTTGTTATGCAAACAACCGAGAACTCATAGAACTTATATGCATAGTCAACTTTAACTGGAATGGACACAGAAACAAGAATATGCCAATACGATAGGTTACAAGCCTAAAGTCATGTGCTAGTGTTTAAGAATAGGTTTGCTCTTTTTTAGTTCTTGAAACTTTCAAGATCTTTAAGACTCCCATTGACCTCTTGACATATAAGACTCTCTTGTCAAGAACCATTCCTTGACAAACAAATATTGAAGAGTCAGTGCGGATTCTAATCAAGACTAACACTTCACACAATTGGCCTTAGTTGGTCTTTGTCCTTACCAAGACATCACAACTTACCAATTTTAAATGTACAAGAGTAAAAAACATTTTACTCTACATTTTACGAGTGTTATAAATCCTTCTTAAGATTATGTCACTCAAGTTACAATCTTGGATTATGACTGTAAGACTCGATTTGGAACGAAGTATGATTCACCTTTTGATTTAACCATTTCAACATTTCACAATTCCTCTTCTTAGCCATACAAATACACTAAGATATCCTTAGAGGATTAATAGTGATATGGTTTTCCATAATCATTAAGATGATCATAAAACACGATACTCAAGTACTCTCCCATTTTTTCAGATTGGAGAAACTTTTATATTTCTGTCTAATTTGATTCTTCTCATTCATTCTGCCATACATTGAAGCTTTTCCAATGTTCAAACTTTTACTTAAACTTGTAATCATAACTATATTTACTTAACTTTAGTAAATCATGATGAATTGTCTTATCATTCTTTGTGGTGGACCTGACTAGCACACACCTAGTGTACCCAATCCCCTAGTCCTTCACTTGACTCACATATTCACGTGAATAAGGAGTTAGTCATAATTTCCCAAATATAAAGGTTCTTATTCATCACAAAATACAATTTTTATGATTCCAAGTTTCTATCCAACAAAAACTTGGGTGATGAGAATCTTTCCTTATCTGGTAAATTATGACAATACCACAATCGAATGAATCAAATCCATATTGGACATTGCTAGAATATACATAAACATCAACTTTCACAAAAGCCATTGTAAGGAGATATAAAATAAAACAAAATCAAAATTTTATTTATTTATAAAACGCGGAAAACCATTCCTTACAATGAAATTACAATTGAAAACTATGTTACTACATATTTCTAAACAATCTATCATAACTCTTAAGCAGCAACTCAAAAATCCGATCATCAAACCATGTGATTGAAATCCATCTTCGCGGTCAGATTGAACATACTCTTCCTTTAAGTTTCCTTCCTTTTGTATGATCCTACAAAACATCAAAATGCAACCTTGTCACATCATGTATTAAGAATCAACAATTAGGAACTTAATAGAGTTAGATAGTGGACTTACTTGAAGCAGATCTATACAATCTGACTAAAGTTCTCAGGTAGTTAGGGCACCTTCAATTCCAATTTCCCTTTCCTTGGTAATAGAAACAGACAAGCTCATTGGGAATGACATATGGAACAATCTCAGATTTGGCCTTTCCCATATGATCAAAACTTTTGATCATGGTAAATTCCTTTCCTTTAGGAGAAGGAATCATTTCTAGGATATCCATGTCATTTCCCATGTCAACTTGAGATATAGATCGTCCAGTCAAATTTGCTTAATCATTGCACCAAATCATTGCTGATTCAGTAGCAATCAACAAATAAGTAAGATCAATAAGGGTCATGTCGTGATCTGTCACCTAGTAGTCTTTAATAAACTCACTATATGACTCGGGAAGTGACTGAAGAACGCATTCAATAGCCAAGTTCCATGGGAACACGACACCCAACATTCTCAGCATGTCAATGTGCTACTTCATATCCAAGACATGTGCACACACTGACTTTCCATCCTTGTGTTTACTACCCAATAGGGCTTGAGTGATCTTGAACTTTTCAAGTCTTCGAACTTGTGGGTTAGGGAGAATAATTGGAGGAGGTGGAAGAAGTGAAGTATGATTTCCTTTTCCACTAATGCACGACAAAGGGATTCATCTTTCACCTTGATCTCCACGTGGGATATCATCTTCAAGATGACATCTTGTTCCAAAGGATTTGGGAAAACAATAGTTGTCTGAACTAGACATCTACAATGGGAGAAATTCAAGTTAGTTGATTTAAGTTCTTAATATAACACTCAAATGAAATATTAGGTCTAAGATCCAACACAATATTTTACAATTCGGAAGAGGGATTCCGTAATCTGAATGCAAAATATTTGAAGGTAGCTAAATGACGATTTACTAATTTCCACTGCGAAAAACGAATTTTTTTTAGTTTTTACGTGAATTGAAACTCCTAGATCCTTTGAGATTCATTGAACTTTTCAATAACATGTATGAATCTCAATTGTGCCCCTCAAGTTTGTGACTGGGATGTTGAGGATCACAAATAAGGTGTGAACAACCACCTTATAAGTTTTTAATTACTTAGTATTTCATTATACTTTTAATGAGAATTTAAATATCATGTCAAACTCGTTCGACTAACAACCCTCCACGAGTCAAGGAAACGGTGGGTGAGAGTGGACACCCATTAAACTGTCATTTTATAGGCAGTAACCTTATACCCCCCTTATAGATCGGCTTCGTGAATGAGGCCTACTAACGCTAAGACTGACTTTACTCTTATGCATATATATATATATATATATATATATATATATATATATATATATATATATATATATATATATATATATATCAATATTAAACCAATAATATTATAATAGTATAAGGGCTGAATTTTAAACATTTAAAGTTCTAGGGTTTGGAACTAAATGTTTCAAAGTGAGACTTTGCATTTACAAATTCCAAAACTTGAGGGCAAGTTTTGAACTATCCAAAAACTTTTGGTTTCCATAATTTATGAGTTTAATATAGATTTTAAGAAAAGACTCTTCACATTCCATAACTTGAGGACAAGTTATGGAGTTCATGAAAGCATTTATGCAAAAGACTCCTCAAGTTCCATAACTTGAGGACAAGTTATGGAAGACTTAAAACCATTTAAGATGAAATTTAAAAATGAGACTTTTCACTTTCCATAACTTGAGGACAAGTTATGGATTTCATAAAAAACAACTAGATCAAAAAAATCCAACTAACAAAATCAAACAATTTGCATATGAACTAATTAAACTCACAAGTTAAGATAATTCATATCAAACAAGTTTCAAGAAATTAGCCTAATCATATAAACTAATACAAATTATAAAACTTTGACAATTATCTTTTATTTGGATGAGAATCATCATTACCATATCAACAAAATCAGATTTTATGAACTAAAACCTTTTGTGGTAATGATTTTAATCCAAAACAGGCCAAAAAACTTGAAAACCTGCCCACTGGAGCACCAACCCTGCGAGTACATGAACTGGACTCATCGAGTTGGACTTTTTCTGAGTGGACTCGGCGAGTCCCCCAACGGACTCGGCGAGTTCACTTTCCAGAATGCAGAAAATCGATTTTTTTTTACTTTGAAAATTACATTTGCAAAAAATATAATGCAGAGCAATCCTAGTCTTTGATACCACTTATGGGTTTTAGTATACTACAACTTTTTATGGTGCACATACAGCCCTAAAGGCTTTGGATCTATGTTTTCTCTAATTATACATGCAATATTATTTCCAAAGAATTAATCCTACAACTAGCATACATTTGATATAAATAACATGGAATCACAACACACCTAGGACAAAGGATGAATTTTTGAGAGAGTATCCTAACACCAAAATCGGCTCAATGATCTCCAAGAACACTAGTGTGTCTAGTAGCCAATTTTGGATGCTAAGGGGCTTTTTATATAGCATGGCAAGATTAGGGTTACACCATGTAAACCCTAATGTGCATGACCTTCCATATTCCTTAGGCTCCATGTGTTTAAAACTCCATGGATCATCCGTGGGTTTAGCCCAACCTAAGGAATCATGGATCATTGGCCCACACCAAAAGAATGAATGATTTCACCAAATCAACCCCTCATATCTAATTAGTCTCTTTTGATCACAAAATTAATTCTAAATTAATTCTTGATCAATACTAATTAAATAACATGATTTCATATTAATATATTAGAACTTATAATATATTAACAAATCATAAATATCCTCTTCGCAAAAGTCCATCCTATCAAATTGTCCTGGTGATATGCAACTCAAATGGACCATGCTACTCTTGGGACAAGTACATATCAATTATAGTTATGGGCTTAGATACCTAATCCAACATTTTTTTTCATCTGCTGCCCATAAAATTCCTTTGGATATTTGTTCTACGGACCTAATGAGAACATGGTCTTCGTAGCACGAAGGGGAGTCTTTTGATAGAGTAAGAGAGAGAGAGAGAGAGAGAAAGAGAGAGAGAGAAAGCTTATATGCAAAGAGGATAGTGGGGGTGCAATTGATCTTGAAGAGATTCAAGGGTCAAACAATGAAGGAACTTATCAAAATGCTAGGTGTAATGTATGGTTCATGGTATGTATTTAAATTTATAATTTATGATTAAATACATTCACATATGAATAAATACAAGAGAAAAATTATTAAATCAAAAAAGAAAATTTTATTATTATCTAAATAAATCATATGTGATTAGATACATATAATGTCATGTGATTACATGTATTTAATCACATATGATTAAATTTGACAAAGAACAATTATTGAATCGAGAACGTGACAATGAATCTTCTCCACAAAAATCATATGTGATTGGATACATATAATCACATGTGATTATATGTACAATCACATGTGATTATATGTATTTAATTACATATAATTATATGTATTTAATTACATATAATTATATGTAATTAAATACATATAATCTAATCACTTGTGATTAAATAATGAGAACAACTACTGAATCGAGAAAGCAAAAACGAACAATGTCCTCTTAAATCATATGTGATTAGATACATATAATCACATGTGATTGAATGTATTTAATCACATATGATTTATATGTACAATATTCACATATGGTTAACGTTTTAAAAGAACAACTATTGAATCAAGAATACAAAAATAAATAATGTCTAAATAAATCATACATGACTTGATACACATAATCACATGTGTATTTAGTTACATGTGATTATATGTATTTAATCACATGAGATTTTTGTGGACATGATTCGTTTTCGCGTTCTTGATTCAATAGTTGTTCTCGTGTAGTTAATTACAAGTGATTAAATGTATTTAATCAAATACGAATAAAATGTACAAAAAAATAATTATTGAATTGAGAACGTGAAAATGAATCTTTTCCACATAAATCATATGTGATTAGATACATGTAATCTCATGTGATTAGATATATTTAATCACATATGTCATTATCGCGCTCTCGATTCAATAATTATTTTTTTGTCAAATTTAATCATATGTGATTAGATACATATAATCACATGTGATTATATGTATCCAATCACATATGATTTATATGAACGATATTCATTTTTGAGTTTTCGTTTCAATAATGTTTCTCATATATTTAATCATATGTGATTATAAGTATTTAATCATATGATTATAAATATTTAATTATATTTAATCATATATGATTAGATACATAAATCATATGTGATTAGATTCATATAATCACATGTGATTTGATGTATTTAATCACATATGATTAATGTGGATAATGATTTTTTTTCGCGTTCTAGATTCAATATTTGTTATCATGTATATAATCACATGTGATTATATATAACTAATCACATATGATTTATATAGACAAGATTCGTTTTTTCCAAATAAAATCGTATGTGATTAGAAGCATATAATCACATCCGATTAGATGTATTTAATCACATATGATTAAAGTGGGAAAAAACAATTATTGAATCGCGAACATGAAAATGAATCTTGTCTAGATAAATCATATGTGATAAGATGCATATAATCATATGATATTATATGCATTTAATCACATATGATATATTTGTACAATATTTATCTTTGTGTTCTCGATTCAATAGTTGTTCTTGTGTATATAATCATATGTGATTATATGTATCTAATCACATATGATTTATATGGATATCATTATTTTTTGTCTGTATAAATCATATGTGATTAGATATATATATATATATAATCATATATGCTTATATGTATTTAATCACATATGATTGCAGTTGACAAAGAGCAATTATTGAATCGAGAATGTGACAATGAATATCAACCATATAAATCATAAATTATTGGATACATATAATCACATGTGATTATATGAATTTAATCAGATATGATTTATATAGACAATATTTATTTTCACGTGTTGATTCAATAGCTATTCTTGTGTAGTTAATCACGTGTGATTATATTTATTTAATCACATATGATTCGTATGGAAAATATTTATTCTTGCGTCGATTCAATAATTGTTCTAGTATATTTAATCACATATGATTATATGTATATAAGCACATATGATTTGAGGTGGACAAGATTTATATTTTCCTTCTTGATTAAATAGTTGTGCTCATGTACTTAATCACATACGATTATACATATAATCACATGTTATAAAATACATGAGAACAACTAATGAATCGACAAAGCAAAAATTAAATCATATGTGATTTGATTCATATAATCAAATATGATTATATGTATTTAATCACATATTATTAATTTGGATAAAGATTTGTTTTCGCGTTAATATATAATTACACGTGATTTTATGTATCTAATCACATTTGATTTAAATAGATAAGATTTGTTTTTTCCAAATAAGATAATATGTGATTAGAAACATATAATCGCATCTGATTAAATGTATTTAATCACATATGATTAAAGTGGAAAAAATGATTATTGAATCGAGAACACGAAAAGGATCTTAGCCACATAAATCATATGCCATTAGATCCACATTATCACATGTTATTAGTGTATATGTAAACAATAACATAAAACAATTAATTCCTACATAATAGGAGAGTTAGTACTCACCTCCTTGATCTTGAAAATTAGCTAGCATGAGCAAGATGGATCCTTTCCTTTCTTAGAACCTACAAAAAAATTAAAACATTATTTACCTTGTGTTTGTTGTATTAATCTTATAAAACTTATGTACATATTTCCTTATTTTCTCTTTGATTGTAGTCCACTGTTTGGGATATTATTTCTTACCTTTCAACCCATTTTTAAATTTTGATAAAATTATATTGGTAAATTTACCAACTTTATCTTTTCAGAAATATAAAGATCTCATTCTAATGATTTTAGGCTTATTTTATATTAAATTTACAAGTTGGTAACTTTTAGCTATCATTTTTGGACCAACCAACACTATTTGAATAAACTGTATCAATATACTAAGAATTACATCAGACCCTTTATATTTTGGAAACTATACATCCATATCTAACTATAGACTTTGGAATTTTGACATTTGATGTTCTGATGAATTTATTATGATTTTTTGAAGACAATGCATGAAATCTCCAACACCATGGACCAGCCTGAGAAAATTGCCAATTTTACCCCTCAAGGATTTGGAATTTCGAAATATGATTCAAAGTTTGAAGAAAGTAGACACACTAAGATTTCCTGAAAACTAAGTCTCATGACTTTTAGATGTTCGTATTGACTTGCACAGATTTTATAAGTTGGATGACAGATTTGGGAAAATTGATCATAATATATTCTAAATCGTTTTTGATGTTCTATTAAGGAATTAATGGTTAAGTCTTAAGCTTATCACTTTTAATATGATTGTTGGTTACTTATTAGGCTATAGAGATGTGAAATTCAATTTAATCTAAGGGCCTTAATGTTTGGCTTAATAAGGGTTCAAAGTTAAGGTCTTGATAATAGGATTCCACTAAGCCCAGGACCCATCCATGAATCCAACTCCACTATGAAAAAATCTAAGAGGATTTCTATCAAACAGTTGGTGTGTGACACCAAAAACTCTTCCACAATGTTAACTTTCACCATACAAGGATCGCATTTTTGTTGATTTTTTAACTACGTTAAGTTAGGTGTTGATAATAGGATTCCACTAATCCCTAGACCAATCCATGAATCCAATATAAAAGAGATAACCGGAATCTGTCTCATAATTAACTAGGAGTAACTAGTGAAATCAAATCGATAAGTCTACTGTCACACCCCCGAACCGTCAGAAAAACAACGGCGGAAACGTCCGGGGACGGGTGACGTCATACGTAATATCACAACAATCGTATCATACCAATCAAAGTAAACACAACCATTACATTACAATATGAATATTTACATGTGTTTTGAGAACATAATTTTTTACACAACAGTATATAGAAAAAGATAAAGACGAGACTCCAAAAATGCTCCGTCTTCTCCAAAAGCTGGTAAGGTACCTGGCTATCGTTGCCCTGAGAATACAAGCGATTTTGGAAACGTATCAGCATAAAGCTGGTGAGTTCATAAGCATGTTTTTGTATTGAAAACTAGTCACTGAGTTTGTATAAATGATTTCTTTCCATTATAAGTAAATTGTTGTTTGCATCGAAAATCGTTATTATCAAGTTCTGAATATGAATGTATGTTTACCAAGAAAATCCCATATTTGCTAACATGTTTGTTGATTTATGTATGAAAAGTTTCGTTCCATTTGTAAACCCTGGTTATCACCAGTATGTAAGATCTTGTTCGAAAACCCTGGCTATCACCAGTAAGTAGATAGGTAGTTTTATTACTTAAAATAAAACTATAGAAGAAAGAAATCCCATAAACAACGATTAGATTATACTTATTGTGAGTCGTATAACCATACTAATATGACCGATGACCTCCTTGATGTTCTTCAGGCGTCGTACAATTACAAAATTTGTCACCCCAGGTGTGCCCGCCTAACTGTAGCTAACAGTTCAGGTATGAGATTGTCGGTCCCGAATAAATCTATCCACAAATTTCACGCTCTTCCTCAAGGAGACTCTGGTTATACTACCGGAGAGGATTTATTGGTACCCCGAGGGGCATAACGAAGATAAGTTTCACAAGCTCGTATTAACTAGTTTACATGTTGTTTGGTCGTTCTAGAGTTCGAATTCGTTTGTAACGATGCAGAGTATGAATTATTATACACAAAATAATTATTTAGCAAAATACTCCAATTTCGTATTTGTAGTAATGGATAAACTAAATTCGACAAAGTTTATATGTTTGACTTTGCATGAAATTTGAATCTGTAAGACTGGTAATGAAATCCAAAACTATACCCATTATAGTTTTGAATGGTTAGTCACGTTCATGAACTGTTTTGAAAACTATGCAATTATGATTAGAAAACGTCCCTTATGGTCCGCATATTACAAAAGGGATAATTGTATATAAATGTTTGATAGAGAACCGTTGTTATTGCATCGGTTTTTAAGTTATGATAACTTTTGTGTTTAGCTTGTATTCCCCCCTGAAAACATGAAAAACTCGGAAAAGTGTAGGGGTATGAACTCAGTGTTGGTTGAATGCAGAGGACTGAACTAGATGATTCTTGAGTTGCTGTATGTTGCACTTAACGGAAATCCTAATATCAAATGAATACATTTATGTATTTAAATTAGCGATTTCGTTAGACAAGTGTTAGATAAACACTTGGTATCTGTTAAGGAATTTCATCGGGAATTGGTTGGATCGAGGAAAACAGTCTTTTTCCCACGAATGAGTTGTTTACAACTGTAAAGGGAGTTTACAGCCGTGAACAAGATTTGCGGTCCATGGGTTTGCGGTCCAATGGTTTGCGGTCTAAGGGTTTACGGCCCCAAGGGTTTACGGCCGTAAACACTGGACGAGTTGTGTGATTTTCGGTGTTTCAGGGTCATTCCAAGCTAAGCCTTGTGCAAAGCTCAAAGTAGGGTTTAAAGGCCAATATTCAACCTAAAATGGAGTTTACGGCCATTGAAGGGTGTACGGCCGTAAAATCATTCCGAGTTTATGATTTGGGTCGATTTTAGGTAAAAAATCAGTGGTTTCTAGTGGATATCAAGCATAGATGGAAGTTACTTACTGTAAGAGGCTTGGAATGAGGTTTTTAGCCACCACACACTAGTGTGGGTTCTTGGTGTTCTTGGTGAGAGAGAATATCTAGCAAAGACGAAATTATATGGAATGAAAACACGGATTCATCACTTAGAAGGGATTTAAACAAAAGAAAGGTAATGAATCACTTACATTCTTGATGGTTCTTGATCAAACTCGGAATTGTAGAGAGAGAGTAGAGAGAGAAAGCTTCCTAAAGTGTGAAAAGGGTGAAATGAAGGCCACTCAACCCTTATATAAGGTGAGTTTACGGCCAGAGGTGGGGGGTCCACCTGACACTTACCGCAAACAGAGTTTACCGCCGTACATGAGTGTACGGCCATAAACTCGCCTTGGCCGTGAACTCCTTGTTTTTCGAGGGAATCGAGAGTTTTCGCGTGATTTTTCGTTCTCCGGCACGTATGAAATTTTAACAATAATCCTAGCTGATTTACTTAACCAAAGAAGTTGAAAGAAAAATTAAAATAAATTAATTTCATTAATAGAAGCGGGTTACAGTAATAGAATAAATTTCGGGTTGTCACATGTACTCACATGGTGATGGAATATAAGAAATTTTCCATGAGAACAAAGGCTTCAGCTCCATCGATCTAAGCGATTGACATCTCCTTTCCCTTTTTCGATCGATCCAATACTTCAATTATCTTCTTGATTTCATCAAAAATCAGCTACTCGATTCCAGTGGTGGTAAACTCTGCTAGTGACTGATGGTGTCTTTCAGATTAACAGGAGTAGGCGGTATTAGGCGGAGGGAAGGATCAGAGTGGGGTGTCGCTGCTTTGTACGAGAATAAGCAAAGCATGGAGAATAGAAATGTAAAATTACACATAAGCCCTTCCGTTAAGTAAAACATAAATGACACGCCTTTTTTTCTTCATTAAACGAATAGGTGGTATAAAATTGTTGTCAGTTGTTCTCAAATTAGAATTGTTCTCATTTGAACATACCTCTCTCTCTCTCTCTCTCTATATATATATATATATATATATATATATATATATACATTACTAGAAAACTTGATCAATAGCTACAGTACAATCCGTAGCTATTCTGTAGCTATAAGCAGATAGCTACGGAACTGCTACGGAAAAATGGTTGTAGCATAATGGCCCGTGGCTAAATTATAACTACAGATTAGCTACGGAACCGCTACAGAATAGCTACGGAAAATTCCGTAGCTACCATAGCTACGGAATAGCTACGGAAAAAAATAGCTACGGAATTCTTACGGACTCGCTACGGAGCTAAATAGCTACGGATCTAGATAGCTACGGAATAGCTACAGACCTAAATAGCTACGGAAATCCGTAGCTATTCCGTAGCTAACTTCATTTTATTTATAAAAAAATAAAAATTTAAAAATTTCCAATTTTTTTGTCAAATACCATATTCAATTTACATTATTAAAACAGCAAAACAGCAATAGCAAAATAGTAAAACAACAACAACAACAATATCACAAAACAACAAAAACAGCAACAACAATCTGCAATAGCAAAAACAGCAACCAACAATAGGAAAAATAGCATAAATGAATGTAATCAATATCATTGTATAGCTGCTGATCATGGGCTCCAATCTAGAATAAACCAATTGTAATTATTAAAAATAATAAATAATAAGAAGAAACTTCAATGCTAATAAAGGTACAAAATGCACACCTTTGTATTAAACAACATTGAATATATAACTTACATCTTGGGAGGAAGTCAAAAGGGCTAAGTGAATAAAGAGCACCAAGAAACACCGCAAGCAAGAAATAAGATTCAACAATTCCTTCAAAACTTAGCACCTAAAGGCATGTAATAAT